>NC_060139.1:569249878-569882200 GCF_021461385.2 Schistocerca piceifrons | reverse complement strand
GACCATGGTCGGAACTTTGTGGCTACTCGGCCGCGGCATCGAATTTCTTAACTAAATACAGATCAATGTCCACTTATCCTACGGAGATACGCTCTGGACACTATAACGACGTGCAGTTCGTCGTCCTCTAGAAAGTTAGAGACCTGAGTTTGAGCTGTTCTCCATAGTTGCATCGGTGGTACGCGCGCAACGAACACCGTTTAACGTGTGGAGTTGCGGCTGCGCAAACTATGGATGGTGGTTACACCTTAATAATGAAGACCAATTCAGACGTGTCCCTTGTGGAATCATGATCTCTCATAAAGTGAACCTTTAAAGTATTGTAAATTACATGTAAACTAATTGTAATATAAATAAAGCTGACACGTGCAGGGAATAAATAAGGTTTAAATCTGGTCACAAATAGAGGGATTTGATCCCCATCCAGGCCAAAAAGTAAAGTAAGTGGTACTTTCACATGAAATTTGATTATTTATGTCATGTATGATTGTAAAATGCACCACTACTGTATACTGTCGTCAAGTAATTATGCTCAAATCCAGTATACAGTATATGGGGGGAGGTGAGAGGTGCAGTTGTGACAGATCTTATTTTGGTTTACCCACAAAGCATATGTCATTTAATAAGTATTGGAACATTGTGATGGGAAAAGATGCAATATAAACTTCAAGATGATAAACGTGATTGTATTATGCTGTATTCTCTATCACCAAGATGGACGATGTTTCCTTTCCTTCAAGAAAGAAGGGATGAATGTCATTATGTTATAAGGAGAATTAGTATGTTGACCGTTTCAGTGGTAATCGTAACTAGAGACTGTGGAGATGCAAACTTAGACAAGTGAATTGCTGCCGGTGACAGTATCCGCCAGTCACACACCCAAAGTAATCAACATCACTCGCACATCCTTTACGTCGCCAGTACTTAAATGCCCCGTATAAACAGCATAAATCCCGCGGTTGAAAAACCCTCACCCCCCCACCCCCTCTCCTTACTACGAATACGAATCTTGTGCTCCAAGCTGGGAGGCTTACGTCGCTCATGCCACTGCAGCCCGTTCCGCGTATTTGCATTCTTTAACTTTTTCAGTGCATTTAGTAGCTGTACGTACACTGGTGAGCTACAAAATCATGACAAAAGCCCACTGCGAGGAGAAGTTGTGGAGTGAGGAAATTATATAAGATGAGTACAGAGGAATGAGGAATCATTCCCCATACACACTACAGGTGAAGAAACCTAGAGTCATAATCAATTTGGCCGGCCGAAGTGGCCGTGCGGTTAAAGGCGCTGCAGTCTGGAACCGCAAGACCGCTACGGTCACAGGTTCGAATCCTGCCTCGGGCATGGATGTTTGTGATGTCCTTAGGTTAGTTAGGTTTAACTAGTTCTAAGTTCTAGGGGACTAATGACCTCAGCAGTTGAGTCCCATAGTGCTCAGAGCCATTTGAACCATTTGAACCATAATCAATTTGAGAATGGGCAGATTGTTATGTGGCAGCACCTGGGAACACTACATCCACTCACACTGACCCAACACCACAGTCAGATACTTTTGTTGTCGGCTAGTAATCATGAATATCTGACAGCGGGTGAATGGAAACACGTTGCCTCCTTTTGATAACTTTTCTTATGTCTTGACCACACTGTTATTTTCCCACCAACGTTTCGCGTTTCGACTTTACATTATTGTCAAAGGCAGCGTTATGTTAGTCATATACAATTGCTCGTAGATACACTGTATCACGTAAACATTCTCTATCACGAGACAAATGCAAATTGACATATAACTGACATAACAGTATCACGGGGTCCCAGGTTCGATTCTCGACTGCGTTGGGGATATTTTCTCCCGGGGACTGGATGTTTGTGTTGTACTCATCATCTCATCATCATTCTGGACGTACGGAGACTGGAAATGGGAAGATTTTGAACTTCTACGGGCACTGATGACCACGATGTTGAGCACCCCACAAGCCAGCGTCATACTCATCATCATCTGAAACACAACACTGCCTTTGAATGTGACGTAAAGTCGAAATGCGTAAGGTTGGTGGAAAAGTAAAAGTGTGGTCAGGACATAAGAAAAGTTAGCAAATATGCATTTATTTGGCCGCGTCGACTCACAACAGCTTCAGGCAAACTACAGATGTTGCTTTCTATGACGAACCACGTTTCTTGCAACACAAAGCCGATGATCATGACTGGATACGCTCTCATCTAGGGTTACGGCTGCTCGAAACATGGATCAAGCGGTGGGAAAGTATTACGCTTAGGGGGCATTTACCTGGGACTTTGTAGATCCTGTGGTAGCAATCAAAGCTACGGACTATGTAAATACACTCCTGGAAATTGAAATAAGAACACCGTAAATTCATTGTCCCAGGAAGAGGAAACTTTATTGACATATTCCTGGGGTCAGATACATCACATGATCACACTGACAGAACCACAGGCACATAGACACAGGCAACAGAGCATGCACAATGTCGGCACTAGTACAGTGTATATCCACCTTTCGCAGCAATGCAGGCTGCTATTCTCCCATGGAGACGATCGTAGAGATGCTGGATGTAGTCCTGTGGAACGGCTTGCCATGCCATTTCCACCTGGCGCCTCAGTTGGACCAGCGTTCGTGCTGGACGTGCAGACCGCGTGAGACGACGCTTCATCCAGTCCCAAACATGCTCAATGGGGGACAGATCCGGAGATCTTGCTGGCGAGGGTAGTTGACTTACACCTTCTAGAGCACGTTGGGTGGCACGGGATACATGCGGACGTGCATTGTCCTGTTGGAACAGCAAGTTCCCTTGCCGGTCTAGGAATGGTAGAACGATGGGTTCGATGACGGTTTGGATGTACCGTGCACTATTCAGTGTCCCCTCGACGATCACCAGTGGTGTACGGCCAGTGTAGGAGATCGCTCCCCACACCATGATGCCGGGTGTTGGCCCTGTGTGCCTCGGTCGGATGCAGTCCTGATTGTGGCGCTCACCTGCACGGCGCCAAACACGCATACGACCATCATTGGCACCAAGGCAGAAGCGACTCTCATCGCTGAAGACGACACGTCTCCATTCGTCCCTCCATTCACGCCTGTCGCGACACCACTGGAGGCGGGCTGCACGATGTTGGGGCGTGAGCGGAAGACGGCCTAACGGTGTGCGGGACCGAAGCCCAGCTTCATGGAGACGGTTCCGAATGGTCCTCGCCGATACCCCAGGAGCAACAGTGTCCCTAATTTGCTGGGAAGTGGCGGTGCGGTCCCCTACGGCACTGCGTAGGATCCTACGGTCTTGGCGTGCATCCGTGCGTCGCTGCGGTCCGGTCCCAGGTCGACGGGCACGTGCACCTTCCGCCGACCACTGGCGACAACATCGATGTACTGTGGAGACCTCACGCCGCACGTGTTGAGCAATTCGGCGGTACGTCCACCCGGCCTCCCGCATGCCCACTATACGCCCTCGCTGAAATTCCGTCAACTGCACATATGGTTCACGTCCACGCTGTCGCGGCATGCTACCAGTGTTAAAGACTGCGATGGAGCTCCGTATGCCACGGCAAACTGGCTGACACTGACGGCGGCGGTGCACAAATGCTGCGCAGCTAGCGCCATTCGACGGCCAACACCGCGGTTCCTGGTGTGTCCGCTGTGCCGTGCGTGTGATCATTGCTTGTACAGCCCTCTCGCAGTGTCCGGAGCAAGTATGATGGGTCTGACACACCGGTGTCAATGTGTTCTTTTTTCCATTTCCAGGAGTGTATTACTGCGTATTACCTGCATCTTTTTCTGCTTAACGTCTTCCCCATTGGCAATGTCTTCTTCCAGCATAATAAGTGTCAATGTTAGAAAACCAGACTCGTGCCTCAGTGACTTGAGAGACGTGACACCGAACTCACGTTGATGTCTTAGTAATCAAATTCTCCCTATAGGAAAACCTAATGGAACTCATCTGGGGCGCTACCTGGCGCCATCTCCACGCCAAAAATATAGGAGCCCGTAATTTACGGGAATTCCGTGACCTTTACGAAGGTATCTTGTGCCACATACCTCTTGAAATCTCGCACGCTGATCTCGAATCCATGGTAAGAAGAAACGCTGCTGTGCTGTGTAGTAAATGTGAATAAGCACGCTATGCAGCAGGTGATCACGAGGGTTTAATCCATTAGCGTATGTCAACATTTTCGTCTGGCAGAGGGAAATATGTCGTCTTGCAGCACCCAGAAGGGAAAAAAGTCGTCTTCCAGCACCCAGAACGGAAAAAGAAGTGAAAATAAAATCTACAGCCAGCCACTAAGACTCACTAATAGCAACATTCTGTTAACAAACATATTGCTCAAATGCACCGATATCAAGCGAGTGGTTTTAGTGTTAGGACAGAAGTGGACGATTAAACAGCTTCCTGTTTAACTAAGTGCAGGGTTGCTAAGTCAAATGGAAGAAAGAACTATTAGTATGATGTTACTCCGATAGACGGTGGACTCGTCTCCTTTTAGGCAGTCAACTCTTCTTCGACTAACTGCTTCCTTCCATAAAGCATTCGTGCACTATAATATACACAACTTTCGACACACGAGTGGAGCATAAACAGAATTTGACAAGAAAGCGGTCTTCCCTATTAGAAGGCGTCTCCCTTTATGGATGATTTTATCGGGATGATGAAACATGATACCTTACCAACGACTTGTTCGGAAAGGTATTTCTGTGAGCGTAGAATATTTCAGTGGCAATTTGTGGCCTGCAAGTGGCCGTGGTGTGGCCGGGCCACGTGAGCCGGACTTGGTGCTGGGTGCAAACGGCCGGTCGGTGAGAAGCAGCGGTCGGTAGGGTATGTCCCAGGTGGGAAGGGCACCGCGGGAACCCAGGCGGCGCACTGGCTGAGCGATCTATGGTGGTGCTCAGAGTAAGTTAGAGTAAAAATTGTAATATTCAGAAAAAGTGCTTAAAGTGCCTTACAGAAGAAAACTAAATGAAGCTTATGATTGCGATACCGACAGGAGCATATTGCAAATTAAACCACGCTTGTAAATATGTTATTTACAAATGTATTAACATTTATAATTACTATCTGTTACAAAATTCATAACAACTGAAGCAGACCGGAAAGTGCACATATCAACACATCGTTTATAATCTGATATGTCTGGTTATTTCTGACTGAGTATGTTGACGAGGCTATTCCGGCGGCAGTTGGGGGAACAGGGCCCAACCAGATGCAGACTGTGGTTCATGTTGGGTCAGCGGAGCGTCAACCAAGCTCACAATCTGCAGATTTGCGGCCAGAACAGATTCTGGCCACCTGGTTATGAGTCGAGCGGAAGGCTTGAAGCAAAGACTGCAAAGGTTCTATGAAAAGCTAGACTGTGACTTGCTAGACAGACACCATACGGCTTGATGCAGTATGGTCTGCCGAAATGAGTCAGGTGTGCATCAGAGGCTTCTACCCAGATAGCTACCTATGGGGAGCACAGATGTGTCTTTTAGGTAAGGTGACTCTCTATCCAGTCCAGATAATGATAGTCGTAGGAGAGAGGAAGGCGTCAGTGTAAGAAATGCCACCTACAAGAGAATGTTCGGTTGGTTGATCTGTTGTTTGATTTGAGGAAGTAGATCAACCAGCAAGGTTATTGGACCCATCGGATTAGGGAATGATGGCGAAGGAAGACTGACGTGGCATTTGGCCAACCCGGAATTTGCCTGATGTGATTTAGGGAAATAACGGGAAACCTAAATCGGGATACGAGTCCAGTGTGCTATCCACTTCTTCACCGCACTCGGTACGAGAGTTTTAAAATCTTGGTGGTTAACTTTCAAAACCTTCGAAACAAACTATCAGAGTTCGAAGCGCTCCTAAGATTGAGTGAAGCTCACATATTACTATACACAGAAATCTGGTTAAAGACCAAGAATTGAAAAGTTTCGGGAAAATTTAAGCGGATATCGAATAGATAGGCTAATGGAAAATTTAGGTGGTATATTTGTCGCTGGAGACGAGAAACTAAAACTTACCGGAACAAAAACTGAAGCCACATCTGAGATTGTTTTGGCAATGTTCACTATGAGGGGTGGACATGAAAATACGATCCTTCTAACTACCACCAGATTCAACTCCTGATGTAACTGAAAGCTTTAGAAAAAACCTGTCCGATCTCTTGTACATAAATTACTCACTCATACTGTAATCATCAGAGAAGAATTTAATCATCCCACTATCAAGTGCGATAATTATAGATTGTTAGTGGCGAGCATTACAAAACATCCTGTGAAACATTAATAAATGCGTTCTCTGGAAACCCAAAGAACATATGGTTCAGAACCTCACTCATGATAGAAATATAGTAGATTTAATGACTACAAACAGATCTAAGATGTTTGAGGATATCTGCATCAAAGCTGATAACAGTGACCATGTGGCAGCTGTAATAACGATGATAACTGAAGCATAAACGGCAAAAAAACAAGTACAAAGATTTCAGTGTTCGGTAAACTAGATAAAGAAGGAAAAGTGATAGATCTCAGTGAGGAACTTGAAACATTTAGCTCAGGACATGAGCAAGTAGAGGAACTGGCTCAAATTTAAAATAGTAGTTGACCATACACTGAACAGATATGTACCCAGTAAAATAGCTCGTGCCCTCGGAGTCCTTCGCGACGGCATATATGAATAAAACGTTCTCGGTTTTCCAGCAGCGTCAATTCGAATAAAATCCTCGAGTTTTCGATGGCCATCTCCGCCATCGTTGTCAGGAGTTCACTGACTGCTGGGGCTCTCGCCACGGATCTTCAGTGGGGGTGGACTTCAAACCGTGTGTGTATGGAGTGTCCAGCCTTGCGGCTTCTCCTCCCGAGTTCTTGAGTTGATGAGAGATAAGGACTTTGTGGTATGTTTGTCTTCTGGGCGATCCGTCAGTCGAGGTCGTCACTGACTAGCCGATCCGATTGACTAGCAGGTCTGGCCATCGGGTGGATGCTCTAAAGTGAATTTTCCTCCCAAGCGCCCGTATTTTCGGATTGTGCGAAACTTGCTTCTTCTGGTAGAAGAGTTGCGCCGTCTCGCGGAAACGTTCACGCAGTCGTTGTACTCCGGCCATCTGTCTGCAACCGACGAAGGGAAGTTGCGATCCACGTGGAGTGCAAGCCGGAGGGCTCGATTTTGCAGGGCCTGCAGCTTCTGGACGTGATCGTCAGCATCATTCCCCCATACCACCGCGGCGTACTCAAGGACAGGACGGAGCAGCACCTTGAAGAGAGTCACCCCGAGGTGAGGAGGTAGCGACGAGCTCGGGTTGAGGAGGGGATACAGAAGACTGAGTCTTCCTGAAGCCTTTCGTCTGACATCCGCGATATATTGGCGCCACGTAAGACGGCGGTCGAGCGTGACGCCCAGGTATCGTGCGGTGTCGCTCCATGACAGAGCACTGCCGGCGATTGTCGGTGGTCGGAGGTCCAAGGGGACGCGACGGCGGGTAACAATGAGGGCTTGAGTCTTCGATGCATTAAGGCAGAGACGCCACCTGACCGCCCAACGGACGAGATCGTTGCATGCGTGCTGGAGCCTCTGCTGCAGAAGATGGGGCCCCATACTTCGGGCGAAGACAGCAGTATCATCCGCGTACAGAGCCAGCTGTACGCGGACAGTCTCCGGGCTATCCGCGGTGAACAGGGTGTGGAGGATCGGCCCGAGGACCGACCCCTGTGGCACACCTGCCCGGATGCGGCGGTCGGTGGACGTCCCAGTCTGGGCCCGCACGTGGAAAGTCCGATCTGCCAGATAACTGCGGATGAGGCGAACATGTGGCACGAGGAGCCCCTGCACTAAGAGCTTGTACAGGAGTCCCTACGCGCCACACGCTGCCGAACGCGACTGCCAGGGCTGCTACCGTTTCTCGTTAATATAGGCATGATGACATCATCAACAGCCAATCAGATCGATCCAATGTGGCGCGCGAGCGTAAGTAGACCCGGGCAGCTAGCACAGCTATTGCCCGTGGCAGCACCGGTGACGTCAGGGGCAGGCGCCACGTTTGAAACTACCGCTCCCGCGTCGTGCCTCTGTCTCTGCTTTCTTTCGATGTCCAACGCACGTCCTCATACCCTGCTGAGTGTGTATCCCTGGTCTCCGTTGAAATTGTTGTTGTTTAAACGAATCTCGACTGATTCGTTTATAATTGAGTCCCAATATGTAGAAGCATAAGCCAACGCTTTTGTATTTACGAACTGTATTTTATGTCCTTTTTCTAGGCGATGCTTAGAAGACGCCACGTACCGCAAGCTTAGTCGTGACCTCACACAGGCCATTGTCAGAAAGACAGGGAAGTTATTGAAGGTTTCTGGCTTACCAGATGAAGTGGTGAAGAAATTAACGCCTCGTGTCGCCAGACCTCCCAGGCTTTATGGATTACCAATGATACACAAGAAAAGTGTTCCTCTGAGGCCCATTGTTAGTGCAATCAGTTCGCCCACCTACAGACTTGCTAAACATTTGGCAGGATTATTAGCACCAAAATTGGGACATTGCGAACACCATGTTGTGAACTCGCTAAAATTTGTTGAGACGCTCAAGAGAATGAAGATAGGCCCAAACTGCCTAATGGTTAGCCTGGATTTTGTGTCACTTTTTACGAGGGTGCCAACACAAGATACGTTGGATCTTTCTGCCCAATATTTTATATCTGGAATCTTCAAGTTGTTCCGTCACGTCCTAACGACAACGTACTTTTTGTACTGCGATGAATATTATGAGACGGCACAGCCATGGGATCTCCACTGTCTCCAGCAGTCGCAAATTTCTTAATGGAGCACTTTGAGGAGCAGACTCTGCAAACTGCGACATTACGGCCGTCTTGCTTTCTACGACACTTTGATGACACCTTCCTGATATGGCCTCATGGTGAAGATACACTACAGCAGTTCGTCGATCATATGAATGGTGTCCATCCCAACATTAAATTTACTGTCGAGATGGAGAAGCACGGCAAGCTACCATTCTTAGATGTTTTGGTTGATCCAAAGGCAGGAGGCCAGCTTGGTCATTCGGTGTACCGGAAACCAACACACACTGATCGGTACTTGAACGCCAATAGTTTCCACCGCCCTGTACACAAGAAAGCTGTCCTGAACACGTTGGTTCATAAAGCCAAGATTATCTTTGACGACGACCACATACAGTCTGAACTGCAGAACTTAAAACGTGTTTTCTGGGAAAACGGATACAGCAAAAGAGACGTAGCAAACGCTTTCAAGGGCCGCCGACGAAAGACACCTGGTGAATCAATAGAAGAGGCCAAATGGACTGTATTCCTGCCATACTGTGGAGCAACTAGCAGTACGTTAGGACGTTTGCTGCAGAAACATGGGCTAAGACCAGTGTTCCGGCCCGCCCCCAAGATACGAGGTATGTTGCGCCCCGTAAAAGACGACAATGCTCTTCGAGTGTCCCGTGTGTATGGTGTACCCTGTGAATGTGGCAGCATGTATATTGGACAAACAATTCTCACGGTTGCGGAGCGTTATACTGAGCACAAGCGCCGTATAAAACAAAGGAAGCTTGAAAAGTCGGCCATAGCGGAGCACTGCCTAGAAAACGGACATAAAATACAGTTCGAAAATACAAAAGTGTTGGCTCATACGTCTACATATTGGTACTCCATTATAAAGGAAGCGGCCGAAATTCGTTTAAACAACAACAATTTCAACAGAGACCAGGGATACACACTCAGCAGGGCATGGGGACGGGCGTTGGACATCGAAAGAAAGCAGAGACAGATGCGCGACGCAGGAGCGGCAGTTTCAAACGTGGCACCTGCCCCTGGCGCCACCTGACGTCACCGGTGCTGCCACGGGCAATAGCTGTGCTAGCTGCCCGGGTCTACTTACGCTCGCGCGCCACATTGGATCGATCTGATTGGCTGTTGATGATGTCATCGTGCCTATATAAGCGAGAAACCGTAGCAGCCGCGGCAGTCAGTGATCTCCTAACGACGATGGCAGAGATTGCCAACGAAAGCTCCAGGATTTTATTCGAATTGACGCGGCTGGAAAACCGAGAACGTTTTATTCAGAATAGTTCGTGTTTGAAGGGACCCTCCATGGTATACTGTCACTGTAAAGGAACTCCTGGAGAAACAAGGACTGTTGCATTATACTCATAAAACAAAGCAGAGAGCTATAAGATACATTTCGAATGAAGGGCGTTTAACTGTCTAGAGAATAATGCGTGAAGCTTCCAATGACTACTTTGGCAGGACCTTCACTGAACTCGAAGAAATTCTGGTTGTATGTTAAGTCTGTAAGAGCCACCAAAGTCGGTGTACAGTAACGCTTCAGACAGGAACTGACCCTGAAGGTAAAGCAGCAAAAGAGGAGATGCTTAACTCCGTTTTCAAATGTTCCTTTACACAGGAAAACTCAGGACTAATGCCCCAACTTGCCACTGGAAAGATGAGTGAAAACATCTGAAATAGTTAAAGTTGAACGAAGCTCCGTGGCGCGAAAACATCCCTGTGAGATTCTATAGTGAATTCACGGCTGATTTAGCCCTCATTTTAATTATAATCTACCACATATCCATCTACCAAAGTAGTGCACAATAGTTGGAAGAATAACAAGTCACACCCCTCTTGAAGAAGGACAGAAAAAGTCATCCACAAACCTACCATCTAACGTCCTTGACATCAGTTTGTCGTCGAATCTTGGGACATATTATGAGTTCAAATGTAATGAAACTTCTACAACAGAACTGTCTCTTCCGTGCCAACCAGCATGGATTCCGAAGACATAAAGCATGTGAAACCCAACTCGCACATTTCTCGCGTGATACACTGAAAGCCATGTATCCAGGCAGTCAGGCAAATGCACCATTCCTCGACTTCCAAACAGCATTTGACTCAGTAACAGATAGATACATAGTAGCAAAAGGTATAAATCGAAATTTGTGACTAAATTGATGATTATTTTATAGGGAGGACACAAAACGTTATATTGGATGGAGAGTCTTCGACAGATATAATACCGAGCGAGGTGGCGCAGTGGTTAGCACACTGGACTCGCATTCGGGAGGACGACGGTTCAATCCCGTCTCCAGCCATCCTGATTTAGGTTTTCCGTGATTTCCCTAAATCGTTTCAGGCAAATGCCGGGATGGTTCCTTTGAAAGGGCACGGCCAATTTCCTTCCCAATCCTTCCCTAACCCGAGCTTGCGCTCCGTCTCTAATGACCTCGTTGTCAACGGGAAGTTAAACACTAACCACCACCATAGATACAATAGTAACTTTGGTTGTTGCCCAGGGAAGTGTGTTGGGTCCCTTGATGTTCATGTTGTGTGTTAATGGCCTTGCAAACGATATTAATAGCAACCTCAGACTTTTCGAAGACGGTGGACTTACGTACAATGAAGCACTGACCTTTCTGAACACGATGCAGTTATGTATAATGAAGTACTGGCCCTTTGTAAATAGGATTAACAGGGGACATTGACCTGACACAAAGATGGGCAGCACGAATGGTCACACATTTGTTTGACTCATGGGAGAGTGTTATGGAAATGCTGTGAAACCTGAACTGACAGGAACTTGAAGACAGACACGAAGGATCCCGTGTCAGCTTACTCGGAAAGTTTTTAGAATCGGCTTTCTATTGATGTCTTTAGGAATGTACTCACCTTCCCGTGAATCTTTCACATAGAGATCGCGAAGACGAGATTAGACTACCGTTCGGTGTGACGAAACCGATTGTCATTAAGAGGAAGCGACGATTGTCTCTAGTCCATGTGGACTAAGAGCTTTTTACGAGCACTGTTCTTACGCCATGTTAGATGGCTGTGTGCGGTGCACCGTTCTTTCTAGGACTGTCCAGCAGTCTATGTTTATACACCAACAAATCTCGTAGCGCAATTTCCTTGGTTCTCATGGGCACGTCAAAACACGGTAGCGCCTCTCTGTCGCCCTGTCACGCCTCCTCTTGGGCCTATCTTATAGCACTGACTCCACACAACCGACTGTCACGTACAGACTGGCACTCCCGCAAGTCAATGTCTGCGGCGGAAAGTCGTACGACCTCACGTACCAGTTCTGTATCACCTATAACGTTGCAAACCGATCTGTGCCTTCTTTTAATGCGTGACTAATATTTCACCCAGTGAACTCATATTTAGTAATGTTAACATTTTCGAATATCTTACAAATTACTATACGTACTGTAAATGTGCAAAAGGCTATAACTGAGTTGTACTACCACTTACAAAACAGTCACACCATGAAGAAGTAACCTGAAACGAATGTAGTTTACTGTGTTCTGCAGTTTACTGTGTATATACAAAAACGGAAAAAACGCCACACAAAAAAATAATTAATACAGAGTAATGAAATTTTGGGAATACAACTGTCTACATCACATATTTAAGTCATTGACATTGCAAGGTCACAGGTTAATGTAAACACGAGGTAAGCCATTGCAAGTGTGAATGCTGGTACATTAATAACCGATGTAACCGCCAGAATGTTGAATAAAAGCATACAAACGTGCTTGCAATGCGTTGTACAGGTGCCTGATGTCGGTTTGAAGGATGGAATTCCATGCCTGGATACCTGGTCTGTAAACACGGAGACGGATACTGCTGTTCTAGGATGACGCTGGAATTGTCGTCCGATGACGCCCCGCATGTGCGCGACTGGAGATAAATCTGGTGATCGAGCAGGAAAACGCAATATGTCGACACTTTGTAGAGCATGTACCGTGAGCGTTATTCTGTTGGAAAACACCCCTTAGAACGATATTCACGAATAGCAGCACAATCTGCCGAATCACCAGACTGACATATAAATTTGTAGGTAGGGTGCGTGGGATAACCACGAGACTGTTCCTGCTGCCATACGAAATTGTATACAAGACCATAAAGGGCAGGTGTATGTTCTGTTGGTGTAATACGCAGACAGGTTGGTTACAGCACCTCAACTGACCGACTTGTAACCAACACACGGCAAACAATGGAACAGATGTAGAACCATCTTTCATCGGAAAACACAACAGACCTTCACACTGCCCTCCAGTTAGCTCTCGCTCGACACCACTGAAGTTGCAAATGGCGGTGGTTCGGGGTCAGTGGAAGGCACACCACGGGGCGTCTGCTTGGGTCTTTCCTTGAAGTAACCGATTTGTGATTGTTCGTTGTGACACTGAAGTGCCAACTGCTGATCACACTGCTGCTGTAGATGCAATGTGTGCCAGAGCCATACGTCGACGTCTATGTTTTCCCTCTCTGCAGTGCCACGTGCCAGTCTGGAGCCCGATCTTCTGCAGACCGTACATTCTCGTCACCAACGCTGTCAGCAATCATGTACCTTGGCTACATTTCTACCAATCTTTCTACAGTATCGCAGGAGGGACTGTCAGCTCCTCGTAGCCAAATTACACGACTTCTTTCAAAATCAGTTACGTGTTTGTAATAGCTGACTATCATCAGCTTACCACCTCCCATCTCATATGTGACTAACAGTCACGATCGTTGCAGCGTGTGTTTAAAGCAAACCCGATTTGCATCATTAGAGTGCAGCTACTTGCGCGTCTCAAATGCGACCGGCTAGAAATGTGAATAGACTTCATCTTTGAGGTATAGAAACCAGCCCACCAACTTTAGTTTAAACCCTGTAGGTCCATTACGGCCAGGGTACATTGGCTACTACGTACTTGTTCAATTCAATAAACTTTACCAACAGCCATATACGTTAAGATATTTTATTTTATTCTTATTGTTCAAATGGCTTTGACCACTATGGGACATAATATCTGAGGTCATCAGTCCCCTAGAACTACTTAAACCTAACTAACCTAAGGACATCACACACATCCATGCCAGAGGCAGGATTCGAACCTGCGACCGTAGCAGTCGCGCGGTTCTGGACTGAAGCCCCTAGAACCTCACGTCCACCGAGGCGGACTTTTATTCTGAAGGCAACCAGTTTCGGCAATTCATTTTGCCATCTTCAGACCCCATACGCTTTTTTCAAATCAATGAAATTATTGTATAGCGCCATAAAATTGGATATGCTGAATTCCAATCTAAAAACACAAAGCAGTGAAGCTTATAGTACAGGTTCAAAATGAGCTTTTACTAAAAGCTTCACTGCTTTGTGTCTTCAGATTGGAATTCACGATATCCAGTTTTATGGCGCTATACGATAAGTTCGTTGATTTGAAAAAAGCGTATGGGGCCTGAAGAAGGCAAAATCAATTGCCAAAACTGGTTGCTTTAGGAATAAATTAAAATATCTTAAAGTTTACGGTTGTTGGTAAAGTTTATTGAATTGAAAATTTGAGTTTACGTCGAATAGCTCCTTCTTCGTGTTAGATTTTTTTTCCAACGTTGTAGTAATCCAAGGAGCCGGTGGAATGTAGTATGCAGTAAAACAGTGTTACATGTCCTAAAGAAATGTTCTGAGAGGCCAAAATTCATAACGAAAAGAACTTCTACACAGTAAGTAACCAGTGATATAGGCATTCGGTGTGCGTTTGAGTCCCAAGCTCACTTCAAAGTAAGTGGATGACAGACACCAGTAATAATGAAGCAGAATAAAAGAAAGAGGATAAATGAGAAAAATGGGTCAGACATTGTTCTAATTTAGATGCTCAAGATGATTCTTTGACACATCGGAATCTTTTTCAGAATTTATTTGTTTCTGATATTGTAAAGATAATAAAGTATGTGTATTTGTAAAACACTAGAAATGTGCCACTTCTAGTTTTATGAAATGGTTCATAAATTTAAATCATAGACATAACGAGACGGAGAGAACTTCATATGACACCATGGAATCAGTGATTGATATCTGTATAGTTGAACACATTCTTCAAACAGGCAAAGCCAGTGTAACTTAAACAGCAAAAAACAAACATGAATTAAAGCGTATAACTACAGGAAATTATATAAGGGGTGTAGACATATGTTAAACTGTGTTCTCGTGTAAAGCTTACGTAATGAAACTGACGAACTATCTGACTACATGATTTTTAGTTTTTTCTGTATTCATCGATTCGTCTATGACAAGTTTTGAGACAGTATACTATACAACATAATCATGTGTGCGTTAGTACCGGCTGTATAAAAAGAAATTCCCCTGTTGCGCTCCCGATGTATGGAAGCGTTAGTGCAATCCTCGCACAGAGTTCTGTGGAAATTTGAAAATATTGAGTATTCTCATATGAATGCAGACTGGGAACACCAATTACAACCGATTTATCTGTGAATAACAGATACAGTGTAAATTATCTTTCAGATATAGAAAAGTTGGTGAAGAATTTCGGGCGATATTTGAAAACGCAGATACTTTTCGGTAACCCCGAAAATAGTTTCCGGAGCTGAGGTATGCGAAAGTAAAATGAAGAAAATTCATAGGTCGACAACTCAAGAAGATCATTATTAACAAAACATGGCTCTGAGCACTATGGGACTTAACATCTGAGGTCATCAGTCCTAACTAACCTAAGAACATCACATACATCCATGCCCGAGGCACGATTCGAACCTGCGACCGGAGCGGTCGTTCGGTTCCAGACTGAAGCGCCTAGAACCGCTTGGCCACATCGGCCGGCCATTATTAACAACTATTTCGAACACTTACAGGAACAAAAAGAAATAGGTGGGTGGCATTCAATCAGTCGTAGCAGACTTCCAATGAAACGAGTCTTCTAATGTTGAGAATATTCCACGGAAGTTTATTAATACGCACAGACAGCAGGCTCGCAATATTCATCGCCTTGACTCATATCTGGATATCTACCGCTAGGACCTGTGTTCAGACAGGGACATACTTAGTCACCAGAACGTTTCTATGTCGTATCTATACTACCAGGGCCGATGGAATGCAGCGATGTTGGCTAATTACAACTGGACACCTCATCACAATGTAAAAAAAGTTTTGCCACAAAATCAAATCTACAGCCAAGATATCAAAGCCAAATATATCCTTAATTCGGAATTTATATTTCGTAAGAGTGTATATGTATTTTCTGCCTGCATTATTCCTTCAGCCTTGTTCAATACTAGTCCGTGTAGCAGTAAATGCTCTAGTGAAACTACTACTGCTATTACTGTCAGAGTGTCGGTTGACTTCACATAGTGTTAGAGACAAGCATATATATATATATATATATATATATATATATATATATATATATATATATATGTGTGTGTGTGTGTGTGTGTGTGTGTGTGTTTATTTATTTTTGTTTTGTTTTGTTTATCAGTGCAATGAATACTCAGTTTTTACAGTGAGATTATGCAATATGAATAACTTAGAATGAATTTGGTACTTGACAAAAATTTAATTATATAACATAGTATTCTCCACCTCATTGCCAAAGGTTGATATCTACCGAACGGATTAGAATCAGTTCCCATATTTCTTGCACACTTTAGTAGTAACAGGATTAATCAAAGATGTCTATGTAATTTTTAAAAATGGCTTATGTTTTCTGTTATGCTTGATTACTCAGTCTGAGTCTGTTAAATGGTGACGCATCAAATAATATACCTTCTCACATTTGAAACCCATAGGTGAAGTCTGGCGATATATGAAGTAACTGGTTTACGAGAGGTCCGCCACTACGTTCTTTCATTCCCACAATTTCCTGTAGACACCTTGCGAAAAACAATGCAGAGACTCCATGGAGTGAGAAAGCGTGTTTATGTGCTTAACACGGACCTACTACACAGGAAATAGATTTGGATAAATTAAAGAACATTACAAACAAATGTTGACCGATTTTAAATTCGTTGTGTTCAGATAAGGGATAAAGATACGCTAGCTACAAAACTTTGAATGTGAATCACTTTGCAATATGAGTAAACAAGAGCCACTGCTCAGAATTAGCCATTTATACTTCCAAAGTCGGAACATACTGTCGTAGCAAGAAACCGGCGGTAGGCTAATGAGTTATCAAAGGCTGATAACATCAAGTAAAATGCTTGAGCTATTTCCTTCTATTTTAACGGAAAAACATTGCAGACGTTCATTACTTGATTACCAGCACAACAGAGTACAGAACAGCTGAGAATCAATATCCACTTTGCCTTTTTTAGCACAGAAACGTCTCTATAAAGTAACAGTGCTGACAACTACGAAGTTAACCGTGGATTCTCGTGGTTATACAGACTAGTTCCTTAGTGGACAGAACGCAAAACTAGCTTCACTTACACAGACTATTGCATAAGATTATTCCAGTGATATTTCGTATTTGACGCCTACACTGGAGATAAGTATTAGTTTATAAATTGTGCAGCACTAGAGTGACTGCGTACTCACTCGCAGAAAGAAAGGTTACTTTGTTGAAATAGAATGGAGGACACACCATATTCCATTACTACAACGTGGATATATAGAATGTGGCAGTTTCAAGGAATTGCGCCAATTGGCTGCAACCAAGAATTTTGGGAATGTTTCAACACGAAACTGACGCAAAAATTCACCAAATATTTGACGATATCATCAATATGGCTCATCATCGCACTGTCTGTTGTCGCTTTGGAGATCTATATTGGGTACGAGCACTTGTTCCTTAACGCTTCAAGAGTGGCTATTTTCGTTGACTTATTGGTGAAATTTATCATTCATATGAGGTGTCTCAGTACATTCTTCCATTGCTCAATCAGTAAACTGTCGCATTTCAGCGGTTTTCTGAATACGATCCACCTTGCCGACAAACTGGTAGAGTCAAACTCTGTCCACTGTTCGAGGAGTGCTAGGAACCTTATCCTTGCTGTGGATGTAATTATAGCACTTATCATTGGCGTTTCATCTGTATTCACAGTTCCACACAAATTCGGAAGGTTTGCAAATCTACAATTGTTTGTAATTTCCTACGCGTTATTCTGTGATTGTACAACAACAACGCAGTTTGTAGTGTCAGTGCTGGAACTTTGGGCTCGATTAAAAAGTTTGAACGCCAGTCTAGTAAAGACGCTGTCCTGTCTAGGAGAACCCAGTTTGTCCCAGCTGCTCCTGGGTTGGCAACAGAAAGAACCACACGAGGACCTGAGTGGTAAGTTGCGCCGGCTGCAGCATGCCCACCTGGTGCTGCAGCGTGCTGCAGAGCTGCTGCAAGCACACGTGTCACCAGCGATTACCTTCCATGTGTTGTACAGCGCCCTCGGCACGATATATAGTAGTTACGAAGTCCTTGTTGCGTTGGAGCTCCCAGAGCTAGTGGAGGACAAGCTCGTCACCCCATCCCTGAGTTACACGGTTGTTTGGCTCGTGCAACACGCGTTTGACCTGGTGGCGCTGACGCTCTCGTCCTCAGCATTACAGGACCAGGAGGCACGAGCAGCGACTCTGCTACGCAGGGCTGCGGGTCTCGCAGGGGCAGAGCCGGAGGTGAAGGCCTTCCTCAGCCAGCTGGAGCGGGGATCTACCTTGCGCTTCACTGCATCCGGTCTACTGCCGATTGACAGACGACTGCTGGTGTCTGCCGTCTCTGCCACAATTACCTACCTCATCGTGCTGGGCCAGCTCGGACTTAATTCCGCTTCAAGGTACATTTATTCATCTATTCACTCTTTGTAGCCCACAAGTATCATCCCATTCCTCTTCATTGATGTGGGACAAGTTATACATTAACAAGAAGAAGCAGCCGCAACAAATTATGACTACTCCTAATCCATCCAGACTGTTGGTCCCTGCTGTCTGGGTTACAGTTTGGTATAGTTCTCGAATACTTAAACGAAAAGTATGAACTCCAACTTTAACAACAGTTGTATCACTGTATCCAAATTTTAAATGTATATCATTCCATTATAAAAATCTTACTTCCTTCAGTATTTCTGCTACTGTAAGAGTTAATAGTAATGTTTGTATAACAACATTACATGTTCATCTACATCTACATCTACATTTATACCCAGCAAACCAACCAACGGTGTGTGGCGGAGGGCACTTTACGTGCCACTGTCATTACCTCCCTTTCCTGTTCCAGTCGCGTATGGTTCGCGGGAAGAACGACTGCCGGAAAGCCTCCGTGATCTCTCTAATTTTACATTCGTGATTTCCACGGGAGGTATAAGTAGGGGGAAGCAATATATTCGATACCTCATCCAGAAACGCACCCTCTCGAAACCTGGACAGCAAGCTACACCGCGATGCAGAGCGCCTCTCTTGCAGAGTCTGCCACTTGAGTTTGCTAAACATCTCCGTAACGCTATCATGCTTACCAAATAACCCTGTGTCGAAACGCGTCGCTCTTCCTTGGATCTTCTCTATCTCCTCAGTCAACCCAACCTGATACGGATCCCAAACGGATGAGCCATACTTAAGTATAGGTCGAACGTGTGTTATCTAAGCCCCCTCCTTTGTTGATGGACTACATTTCCTAAGCACTCTCCCAATGAATCTCAACCTGGTACCCGCCTTACCAACAATTAATTTCATATGATCATTCCACTTCAAATCGTTTCGCATGCACACTCCCAGATATTTTACATAAGTGACTGCTACCAATGTTGGTTCTGCTATCATATAATCATACAATAAAGGATCCTTCTTTCTATGTGTTTGCAATACATTACATTTGTCTATGTTAAGGGTCAGTTGCCACTCCCTGCACCAAGTGCCTATCCGCTGCAGATCTTCCTGCATTTCGCTGCAATTTTCTAATGCTGCAACTTATCTGTATACTACAGCATCATTCGCGAAAAGCTGCATGGAACTTCCGACACTATTTACTAGATCATTTATGTATATTATGAAAAGCAATGGTCCCATAACACTCCCCTGTATCACGCCAGAGGTTACTTTAACGTCTGTAGACGTCTCTCCATTGAGAACAGCATTCTGTGTTCTGTTTGCTATAAACTCTTCAATCCAGCCACACAGCTGGTCTGATATTCCGTAGGATCTCACTTTGTTTATCAGGTGACAGTGCGGAACTGTATCGAACGCCTTCCGGAAGTAAAGGAAAATGGCATTTACCTGGGAGCCTGTATCTAATATTTTCTGGGTCTCATGAACAAATAAAGTGAGTTGGGTCTCACACGATCGCTGTTTCCGGAATCCATGTTGATTCCTACAGAGTAGATTCTGGGTTTCCAGAAACGACATGATACGCGAGCAAAAAACATGGTCTAAAATTCTACAACAGATCGACGTCAGAGATGTAGGTCTATAGTTTTGCGCATCTGCTCGACGACCCTTCTTGAAGACTGGACTACCTGTGCTCTTTTCCAATCATTTGGAACCTTCCGATCCTCTAGAGACTTGCGGTACACGGCTGTTAGAAGGGGGGCAAGTTCTTTCGCGTACTCTGTGTAGAATCGAATTGGTATCCCGTCAGGTCCAGTGGACTTTCCTCTGTTGAGTGATTTCAGTTGCTTTTCTATTCCTTGGACACTTATTTCCATGTCAGCCATTTTTACATTTGTGCGAGGATTTAGAGCAGGAACTGCAGTGCGGTCTTCCTCTGTGAAACAGCTTTGGAAAAAGGTGTTTAGTATTTCAGCTTTATGCGTGTCATCCTCTGTTTCAATTCCATCATCACCGCGGAGTGTCTGGATATGCTGTTTGGATCCAATTACTGATTTAACGTAAGACCAGAACTTCCTAGGATTTTCTGTCAGTCCGTAGCTCGTGGTCGTGCGGTAGCGTTCTCGCTTCCCGCGCCCGGGTTCCCAGGTTCGATTCCCGGCGGGGTCAGGGATTTTCTCCGTCTCGTGATGAGTGGGTGTTGTGTCACGTCCTTAGGTTAGTTAGGTTTAAGTATTTCTATGTTCTAGGGGACTGATGACCATAGATGTTAACTTCCATAGTACTCAGAGCCATTTGAACCATTTTCTGTCAAGTCGGTACATAGAATTTTACTTTCGAATTCACTGAACGCTTCATGCATAGTCCTCCTTACGCTAACTTTGACATCGTTTAGCTTCTGTTTGACTGGGAGATTTTGGCTGCGTTTAAACTTGCAGTGAAGCTCTCTTTGCTTTCGCAGTAGTTTCCTAACTTTGTTGTTGAACCACGGTGGGTTTTTCCCGTCCCTCACAGTTTTACTTGGCACGTACCTGTCTAAAACGCATTTTACGATTGCCTTGAACTTTTTCCATAAACACTCAACGTTGTCAGTGTGGGAACAGAAATTTCGTTTTGATCTGTTAGGTAGTCTAAAATCTGTCTTCTATTACTCTGCTAAACAGATAAACCTTCCTCCCTTTTTTTATATTCCTATTTACTTCCATATTCAGGGATGCTGCAACGGCCTTATGATCACTGATTCCCTCTTCTGCGCTTACAGAGTCGAAAAGTTCGGGTCTGTTTGTTATCAGTAGGTCCAAGATGTTATCTCCACGAGTCGGTTCTCTGTTTAATTGCTCGAGGTAATTTTCGGATGTGCACTCAGTATAATGTCACTCGATGCTCTGTCCCTACCACCCGTCCTAAACATCTGAGTGTCTCATCTATATCTGGTAAATTGAAATCTCCATCTAAGACTATAACATGCTGAAGAAATTTAAGTAAAATGTATTCCAGATTTTCTCTCAGTTGTTCTGCCACTAATGCTGCTGAGTCGGGAGGTCGATAAAAGGAGCAAATTATTAACCTAGCTCGGTTGTTGAGTGTAACCTCCACCCATAATAATTCACAGGAAATATCCACCTCTACTACACTACAGGATAAACTACTACTAACAGCGACAAACACGCCACCTCCGGTTGCATGCCATCTATCCTTCCTAAACACCGTCTGTGCCTTTATAAAAATTTCGGCAGAATTTATCTCTGGCTTCAGCCAGCTTTCCGTACCTATAACGATTTCAGCTTCGGTGCTTTCTATCAGCGCTTGAATTTCCGGTACTTTACCTATGCAGCTTCGACAGTTTACAATTACAATACCGATAGCTGCTTGGTCCCCGCATGTCCTGACTTTACCCCGCACCCTTTGAGGCTGTTGCCCTTTCTGTACTTGCCCGAGGCCATCTAACCTAAAAAACCGCCCAGTCCACGCCACACAACCCCTGCTACCCATGTAGCCGCCTGCTGTGTGTAGTGGACTCCTGACCTATCCAGCGGAACCCGAAACCCCACCACCCTATGGCGCAAGTCGAGGAATCTGCAGCCCAAACGGTCGTAGAACCGTCTCAGCCTCTGATTCAGACCCTCCACTCGGCTCTGTACCAAAGTTCCGCAGTCAGTCCTGTCGACGATGCTGCAGATGGTGAGCTCTGCTTTCATCCCGCTAGCGAGTCTGGCAGTCTTCACCAAATCAGATAGCCGCCGGAAGACAGAGAGGATTTCCTCCGATCAATAGCGACACACATCACTGGTGCCGACATGAGCGACCACCTGCAGATGGGTGCACCCTGTACCCTTCATGGCATCTGGAAGGACCCTTTCCACATCTGGAATGACTCCCCCCGGTGTGCACACGGAGTGCACATTGGTTTTCTTCGTCTCTTTTGCTGCCACATTCCTAAGGGGCCCCATTACGCGCCTGACGTTGGAGCTCCCAGCTACCAGTAAGCCCACCCTCTGCGACCGCCGGGATCTAGCAGACTGAGGGGCAACCTCTGGAACAGGACAAGCAGCCATGTCCGGCTGAAGATCAGTATCAGCCAGAGACAGAGCCTGAAACCGGTTCGTCAGACAAACTGCAGAGGCCTTTCATTCAGCCCTCCGGAATGTCTTTTGCCCCCTGCCACACCTCGAGACGACCTCCCACTCTACCACGGGTGAGAAGTCGGCCTCAATGTGGGCAGTATATCGGGCAGCCACAGCCGTAGTCCGATCGGGGGATGGGTGGGACGAGTTGGCCGTCCCTGACAAACCCCCATCTGGACCCCCACAGTGATGCCCATTGGCAACAGCCTCAAGCTGTGTGACCGAAGCCAACACTGCCTGAAGCTGGGAGCGAAGGGATGCCAACTCAGCCCGCATCCGAACACAGCAGTCGCAGTCCCTATCCATGCTAAAAACTGTTGTGCAAAGATCGTCTGAACTAATCTACAGAGGGCACAAACAATCGGCACAAAATTTAAACGGTTATTAAAATACAAGATTGCCTAGTAAATGCAGTAATGCTGCTACTTGCGCACTGCTGACACACAGCTCGGCGGCACGAGACCACGCGATTTTACACTATTCAGGTACTAAAACGCGATGCTACAACTCTCAAATATTATAATATGCCCGAAATTTATGAATTAAACAATGCAAGCACCCAAAAGCACGCAAAGAAATTAAGAATTAAACTATGTAACAAATAAGTGAGCAAAGAGTATACGACTTGCTGCTGGCAGCTGCTTATCCAACGGCGCACTGGCTGTGACCAACCGACACTGGCCGTTCGAAACAAAAACAGAAGACAGACGACTACGCGAATTTACACTAGCCAGGTACTAAAGCGCGATGCTAAAACTCTCAAATACAATAATACGCCCCAAATGTATGTATTAAACAATACAAGTACCCAAAAACACGCAAAGGGATTAAGAATTAAACTTTGTAACAAATAATTGAGCTAAGAGTATACGACTTGCTGCTGGCAGCTGCTTATCCTCTGTAAACTATCATTTGCTGAAAACCTCTGTAACAGGACTAGTATAGACAGCTCCACGACTCTGTAGATAAGAGGTTCTCACGAAATATAGTGGATTCCGGGACTATCCGTGATCACTGTCATGTGGGATGACAACATAGTAAGGTTCCCAGGGCCTGCTCGGTGTATTCTGAAGCTGCGGTTTCCACTAGTTAATCCCTCACGAGGCTTTAGGCCCCAACTGGCCGTATGAGATGTAGCAAATCCCTACTCAGCATGGGTTCCAGCAAGAGCTCTGCCTTTCCGTTCCCATCAACCGTCAGAACTTAGCATCTTCGCAACAGTATTTTCTGTTGAGCCAGTTCTGTGCAGTCCTTCCCCGTGTAGACATTGCGTGTGATTCGTCAACAGAGAGTGAGAAACTGTTAAAACTCAGTACGTTTAATCTTGCTACCACCATGCAAAGTGAACTTGAGTTAAGAACAGAGCACTTTATATTCTTATCATTCTCTTCCTGATGTTCTGATGCTTGGCTTCCTGGCCCTTGTCCTGTGCTGGCGATGCTACTTACAGATTTAAGTGTCACTTTCTGCTATAGTGTGAAGTGTTAGTTCCATATTTCAGAGCCCATACGTTGAGCATCACCTGCTTATTTCCCTGTTTGTGCATTGTATTATTTCCCTTGTTTGTTTGAAAATACAAGTTGCGCATATGAAGAAGTGAGATTTGTTCTTCTTTCAGATTTTTCAATCTTATTTAGGATCAATTAAATAATTTGACACACTTTATGGATGGTTTTGAGAAATCTTTAACATTCATCCCTTTTTCACAGTATGTAAAGGTGCCACTGAAAAGTTATCTTCAAGGTTTTTCATTAACCATAGTTTCCACGTTCGTAGTGACCTACTGCGTTAACTATAACCACCATTGTCTCCATGGAAATAATTATTCGTAGGAATACAAAATCAGTTGCTGTGTCTCAAATCTGGATCCACAGATCTTCCCACAGAAAATACGTCGGTAATTTCAAAAGACTGGGGAAGATCAAAACCTTTCCGATAATTGATAGTTAAATACTACAGTAGTCATTTGATTACACTAATGTGACGTTCAGATGGAATCAGTTTCCAGCATTCTTAGGATCAAATAGAGGCAAAACAGACCAAAAGAGAGCGGAAAGTACAAGAGACATACATTACATATGGTAGAAGAAATGCTGTTAATGCCCGATTGAATTTGCTTCCATGAAGTTAGAAGAATCTTTTATATAAAATTTCATGGAATCAGAACAGCTGACCGTCACTAGTTCCCAGTAGTGAAGCTGTGAATGCCTTCAATAGAGACAAATAAAAGTACAATAAATTACAGGCTTTGGAATCTGCATCATTTACGCTCTAATTGAAGAAGATACTACAATTGGACTACCTTTTAGTCTATTGATATAGCTTCACTGACATTTGCAAATAACATTCTCGATGTCATTAACATTGGAAACAATGAAATAACTGAAATAAACTTTTGCTTATTGTTCATACGCACCGTAATAGGAGAAATGATTAAAGTGATACATGATTGAAGTTTTAAATATTTTATTGGTGTACTAGGAGTACTTTAGTACACAGAGCTGCCACCTCGAGTAGCAACACGACTGTGACATGGCCGGGAACTAAGTCGAACTCACCGCATATTGGTATTTACGTGTACAGCTTTCTATGATGCATCAAGTTGGTGCCAGAATACATCAGTCATAGTGGCTCACAAAAGGTGTGCCAGACTCCCGACGAACCTAGCAAACTTTTTTCTTCAATGGGTAAGCAATGATGAGAAAGTGTTCACCATATCCACAGATGAACGCCTTCTGTACTGAGGCAAGTCAGCAGAGCAGGTGAAACGTATACCCATGCGATCTCTTTTTCAAAGATATCGATACGGAGCCCTCAAAAATAGCCACTGACCTTAACATGTCATAAATGTAAATCTAACAGATCTGTTCAATTAACAGCTGTTCAAACCAGTGGCAATCTTCTTGTATAACAAATGGCACGCCATATTGCCTCGCAAGCTGCTTGGTTCTTATGTTGATGACGAACACGAACTGCCAATGATAATTCTCTTCGAAAGCACCACATACGGTTACCTCTATTGTCATGCTGTACGCTGAACAGGAATTCGTCAGAAAACATACCTGGGTGCCACACTCACATCTGTGTTGTCGTCAGCTGCACCATTATCGGCGCACTTCTCTCTACTGCGACGTTAAGGGAAGCTGCAACAACAGTCGCCGTGTGGAAAGTCCGTGGAACTACCGTGAATTAATTTATGTATGTGTGGTCGTCCTCTCGAGTGCTAGTCGTGTGGGGCTGATAAGATTCTGTACATAGTTGAGCATGGTCCTCCTGGAGCTAACAGTTCCTTTCCTACACGATAGCTGCTGGATACCAACCAGAGGCAGTAGCAATATCATATAATGTATAACTGAGAACTCGAGAGGTATGGGATTGATGCTGTCAAGTTTCACTGACAGACTTTTCTCGTACTTACCGAGCACACAACATGTTCTTTTCACAAACGATAGTAAAAATTTTCTTTGTCGCTGTGAAACCCGCTGCATAATCCTTCCTGACACATTCTAAGAAAAAAGAAAGAAAAAATTATGCACAACGAAGGAAATATAAGAAAAATACGGAAGTCAGAAGATGTGCCATACATGTACAGACAAACAAATGATTAAAATTTCAGACAACTTGGATGATCTATTCAGCAGAAAGGGCTTCACAAATCGAGCACATCAATAAGACTGCGGTCCACGTCTGGCCCTTACTGAAGCAATTACTTGGCTTGACATAGAGTTACTAGATGTTCTCCTGCGAGATATCATGCCAAATTCTGTCCAGTTGACATGCTAGATCGTCAAAACCCCTAGCTGGTAGGACAGCCCTGCCCATACTGCCCCTAACTTTCTAAATTTGGGAGAGGTTTGGCGACCTTTCTGGTCAAGGTAGGGTTTGGCAAGCCAAAGAGAAGCAGTAGAAACTCTTGTCGTGAACAGTCGGGCATTATCTCGCTGAAATATAAGCCCAAGACGGCTTACCATGAAGGTTAACAAAACGGGCCGTACAATAACTTCGAAGTACCACTGTGCGGTAAGGGTGACGTGAATTACAGCCGAAGATAACCTGCTATGAAATGAAATGGCACTTCTGACCATCACTTCTTGTTGTTAGGCCGCGTGACTGGTGAAAGTAGGGCATCGGAGACCATTTCGAAGCGGAACTCATCACTGAAGACAATTCTACCCCATTATAGGCCGAAGACGTGCCTAAAGACGCCTCAGACAGTGGCTGGATGCCACCCGGCTATCGTCGTCCGCCATACGGCCAGACAGCCAGTGGTGGTGGTTTGGGGTGTAATTGAGTTTCATAATAGGATCCCCGACACCCTTACAGCACATCGGGGCGTCGACGATATTCTATGCCCAGTTTTGTTGACCTTTATAGCAAGCCATCCAGAACTTACATTTCAGCAGGATAATGCCCATCCGCGAATGGCGAGAGTTTCTATTGCTGGTCTCTGTACTTGCCAAACGATAACTTCGGCAGCAAGGTCGCCGGATCTCCCCCCAGTTGAGAACATTTGGAGCGTTATGGGAAGTTGCCTCGAACCTGCTCGGATTTTGACGATCTGACGCTCCAGTTGTACATAATTTGGCACGATGTTTCTGGAGGACATCCAACAACTTTATCAACAAATGCCAAGCCGAATAACTGACTGCATAAATGCGACAGGTGGACCAACAAGTTGTTGACTTCCTCTATTTATGTAGCTTTTTCCCTCGAATAAATAATGAAATTTTTCTGATATTGTAGTCATCTTATTGTCTGTACATGTACATTACATCTACCGATTTCCGTCTCATTCGGATAATTCCTTTGTAGTGCGTTGTTTTTCTTGTTTTGTCTCAGAGTGTATACAGATTGAGGCCTTAGGTATTCCAAGTTAATTTGAGCAGTTCCATTAAGTTGCTGTCCGTTTGTGTGCCCAGGGTTACAGTACACTTTATGAGCTTTAGATGATAGTTGCATCTCTTCTTCACGGTGTTGCAGTTTTTTTGGGGAGTAATGAAGTTCGGCTGACTGCCACTAACAAGTAGTCTATCCGCTAACCTTCAGAGAACCAATACTGGCCAACCATGTGGCTGTCAGTTTACAGAACAAGCCCAACGCATTGTTTTGTTGTTCTGTGTAAATAAATTGGTCAAATCTGAATCTTTTAGATGTACGTAATTTGGTTTTGAAATAGTATTTCAGTTGTGGTCCTTTACTAAGTCTAAAATTCTGTTTGTTCCCCTACTGCAGCTTCCTAATCTCACTTGGTTATTTGATTTTTATTTTTCATTATGTAATGTGATATCTATACAGTGTCTTTATATACCCTTCCTCTAAAACATCTGCTTGTGACATCAGTATATATTATTGAAATAATGTTGTAGATGTTGGTTTGCTGTCGATTTTGATGAGAATAATGCTATTGATGACCAGAGGTACTCAATCTTTGCCCTACTTTCCTTTTCCTAGCGAATCATTCCAACTTCATCCTTTTTTCTCAGCTGATGATGTTATCCTGTATTCATCTGACCAGATATCTTCTTTCGATATAATTTCATTGAATCCCACTGGTATAGATTTAGCTTTTGGATTTCCCTTTACAGATCTTCCATCTTCCCTACCAAACTCAAACTTTTGACATTCCACACTCCGACTTGTGGAGTGTTATGGTGCTGTTGGATTTTCAGTTTACTTCTCATTGTCTCATCCCTCTTGACAGTTACCTCCCGGATATCCTAACTTGTAGACTAGTATTATTTGCCAACGTTGAGATATAGACAGTTTTCCAGCTGCAGGAGACATAATTTGAGAATTCGCATTATGTGTCTTTAACTGTGAATCCCATTGTCTTCTGCATATTGATGCAATTCGTCACTGCTGAATTATCCGTCTTTACTGACAGTTTCACACTACAGGAGTATCCAGTTTCTTGCTCTCTCTGTAAAGGCTACTGACAGAATGAGGACGGCTTCTGATATCGGAAGTTCTCACCGCAGTTGCTGATAGATTTTAATTGTAATCTAAGAGATCGGCTAGGACAGAATCCAGCACTTTCTGGTTAGCAGTCAAAGAAGCTTCACCTGGACAATGACGCCTTATGTGATAATTCTAACTACATAGTACAAATCAAAACATCAGTCGCTCACTTTCTACTGCCCACACATGACCATAACAAACTAGAGTCGAACTCCGTAATTCAGCTGTGTCAGTGCTTGCATGGGTTTCAAATAGTGCAGTTCATGACATAAGTTCATGGTTTGTAGAAAATAAACTAAAGTTAAATCTCAGTAAGACTCAGTTTTTACAGTTTTTGACACACAATCCAACAAAACCTGATGTTTTAATTTCACAGAATGGGCATATGATTAGTGAAACTGAACAGTTCAAAATTCTAGGTGTTCAGATAGATAGTAAACTGTCGTGGAAAGCCCACGTACAGTATTTTTTCAAAGAGTTAATGCTGCCATTTTGCCTATTCGAACGGTATCTGGAGTAAGTGATCGTTTGACACCTTTCACTCAGTTAATGCTCAGCAGAAATCAAACCTGCATTTGGATCGGACCTCCTTAACACTTGTGCAGAAAAGTATGCAGTATACTGCTGCATCCATTTTCAATAAGTTACCACTCGCATTAAAAACTCTTAGTACTTATCCACGCGCTTTCAAATCAAAACTGAAAGGTATCTCCATGGATCACTCCTTCCATTCTGTCGAGGAATTTCTTGAAAAATTAAGCTGATTGTTGTTGTATTGTTGACTGCGTTTAGTTAAAATTATGCCTTGACTTTTTTCACGTTCGAAAATACTTTTTTTTAAATCTGTTATTACTTTCACGTTGTAATTTAATGTACTGACACGTTCCATGACCTTCGAGATTTGCTTCTCAATTTGGTCCTATGGAACTTGATGTGTAAATAAATAAATTAAAATATATTGTGTCTCCGACATCTGGTTATCGTGCTGTCAACTTCACTCTGTTGGCTTTCCTCCCAGAGCATAATCGCTCATTTTTAACTCCAGACTTTTCGTGTACGTTGCAGAAAATTGCTCATATACATTAACTCAATTCATGTACTTTCCTGACATCTTAGAGGGATCACCCAGTATATTCAGAGTACAATTTAGTAATGATGAAGCGTAGGGTGCAGTTTAAAAGAAGCATCAGGAGGAACCAGAGTGTAAAGAAGTGGGATACTGAGATAATGAGAGATGATGTGCAATTGGAGATCTCTGTGCATGTGGAAACTATGATAATGAATGATACAGCAGACCGTTTAGCTGAAAAGGAAAGCATACCACTAAATAAAGGGAATCACAGAAGTATGATACAAATATACGTACAAGGATGTGCGGCTAAACTTTGGATAAAAAAACATTAACCGATCGAAGAACAAAGAATATGCAAAAATGTTTGCCGAATGAAAGAAATAAAGCATATTAAGTCACTTAAGAATAAAATCGACAGGCAATGCAGTGAAGCTAAAGCTGAATAGGTGAAAGAAAAACATAAACAGATCAAAATAATGGAAGTGTTCATTGTATGAGCAGAATGAAATAACTCTGATCCATATTAGAGGGCCAGAAACTTTAAGAGTACTAGAGCAACTCCTGGACAAGAAGTTGCTCTAGTATATATATATATATATATATATATATATATATATATATATATATATATGATAGAAAAATTCACGTGAATAATTTTGGCGCATAACAGGTATGTTTGCCTAAAATAAGCAGAAGAGCTGAGAAGCAATGTATGCACAACAAAATGCTATTAACTTTTCAGTCTTCAGTCCCCTACGAAATCTGATGAACTTACGCTAGTTTTGCTTGAAAATAATAGCAAAACAGTTTCTGAAGAAAAAGCAATGATACATTTTCTATTGGTAGGAAATAACGTCACCTTCTTATCTGACCATTACGCTAATAACAGTTTCGAGCTTTCTAACTTTCTGCCTAGTCATCAATAGAGCTTTGAATTGTCGATCAAAGAGTACATCATTTTGCACAGAGTTGGGCATAATTTTGGTTCGCTACAATCATTGCCTCGCTTGTACAGAGATTGTTCTATGATTTTAAGTCATGGTGAATAAAGTCTTTAACGTATAAACAACGAAACGATAATCAATTGTAATAACGAACTTTTTCAAACTGCAAGCAAATGCAGCGCTTAAAATGCAACACATTCCTACGAAGCACAACTTCATGTACAAATGCATAATTTTTCCGACGTAAAAACCGAAAGGACAAAGCGTTTTACAAATATTTCTTACTGCTACCGTAAGAATAATTTATTACTATCTGTATCACTTTAAATCGTCTCAGCACTTGCAATACGCATAAAACCAGGTTTTACGTGCATTATATGTGCACATTTACACTGTTACATCGTGGCAACGGATAAAGATTTCATAAAACAACAGTAGGTCCGTTAATTCTACATATTCGTCTACCTTCTTACAAAATCTGAACGGTTCGTACAAGTGTGAAAGACAGAAGTCGCGCGCGAAGAGAAACCCAGAAAAATGTTTCTTGTACCTAATATCCGGATGAAGCTGGATTTTTGAAAGCGAGTTTCCAATTTTATCGTAAAAATGCGTTTTTTTATTTCTTGCAGTCCCATTATAATCTTTTCAAAAAGGAAATTACCTGGTCGCACAATTTACTTGAATTTCAGATGCGGTTCGTCGTTCAGGCCTTGTTTAATAAACTGTAACATAGCCAGAGTAAGACACGTTTCCGTGTAACTACACAAATGGCCCCTGGTCGGGGCTAAACCAAAAGCTTCTACCTCATGATCCTAGCTCAGATACGAACCGAATGCCAAGACCCCCCTTCCCTAAACCGTAGTTTTGTGTGTGGCCTTTACACACATATTTGTTACAGCGCTACCCTGTTCGGAATGGCTTCCAGGGAGCAACATGTATAATGTACATTTTTTCTTTATTTTGGCTAGTGGCACTGTAATCGCCGAACTGGTCATGGTAGTAAAATCAACTAGCCCACAAGATCTCAGACATTACGCCTTTGTATTTTTGTTTGAAGGGTTGGATGAAGTATAAGGTGCACAAACGAAAAGTGCATACGTGAGATGAACATTTATTGCTTGGTCTCATCATGGACGCTAGTGCCCTCATTACAGAATGTACAGAGGCACCCAGACGTGCAACACAAAATTATCTGCAAAGAGCCGACCAATGCACAGCAGGTGACAGTAGGAAATTCGAACGTTTATTGTGAACTGTACAACAGATGTAATGTGACATGTACAGTACTGCTTAGAGGTGAACCTGTTAAAAGCACATGTTTTTCATTAATGTTTGTAAAATTCATCTTGGAACGTTTAATAACAGTTGCACACATATACATGAGAAAACCTGGTAATGTATTAAATAATACAGAAAGTAAATAGCAACCTATAATCATCCTCATAGGTATCCAAAAGACGTGACTTATGTTCCATATAGATCCTATGTAATGCACGTAACATAACTGTCTTGCAAGTCTTCTAATCTCTTTTCGGTAAAAACGTTCGACGAAACAAAATGGTTACTACAAGAAACCACCAGAGGACTTACTTGGAAATCAGTCCAGAAAATAATTAAAACCACTATAACAAAAGCAGCAGGTAACACATTATTAGTGATGTAACAGTCTTTACCACAACTCAAATTTATTACAATAAATAAAATTTCTAAACGCAAGTTCCACATCCAAATTCCATATTCAAAAGATTAGTCTTGGACTGGGATCCAGAACTTCTATCCAGCAAATTTTTCACCCTGTGAATTATTCAAGGAAGACCTTAATTGTGATTTTAATGACAAACAATTGACAAGGGAACATTCCTAAGCATAAATAAATAATCCTGATGAGACCTGGCATGTGTGCAAAGGGAGAAATATAATTCAATAAATATATTCTTTTGTTTGTGGTCAACTTCATTTTAAGTGGTAAAACACATCGCAGAAGGTAATTTTGCATATTAGTTTTACAGGGAATATATTCAAATAATGACAAGGAGGGATGGCTAGAGGACAAATGTAAGGATGTAGAAGTTAGTATCACTAGGGGTAAGATAGATACTGTTGTTGTTGTGGTCTTCAGTCCTGAGACTGGTTTGATGCAGCTCTCCATGCTAATCTATCCTGTGCAAGCTTCTTCATCTCCCAGTACCTACTGCAACCTACATCCTTCTGAATCTGCTTAGTGCTCTTGGTCTCCCTCTACGATTTTTACCCTCCACGGTGCCCTCCAATGCTAAATTTGTGATCCCTCGATGCCTCAAAACATGTCTTACCAACCGATCCCTTCTTCTAGTCAAGTTGTGCCAAAAACTTCTCTTCTCCCCAATCCTATTCAATACCTCCTCATTAGTTACGTGATCTATCCACCTTATCTTCAGCATTCTTCTGTAGCACCACATTTCGAAAGCTTCTATTCTCTTCTTGTCCAAACTAGTTATCGTCCATGTTTCACTTCCATACATGACCACACTCCATACAAATACTTTCAGAAACGACTTCCTGACACTTAAATCTATACTCGATGTTAACAAATTTCTCTTCTTCAGAAACGCTTTCCTTGCCATTGCCAGTCTACATTTTATATCCTCTCTACTTCGACCATCATCGCTTATTTTACTCCCTAAATAGCAAACCTCCTTTACTACTTTACGTGTCTCATTTCCTAATCTAATTCCCTCAGCATCACCTGACTTAATTAGACTACATTCCATTATACTCGTTTTGTATTTGTTGATGTTCATCTTATATCCTCCTTTCAAGACACTGTCCATTCCGTTCAACTGCTCTTCCAAGTCCTTTGCTGTCTCTGACAGAATTACAATGTCATAGGCGAACCTCAAAATTTTTACTTCTTCTCCATGAATTTTAATACCTACTCGGAATTTTTCTTTTGTTTCCTTTACTGCTTGCTCAATATACAGATTGAATAACATCGGGGAAAGGCTACAACCCTGTCTCATTCCTTTCCCAACCACTGCTTCCCTTTCACCCCCTCGACTCTTATAACTGCCATCTGGTTTCTGTACAAATTGTAAATAGCCTTTCGCTTCCTGTATTTTACCCCTGTCACCTTCAGAATTTGAAAAAAAGTATTCCAGTTAACATGTCAAAACCTTTCTCTAAGTCTACAAATGCTAGAAACGTAGGTCTGCCTTTTCTTAATCTTTCTTCTAAGATAAGTCGTAAGGTCAGTATTGCCTCACGTCTTCCAACATTTCTACGGAATCCAAACTGATCTTCCCCGAGGTCGGCTTCTACCAGTTTTTCCATTCGTCTGTAAAGAATTCGCATTAGTATTTTGCAGCTGTGACGTATTAAACTGATAGTTCGGTAATTTTCACATCTGTCACACCTGCTTTCTTTGGGATTGGAATTATTATATTCTTCTTGAAGTCTGAGGGTATTTCGCCTGTCTCATACATCGTGCTCACCAGATGGTAGTGTTTGGTCATGACTGGCTCTCCCGAGGCCATCAGTAGTTCTAATGGAATGTTGTCTACTCCTGGAGCCTTCTTTCGACTCAGGTCTTTCAGTGCTCTGTCAAACTCTTCACGCAGTATCTTATCTCCCATTTCGTCTTCATCTACATCCTCTTCCATTTCCATAATATTGTCCTCAAGTACATCGCCCTTGTATAAACCTCTAAATATCCAGAGGACAAGAATCTTATTCATCTAGTGATCCTAAGAGCCTCAACAACATGGTATAACCATTGGACGTATACAGCTCTCAGTTTTGGAAGAACTTCATGAGAAGAACGTCACATCTAGTTCTTTTGAATGATTATGATATCAATCTTCATTTGAGAAACAATATAATCAAGATGCAGCCACCAGTTATAATCAGTTCTCTTCAAGAAGGGTTACCAACATAGTGAAATATGCCTGACACAAATCAAGATGTTTAGAGGATCACCCTTGACAATTTGAAATCCTGCTGAATTTTGTTTTATACTGTGTTTTCCATTGTGTATATCACATGTAGAAATTTGATTCAGTTTAAGTATATGATGTAAAAAACGCTATGTTCTATACATCAGTGTAATTATGTTATATGATAATAATGAGTCACTATTTTCAGTTAATATGATACACATATGTGAAATTGTAAACTAAAAGGAATAGAAAACATGACTGTAAAGCATAAAATAACAATTTAAAACAACTAATAAATGTAAGTAAAACAAATAATTTGAATAATAGCGAATGTTTAAATATTTTCATTAAGCATATTGAAAATATGTGACAGCACACTATGTACAGCTGGGATTTCAGACACCCAGTTTATTACACATGGATGTAAGTGGCTTGACAATTTCTTTTATTCATGTTGTGAAAAACTTTTCCATTTTTCAAATTAATTAATAAATAGTGGTGAGATATTTTGAAAAATTTCAAATTAATCCAAAGGTTGATCATACAAATTTCAGGAATGTTGATTACATACAGCTTTTATATGGAAAAATCATAGTTTCAAAGATATTCCCTTTAAACCTGATATGCCAAATTACCTTTCAAGAGTATGGCACAAACATAAATATATTAATTGAATTACTTTGCTCCCTCTACACATCCACCAAGTTTCATTAACGTCGTTTATTTACACTTAGGAATATTCCCTTGTAAGTGCGCGTATGTTTGCACTTGAACTGATGCATCTTAAAGTTATATGTTGAATAGGGTTTCAAACCCTGCATCTAATCGATTGTTACCTAAACACAATAAAATGTGTGAAAAATAATTATGATGTTTGTTATGCCTCCATGCGCTGACAAAAGTAATGACTGTTGCTGGCTTTGTTTAGTAGCTGGTTGTGTTTGGTTAACAATCGATTAGGTGCTGCGTTCGAGTCTCCATCGAACACACAACTTTACATCACATCATTTCAAGTTGTTGCTTGTGACTGAAACCATATTTCAGATCTTATGTAGTTGATTAACAGGGTGAGTACGTGCTGGATAGAAATCCCAGGTCCTGGTACAGTACAGACACTTTTGTTACGGAATTTCAAGTTGAATCTTGATTTAGGAAGTTCTACTTGTGCAATAAATTTGAACTTACAAGTTTTAAAGACTGGGCCATCTTAAATAACGTACTTCCTGGTATTTTCCTTATAGTGATGTTAATTTCTATCTGGATTTATTGTCGTACCGGGCTAAGGTCTCTACTCGTCCCTTGTAATAACCATTTGTATAGTCAAACTTCCGTACAGAAAAGAGATTAGAGGACCTGAAAGACAGTTCAGGTCGTCCAGATTTATCAGTAAAAGATCTAAGAGTAGTGGACGTGCGTGCGTTTTTTCTCAAATCTGTCCAATCTAAAGCCCTTATCTTCGTCCTATTAACGATGACACATTCCGTCTTCAAAGTAAAACATATCTTTTGAACACCTGTTCCTGCAATGCTAATTTTTGTACATCTCATTAAGTATACACATTAAATAATTGCCTCACGATCGTAAAAGTGAAATGAATCTTTCATTCGTAGACAATTTACATTAGCTGGTAGAACGTCTAATTTTAGTCGCTTATCGTTTATAGTAATAACAACAGCTTTCCAAAATGTGTCTACTTCCGTCTTTATAAAAAGAAACTTCAGTATGAGTAGGCAACTGAATGAAGAAAGCACTTCACGTCGTAGAAACTGTACTTTAAACACCATCTTTTGCTAAAAGCTCTCAGCGGTCAGATTGTCTGCGAACACGCTGTAACGTTTGCGGTGGGCGAATTATTTAGAATGTCTTGTACCTGTTAACATCATGTGATGCCTCTTTGTTTCACACACTCAAAACTTTACTGATTCCGCTTTTACCACCCACTGAAAGTACCTCTTCTGTTTACAGACAATGGTTCTGTGACCTGTTAATTATTTCAGGGTACTTTATATTTTGACTATGTGAGCAATGGTTCATCCTCCTACACACGAAGATACCGACCACTTGTATACGGATATTGCTGTATGGTATTTTAGAGACAACCTCACTCCACTTCACAGTTACTATCAGTTCCACACTACATTGACATTTTTCTGATGTTATTGGTTTTGGGTGATATTTGGTGAACAAAACATTCATTACCTGCTAAAATGCTCATTATTATGCCGTAGAATATGTTTGTTTCTCAAATAAAACGATATAAGTCAATCACTGATCTCTTTCGACAGATTGTCACTTTTGCGTTAAAGAATTTATAGTAAAATCAGTACCGAGCACATTGAGTGTTCAAAGAAGCATACCAGAAACTTGTACAATAGACTTATGAATGACATTTTCGTGCGAAGAACGATGTGTTATTAAAAAAAAAAAAAAAACATGTTTACAAGACACTAACATTCACAAGTACGATCCCTCTTCTTGAAGAGTACTTATCATGACTTTAGAAGGTGAAATATACATCAAGAAGATATGTAATGACGTGTCTGGCTTACCTTCGCATGGAGACGCGGTTAACATTTCGGTACTGTTCGCTCACACTCGACTGGAACACGGAGAGTGCGTCTCCCCATGAGATGGTAATGCAAGGAGCGCATGTGCAGTCAGCTTCACTAGAGATTCAGATAGAGGGCCTAAAGATTTATAGGATGAGTGTGACAAACTGCGCCAGTGTATGTAATCATCTGGTAGCTTATGACTCAAACCGAATAACTGTTCATCGGCAGTTTTATAACGACGTTGTTCAAAATTCGTTGTTGACTCGCTCTCAGACAACCTGGCATTGGTTGCCAACACAAACGAACGTATGTCAAAGTAACTGCGCTTGTCGTTACCTGGCGTACACGAACAGCAGGCTTCTTCCTGGGTCATCAGGTGACGACAACCCAGTGCTCGAGACTGAGGAAGCCGCAGGGAGATTGGAACCCGGACGCCAGAATGTCGGGAAATTTGGTGTCCTCTCTCCCAATGACTGAATTTAGTGCCTTACTTTTCTTATAGATATGCTTGAAAGCTGACAGTCCTTGATATCTTTCTTAAATTGTATTTAACCAATACATGACGTCGTCAGTCTCAAATTTTATTCGATGCATGCCAAGCAATCTAGGGGGTTTGATAGTTATTCTTCATGTGTACTACAGTCATGCACAGTTAACTGCTTAAAGTTGAGTTTTTAATAAGTGAGACCATTATACTGTATAACATTTATCCTCGTTTAAGGCATATCATTTAACGTCCCTACATTCTCCATTAAATCCTACAGTCCCAATCAGCATAGCGAGCAGTTGTCACATAAAAGAGTGGAAAGCAGCTGCAATATCTCGACGAACATCAAGGAATCTTTTCGCAATCTTTACGTTACGAATTTCCTCTCTTTTGGTTGGTAGTGGCTGCACACATGTAATGCATTCCCTTTTATCTATTGTATCTACCATATCTAGCTAACGACTGGTTCTCATTGTGAATTTCCTTTTGTTGAAATAAGTGCAATTTATTGTCTTAGAGTTCCACTGGATTTATTAGATGTGTTACTTTATAATTTCAGAGGCTAATCTGTCTGCTGAGGAACCATGGAAGGTCGCTCTGCCTGCTGAGGGCCGCCTCGCACTGCGTCCTGTAGAGGCGCTGCCTCCGGCGCCACACGTGACAACAACAGGCGGTATGACGGACACCCGACACAGTGGTGGCTGCAGCGGTGGCAGTTCCTGCAGACGGAGCGTCAGCTGACTGACGTGTCAGCCGGTTGTTAACCGTAAAGACTGGTGACATCTGGTTACAATTGTTTATAGCTGACGCACAAGCACCAGGAATACTGCTGTACCTGAAGCTTATGGTAACTCTGGACAGTTCCCTCGAACGTTTGTATCTGCTATGTTTTATCTTTGTTTGATGTACACCCGACAGACTAAACTATATGTCAATGACTGCTGCAAGGCCCTACACACGAATTATCCCCTCCAACTGTGCCTGATGATAATTATGAGAGTGTGTAGAAAGATACATTGCCTGTACATAGATTCATAATGAGGGTTTTATTGACAAAAGTATTTACGATGAAGAACATAATGAATCGGCGTTTTTTATGTTAGAATTTGCAACCATGAGATTGAGTGGCTTAGTAAATACACAGTAGTTACGCGTATTTCATATTAATTTCCACTCACTGCAGAATAAGAGAGCTGAGACGAAAAACAAATATTAGTGTCAGCGGAAGGGTTTTTGCATACATAGAGTTCCCACGTTGTGTTTAACGAAATTCATGACATTTCGAAAATAATGCATTAAAATTCCGGACAAACAATTACAAATAGGCATACGATAAATTTGCCATCAGTATTGCTTCATAATAATTTTCTTTCGCATAATCCGCAATATCACTGATGTCAGGGTAACAGCAGTATTTCGTATAAAATTTGCATCTAAATATAAACTTAAATTTCACATATTTTCCATTGAAGATGATGGTACAGACTCACTGGTACTTGAGTAGTATGTTGAAGTGGTGTGTTTTTGCTCCAGAGGTTTATTTTCATTAAGTATCAGATTTTACAAGCCAGTATAACGGCTGCAAGCAAATGTGGTTTTTGTCATTGTCAGAGCTTTAAATGTGCCCTAAATAAGTCTGTTTTTTCATCTGACCGCAAAGCTTTTGTTATTGAAAACACTTTTTCATAGATGCATTAGAACCGGAACAGCTAGTGAAAATTCAAACAAGTTTGTAATATGTTCCAGACACACTCGCTCATTGTGAAAAATAAATATTTTTTTTTTGCCTTTTTTACCGACAATGGTATCTGACTTAATATTTCAGTCCTCCAGTCTACCTTCTTAGTATTTACTTACACAACAATACTCCTCAAACAGTTCTCCTCATCCACAGTGAAGTTAATGATAATAGACTTTACAAAACTAAGAAGTTCTTGATCCCTAATATAGCTGATATTGCCGGGTGAGGAAAAGAAATGGGGGGAGGTGGATTCGATTCTGGATGCCCCAGTTTGTGCTGCTGTTAAATAATTTCATTTGTGGTAACTGTCTTTTGTACATGTCCGAAAGAGTCAGCGCAACATATACTATGTGATCAAAAGTATCAGGACACCTGGCTGAAAATGAATTACACGTTTGTGGCGCCCACCATCGGTAATGCTGGAATTCAATATGGTGTTGGCCCACCATTAGCCTTGATGACAGCTCCCACTCTCGTGGGTATATGTTCAATCAGGTGCTGGAAGATTTCTAGGGCAACGGCAGCCCATTTTTCACGGAGTGCTGCGCTGAGGAGAGGTATCGATGTCGGTCTGTGAGGCATGGCACGAAGTCGGTGTACCAAAACATCCCAAAGGTGTCCTATAGGTTCCAGGACAGAACTCTGTGCAGGCCAGTCCGTTACTGGGATGTTATTGTCGTGTAAACACTCCGGCATAGGCCGTGCATTATGAACAGGTGCTCGATAGTGCTGAATAATGCAATCGCCATCCCCGAACTGCTCTTCAACAGTGGAAGCAAGAACATGCTTAAAACATAAACGTAGGCCTGTGCTGTGATAGTGCCACGCTAAACAACAAGTGCAAGCCCCCTCCATCGCCGGCCGCGGTAGTCTAGCGGTTCTAGGCGCTCAGTCCGGAACCGCGCGACTGCTACGGTCTCAGGTTCGAATCCTGCCTCGGGCATGGATGTGTGTGATGTCCTTAGGTTAGTTAGGTTTAAGTAGTTCTAAGTTCTAGGGGACTGATGACCACAGATGTTAAGTCCCATAGTACTCAGAGCCATTTGAACCATTTTAACCCCCTCCATCAAACACCATAACACCACCGCCTACGAATTTCACTGTTGGCACTACACATGCTGGCAGATGGCGTTCACTGGACATTCGCCATACCCATACCCTGCCATCGGATCGTCACATTGTGTAACGTGATTCATCACTCCACACAACGTTTTTACACTGCTCAATCGTCCAGTGTTTGCGCTCCTTACACCAAGTGAAGTGCCGTTTGGCATCTAGCGGCGTGATGTGTGGCTTATGAGCAGCCGCTCGAACATGAAATCCCAAGTTTTCTCACCTCCCGCCTAACTCTCATAGTACTTGCAGCGGATCGTGATGCAGTTTGGAATTCTTGTGTTATGGACCGGATAGGTGTCTGCCTATTACTCATTACGACCCTCTTCAAGTGTCGTCGGTCTTTGTCAGTCAACAGACGAGGTCGGCCTGTACGCTTTTGTGCTGTGCGTGTCCCTTCACGTTTCCACTTCAGTCTCCCATCGGAAACAGTGGAAATGGGGATGTTTAGAAGTGTGGAAATCTCGCGTACAGACGTATGACACAAGTGACACTCTATCACCTGACCATGATCGAAGTCCGTGAATTCCGTGGAGCGCCCCATTCTGTATCGCGAAATGTTAAATGATAATAAATGATTGATTGAATAATTCATGCAACGATAACCGTGCCGTTATTCTTATTCTACGAAACAGTTTTGAAAAATAGAAATGATGAATTTCTTCTCTTTTATGTATGTTAAAAGTCACGACTGATTTTTCTCAGGGTGCTATTTCCAACAACAGCATACATAACCCAACGTGGAGACATCAGTCCTAGTCACGATGGATTAAAATCCTTTTCAACTATTACGCGATATTACATTTAAAGGATTCTTAATTATTTTTTCTGAGGGGTTGGATATTCCAGGACAGGTGCCTATGTGCAATGGCAGCGTAAGCATTTATTTATATTGTTATTAATAAAAACTATACCTCTGGCCTAATATGAATTGAAAAATATTGCAGGACGCCGTTTTCAGATTATTAAAATTATTCTTTCTATACTTTTAATATTATATGACTGTTGGAAGAAGTCGCATAATTTGCGTCATTAATGGCTTCACTACAACAATGAGTCTACAGGACAACATTTCATTATTACGTACTGAACCACATACAGGATAGGTGCTAGCCACTCACAAAAATACGCACTACAATTATTAATCTCATATGTATTCAACTATTTTATATTCCAACTACAAATTTATCAGTTACAGACCGTGAAAATTTAACGTCATTCAGTGAGGACCGCAGAATCGACAAGACAATGAAACAAAAACCACTCTTCCTTATTCTACAAAAAAACACAGATAATAATATTTGTAATTCTGATAACACAAATAACTCTTCTCCATCATTAAGTATCAGCAATTTATTTCTACTATTTTTTACCAGATGCGATGCTATAAAAGCCCCTTGGAATGCCATTTGCATAGCTACATAGACTTGTAAATGGCATTCCACGATAGGGTGTTTCCTTTTATAATTTGTCTACGTCCAAACAGGTGACGATAGCACAGGGAATTCTCCTCCAATGTTAAGTCTCTGCAATTTATTTCTACTATTTTTTACAAGAGGCAATGCTATAAAAGCCCCCTGGAATGCCATTTGCATAGTTGCATACAGTCTTGTAAACGGCATTCCACGATAGCATGTTTCTTTTTATCATTTGTCTATGTCCAAACAGGTGACGATAGACGTGTTTGATTTAATCTTTATTATTTGATTTTTACTTTTATCTGCATCCAAACAGGTAACTATAGATTGATGTGATTTATTTTATTATTATTATTATAGACTAAATTCGTCCAGACCGGTGTCGACGGATACATGCTGTTTTTTAATCATTATATTAATATGTTTTAAGTTAACCTGCGTCCCGACAGTTGACTGCAGACACATGTGATCGTAATAGTTATGATAATACATGTAATTTCGTACATTTCTTGCACATGGGCGCTTTCAGTCTAAAGTCGAGTGCAGCCTCTTTTACTATTTCTCCTCGGAATGATTTGTTGCATGCTCCCCCATCTAGGTAAAAGCCACTGGGAAACCGAGGGAAAACCAGGGCAGGGCTATAAAGACTGAACTCTCGTTAAACATTTAAATACATAAATACAGGCGTAGCTATCTTCAATTTAGTTTGTCGTTAAGGTTTCTACACAAAATAGAATGTTCATCGTTATTTTACTTTCGTGGTGAGTTGGTGAAGTGATGAGGCAGTGGGCGCCGGATTGCGCCCCCGTCAGCGCGTGACGTCACCGAGGCTGGCGATCAGCTGACACGCGACAGCGACGAGCAGCACACAACCGCGCACCGGACGTGCTCCGTCTCCCACCCTCCTTACAGCTGTTCTCCGCCACCACTCCACAGCAAGATTTCATGAAATGCAACAACAACAGCAGCATCAGTTGATTATAGATAAATACATGTTTATTCCTGCGAATGGGAAAAACACGTGATTATTAATCCTGTTTCGTTGCTTCATCCAGCAACAGTTTATGTCGTTTTGCGTATGAATTAATCGTCCACACGTTAATACATACGAAGTCCACTGTATGACACTGTTTAAGTACAGTTGGTCACACTCTAGTTGAAATTTATATTTCGATTTCTTATTGCTGGATGACACGTTTTGCCGGCCGGAGTGGCCGTGCGGTTCTGGGCGCTACAGTCTGGAACCGAGCGACCGCTACGCTCGCAGGTTCGAATCCTGCCTCGGGCATGAATGTGTGTGATGTGCCTAGGTTAATTAGGTTTAATTAGTTCTAAGTTCTAGGCGACTGATGACCTCAGAAGTTAAGTCGCATAGTGCTCAGAGCCATTGATCACACTGTCCATAATGTCACGAATAGGTATCTCCGGACACGCTTGCACATATCAGCTGTTCTGTTCTCTTGCGCGGACGGATGCCCATTGTTGACTTGCTCCACTCCAGGCGTTGGCGAGATATTGATTTTCTGTTGTCCGTCGGGATCAGCTGTGCTTCGACTTCGTTAAGTAACTTCCTCGTCCGAAAGACACTTATCAGTTTGCCACGGTCTGTAATGTATCTGCTACATTTAACCTTAATACACTATAATAAAATCAACGTCTCTGGCGTTGTACCGTTTATAACGTTTCATGACCACTATTTATTACACGAGAGTTCCCGTAAATGACGTTACTTTTGGTCACACTGAGACCAGTTTATTGACACATCCAGTTTATTGACACAACGTTCATTCTGGTCTATGCACACGCAGATACTGTTCCTCACAGTCTCTTGTGGCACACTAAATTGTGCGTGAAAACCTTAACGTTCTACTTACATGACGAAATACACAATGTACTCGTATTCACATTATAACTCATTACAATTCACATTAGATAGTGGTAACATTAGTATCTTTCTGTTACATATGCTTGGCCAATTAGACCATACTTTGGACTTTTTGACACTGGCCTGGTTTATACAATAATTCAGTTCGTCACATATTAAGATACATATAAATATACCCGTATATTCACTGAATACAGGACTCCTCAATATGTCTCTGCTTCCGTGATACTTTTAAAATCACTGTATTTGACAGTCCAATTCGCTCAAAATGTGAACGTATCTTAATGAAATTCTATCTTTATAAATTCGGTAGGTAAAACTACCTAGCTTCTACCCATTGACCTTTAATTTTTTCATTCAGTTGATTCATGGCTTGTTCCGTTACGTGTACTATGCTCATGATAATATAATAAATTCCTTAACCTTTTAAAATTCTACATATACCATTGTATTTGTCATAACATATTTCTAACAAATTGTATCATGACGTTAATTGCATGAAACTTTTACTACATACTAGGATAAAATTTTCATCTTGGCTACAATTAAATTGAAAATTCATTAATGAAGACAAATTTTAATAAGTCTCCTTTTTCGACCATTGAACGGAGTAAGTAGCGTTACAAAATGTCTTTTGTATATATATATATATATATATATATATATATATATATATATATATATATATATATATATATATATATATATATAACCTCTGATGATCCCCGGCCTCTCGGAGAATACCTCTATATGTTCCTTTAATGTCTGAGATAATTTTAATTGTTGCTCTGGTTTCAGTTATGTGGATTCCTCTATTGTTTATTGATTGACAGGATTCTGTGGTACTAACATTCTCTCCACCGAGATGGCTATAATCTCTCCCCCCAAAATACTGCTGCATATGCAGTATTTTTCGCAGGTTACACTTCAATTTAACATTCTAACAATACTTGTCATGTATAGCTTTAGTGTCCAGCAATTCCAGTTTCACTCTCACTTCTCCATTCTCCAAACTGCAAATACCTTGAGAGAGGTCCGTACAGGCACTCCTTTCCCTCAAAAATTCCAAACCCAGAATACAGGCGACTCTCAATCCCTTTAAAACCAGGAATGTGCAATTGGATGCTCAATTTCCCATAAATACGCCTTCACCTGTACCTGGCTCTTCACTACATGTGCTCGGGCACCAATAGCACCCGACACTTTGCAATTCTCAACTGGCAACACTGGCGCTTTATGCAATTAGCACAATTTCATATAGAAACCATAACTCATTACATTAACCGTAGCTCCTGTATCAGTCGTGATATTTACCGGTATACTAAGAACTTAAGCCTGAACCACAGCTTGTATCAACTCACGGTCTACTTGGTTACATCTCTTATTCTCCGATAAAAGTTCCTCCTTCATTCCAACAAGATTGTTATATGTTAACATATTCAATACATCAGGTTTCTCCTTACTCTCTTGTGTGCTCTCCCTCCGTCCCGCGGCCGACAACGGAGAGCTAATTGCGGCCGTCTTTAGTTTGTCGAATCGGTTGATGTAGGACGATTGTCATTCGTCACATCATCTATTCTCACCCTTTTATTCTGATTCAGCCAAGCAGGGTTGTTTGAAGCACCTGCTTGACCATGTACGTTCCTATTATTGCGGCGAAAAACGTCTTTGCTTTAATGACTTCCATCCCAACTCGCGTATCATATCTGCCACACTCTCTCCCCTATTACGTGATAATACAAAACGAGCTGCCCTTTTTTGCACCCTTTCGATGTCCTCCGTCAATCCCACCTGGTAAGGATCCCACACCGCGAAGCAATATTCTAACAGAGGACGAACGAGTTTAGTGTAAGCTGTCTCTTTAGTGGACTTGTTGCATCTTCTAAGTGTCCTGCCAATGAAACGCAACCTTTGGCTCGCCTTCCCCACAATATTATCTATGTGATCTTTCCAACTGAAGTTGTTCGTAATTTTTACACCCAGGTACTTAGTTGAATTGACAGCCTTGAGAATTGTACTACTTATCGAGTAATCGAATTCCAACGGATTTCTTTTGGAACTCATGTGGATCACCTCACACTTTTAGTTATTTAGCGTCAAGTGCCACCTGTCACACCATACAGCAATCTTTTCTAAATCGCTTTGCAACTGATGCTGGTCTTCGGATGACCTGACTAGACGGTAAATTACAGCATCATCTGCGAATAGCCTAAGAGATTGTCATCCAGGTCATTTATATAGATCAGGAACAGCAGAGGTCCCAGGACGCTTCCCTGGGGAACACCTGATATCACTTGAATTTTACTCGATGATTTGCCGTCTATTACTACGAACTGCGACCTTCCTGACAGGAAATCACGAATCCAGTCGCACAACTGAGTCGATACTCCATAGGCCCGCGGCTTGATTAGAAGTCGCTTGTGAGGAACGGTGTCAAAAGCTTTCCGGAAATCTAGAAATACGGAATCAACTTGAGATCCCCTGTCGATAGCGGCCATTACTTCGTGCGAATAAAGAGCTAGCTGCATTGCACAAGAACGATGTTTTCTGAATCCATGCTGATTACGTATCAATAGATCGTTTCCTTAGAGGTGATTCATAATGTTTGAATACAGTATATGCTCCAAAACCCTACTGCAAACCGACGTCAGTGATATGGGTCTGAAGTTCGATGGATTACGTCTACTACCCTTCTTAAACACTGGTACGACCTGCGCAATTTTCGAATCTGTAGGTACAGATCTATCGGTGAGCGAGCGGTTCTATATGATTGCTGAGTAGGGAGCTATTGTATTAGCGTAATCTGAAAGGTATACAGTCTAATCGGTATACAATCTGGACCTGAAGACTTGCCCGTATCAAGCGATTTGAGTTGCTTCGCAACCCCTAAGGTGTTTCGTTGTGGAACCTATTAAAGGCATCTCGCATTGAAGTCCGTGCCAAATTTCGGGCGTCTGTAAATTTTAGCCAATCTTCGGGATTTCTCGTTCTTCTGAATTTCGCATGCTTTTTCCGTTGCCTCTGCAACAGCGTTAGGACCTGTTTTGTGTACCATGTGGGATCAGTTCCATCTCTTACCAATTTATGAGGTATGAATCTCTCAATTGCTGTTGCTACTATATCTTTGAATTTGAGCCACATCTCGTTTACATTTTCATAGTCAGTTCGGAAGGAATGGAGATTGTCTCTTAGGAAGGCTTCCAGTGACACTTTATCCGCTTTTTTAAATAAAATTATTTTGCGTTGTTTCTGGTGGATTTGGAAGAAACGGTATTGAGCGTAGCTACAACGACCTTGTGACCACTAATCCCTGTATCATTCATGATGCTCTCTATTAGCTCTGGATTGTTTGTGGCTAAGAGGTCAAGTGTGTTTTCGCAACCATTTACAATTCGCGTGGGTTCGTGGACTAACTGCTAGAAATAATTTTCGGATATAGCATTTAGGACAATCTAGGAAGATGTTTTCTGCCTACCACCGGTTTTGAACAAGTATTTTTGCCAACATATCGAGGGAGGGTTGAAGTCCCCACCAACTATAACCGTATGAGTGGGGTATTTATTTGTTACGAGACTCAAATTTTCTCTGAACTGTTCAGCAACTATATCATCGGAGACTGGGGGTCGGTAGAACGAGCCAATTATTAACTTACTTCGGCTGTTAAGTATAATCTGCACCCATACCAATTCGCATAGAGTATCTACTTCGACTTCACTACAAGATAAACCACTACTGACGGACACAAACACTCCACCACCAATTCTGCCTAATCTATCTTTCCTGAACACCGTCTGAGACTTCGTAAAAATTTCTGCAGAACTAATTTCAGGCTTTAGCCAGCTTTCTGTACCTATAACGATTTCAGCTTCTGTGCTTTCTATTAACGCTTGAAGCTCAGGGATTTTCCCAGCACAACTACAACAATTTACAACTACAATTTTGACTGTTCCTTGATCGAAGCACGTCCTGTATTTGCCATGCACCATTTGAGATTGCAGCCCACCCCGTACTTTCCCGAGGCCTTCTAACCTAAAAAACCGTCCAGTCCACGCCACACACCCTCCGCTACCCGTGTAGCCGCCAGCTGAGTGTAGTGAACTCCTACGTTCATACTCCGCATATCACCCGCAACAGTTGACAACACGCTGCTATCAACGCTACACTCAGTTTCTGCACGTGGACGTGCAGTTTCTACTTCATGATCCTTAGTATTTTCCTGTATATTTCTATTGGATGTAGATCCCATGGGGATTTCCTCCAATTCGTTGTCACCAAACTCTCGTGAATCTGCTTCCATATCAGCTTCTCTCCTAGTCTTACTATGTAACGTCATTGACTCTGTACGAGACATTGTTCTATTACAATTATTTTCACACAGCAATCACCACAAAAAATAATAATAGTATAATATAACATATCTATTTCTACAAAAATTTACCTACTCGAGTTACGGTTTGCAAGACACAACCACATAGTACGAACCACGAATATTGGCAAACAACACGCTCACGAAAGCTAGAGATATTTTCAGAAGCCCTTACTTTCGTTTTTATTGTCAGCTTTATTCATATTCAAATCTCTTGTAGGTTCCAGGTCTTCCATTTCTGTTCACATCGAAAATAATAAACCTCGTCCACAAGAAACAGATTACATATACAAGCATTAATTTTCTTATGTTAATAATATATTCTTTCCACATACATAAATTTTCCGGAATTTCGAGGCCCATATTTGGCGCCAGTTGTCGCGTAATTTAAAATGATAATGAATGATTGATTGAATAATCCATACAACGATAACGGTGCCGTTATTCTTTTTGTATGAAATAGTTTTGGAAAATATAAATAACGAATCATTTCTCTTTTATGTATGTTAAAAGCCACGTCTGATTTTTGTCAGGGTGTTATCACCAAAAATAGCGTACATACCCCAAAGTGAAGACATCCATCCCACTCACGATGGATTAAAATCCTTTCTAACTACTACGCAACAATACATTTAAACAATTCTTAATTATTTTTCTGAGAGCCTGGATGTTCCAGGATAGCTGCCTATGTGCAATGGCAACGTAAGCATTTATTGATATTGTTATTAATAAAAACTGTACCTCTCACCTAATATGAATTAAAAAATATTGCAGGACGCCTTTTTCATATTATTAAAATTATTATTTTTATACTTCTAGTATTATATGACTGTTGAAGAACTTATACAAGTTATGTCATTAATGGCGTCACTACAACAATGATCCTACACACAAATGGGAAGGGCAGCATATATTTATTACATACTGAATCAAATACAGGATAGGTACTAGCGACTCACAAAAATAGGCACTACAATTATTAATCTCATATGTATTCAAGAAAATTATATTCCTACCACAGATAACTGTATTAGTTACAGACTGTGAAAATTAACTGTCCGTCATTGAGGACCGCAGAATCGACAAGGCAATGAAACAAAAACCACTCATCCTTCTTCTACAAAAAAATAAATAAATACATATATAAACCATATAATAATATTTGTAATTCTGATAACACAGAAAACTCTTCTTCATTGTTAAGTCTCTGCAATTTATTTCTACTATTTTTTACTCGGGGCAATGCTACATCAGCTCTCTCACATTGTATAATGATTACTGAGGTCGCTGACATGGAGTACCTGGCAGTAGGTGGCAGCACAATGCACCTAAAATGAAAGACATATGATTTGGCAGAGACCAGATATTTTTGATCACGTAGTGTATACAAGTAAGACGAGGACGACAAATCTGCTAGTTCAATGCGGATATAACCACGCTCGAACTCTTACGGGTGTAGGCGAACTGCCGCAAGTAATAAGGATAATGGGCAAGAGGCACTACATCAGTAGTGTATGAGTACCTTGAGAATTTGGATCAGATGGGAGTAGGATAGTTCGTGAAGTTGCGATGGCCATTGTGTCTGGTTGGCTTAGTGATCAGCTCATCTGCCTGGTAACCAGGAGACACGGGTTCGAATTCCTGTTCGGCAAAAATGTTCAGCTTGCCCCCTGGCAGCTAATGTGATTAATTGCTTTGTGGCTTAATAAATAATTTTGTACTGCGTCATCGCTATCGGAGCATGCATAAACTTCCTAAAGAGTCTACAATAACTCTGAGGCCAGCCAACACTCGATTTTTTTATGACGTTCAACGAATGTGGCAATAAAGGCTTCAACAGTTTAAAAAGTTTGATTTTTACAAAATCTAGATTTCTAATGGGTTTTTGAGGTTACTGCGATGCCATCAAAAAGTTACTCAGGTTTTAACTCCGCGATTAATTAACCTGCTTACTGACAGTGAACACTGTAAGGTTTCTACCTGCAGAGGCTGCAAATAACTTTTAAAGTCTAGAGCAGGTTTCCATGCCTCCATAAACAAATGTAAACTAAATGAGGGGGTTTGATGTTTATGTGAGACGGTTGAAGTGCTGTAAATATGATCGTTATTCCCACTTCTTGAATATGGTCCTCCATGCAAAAGATTCTCGCCCCTTTCGAACTGCCCGCTTACTCTCGACGTCTTATCTCTTTGATCAACAGAACCCAAGACATAACCCCTTGAAAAATCGTTTTGTCGCATGCGGGTTTTCGGATCATATTGGTGTGCACGGAACGATTCCATTTATTACTTTTGATTTTCTTTTTTAAAAATCCTCAACTTTTCTCACTGTTAATCGTACAGTGTTTTTCTGTTGTTACAAATTTCTTAAACAAAGACGTAATTTTTATTGTTGTCATTAGGGAGTATAGGAAGTTATTTATAAAAATAATTTGTTCTACAGTTTTCCCACTAACCAGATGGCTCAAAATTTTCTTGGATCAAGGGATTATGGTCAATATATTCGCATAATCGATTGGTTACAGAACCGTAGGTTCTTTCAGATGGAGTGACACGGTACAAGATGTAGTCAGTCAAAATAGTCACATTAACTTAGACAGTTAATATGAGATCGTTTGATGTGAAACATAGCCCTTTGCCAACTGTCTATAACAAAACCAAGATGATATGCCCACAAAGCCTAAATTCAGAGTTGCTGAGTATCATAGACTTAACTAACAAGAGGTAATTTCCGAGAAAGGCTGCACCCCCATGGCCTACTGAGACATTCAAAATTTGAGTAGTTCAGGAGACCAAAGATATAACGCATCTGCTGGGAGATTAGATGTCAAGTTGTACAGTAGGAAGTTTCCACAGCACACCACTACAGAAAACCAGATATCCACCTTCACAGCCAACTGAAAAAAACAGACAATAGAAAAGAAAAAATGCATTCATAAAACTACTCATTTTGATGAAACACACAATTCGTGGTTATTTTGTAAGAGAGGGAGAGAGAGAAGAGAGAGAAAGACAGAGAGCATGTGTTCTTTGACCTCCCCTCTGCAGGAGCGGAAGCTGTGACAGCAGCTGGAGCGAGCTATCGAACACATCTTGCTGAGTTGTGGAGCTCTCTCTCTCGCACTAGCCCCAAGTTTTCTGTCTCTCTCTCTCTCCCTCCCTCCACTCTCTCTCTCTCTCTCTCTCACTCACTCATACACACACAAACACACACACACACACACACACACACACAAACATTCTCTCTCTCTCTCTCTCTCTCTCTCTCTCTGTCTGTAGACTCTCCAGTTGCCCCATGATGATAAGGCTATATAAGAAATATTTTTTAATGCTGTGTGAGCATACATACGAAATGCAATTTAATTAATAACGGGGGAGAGATGTAAAGAGATAGAAAGAGGGAGGGAGAGCGTGAGAGACACAGAGACATGGAATTTACTGTCGTGTATGAATCATAGATATGATGATGGGGAGTATGTGGTAATATTTTTTGTAAGTAATTATGGTGTGCATAAGTGGAAAGAGAGAGAGACAGGCAGAGAGAGAGAGAAAGAGAGAGGAAATATACTGTGATGAAAAAATCAGAGAGATTTTGATGAGAGTGGTTTGGAAGCTTTTTGTGCACACGTACGAGATGAAATTTAATTATGAGGCTATACAGTTTGGATAGAGATGAAACGTTATTGGGGAGTATATATATATATATATATATATATATATATATACAGCTAGAGCTGTATCCCTAGCTCTGTCCTCACTGCAACATGTGTGGGAGCAGATCGGACATCGACTCCACCATAGAGCCAGTACCTAGAGTATCAAGGGCCATTTACGACAGAGTTGGACCAGCTTGGTCTGGGAGAGGATGCAACGGCTTTATGGTACTGATCCGAACCGAATCAATGGATGCATCCAGGCTAGAGAGGGTGCAACGTCCACCTCCCTTCCTAGATGCATCATTTTTTTTGTAGAAAATGTATTTTACAACCACATTCGCTACTACTCCATGTAGTTTTGAATGCTCCAGTGACAGTATTGATCGTTTGTCATTTACTTTGATACAGTGTCTCCCTCCCTCCCTCCCTCCCTCTCTCTCTCTCTCTCTCTCTCTCTCTCTCTCTCTCTCTCTCTCTCTCTCTCTCTACACACACAAAGACACACACACACACACACACACACACACACCCTCACACACTGAGCACACTGACACACACACACACACACACACACAGACATGCAATATACTGTATATCGTTGATATTGCAGGTCAGTAAAACATTGGGAAATTGTTTGTATACTATGAATCAAGATTCTTTCATTTGTCTAATATGACTGAACACCTAACGATTTACATTCCTTTATCTGTGCGGCAGACACTCAGTTTATAGAGTGAACATATGAAATATGAATAACTCAACAGGAATTTAGTACATGAAGAACTTTAATTGCAATTTCTATTCCTTAGTACTTGTTTACTAAACTGTCATATCCACCAAATTGTTGAGAATCGAAACCCAAATTTCTTGAATGCTTAAACAATAATAGAATTACTCAAATAATTCTATCTATTTAAAAAAAAGTTTCATGTTTCCCATTGAACTTGGTTGTTCAGTACGAGTTTATCAATTGGTGGTATATCACATAAAATTTCTGCTCACATTTGAATATACCAGGTGAAGTTTAACGGGCAATATATGTGGTAAAAGGTCTTACCAGAAGAAATCTACTTAATTCTTTGAACCTTTCCTCTTCCAATAGATACAATACAGAAGAGAATACAAATACACGCATGGCTTAGGGAAGCTCCTATATGTGCTTAACACAGACCTATTAATCACGAAGCGAATAGTGATAAATGAACTAAAGTCATAAATAAACGTTGATCCATATTTTTATACGTTGTGTTCAAATGATTTGGGATATAGATGCCCTAGCTAAAAAAACTGCAATATGTGTAACTTTAAGGTAGGATGAAAAGAATGTGTCATTCCTTAGAATCAGTACTTATCAGATGCTAAGTGGATCAAGGTATGAGATTAAGATATTTCCCTCTACTTTAACTGAAAAACTTTTCAGACCCTCATTACTTGATTGCCAACAGAATACGGTATCGAACTGTTAAGAATCAATATCCACTTTATCTTGTCTGCCACAGCAGTGTCTCGACACAGTTATAATTCTGACAGTTACGAAGTCAGCTAGACTCTAGTGTGTAAAGAGATTAGTTCCTTATTGGACAGGACCAGCTGTAATACTAGCTCCCTCTGCTTTCTCACTTTATTGCAACGATGTTTCTACATTTCAAGCCTCCAGTGGAGTATTAGTTCGTAAACTGTGTGGCACAAGAGAGTGGAAGTGTACTGACTCGTAGCAAGAAAAGTTATACATTGAATTAGAATGGGAGACACCGCATATTCCATTAGTATCATGTGGATTTATAGAATATGGCAGTTTCATGGGATTGCACCAAATAGCTACAACCATCAAGACTGTCGATGTTTTGACAAGAAACTGCCACAAAAATTCACTAAGTATCTGACGATATCATCAATATGGATAATAATCGCAGTTTTTATGACAATTTCTGATTTTTATGTAGCGAGTCAGCACTTGTATCCTAGCGCTTCAAAAGTAACTATTTACACTGACGTGTTGTTGAAACTGATGACTCATATCAGGTGCTTCAGCATGTCCTTCCACTGTTCATTCAGTAAACTATCACACTTCAGTAGTTTCCTGGCTGCGATCCGTCATGCAGACAAACTCCTGGGTCCAAACATTGTCCACACGCAGAGGAATGCGGGAAACTTTATTTTCGTTGTGGATATAATTATAGCTGTCATCTCTGGAGCTTCATCTCTTTCCACTTTTTCAAAGAGATTCGGCAGGTTCACCACGCTACAGATGGCCATAGCGGTCTACACGATATTCTGTGATTTTTCAATAACTACGCAGTTCATAGCGTCAGTGCTAGAACTTTGGATTCGGTTAAAGAGTTTGAACGCCAGTCTGGTGAAGACACTGTCCTGTCTAGGAGAGCCCAATTTGTCGCAGCTGCTCCTTGGCTGGCAACAGAAAGAGCAACACGTATACCTGAGTGGCAGGCTTCGGCGGCTGCAACACGCTCACCTGGTGCTGCAGCGTGCTGCAGAGTTTCTGGAGACACACGTGTCACCAGCGATCACCTTCCACGTAGTGTACAGCGTCGTCGGCACAGTTTACGGTAGCTACGAAGTGCTCATAGCATTGGTGGTGCCAGAACAAGTGGAGAGCATGCTCGTCACCCCGTCCTTGAGCTTCTCCGCATGCTGGCTGGTGCGACACGTGTTTGAGCTGTTGGCGCTGACACTCTCATGCTCGGCGTTGCAGGACCAGGAGGCACGGGCAGCGACTCTGTTACGCAGGGCTGCGGGTCTCACAGTGGGAGAGCCGGAGGTAAAGGCCTTTCTCAGCCAGCTGGAGCGAGGGCCTACCGTGCGGTTCACTGCATCCGGTCTGCTGCCGATTGACAGAAGGCTGCTAGTGTCTGCCATCTCTGCCACCGTTACCCACCTCGTTCTGCTGGGCCAACTCGGACTTACTTCGTCTTCCAGGTACATTTATTCATTTATTCACAAATCGTGTTCCATATATCTTATCCCATCCCCTTTAAGAAATGTGAAACAAGTTAGACTTTAACAGACGCAAGCTGGTACTACAATTTATCACTGGTGCTAATCTAATCAGACGATAATTACGTATGTATTAAGGGAAACACTACAACTTCGAAAAAATGGCACTGATCATCCTCTCGCACTAGATAAGACTGTGAACAAAGCACATCAACAACCCTACACCGACTACTACCATCTGTCTACACAGGTTGAGTCACATAAGACGAGACACGCCTTTACCTACGAAACTAGAACGAAAACAATGGCCTTTATTGCTGGTTATTAAAGCTGTCATTAACTGTGGAAATATTTCAACATGCATATTTTTTTTTTATTTTAACAGGTAAGATGGTGCCTCAGCGATGCAGATCTGAGGGGTATCTGTTAAGAGGGCAGACAAACTTATGGTTCGTCAAGAGGAGCAGCAGCTTTTTCAGTAGTTGCAGGGGCAATACTCTAGATGACTGACTGGTCTTGCCCTGTAACATCAACCAAAGTGATTTTGCTGTGCTGGTATTGCGAATGGCTGAAAGTAAGGCGAAACTTCAGCTATTATTTTTCCCGAGGGCATGCAGCTCTACTGTATGGTATCCTCTTGGGCCACATATTCCGGTGGTATAAACGTCGCCTCTCCAGATCTCCGGGTGGGGACAACTCAGCAGGATATCGTCGTCAGGGAAAACAAAACTGGTGTCCTACGTGTCGGAGCGTGGAGTGTTAGATCTTTTAATCGGGCAGTTAGGTTACAAAATTTGAAGGGGGAAATGGGTAGATTGAAGATGGATATAATGGAAATTAGTAAAGTTCGGTGACAGCAGAAACTGAGGTTTTGCTCTGGTGGATTCAGGGGTATAAATACAAAATCAAATAAGGGTAATGCAGGGTTAGGTTTAATAATGAGTAAAAGAGTAGCAATGCGGGTAAATATTTAAAATAAAAAATTATACCTGCTTCAAAACATCTGTTGATACAAAGAGTTACGATTATACAACAGGATTACATGCCACTTTGAGAACTACCATTTGCCGAATCCTCGTTTCGATATCTCGAACCATTTACAAAATAAAACGACTGTTGTGTCTCACGTGTTTCAACTTGTACACTGGCAAAGTCAAAAAATCTTTGACACTAACATTAAAGTTGTGTGGACTTTCCGTCACTGAGTTTCTGCTTTCTGAAATCAGGTACTCATTAACTCTGTCTTTGAATATCTGCGGACTCTCAATTTCCTGCCTGATGTCTCCTGCCAAGCTGTTAGTTTCTCACCAGAATATGAAATTCTATTTTATCACTGTGTTTCATTCATATTGTTCAAGGAGAACACACAGTTACCACAACAGGCATTTCTTTTGATCTGTCTGGTGATACGAAGTAAGCTGTGAAGCGGTACGTAAGTGCAGGTCACGCACAGTTACCATTGTGCATAGGATAGTATGCAAATGAAAAGTAGATCTCAGAAAGCAAATGTAGTGCATTCTTAATCTATTCAGTTAGGCAATCAGTATTCCGACTAATGGAACAAACGTATATAAAGCCACAAAGCACAATGGGCACCTTAAAATTTTCAAGTTATTCTTTGTTGTTAACAGAAGTTACACGACTAAGGATACCTGAAGAATCGTATGAGATTCTTCCTGCAAGAAACGTGATTCAGTAATGATTTTGTAAGTGTACCATGGAAAGTGGTGTGAAAACCGCTTACCACCTGGTGTTTTTATTTGGGATCACTTTACAGATATTTGTGAGAAATTTTGAGCTTTCGATGCATTTTCGCAGTACTTAAAGCTGGCACTGAAAAATAATCACAACTCTGTTAAGTAGAATCTTCACTGTCTCTATGGAAATAATAATTTCTAAGGATATAATATCAATTGCAGTGTTCCAGTTTTGGGTTAATAGAACACTTCGCCACACAGCGTTCTCACTTAACAGAAATCAGTAATTTTAATAGAATGAGGAATATCAAAGCATGCGGGAGGACGATCTATAAATAACACAGTAGTTGATGGATGACACCAATGGCACGCTCAGACGCGATTACATTCTAGCACGTCTTGTTAAAATCACAAAGAGGCATAACAGTTGAAAATGGACTGGAGAGTACAAGAGAGATACTCTGCATGTGGTACAACTGCTAGTAATGGTTGACTGAATGTATTTTCAAACATGTAGTTGAATTTTTTATGCACTGTGCAGTCACATTGATGTAACCACCTGTTAGAAGCCTGAATAACCACCTTTGGCACCGCGGATACCAGCGAGACGTGCAGGAAGGGAGCCAATGAAGACTGAAAGGTACAGACATTGCCAAGGCCACCTGTGCTTGCATTCTCGGCTGGGGTGGTCCGACAGATTCTCGACTGGGTTTTGAATCCGAGGTGTTTGGTGGTCAGAGGAGTGCAGAATACTCATCCTGGTGCCCTTCGAACCACTCACGCACACTGCGAGACGAGTGACACTTTTCATTATGCTGCTGGCAGATGTCATCGTGCCGAGGAGAAACCAACAGCATGTAGAAGCTAATGTGTTACCCAAGGATAGATGCGTACTTGCGTTGATCTGTTGTGCTTTCCAGAATGACGAGATCACCTAGGGAATGCTCCGAAAACATTCCCCAGACCGTAACGCTCCTTCATGGTTGCAGGGTGTTAGCTCTCAGATGTTTCACGCCGTACACAACAAGGGCCTTCGGTGGGTTGGAGCATAACACGTGATTCATTTGAAAACACCATCTGTCAGCACACAATGTATGTCCAGTTGCAGTAATGACGTTCAAATTCCAGCCTACGTCGCCGATAAACAGCAGTCAGCGTTAGTGCATAAACAGGGCGCCTGCTGCATTAGCCCTAACGCAACAACTTTCGCTGAACGGTCGTTGAGGAGACGCTGTTGCTAGCTCCTTGGTTCATTACATACTTGGGCGTTCGCCGGCCGCTGTGGCAGAGCCCTTCTAGGTGCTTCAGCCAGGAACCGCGCGACCTCTACGGTCGCAGGTTCGAATCCTGCCTCGGGCATGGGTGTGTGTGCTGTCCTTAGGTCAGTTAGGTTTAAGTAGTTCTAAGTTCTAGGGGACTGATGTAAAGTGCCCTCCGCCACACACCGTTGGGTGGCTTGCGGAGTATCAATGTAGATGTAGATGTAGATGTAGATGACCACAGTTTTTACGTCCCACAGTGCTTAGAGCCATTTGACCATTTTTTTTGAGACTTGGGAGTTCTGGAAATGCCCTCGGCCAGGAAGCCAATGATCATGCCCTCTCTTTTTGTTTCCTTTAATTTACGTCTATGGTCACAAACTTTTTGTTAGCAGATACCGGTTTCGGTCTGTAATGACCGTCACCAGATCTGTTTTACAAAAACAAAGTCCTAATGTAGTGCAGGACTGCAGGACTTTGTTTTTGTAATACAGATCTGATGATGGTCATTATAGACCGAAACCGGTAATCTGTTAACAAAAAGTTTGTGACCTTAGGTGTAAATTAAAGGAAAGTTATTGTATATAAGAGTCACTGTTTTATTCACGACAATGCTTGTGCCCTCTCTTTTTGATGTCATATAAATCGCTCCATTCCCGCATTACGATTAGGACTGCACTGTCTTCTGCGTCCCCCTGACACACTTTATATACCTTCCAATGCTCGAGCTGCCACCTGCTGTCAGTGAGTGGTAATCACACGTAGACGTCAAACATAGGCGTTGGTCGCACTGGCATGACTGGATCATGTATAAGATTATAAGGAGACAGAATGCACAGCTACCACTCATTTTCAGGAGGCGATGCTGCCAATACCGTCAACAGACACAACAGTCCAAATCAGCATCCTAGCATGTGGAAACCTCACTCACTTAGTAATCGAAGAAGATAATAAATCTACCTTCCAGTGAAATACTGTACGCTCTCCAAATTCTGTAAGTCCCTCCAGATCCTTGAGCGTCATGCACTGCGCCTCGCCTTCCATATACGCCTCCCGTCCGCCACGCGGATCCTCTATAACCTCATTCCTTTCCCCCATCTGCTCCTGTTCCTCAAACATATCCGCATACTCTACATCTCCCGCCGCCTTGATCCCCCTCACCCCCTGGTTGCTCCTCTCCTCTCCCATTACCGACCCCTGCCACGCCTTCACTGTTGTGTCCCCCCTACCCTCCATCCCTACACCCTTCATCTCCTTTCCCACGGTGGCTTCCATCAACTCCCCCTCCCGGATGATTCCCTCTCTCCCTCCATTTATCCCTCCTATCAACTCTGATCCTCACCGCCCTCCTTTCCTCTGTCCTTTTCCTGGGCTCCCTCTCCCCCCCTTCCATCCTTTTTTTTCCCCACCTACCCTCTCTCTTTCCCCCCTTCTCTCCCCGAAATCCTTTTGCATTTTCCTCCTCTGCCTTTTCCCATTCCCTCTCGTGTCTGCCCAGCCTCCCCCTCCCCATTATGTGTACACTCCCTCCTTTGGTTCCGCCCCTTTAGTTTTTCCTCTCCTCCCTCCTTGTTTCCCCCCCCCCCATCTGCCCAGGTCCCGCCCCATCTGCCCTCGGCTATGGTGGGTTATCTTTGTGCCGACATTTTAGTACAGTGTTTACAGTGAGTGTTCAGTGTTGTGTGTCTTGTCCAAAGTGTTGCGAACGGACATCATACTGTCGCTGGATGTGATTTTTATATCTCTTGCGAACAGAAACCAGACTGTCACCATATTTTTTAATTGTTTGTCTACTATGTTCCGTGTCTGCTTTCTGTGTTTTTTTATTAGCTTTGCCAACCCTTTGCTTTATGTTTTAACTTTCCACAATTTTCCGCCGTTTTAGAATTTCAGTCGCCTGCTTTTATTGTTTCTTATCTTCTTTCTTGCGTTTTACAAAGTCTGTAGGCTGCAGAGCAGAGTAACAAACTGCAGGGGAATCGAAATACAATAAAGGAAAAAAAATAAAATAAAAATACTGTACAGCTATACCGTTGTCTCTAGACATAATGTCACAGACATTGGAAAGTAATATTCTCAGTATCATAAACGCTGTAACCGAGGAAAATAATAAAACCAAATTTTACTTACTGTTGCGCACAAACTTAAGAGGAGCAATACGTGATTTACTTTTTGAATAGTTCAGGGGTGTACAGGGAGTAAACTTCAATGCACAGAGCTAACACTTTTGGCAGCAACGACGGCTCAGACCCGGTAGGGAACTGAGTCGAACTGAGATTGAATGACATATAAATGTACGTCATTCTATGGTGCTTCCATTCTTTGCCAGGTTACCTCAACCGTATTGGCTGGCGGAAGGTGTGCCAGTCTCTCGACAACCAACAACCAGATATTCTCAGTGCGTGAGAGATCTGGGGCAAATGATGGCAAAGATAACAATCGAATACACTGTCAGCACGGCATGGGTAACGTATAGTTTTGCGTTATCTTGTTGAAACATGGCAACACAAAGCACTCGAAGATAGCCGCTGGCCTTAACATTCAGCCATTTCTGCTCGTTACATGTTTTACATCTTCGTCCACTGGCGCAGTCCGTTTCTGTCTAGTCGCCGAGTGGCGCTTCGATCACCCGTTAGTTGAGTCTTTGTTGGTGATTTCTTGGATTGGCTTATTGACCACAAGAGCAGGCAATCGGTCGCAGTCAGGGAGGCAGAAATAAGAGGTACATGTGACGTACAGTGAGCTGTTCACGTAGCCTACGGACGCACGATTGTCCAAGCGGCCGGTGGTTGGTAGAGCTGTGTTGGTCGGTAATACTTGAGCACAATGTCTACGCAGCCGGTCTAGTCTGTATTAGCGAGTATTAAATTGCCTACGGCCTTAGCAAGCAGGCGCTAGCGAACCAATTAATCTCGGCTCATTTGGGTATTTAAGTCCCATAACTCTGGTGAGACTTTGCCCCTTTAAAAAAATTAATATTCAGTGTTTTAAGTTTCATTACTATTGTATTTGTTTGAGCGCTAGCTCTCAATATTTGCTGTACCTTTTAAGTCTCTTAGGCCGCGCAGGGTAGCCGCGCATTCTAAGGCGTCTTGTCGCGCTCCGCGAGCCTCCCCCCGTCGGAAGTTCGAGTCCTCCTTCGGGCATGGGTGTGTGTGTCGTCCTTAGCGTAAGTGTAAGTTAGTTTAGATAGTTTGTAGGCTTAGGAACCGATGACCTTAGCAGTTTGGTCCTACAAGACCTTACCACATATTTCCTAATTTTTTAAGTCACTTAAATTAATGTGTTCGTGTACACTGTGATGTCTTGGATATTACATTAACTTGTTGCTATGTTTCATTGTAAGATTAACCGGTTAATCCTCTTAGTAATTCTTATTGTAATATTCTTGTTGTAATACGTAAGGTTTGGTTGTACTTGGGGCTACGCTCACATTGAGTTTCTTGTCTTGGTCTGAGCATTTTCATACATCCTATGATTATTACGCATGACCCATATGTTTGAGTGTTTGATCTCGGCCTTCCTAGCTGTTCGTAGCGTTTGGAGGCACTGGCGCGGTGTGTTAACTGTTACCCACCGATTCATCGGGAGTAGCCTGTCCGCGTAGGCTGTGCAAAGAAAGGCGCGTGGGAGGCCCGCCGCTTCCCGTCTCACCGTAGCCTCTGAGACGTTGCGGCCTCCTGGTTTGCTATGGCATCCCTCGCAGCAACCGGACGTTAATTTAATCAGTAATTCTCGTTATTCTAAACAATCTTATTCAGACCTGGTTTGCCGTACCTGCCCCTTCCATGTTTTCCGTGTTTGAAGTTTAGTTACAACGTAATAGTTTCAATATTAGTTGTGTAATGCTCAATTTGATAAATAGTGTTCTATTGCTTCTTCACGTCAGTGTCTTGATTGTGCCCAAGGGGCCTGTCTGATTGCTGACCATGGTGGCCGAGCGGTTCTAGGCGCTACACTCTGGAACCGCGCGACCGCTACGGTCGCATGTTCGACTTCTGCCTCGGGCATGGATGTGTGTGATGTCCTTAGGTTAATTAGGTTTAAGGAGTTCTAAGTTCTAGGGGACTGATGACCTCAGAAGTTAAGTCCCATAGTGCTCAGGCCCATTTGAACCATCTGAACCTATCTGATTGATCAAATATTGGATACTAGTGTTGATAGCAGACTTGGTTAATTTTATGTTACTAAACTTGTTGTAAGTTATATTCATTAATGTCTAGCACCCCCTTTGGCTCATCAGATGTTGGAATTGCAATCTTTAGCATCACTGCTGTTACTGTTTGCCAGCGCTAAGCGCGTGCCTGAGTCATATTTAATTGTACTACTTGTTTGTCAGTTCTCCATAAATTGGTGCATTTTATTCGTTTAAATTAACTAATTAATAATCAATTGGTTCAATTAAAGAAATTTTGCAATTTTGTTAGTGTTTTTGATCTCTCGCAATAATAGACTGTTGGACTTTTGTGAAGTAACAAATGACTTGTAATAGATGGTCGGCACCTTTCCCATGGCTTTTTTTTCTGACACTGGGGCGTCCCTTGATATTTCAGTGGTAGCCCCAGAGCGTGGTCGTTGTTTTCTGACAAGTTTAACTTAAATATTGTGCCTAATACATTGCATTGTAATTGTCCCAGTTTTGAGTTGGCGTGTTGGAGAGCACGACTTATATTGCAACATCTTCGGCGCGAGCAACTTCAATACGAATTACGTCTAAGGAAACTAGATGATGGCGGCGGTGGGGGTGGGGATGGGGGAAGGGAGGACGGGGAAGGGTTGAGAAGGAAGGGGGGAGCGGTGTCCCAGAACTTGTGGCTCGTTTGCACGCAGGTTATCAAGATTTAAGTGAGTTAGAATGTGGTGTTATCGTCGGCGAACGAGCGATTGGACACAGCGTCTCCGAGCTAGCAATGAAGTGGGGGATTTCCCGTACCATTTTATTAGTGTACCGTGATTATCAGGAATCCGGTAAAACATCCAATCTCCGACATCGATATGGCTGAAAAAAGATCTTGCAAGAACGGGACCAACGATGACTGAAGAGAATCGTTCAACGTGGCAGAAATTCAACCATTCTGCAAATTACTGCAGATTTCCACGATGGGCCATCAACAAGTGTCAGCGTGTGAACCATTAAAGGAAACATCATCGACATGGAATTTCGGCGCTGAAGGCCCACAAAGGTTTATGCCTCGCTTCGCCTCGCCTCGCCTCGCCTCGCCTCGCCTCGCCTCGGCCTGTCAACACCGACACTGAACCGTTGATGACTGAAAACATGTTGCCTGTTCGGACGACTCTCGATTTAAATTGTATCGAGTGCATGGACGTATACGGTTATGGAGACATCCTAATTAATCAATGGACCATGCATGTCAGCGGCGGACTATTCAAGCTGGTGGAGGCTCTGTAATGGTGTGGGAATTGTGCAGTTGGAGGATATGGGACCCCTGATACGACTAGATACGACTCTGACAGGTGACACGTACTTAAGCATCCTGTCTGATGGTCGGCATTCATTCTTCGGTCTTAGGCAATTCCAACAGGACAATGCGACACCCCATACGTCCAGAATTGCTACCGAGTGGCTCTAGGAAACCTATTCTGAGCTTAAACGCTTCCACTGGCCACCAGACTCCCACACACGAACATTATTGAGCATATCTGGGATGCCTTGCAACGTGCTGTTCAGAAGAGATCTCCACCCTCTCGTACTCTTAGGGATTTATGGACAGTCCTGCAGGATTCTTGGTGTCAATTCCGTCCAGCACTATTTCAGATATTATTTGAGCCGTGCCACGTCGTGTTGCGGTACTTCGGCGTGTTAGTTGGGGCCATACTCGATATTAGGCAGGTGTACTGGTTTCTTTGGCTCTCCAGTGTACAAAGAAATGCCCTTACCAATACCCGGCGTACTCCAACGGTAGTATTCTCCCTAGATCAGCAGATGACGGAACACTGTGCTCGAGACTGTGGAAGCGGCATGAGTGTTGCGTGCCGGGCGCCAGTCTTTCGGGAAATTAGGTGTCCTTCCGCCTAAAGGCTCTTTTTGATGGCTTACGTTTCTTACAAAAAGACCTGAAACCTGGAAATCCCTGATTTTGTCTTTAAAATTATATAGCTTAAACACCTGACGTCATTATTCTTAAAGTTTATGGGATGACAGAGAAGGTAGTGGGAAATCTATGAAGATTATAACATGTTCTGAATATGCACCGCACTCATGCCTAATTAACTGCTTAAGGTCGTGCACTTAATCACACTGACGAAAGAAAATCACAACACCAAGAAGGAGGCGTGCGACATAGACGAATGTTGGTAGGCGTGTTTGTTCATCTGAAAGATGATGTCTATTCAAATGTCGCACCAGTAGCATAACAGTGGCGCTAGTAGCGCCACTATGAGGATACAAATCAGGTGTGCTTTAAATACCCGCCGTAACGATCGTGAGCGTTAATTATCTTTGAGACTAGAGGTGGTGAGTTGATGTTAGTCAAGAATGTCTTAAGGCTTCAAGAACAGCTCCGAGCCAGACGTCCTGTAGCTAGCATTCCATTAGCCCCAAACTACCGACATTTGAGGCTTCAGTAGTTTCAAGCAGGAGTTCATTAGAAGTCACATGGGAGTTCTGTTGTGTTTTCTTATGAAAGCCAGTTCTGACTCCGTGCCAGTGATGACTGTGTGTTAATTACGAAGACTGCAGTTGAAGGCCTGCAACCAACCTGTCTGCTTGCTAAACACACTTGACCTATACCTGGAGCTATGGTGTGGGATGCGATTTAGTATGACAGCATGCACCCTGACTACAAAATTGTACGTCAGTCTGGTGATTCGAGTTGTTATGCTAGTGATTCATGAACAGCATTCCAGCAGGTGCTTCCCAACATGATAGCACTCGCCCCCATACAGCTGTTGTAACCCAGCAAGCTCTACAGAGTGTCGACATGTTGCCTTGACCTACTCGATCATCAGACCTGTCTCCAGTCTAACACATAAGGGAAATTGTCGGATCACAGCTCCAGCGTCGGTCACAATGAGAATTAACCATCCCCGTATTCACCGAGGAAGTGCAACTGGTAAGGAACTTCATTTCTTCAAATTGGCATCCGGCATCTGTACAACACGATGCATGCACATTTGCATGCTTGCGTTACACCTTCTGTCGGTTACACCGGTTATTAACGTACCAGCATTTCGTATTTGCAATGGCTTATCTCGTGCTTACATTAACCTGTGATGTTGGCATGTTAATTACTTAAATAGGTTACCTAGACAAATATATTCCCAAAATTCCATTTGAGCCTGTTTACTGAATTCATGTCTCGGTCTCCCTCTAAAATTGTAGCCACTCACATTTTCCTATAATTCTAAAGTGACGATTCCTTGATGTCTCAGAATGGGTTCCATCCACTGATTCCTTCCTTTAGTCAAGTTAAGCCACAAATTTCTTTCGTTCCCAATGCCATTCTTTACCCCGCATTAGTTAAGCTTTCTACCCATCTAATTTTCAAAATTCTTCGGTAGCACTGCAGTTTATAATCTTATACTATCGTCTTGTCTGAACTGTTTATCGTCCACGTTTCACTTCCGCATAAGGTTACATTCCAGTCAAATGCCTTCAGGAAAGATTTCCTAATTCGTAGACATACATTCGATGTTAACAAGCTTCTCTTCTACAGGAATACTTTTCTTGGCAGTGTCAGTCTACATTTTGTATCCTCTCTACTTCGGCCATTGTCAGTTATTTTACTGCCCAAATAGCAAAACTCATCTAGTACCTTTGGTGTCTTATTTACTAATCCAAATCCCTCAGCATCGCCTGATTTAATTCGATTACTCTCCATTACCTTTATTTTTCTTCTTTTAGCATCCATCTGTCTCTTCTCCTTTCAAAACACTGTCCGACTCTATCGCCGTCTATGACTGAATTACATAGTCATCGGAAAACCGCAAAGTTTTTATTTCTCCTTCGTGAACTTCGGTTCCTTCTCCAATTTTTTCTTTGGCATCGTTTACTGCTTGTTCAATGCATTTGGTTCAGTAACATCGGGTATAAGCTACAATCCTGTCTCACTTCCTTCTCAACCACTGCTTCCCGCTCATGCCCTTCGATTCTTATAACTGCTGTCTGGTTTCTGTACAGGTTATATACACTCCTGGAAATTGAAATAAGAACACCGTGAATTCATTGTCCCAGGAAGGGGAAACTTTATTGACACATTCCTGGGGTCAGATACATCACATGATCACACTGACAGAACCACAGGCACATAGACACAGGCAACAGAGCATGCACAATGTCGGCACTAGTACAGTGTATATCCACCTTTCGCAGCAATGCAGGCTGCTATTCTCCCGTGGAGACGATCGTAGAGATGCTGGATGTAGTCCTGTGGAACGGCTTGCCATGCCATTTACACCTGGCGCCTCAGTTGGACCAGCGTTCGTGCTGGACGTGCAGACCGCGTGAGACGACGCTTCATCCAGTCCCAAACATGCTCAATGGGGGACAGATCCGGAGATCTTGCTGGCCAGGGTAGTTGACTTACACCTTCTAGAGCACGTTGGGTGGCACGGGATACATGCGGACGTGCATTGTCCTGTTGGAACAGCAAGTTCCCTTGCCGGTCTAGGAATGGTAGAACGATGGGTTCGATGACGGTTTGGATGTACCGTGCACTATTCAGTGTCCCCTCGACGATCACCAGTGGTGTACGGCCAGTGTAGGAGATCGCTCCCCACACCATGATGCCGGGTATTGGCCCTGTGTGCCTCGGTCGTATGCAGTCCTGATTGTGGCGCTCACCTGCACGGCGCCAAACACGCATACGACCATCATTGGCACCAAGGCAGAAGCGACTCTCATCGCTGAAGACGACACGTCTCCATTCGTCCCTCCATTCACGCCTGTCGCGACACCACTGGAGGCGGGCTGCACGATGTTGGAGCGTGAGTGGAAGACGGCCTAACGGTGTGCAGGACCGTAGCCCAGCTTCATGGAGACGGTTGCGAATGGTCCTCGCCGATACCCCAGGAGCAACAGTGTCCCTAATTTGCTGGGAAGTGGCGGTGCGGTCCCCTACGGCACTGCGTAGGATCCTACGGTCTTGGCGTGCATCCGTGCGTCGCTGCGGTCCGGTCCCAGGTCGACAGGCACGTGCACCTTCCGCCGACCACTGGCGACAACATCGATGTACTGTGGAGACCTCACGCCCCACGTGTTTAGCAATTCGGCGGTACGTCCACCCGGCCTCCCGCATGCCCACTATACGCCCTCGCTCAAAGTCCGTCAACTGCACATACGGTTCACGTCCACGCTGTCGCGGCATGCTACCAGTGTTAAAGACTGCGATGGAGCTCCGTATGCCACGGCAAACTGGCTGACACTGACGGCGGCGGTGCACAAATGCTGCGCAGCTAGCGCCATTCGACGGCCAACACCGCGGTTCCTGGTGTGTCCGCTGTGCCGTGCGTGTGATCATTGCTTGTACAGCCCTCTCGCAGTGTCCGGAGCAAGTATGGTGGGTCTGACACACCGGTGTCAATGTGTTCTTTTTTCCATTTCCAGGAGTGTATGTGTAAAAGTTGCATAAGTTGTAAGTCGTATAAACTGAGTTTATTCACATTAAAGGATACAGCATTCAACATTCATTCATCCTTCCTCGTCGTCTTAGAGTCGTAGTTTGCATACTGTGGTGATAAAAATGGTTCAAATGGATCTTCGCATTATGGGACTTAACTTCTGAGGTCATCAGTACCTTAGAACTTAGAACTACTTAAACCTAACTAACCTAAGGACATCACACACATCCATGCCCGAGGCAGGATTCGAACGTACGACCGTAGCGGTCGCGCGGTTCCAGACTGTAGCGCCTAGAACCTCTCCGCCACCCCGACCGGCGACTCTTCCGAGCCGGCAACATGTTTCCAATCGCCAATAGTCCAATGTCGATATTGGCGGGCCCAGGCTCCGAAAGCCCCTATCGACGATGTTACGTTGATTCGTTCGCTCGCTGACACTTGTTGATGGCCCAGCACTGAATCTGCAGCAATTGGCGAAATGGTCACCCCGGCCGGCTACTGTGGTGATAGTACATAAAAAGTAGGAGGGCATCTACAGTATCTCAACGCACATCTCTGACGCTGTTCGCAGACTTTACTTTATGAACTTCCTCCCTCTGGATTGGTAGTGAATGCGTAAAGGTATTGTCCCACATTTTATCTGTTGTGTTTACGGTATGTAGCTAACCTGATGTTCACGAGGTTAATTCCTGTTTGTTTAAGTGCGTGCATACCTTGTCTTAGAGTTCCACTGCCTTTCTTAGAGATATTAGTTCGTAATTTCAGATGCTGATTTGTGTGCTGAGGAATCACGGAAGAGTGTTCTGGCTGCCGAGAACTGACTCGCCCTGCGTCCTGTACACGTTCTGCTTCCGATACCAAACGTGACGACAACAGGCGGCATGAAGCGCACCCGCTATAGTTGCGGCTACAGCATCGGCAGCTACTGCAGACGACGGGGCGTCAGCTGACTGACGTGTCCAGCGGGTTGTTATCCGTACAGTCCGGTGACATCTAGTTACAGTTCACCGCTAACGCAAAAGCACCGGAAACACTGCTGTACCTGGAGCTTATGGTAAATCTGACTGGCCACGTAAACCGTCGTACGCGCTTTGCTTTGTCTTCGTTTAAGATAAAATTTAACATACAACAGATAGAGTGAAATTGAATGTGTCTGACTGCTGTGAGGTCCTAAAACCGAAAGGCACAATAAGGTGTCATCGATAGGCATGTTTATAACAGAGAATACAGTTAAATGCTGCGATTCATGTTATGACTTACGAGAATGCGGTTGGTCGCCTTCGGATGTACATAGCAATTGTGCTTAATTCATTTTAGTTTCCACTCATTACAGACGAAACCAGCTGAGACGTATAAACGTCGTTGGAAGTGTACAGCATAGATGAGGTGTGGAAACTGAGGAGGGCAAAATTTCATTCTGCTTCACTATAGCTGGGAATAGTTACGATAGTACCAGGCAATACTGAGTCAACAGGATTGAGAATGAAGTGAAGAATGACCAATGTAGTACGAAGACAGTAGAAAGGTAAGGAAGAATTGTAGAATCAGTAGTGCAGTCGAATACTAGTTTCCCTTAAGCCTATGCTTAACGATTTCACTTAAAGCATATGCCAAGATGCGTGTGGTTGTAATGTTCTTTTAAACCACCCCCATAAAAATCACTGTTACTCTTTCACTGTTTTACAGTGTACGATGATTTGCACAAAAGATATTAACGTCTATTTGCAAAGAAGTACGCCATGCACACTGTTCTGAACAACCAAGTAACGACGATGTGGTAGAAGTATGTCCTACAGTTCTCGCTTTCTGAATCTTCAGCTCTTCTTTGCGAGACGTCCTGGGAATAACATCCATAATTAGAAAGACAATTACTTTCGCTTGAACGCTTCAAGCATCGCGACCACTGACCGAACTTGTGCGGCTTGTAATGTTATGTGAGCCTCACCGTGCCCTTTTTTTAACTAATTTGTGTCTGATTTTGTTCTGAGAAGCTCAGTAATGTATGTAAATACCGTAAATGTAAATTTGATTCAAAAAGTACTTGAAGTGAAGAGCTGCTGGACAGAAACAAATTCTTTACCGCGCATTCCCCCCAACGATAGTAGTTGTGAATCTTTGAGTATGCACTCTGGAAAAAAAAGACAATTGATTTATTAAAAAAAAGGGAACTCTTAATTTGTATCTTGTGGAAAGAGGACGAGTTGCTAGGCCGTCGCTCAGAACGTATTGTTACATTTAATGATAATTGATATTTTAGTGGTAAAACCGAGTAAAGTATGTGTAAGATTTGCCAAACATCTATGTATACAAATTTTCTGGAAGTGAAGAATAAAAATATTTTGTTTTTGGAAAAGGAGGTGAACTTCATTGTCGTTGCCGTCTATCAATCGACAGAATTTAATTGGATTATGTTCTTGTACAATAGCATGGTGCTAAACTCCACTGACCAATTTTGATGTAGCAGGACGTGTAGTTTGAAGGAAGTTTGTGTGCTAAGCAATCTCCTTTTCTAACGTAAAACAGATTGCTGTTTGATCTTATTTACTTACAACCGTGGTCCTTTAGGTATGAAAAGCTACGAAAACTTGGTCTCAAAACTATCCACAATACGGCCAAGTAACTGACAGAGTCGTATTTTAAACCTTAAAGAACAATAACTTCCTCCAAATTGTAATACGTCACCAACTGGTGCAGAATCTGATCATTCAAGGAGGCTCTCGCACAGTCCGCCGAAATGCGACTGAATATTGCAGCAATCCCGTGAAAGTGTGCTAAGGCACAATATAGACTGGCGTGCAAAACTTAAGGACTAAAGTAATTTTTGCATGATGCGTGTCTGCCAATTGACATAGCTCGATGAAACTTGGACCATACATATGAAAAACTTCTACACGGTAGGACAGAAGTACGCAATGAGACGAACAAAATGTCACTTTTATGCAAGTATCCGCGCTTCGAAACGGTTCCCCGGATATTGCAAACGACGGGACATGGTGCTTATTAGTGTGTGCGATTACCAGGGACAGCAGTCTGCAACATGCTCCCATGCTGGTCACTAGGATAAGCAGTTCTTGTCGTGTGGCGTCCCATTCCTTCACTGATGCCCTTGACAACTGCTGGGCGCTCGTTGGTGCATGTGGACGTGCTGTATTAGGTCTCCACAAGGCTTTGCACACGAACCCGATGGGATTTAGGGCGGGGAAACGGGCAGGGCAGTCCTTTCGGCAAAAACCCTCTCGTTCCAAGAGCTCCCCCGCCTGAGCTGTCCGATGCGGTCGCGCACTGTCAACCATAAAAATGAACTCTGGGCCAAATACACTCGTGAAAAGACGTACATAGAGAAGAAGTACAGTGTCACAATAACACTGATCGTCGAGCGCACCGTGTTCAAAGGTGTGGATGTCACTACGCCCACGAAGGATTACACTTCCCTACAGCATAATACATGGACCACCAAATCGATCATATTCTATAATGCTGGACGTACACTTTTTTGGTGAGGGATAGGAACACTAAATCCACTCGGTAACATCGTCTGACACGATCATTTTGTGGTACAGGTGTTGCGGTGTGGTGAGGAATAATGGTGTTGAACTGCAAATCTTGGAACACGGTGCTCTCACCGGTCATCGTTATTGTGACGCAGTAATCCTTCCAAATATCAATCTTCTCAGCGACTTCATTTTTTATCGATGACAACGCTTGACAGCATCGACAGCTCAGGTGATGCAGCTCTTGGGACGAGAGCATGTTCAGCGAATAGACTCGGCTGCCTGTTCCCCCAAGCGAAATCCTATAGAGAACGTGCATTCTGCGTTGGGGAGACACTTTTAATAAAAATTCAGAGGCAGTCTTCATCGCATATTGACATTTATTTAAAAACGGTGATCGCTTCCAATCTGTGTTACATTATTATCAACAAGAGTATAGTCAAAGACTTAGAGGGATGTCTAGACAATAACTGTAACTTAAATCTAAAAGTAAAAGCAGTAATTAATTACAAATGTACTTAAAAGTAGCAGGTGGAGGCGGTGATACAGGGCAGGAATCGTTTGTGCGAGAATGTCAATAGTTGGTTAGCATAAGGGAGCGATGGGCTGAATAGAGGAGGCTCTGCCTTCCCTCCCCTTCTACCGCCTGACTTCAATTACAGCCAGTGAGGTACAGTGTACAGAGAAGAATGACAAAATTACTGTGCCTTCGTGGTTATAATACACAATATGAATACCAACAGTATAATTTTTTATATAATGACAACAGAATTTACTTTTGTACAAAGCAGTTTACCAGAACTCTATAATTAATGTCAACAGTGAACCAATGGCAACAGGTTTTACGAACAATAGCTGCCCTCATTGGGGACTTAATGTTATTACGCGAATCGGACGACCAGAGAGGATAATGTAGTTGAAGCCATTGGTATCAAAGGCGACGCCGACGTCTGTAAAATTTGGTTACCATAAGCGGTGAATCGTGAGAAAATGTTGAAATGGCCTTACAAGCCGCGCCGTGACTGCATCGAAACGAAAGATCAGCCAAAGATCGTCGGACACCATGGAAGCACAAAGCTGGAAGCTTAAAACGTTGGAACAACCGAATGGGATAGGAATTAGCATAAAATGGTTGAACGTAATCAACTGTAGTCCATAAACATATAAAACGGTAATGAACAAGTAAAGCAATGGATAATACGCATTCAAAATTGGATAAAGGTGACCTACGCCAAAGCTAATTTAGCACACAATTGTGTGTGGTTGTGAAGTATATCGTGAAATATAAAAATTATCCAACACCGTAGCTTAGAGGAAAATACCTTCAAATTGTTGCATTGACGGTCAGAAGATAACCACATTAACAAGTAACATAAAACAATTACGTACAGTAGAATGTAATACTACAAAAAAAAGTCAGTGACAAAATCCAGATATAAGAATAGTGTAATACTGATTATCTGGTAGTTAACTTGCACCTTAGCATAAAGAAATCTTTGAACGAACATAGTAGTCGAAAGAATAAGAATGGCTGCTTACCAAGCATTTTGGTAGAATTTGTGAATAATGTACTTGTGAACTGAGTCACATAAGCGTTAAGAAGATAGCAAAGCAGCAGGTGAGTTCAGAATAACTCATCAAATAAGTAAAAAATCCAACTGTTCCTTCAGTAAAACCAAAGGCATGCTTTTACGTTGTACGAAAATTTCTGTGTCTTCTAAAGTATTCAACAGAAATCCTTTGGAGGTATTGTGAAAATGATTATCAATGATCTCAGGAGAATGATTACTTTGCATTATGTCCTGGCCAAATAATGATTTGCTACAGGTTTCCTTTTCAATTCTCATCCGACTCAAGAGGAAGTTTTCTATTTCTATGAATCACAGATTGGAAAACGCTTTTGTGCATCTGCAAGAATGACAAGAGTTGTCTCTAGCCTTTGGACTCCTATAAATTGCGAAGCGATGTTTCCAGTGACAGTTGGAATCTTAAGGTACAAAAAGTTGATGCTTCTATGATTTTCGTGTTCCACAGTGACTACACGCTTGTGATGCACGTTATTTAAAGCTCCTGATAATGAGTCAATCGCATCTTTGGAATCATTATAAATCAGCACGATGTCGTTAACACACATTTTGTAATGTAAAGACTTATTTGGAATTTCCGGATTATGTTCAAAAAATTTTTATTTCGACATTTATTATTGATTATTTTAAAAGGCAGCATTTTCCGTTGATCTGAGACGTAACATGTGGAACACATACTCTGGCTTTATGTTAAATCAACAATAACACAACTACTCAATTACAGAACGTAACGATTTAGAATAAAATACTGTACTCATACAATCGGGTTTGAAAGAAAAATGCAACATAATGTTTTCCACATTAAGATGATTCTCTTACATATTAGACTAGTGTGTTTCTCCTAAATTTTATGTTTGTATTTATCACTACACAGTGTAACCCCCCAAACAACCGTTGCAAAGAACATAAACTTGCAGTACATTTGCTATGTGAGGAGCGCTATTATGCAGTTCACCACACTCTCTAGGATTTTCTGTATTACACTTAACTTACAGCTTATAGCGAAAAATAAGCAAATAGATCACAACTATTGAGGCTAAAAATTCAACTCTCAAGACCCATAGCACCACCTGAACAAACATGCCACAGCGGCCATTATTTTCAATTACTCTTCTGCATATTTTTGTAAACAAATGTAATTAGATTTCATAGCTATTCCTGCATTCTTTTACAATGTGTTCTGAACACACGACCCCCCCCCCCCCCAAAAAAAAAAAAAGTTCTTTCGCTAGTAAGTGAGGTAGCCAGAATAAGATTGACACAGACCCATGAATTACATTAATGACACAGCGCGCAAATAGTTTAATAATAAAAGAAAGCAACTTAATTTGAGGTACATGCAAGTGCTAGAAATCATATTAATTTTATGTTTGGCTTTATCGTATGGTAAGACGATAGGTCTGCCGAAGAGAAGAACGGAAGTACAAAACATTCAGATACTTAGGAAATGGTGGCTGACCGCCAGAGAAGGTACAGTTGATCATCAGCTGCACAGACGGCTAACGGTTCGCGTCGCCAATGCTGTAAAGATAATTATTTAAACTATATTGAACGATCATTTTGTAATGATTGTGAAAATACTGGAAAAAGAAAACAAGGAGTTGCGTTTACATCAAGTTTTTTTAAATTTTATTTTAGGCTTGTCATGTGCTAACTACAATGCAGAACACTCTGTTTATAGATTTAGAGTAAAATAAGACATTAGCAATTCATATGTAAATCTGAAGTATGAATACTTGACTTAAAGAACCTCTGAATTTTCGAGGAAAGTATGATTTTTGATGACACCTAAATAAAGGTCGAATCAGAAAAATGAACTACACTGACGGAAACAAAGTCGCATCACAAAAAGTTATTGTAGATTAACGAAATTTCGGGAATACATTTTTCTAGGTAGCATAATTAAGTGATTAACGTTGCGGCATAACAGATTAATGTAATCGCGAGATAATACATCGCAAATGTTAAATTCTGGTATATTAATAACTGTTGTAGCCGCCAGAATGTTGAATGCAAGCTTGCGACGTTCATGCATTGTGTTGTACCGGTGGCCGATATTGTGTTTCATGCCTGTTGCACTTGGTCGGTCACTAGAGAGACGGTTGATGCTATTGTGGATGACGCTAGAGTTGTCGACCAATGATGTCCCATATGTGCTCGATTGGAGACATATGTGGTGATCGAACAGGTCAAAGCAACTTCTTGACACTCTGTAGAGCATGCTGGGTTACAGCAGCGGCATGTGGGTGTTAGTCTGTTGGAAAACACCCTCAGGTGGGTTCACCAGATTGACATACAATTCTTGGGAAATTCACGACACTGCACCTGCTGACATATGAAATCGCACCCCAGACCATAACTTCAGATGTAGGTCCAGTGTGGTTGCAGGTCCTTAACTGCCCTCCTTCAGACCAACACATGGCCGTCGCTGGCACCGAGGCAGAACCACCTCTCATCAGAAAAACACAACAGACCTCTACACTGCCTTCCAATGTGCTCCCGCTTGACATCAAATGCTGCGGTTTGGTGTCAGTGGAATGCGCGCTACAGGACGTCTGCTCAGAGCTTTCCTTGAATTAACCGGTTTGTAATAGTTCGTTGTGTCACTGAGGTGCCAACTGCTGCTCGAAGTGCTGCTGCAGATGCAGTGCAATGCGCCGGAGTACGCTGCACACGATGGCCTTCCTCTCTGTAATGCCACGTGGCCGTCTGGACCCCGGTCTTCTTGTGATCGTGCATTCTAGTGACCACCGCTGCCAGCAGTCACGTACAGTGCCTCCATTCCTGTCTAGTCTTTTTGTAATATTGCAGAAGGAATATCCAACTTCTCGTAGCCTCTTTAGAGAAGGTGAGGTATTGATAACCACAACACTCATGACAGTTACAGGGTGTACTTAGAGCTTACCTGTTTTGCACCCTCATAGTCACCCTACTCCGCCACTCTCATGCGAATGGCATGAAATCTGAACAGACATCACCTTTCAGAAACACGGATACAAACTTTCGTTTATGTCGCGCAGCTCCGTCTTGCTTCAAGATGGTTCAAATGGCTCTGAGCACTATGTGACTTAACATCTGACGTCATCAGTCCCCTAGAACTTAGAACTACTTAAATCTAACTAACCCGAGGACATCACACACATCCATGCCCGAGGCAGGATTCGAACCTGCGACTGTAGCGGTCGCGTGGTTCCAGACTGAGGCGCCTAGAACCGCTCGGCCACAGCGGCCGGCTCCATCTTGGTGTTGCGACTTTTTCCCGTCAGTGTATGTTGGTTTTCAGTCCAAATTAAATTACGTCGTACATTGCATGGGCGTAGATATCAAGGGATACGTTTCTTTGTAGAGAATAATCAATGATCGATTCTATATCCTCCTCTGTCTAGATAAAACACCGAGTGACGTGAGACTGAGTGGACGTACAGACTCCTCCCATGGTCAGTAATGGCAGGGTTCACGAAGTAAACAGTTAGAAAAAAAGTCCACAGCTTAGGGAGAATTGTCGTAACTGTGCGCGAAACAGTTCAGGAAGCGACCTAGATCATAAAGTATAGACAATGTCAGCCAGTGTACTATTAAGTGGTGGAAACCATATGCTTCAGACAATTGTGAAAACCACTGTATGAGACCGAGGTCACGGTACTTTCACTTCAGTAGACGGGCTCGCGTACGTTGCCCAGAGCAGCGTCGTCCCCTATGGTAGTAAGTTGTGGCCGAACTATTGGCGGGGAGTTGAGTAAGGATGAACAGTAGTGCTGGAATTCTCGCCAAAGGCCCCCACGGCATTTCCTCGTCGTGATCGTCCGGAGGTCTCTGTGGGATTTCCGTCGATCGACGGCTCCTAGGTCGGTCCAAAGTCCTGCCTGCAAGGGAGTGAGTGCTGGCTATGTTTCAGGTGGAGACAATGGTTCGCATCCATGAACAGCTCCGGCTGGAAGTGCTCATTCTCCAGTGATTGATTGGTGAGGGCTTATGGAAACAGTTTCACCCACATTGGACATTGTCGATCTCTTCCTGGAATCTGCAATGAGGGCGGCGTTTATAGCGGTGGCAGACAGGCAGTTAGGCAGGATTGTCCCCGGTGTGGTTGCTGGTTGCTCATTCGGCTTCTGTGGACGATCAGTGGGGGGGGGGGGGGGGGGGGGGGATGGGGGGCAGAGCTGCACGTTGTTGCGGCTGGACCTGAGTGTCAGTGCACTCACCAACCATGGGACTCATTGAATACCACCACAATCAACCATATTATCAGGTCGAAAGCCCGGTACGCACATGTTGTAACTGCATCTGTTAAGATGTGTAACCACACTTACCTGGGTTGATGAAAGCCTGGAATTTTAACGGTAGGGCTGCCAATAAATTTCTGGTTCTCAGCTTCCACGACTTGCTACTTATTTTTCCATTCAGCTTCCCAGCTGAACCCAGTGGAGAGAATTTGGACTCCTGCTTCACACGCAGGTGTTCTGGATTTGAGGCATATCCTAGTAAGCGACAGTAATTCTTCATGAAGAGGGGTTGATTCATTTTTAGAAACTCGCTAGTCAATTTTGTAGAGGGCCGCCATTCTGGTAAGATGACAGATGTTCGAAAGTAATGGTAGCCAGAATGCAGGTGTATAACTGTGTCATTAATTGCTGCCATATGTGCATTAAGCCGGCATCGTAATAAAAGAAACGTGTGCGTCATGTCGAGTCTGCGCTCTCAGCCATGTGATCCGGTTAACATTAGAAAACACCCCGCGGGGTAGCTGATCACCTGTTTATGTGGCTCCTTCACGCGCCTTATTTGATAATTGGTCGAGGGTGTGTCGCTGATTAGCGTCTAAGGTGAAACGCAGTGCTTCATACTTCTCAGACTCCTTATCTGGGCTGCACAGTAAGTAAGAATGTGCTTCCACATTTAAGTGCTACATAGCGAGCCTGTAATGGATCTCGTAGTTACAGTCACAAAGGAACAGCGGCCACCACTGCAGCCCCTGCGCTGTCTTATCGGTAAGTTTAGAGTGGGGACAGAATAGCAACATAACTATAGAGATATACATGAAACATCTTAACGCCATACATGATGACGAATGCCAGGGAGGCTCCATCAAGAACGAAACATGAGTTTTTACACTTGCTTAAATTGGTCCGTACTCCGTCTTTTGTGATCTCTACGTCCTTCTCCACAATGATAGGCACAAAAGGTATGCGTTACGAACGCTATATAGCTAGCGATAAATACATATTGTTGAGGAAGATATCATGAAACATACGAGCTACACACGCACCTGGTTTTATCTCTTTCCGTACTATAGGTGTGCATTAGCAAAAGAAAGCTAGCGGCAACACAGGAATTAAATGGTATACTGAAACATATTTAACTAATGAAGGGTAACTGTAGAATTTCGTATAAGTTACAGGTTGTCGTTATGGATTTATCTACACAAACGGAAATGGGCATTGTTAGATCATGAAATATCGATCCTATATTTATCAACCTTTGAGGATATATTAATATCTAACAGATATTAAATGATTTTATGCCATATGGAAGAGATGTCTGTCAGTACAAGGGGTAAATACACACGCCAACAAAATGATAAGTTCATGACGATTGCTGGGTGCAGGCCGGTACGAAAGTATCTGTCTACTCATCGTACCCCAAACTATTCATGTCACCGCACAGGCCAGTCAGTTATTTGAACGTATCTCAAGGCGTTTGGGATGTGCAGTGCTGAGCGGCGTATTACTTTAGTTTGCTGAAACATTAAATTTTGTACCGTCACAACAGTGTTTAGCATTCTTGTCACATACTGGCGACCATTTAGCCTCTATTCAACAACTGCCACATCAGTCCTTTTGTCACATGAAACAGTTACACCACGACTCAACGAATTGAACAGGAATGTGTCTCGTGAGCAGACCCTTCCTGTGGTCTCCATTAGGTTCGACTCCATAAAGGAGATCGCTAAAGCATGCCTTTGCAGTGGCGTTCGACGCGAAGGTAAGCTGATTCGAATCATGATGCTGGATGAAGGTTTCACTGTCAATATTTGTCCGTCAAAGGGGTGGAGAGGTGGTGGCTTAAAGCTCCTGATCGTCAGCCCTTGCGTCATTGTCCTGAATTAAACTCCAAACCTCTCCGCAGCGACTGAAGAGATGAAGGAAAGCGACACCGTTATGGTGATCCACTCGTCGGATGGGGACGTTAGGCTTAGAGATCCAGTTGGTGTTACTGTAAGTAGGCTGTTTAGGTTTTTATGTTGGTAAAACCACGTAGCGCTCTATATGAAAATCACTGACTGTGCTGTGTGTAGCTGTGGTTGGTTTGCATTGTTGGAGTATATGCTATTGTAGTGTTGGGCAGTTGGCTGGTAACAGCGCGTAGCGTTGCGCAGTTGGAGGTGAGCCGCCAGCAGTGGTGGATGTGGGGAGAGAGATGGCGGAGTGTTGAGAGCGGATGATCTGGACGTGTGTCCATCAGAGGCAATAAATTTGTAAGACTGGATGTCACGAACTGCTATATATATTATGACTTTTGAACACTATTAAGGCAAATACATTGCTTGTTCTCTATCAAAATCTTTCATTTGCTATCCCTATCAGTAGTTAGTGCCTTCAGTAGTTTGAATCTTTTATTTAGCTGGCAGTAGTGGCGCTCGCTGCATTGCAGTAGTTCGAGTAACGAAGATTTTTGTGAGGTAAGTGATTTGTGAAAGGTATAGGTTAATGTTAGTCAGGGCCATTCCTTTCTAGGGATTGCTGAAAGTCAGATTGCGTTGCGCTTAAAATATTGTGTGTCAGTTTAGTGTTGATCAGAATAGGTAAAGAGCGAAATGTCAGAGTACGTTCAGTTCTGCTCAGCTGTTTGAAAATCAAATAATGTAAGAGGTTTATCAGCACAGTAATTCATTAAATTTTCTAAGGGGACGTTTCATTTCTAGTGAGAAATCGCCTTTGAGCTGGCCCAGGTTTTCATCCTATCCCTTCTCTCACAAGCATCACACAACGCAAACATATTGCTACGATGTACAAGCATCCACTACACTCGCTCTCACTCCAAAAACACACAGATGACACAGCCCTTACAAACCCGCAAGGAAACGGGTCACTTTGTGCGGAGGCAGAACATTCTTTCCGACAGTCAGCTGAAGCCTCCCCGTGGGGTTTCCCATCCAACATTTACATTTACATTTCTCACCAGGCCATCTGCGCCCACAGTGGTGTCTACCTCATCCCACAAAACAGACCAAAACTCACCGGTTAATACCACAAAATTCGTCTCAGTGTCCCCGTTGATTTTGTTTTTACACTACGCAAGTCTCCGTTGTGGTAAGTTGTCCCCGGTAAACGACGCATGGCAACTTGAGATCTCAACCCAGCTGCCGGTAATGAATTCCCGATAGTTCATTGTCATTCTGTTTGTAACCTGTGCCCGTATTTCAGCTGTTGCCAAACGAACACTCCAGTGATGTAATCCTTCTGGATGAACGCGGTCCCACTCGCCTTGCTACACTACGTTCTTGAATCCATGTCGTTACCAATCGCTCTGCAGCCATCGCACGAAATCCAATCATTCGTGCCATCTGTCGGTTTGATGTTCTCATGTCCCTCATACCAATGTTTCGACTTCTTTCAAAGTCCGAAAAATGGTGACAAGTAGGAAGAGCACTTTCTCTGGGCATGTTGGGGTGTCATCCCCACAAGAAAGCTTCTAGTAATATTAAACTCACCCAATAGCCCTCGCGTAGTCACACCAATTTTATCTAGAAGAATGGCTTTCTTCTCTACTGAAAATAAGCTTGCATAATGATGAATATTAATCAACTCGTCCCACAGGTATAGAAGCATCACCTTGGTAGCATTCGGTCATGGTGTTCATCGTGTAACACCCTCCATGTCCGTCAGTGTATAGTTTGCGATGAAATGTAAAACCTGAGTTGTAATATATTCTGGAGCCATGTCAGATATCTTATTTGGCCTTGTATTATCTAATAGCGCTTAGGAACCAGTTACGGCATACTTGGAGCCAGTGGTCATAATGTTACCATATCAGCCTGACAACTATCATAATCTGCTGTCTTATCGCAGCTCTCCTTTACGGCAGAAACCCAGTTATAAAATATGTTTCGTTTTAACACTACTTACTGGTGAACGATACGGCTGTAAAGACGTGAGTATACTACAACACTTGTTGGGCCGTGCAGAGAGAGATGCGAGAATATGTACAAACATTCTACGTAGTATGTTTTAGGTGTAAGTGCTTCTTCGTGTGTATGTTACTGCAGTGTGCTGCGAACCTATATTTACACGCGATGGTGCTGAAAAGAAATGCCTTCCAATTTTTTGTGTGAAAACTCTTGAAGTTGTTTAAATACAACATGCGTTATTTTTTTCATTTTACATATTTATTCTTCATGTCTACATATTTATTTCTCAATGTAGTCACCTTGGCGACGAAAACATCATTCCCAACGTGAGACTAGTTTGTTGGCGTCACTGTAGAATGTTTGACATTGTTAGCGGAGCCACAACCTCACCTCTGCTTGCTCCGCTTTACCACTATCAAATTGAAGTCCTCGAACATCTTTTCTAAGAATGAAATTTTCACTCTACAGCGGAGTGTGCGCTGATATGAAAGTTCCTGGCAGATTAAAACTGTGTGCCGGACCGAGACTCGAACTCGGGACCTTTGCCTTTCGCGGGCAAGTGCTCTACCAACTGAGCTACCGAAGCACGACTCACGCCCCGTCCTCACAGCTTTCCTTCTGCCAGTACCTCGTCTCCTACCTTCCAAACTTTACAGAAGCTCTCCTGCGAACCTTGCAGAACTAGCACTCCTGAAAGAAAGGATATTGCGGAGACATGGCTTAGCCACAGCCTGGGGAATGTTTCTAGAATGAAATTTTCACTCTACAGCGGAGTGTGCGCTGATATGAAACTTCCTGGCAGATTAAAACTGTGTGCCGGACCGAGACTCGAACTCGGGACCTCTGCCTTTCGCGGGAAAGTGCCCTACCAACTGAGCTACCCAAGCACGACTCACGCCCCCTCCTAACATCTTTACTTCTGCCAGTACCTCGTCTCCTACTTTCCAAACTTTACGGAAGCTCTCCCGCGAAAGGCAAAGGTCCCGAGTTCGAGTCTCGGTCCGGCACACAGTTTTAATCTGCCAGGAAGTTTCATCTTTTCTAAGTTTTGAAAACAGACAAAAATCGGATGGGGGCAAGTTGGAACGGATGATCGATGAGAGTGAAACCAAGGCGTCGGATTGTTGCAGATGACGCAGTGCTCGTGTGTGGTCTGACATTGGCATGCTGGAGGAGACGGTGTTCCATGTGTGGATGAACTCTTCGAATTCGAGACTCACTTGCTGCACGCTATTTCTCGGGCACTGACAGTAACGTTACACACTGGCAGGTTACACGCTAGAATTCTGAACCCTCTAGAGGCAAAGGGCTTTAAATATGTAGACGTGAGGAATAAAGATGGAGAATGTTAATAACGTTAATTTTATTTAAAAATCTTTAAGAGTTTTCACATGAAAAATTCGGAGGCATTAATTTGCAGCGCGCCCTCCTATAATGCGTGATGTCTGTTATTAATGGTATAGCTAATGTTGTACTTTGAGATAGCAGTCAGTGGAGGAATACATTATCTTTGTTTTTCCTGGACTTCATGTAGTCGGCGTGTTAGTTATTGGATTTTCCAACATTAGTGGTAGAGGGTCGCTGGATTTGATTCCTGTCGTTACCCCTTCCTCACCCCCTTCCTCTTCCCCACCCGTCCCCGCTGGAACCGGAATTTGGGTACCCCATCTGTCTGTTTCCACTATTAACCGATGTAAAAATGTGCGTTCGTTTTCTAAATGTTTGTGAATCGTGCAAATGAGATGGGACGTGCGTACCAGCCCGGTATTCGCCTAGTCGGACGTGGGAAATCAGCGAAAAACCATTTCCAGGTTGGTCTCCTTGAGATGAGACTTGCGTGGTAGCTACTGTAGACGTAGACGCACCGACAGTGGTACGTCCAAAGACAGTAGACAGGAGAGTCCAGGTTCTGCGAACAGCGTCATGATGGATGCATTCGTCTGGGGCAGCTCCGAGGAGAACTAACGTTGCTGTCGTCATCGTCATAGGCGTCCAGCTCGCGGTGTGATGGTATGGAGCCCCGCTGGATGCACAACATGGTCACTTGTCATTCTCACGGTTTGTAGTCTGGATGGCAATCATTATAATTATCTGACGTGTTAAAGCCGGTGTTTGCGTGCTTCATTAAAGGTTTCCATAATGTTGACATTCAACGAGATACCGCTACAGGCTGTTTCTCGTGCATGATATCTCGATACAGAGTGTGTTGGAAGGTTTCCCAGGGAGGCAAAATATTCCGATCTCTCATTCAATGAAAATATCTGGACTGCCGCGAGACTTGCATGCCACAACACTGCAGCCACTATAATTGACGAAAGCTGGCACAGAGTTGAAGCTACATAGAATGATGTTCCCAACATCACCTCGACTCAATGCCCAGCCGAATTAGAGCCATCGTAGCTGTGGTATATGGTGGCTCTGTCTGCCAAATTTCGCATCCTTTATACTTACGAATCAACTTCACAAATGTCATATTGCACTTTTCGTACTACACTGTATGCACAAAATACGTAAAATGTTAATAAAAGCTATCCTGCTGGTGTTGAAATTCCAGTAGCCAGCAGTACATTCGCTCTTTTGATATTACGAAAATTACTAACAGGTGCTTATTTACTGTGACAGTTCAGTTGTAGAACAATGAGTCTTTTCATTACAGTATCAAGAGCGAACCGCAAAGAGATCAGCGAATAGTAAATGTGCAACTTATCACTCTTCGTAACATGCCGACGCCAAACCTCGTTGCTGAATTTCTGCAATACATTTGAAAAGGATGTGCTTCTTATTCCTATAATGGCTGCATCTGTCTAGGAAAAAGATCTCCAAAACGGAGTCCCGCAAATCGTCGGTGTCGATACGAACTCTAAAGACATCGTCCCCACAAAGCCAGTAATTTGAACAGTAGCCGTTTACTTCTGACATCCTCCAGATCTCCGTGAAGTTATGTTTCAGTGAGATAATGCAAGACCGCATGGTGCTGCACACTGGACTCGCATTCGGAAGGAAAACGGTTCAAACCCGCGTCCAGCCATCCTGATATACGTTTTCCGCGACTTCCGTAAACTGCTTCCGGTAAATTCCGGGACAGTTCATTTGAAAGGACACGGCCGACTTCCTTCCCCATCCGTGCCTCATCCGATGCGATCAATGACCTCGCTATTTGGTCCCCTCCCCCGAACTATCCAACCAACTGCACGGTGCTTGCGTTATCCTGACCTACCTCCATACCGAGGGTGTTCGATGGTTGCCATGGCCACCATTCCTCCAGATCTCTCAGCGACTGAAAAAAATGGTTCAAATGGCTCTGAGCACTATGGGACTCAACTTCTGAGGTCATTAGTCCCCTAGAACTTAGAACTAGTTAAACCTAACTAACCTAAGGACATCACACACATCCATACCCGAGGCAGGATTCGAACCTGCGACCGTAGCGGTCTCGCGGTTCCAGACTGCAGCGCCTAGAACCGCACGGCCACTTCGGCCGGCAGCGACTGAAAACATGTGGTCATGAAGTACTGAGAGATAGGCACATTACCACTTACCAGCAACTTTGACTGTTAAACTATATCATCGAGTTGAAGCACTATGGAGTGTCGTACCAGTAACTGTCATCCAACCACAGTAAAATTTATTATTTGCTTTATTTCCTGGTGTAGCAAATTCATTGGACAAAAATGAAGACAGTATGTTGTACCTAAAAAGCTTACAAAAGATCATATTTAACAGTATTCCCTATGACTCAGGAGCTGTGTGGTCAGCGTAGATACCATTCATAGGACCCGTGTTCGATTCCGAGTAGCGCCAAGGATTCTCCCTTGGCGGAGGGCAACTATGTGGTGCACGCACCTTCATGACGTCAACTGAGGAGCTACTTGACCGATTAATAATGGCTCCACGGTATGGAAAGTCTGCAAAATCGACAGGAGATCGGTGCGCTGACCACATGTCCCTCCATATCGCATCGGCATGATGTAAGGTAGAGGAAGAAACGGTGGCCGGTAAACATCTCTCGACCCTTCACCACCTCGACGAGGGGCTCGTTGATATGACCCAGAAGGCAAATAAAGAGCTGCTAGCCATTATATTGCTGCTACATTTAGTGTTCTTCAGGTCTGTCTCTAATGAAGTATATCCATCTCTTTTTCAGTTTCTTTGCTTCATGACCATGGATGTCAGTAATTTTTAAAGTATTAGCTATATGACATGAATCTCCAGGTAGGGTGTGAAAGAGAGTACTTTAAATTCTAGTACACTTTTTCACGATTTAAGTCATACTAACTGGCTCGTGACTGAAAGAGATTACAGCTCCTTTCCCCTGTTTCCAACATGATATGCAGGGTATAATGATTTGGATTTTTTTAGTTTTGACTAGTATTGTCCCCGTAATATTCTGTTAGACCGATTTTACACACCCCACATATACTATTTAGGTATGCTTTCCTCGGTATAAGTAATATGTGTATGCGCCAAGAATAATTCTTGGAACATGACAGCCTCCTTGATTTTGTGTCAACAGGCAGTATGCAGATTGTGATGGTGGATAGCATGTCGCAAATTTTCAGTGGACCCACGATTATGTAGTGGCTGCTGACAGTTTTACATTCTGCGCCAGTATACACTTAATGAGACATAAACTGTGGCATCAAGCTGCAAACGAAGTCACCATTGAAAACATTCATACTGGTAGGCCATGAAAGAAACCTATAACAAGTTCTCTCTTCGATAAGCTTTCATATATTATATATCAATAAGATAGTTCTGTGTATTGTCTTGTTCGACAACAAAATCGGTCCCTGCATCAAAATTTCTTTCAAAACGGACACGTATGCCTCAGTAAATGAATCTGAGGAAAATAATGTATTTAAGTGAATACCTTCGGCAGATCATCTCTCTTTCTCCTTTGTCAGAGTGTAACAAAGTTCTCCCTGGTGTCCGCCTCCTTAGCTGGGTAGTAACGTGCTTGCCTTCCATGAAAGCGGGAACGGGTTCGATTCCCGGCCGGGTTGGAGATTTTCTCCGTTCGTGAACTGGTTGTTGTGTTGTCTTCATCATCATTTCACCCTCATCACCGGCGCGCAAGTCGCCCAATGTCGCGTCGAATCAAATAAGACTTGCACCTGGCGTCCGAACTTCCCCGGATGGGGCCTCTCGGCCAACGATGCCATACGCTCATTTCCATTTCTCCCTGGCGTACATTTTATTGAGAATGGCCGGTTTCCTAATTCTAGTTCTGTCAACGAAACGTTTATTGCAAGCACCTTAAAACACGTTGCTCTCTATTGTAGAGAAAAGTTGTTACGGAATTCCTTGTGACGCGCCTAGCTGCAGTACAACATTTAACGGTGACTTTTTCCCGTTCTGAAGCAATAGCTCGCTACACCATTCTTGTTATTTTGTGGAAAACACTAGATCCTATAGAAATTAAGTTTTATCACTTTTTCTGAAGTGAGAAAGGACTCTAAGTAAGCACTGTAGCCTGCAAATGAGACGGAATAATTTGTTTTGTGGATCAGTTCCCCTTAACAGTTTGTAGCTCGCTTCTCCAGTCCTGGGCAGCCTTTCACTCAGGCATAGGCCGAGTAGAAACTCACTTAGCAATATAACCGTCTTTATCTCTCTTTGGGGACATCCCAGTCCACCGTGCTTACCAACTGCAAGCGATGACCAGTGTCACAGGGAATAACAATACAACATATGGCTATAGTCGTATACAGCACTAGTTCATTCACTGACTCTTTTGTTATTCACTGTGTATGTCGTTATCTGTTTACAGTATTGGAGGAACACTACAAAATACTCAGCCCAACGAGCCTTTAATAAATTTTCACAACCGGAGTCACAATTTATGCCATAGGTGCCTATCTAATTGGCGTCAGCAGGCGTTGTAAACCTCACTCCATTCTTCCTATCGAGGAAACTTGTAATAAGATGTATTGACTGCTGATACAACGATATGGGGCACATTTCTTACAAGTGCTGTAAGAAGCAGCAGTGGGATAATTCGCAATGTATTTCTCAAGGAGTATTCAAATATCACCAATAGGATTAAATACTATTTGGAACCACATAATGTTTTGAAGCAGAATTAATGCTCGATGTATTGAAAAGACTGCGTGCCAAATATAATGATTGTGTACGTAATACAGTATTAATGCACGAAGAGTAACAGTAAGACAGCTGCAAGATAGATGTTGCCCTTGAGTTTTATTCTCCCTTTTCTCTGCCTCTCTCTCTCTCTTCTTTTCTTTCAATAAGTGATGTTGAAATTTATCTTTCCTCATTTTGCGGACTCATTTTACTTAGGAAAGTGAATAAAATGTATGCATAAAAGACTCTTGAAATTAAATGTTGCTGTTACGCTGCGGAAACTCTAACGCACAATAAAGAAGAGTGGTATTGTGTGTAGCAACAGCTTTATTGACCCAAGTGGTAACCATCAAGTTATTAAAAATCGGTAGAAGCGTTCTTTTCCTTTTTAATGTCAAGTGTCTTTGCTGTAGAGGGTTACGGCGTACCCTGCGGAGAAGCTGAGTCGCTGAAAGACTTGTTATTAGACGCCACACGTAAGGGTACTGGCAATATTGTAATCTCCCTCGTCCAAAATCATATCAGTGATAGAAGAGGGGTGTGAGAGTGAAACTGCTGGCATCTGCAATATATAAGGCCATAACAGAAAACTGAAATGACTGATGTAAATTTCTGCGTTACTGCGACTACGTCTTACAGGCTGTGGCAACTGCTGGGAATAGCGCCAAATTTCAGCCTGAATGACAAATATGTACGATGTCTCAAGACAGGTTTTGCCAAGTATCTGACTATTTCGTCAGCGTGGCTGATCCTCACCGTAGCGATAAGCATTTTGGATTTTTACATTGTATTTCAGAACGTTTACCCTAACATTCCGAAAATTACAGTGATTACAGACGTACTGATTAAACAAATGGTCAGTCTCAGACTTATTACTGGCCTCTTTACATGTTCGCTCAATAAGTTAAAATACTACACAGCTTTCTTGGACTCCCTGGACTATATTGACGTCATGATCACTCCAAACAACAGTCGCGACTCCAGGAAATTTGCTACCATGATGTTGATAACAGATACATTAATTGTGATGACCCTTATCTTCAACTCAGTTCTCACCTTCAGAAACAGATTCGGTCTATTGGCCATGGCTCAAGTGTTCGTGGGCACATATTCGCTGTTCTGTGACTTCGTCCTGAAACAACAGTTCCTACTCTCTGTGCTGGAACTGTGGTCTAGATTCGGGACGCTGAATGGTGCGCTAGTGGAGTCGCTGTCTTCTCTAGGAGACCCCAGACTGTCTCAGCTGTTGCTGGGCTGGCGGCAGAAACCTCCGCACGTGGAGCTCAGTAGTAGACTACGCAGGCTGCAGCACGCCCACCTGGTGTTGCAACGCGCGGCTGAGCTGCTGCAGTTGCACGTGTCTCCCACCCTCACCTTCTACGTGATGTACAGCATGCTGGGCTGCATCTACAGCAGCTACGAGCTGCTCGTCATGCTGGTGGCGCCTAACGAAGCCGATAACCTGCTGGTCGTAACATCTGTAAGTTACTCCGCATGCTGGCTCTTGAAACATGTGTTTGACCTGACGGCTCCGACGATGGCGTGCTCTGCGCTGCTACGGGAGGTTGAAGAGACGCCGGAGCTGTTGAACAGGGCTGCTGGACTCGCGGACACCCCACCTGAGGTTGAAGTCTTCCTGAGCCAAGCGGAGCGTGCGCACCGACAACGTTTCACAGCATCTGGACTGCTTCCCATCGACAGGAGATTGCTGGTGTCTGCCGCATCCGCGACAGCAACGTACCTCGTCGTACTGGGCCAGATTGGTCTCCAGTCATCGATTCTCAGGTACGGTATTTAGGTTTCATTGAACGACTTTTTCACTCACTGGTGCATAAATGTTTATTCCAGTTTTCTCTACTTTATATGATGAAATTACTTAGCTTTAGGTATCCAGGTATTTTTTGGCAATTTATTGATTACATAGTTTGATTCTTAGCACTATTAGCCAAATAGTTAACTTCCGTATTCCATCTTCCATCAGTTCCTATTGTTATTAATGTCCAATCCATTTCCATATTAGGATCCTAAGAATCACTGTAACTTCTCATTCCCACCTATTCCCTTCGTGTTTATTATTTCGTCTCGCCATTCCTACCTAATTAGCTCTTTTTGTTTGTTCCACTAAGCAACTAAGTATTTGCTTGGATTCTTCATTTAAAGCTAGCCTTCACTCTCCCACGTCAGAGCTGGCAGGTAAGTCTTACTTGTTATATTATGCAAAAATGTATTTTTCGTGAAATGTGAGAAGTTGTGTGGAGGCTCGATGATCAGTGCAACGCCTGAACGTAAATAAGTATGACGTATTACGCTCAAGTAGCTGATGAAATCGATTACTAGTTGATTAGGCTGTTAGCGATAAAGCACTGCAAACAATAACAACCACTAAATGCCTCTGAGTAACTGTCCAGATATACCTAAAGTGGAACAGCCACATACAACAAACTGTAGTGAGAGCAGACGCAGGGTTGTCATTCATTTGAAGAATCTTAAGTAAGTGTAAGCCTGCCTCGAAAGAAGTCGCTTACAGAACTGTTGTAGAACCGATTTTTTAGCACTGATCATCAGCATGTTGGATGAATAGATAAAAAAGATCCAATGAAGAGCTGCAAGTTTAGTAAGGGCGTGAGCGTTACAGAAATGATCAGCAAGCTCTATCGGCGGAACGCTGAACGATAGGCGTTGTGCTTCAAGGAATAGAAGCATACGACGCTTCTTGAGATACCAGAAACTTCGGGTATATTTGTTACTGCTCTGCGACTAAAATGGATCTGAAGATGTTTAGAATATGAACGATACCGGAAATCATTGTAAACACAAATGCAAAAATAGACTGTAATAAAAAATAGTAAAATTAATAATTCAGTTTTCGAGGACTTATATCCAGTTAACATTCTGTCAACCTAGCGTATTTCCAATAGCCTGTCATATTTCATTAATTTAATACCATGTTTGTTTTATGTCTACGTAATTGTTTAAGCTAATAGGTAAACAGAACAGATATGCAGACGAATATGTTGTGCAGCTTTCTGGTTTAAATAAATCGATGCAAGATCTCATTCTTATGAACTTTCCGTACCACCTTAAGCCATGTTATGATGCTTCCCGTAATTGAAGAGAGTTTCTCGTAAGAGATTGGTCTTGGTGAACCACTGTGCATGATTAAGTGCCCACATATACATTGCACATTATAATGACAATCTGTAGCTTGAATACACACGTGCATCGTGTACGTGACTACTCGATATGTGGTTTAGTTGTAGTAGTAGTAGTAGTAAATAAGAAAGAAAAAATTAACAGGCAGTTTTCCATCTCAGGGCGTGTATCGAAGTGTTAGTGTTTGTACTGTAGTGCTTATCACGATAAACGATAAGTGTTAGTTCTTGAATATGTGTTACTCTAGTGTATCTTGGTGCTGTGTCTTGTGACAACATTTTCTAAACAGGACCACAAATGCGGTGTCCCCACAGACGCCTGAAATGCAGCAGAGGACAACGTCCCCCAGTGTTCAGAATCTGGCGCCGCGTGAGTTACCTTGGAAAGGAAGCTAAGGGTACAGAGAGAGAGAGAAACAGTGAGAGAGAGAGAAATGTTTGGAAGATCTTTATTTGATAGCAGTTTACATCAAATAAAAGCCCACAAAGAACTCATACACGCATTCTAGGTCTAACAGAATGTTTCCAGAGATATTCAAAGGAAAGTCAGTACGAATATGTCACTAATTAGAGATGTTTGTAAAGCGAAATAAATGAAGCTGAAACATTTGAAGCCCATGAGAATATCATATTCACGAATACAAAAGTAAACTGCTTTTGACATGGCACATACAGTTATCGGCATATACGTCTCTAAACTTTGATAGCGTTGACATTCTTTCTCCGCTGACTTTCATCTCTATAAATGAGCAGGGAGACGTTCCCTACTTCTAATATTCACATAATCGCTGCAATAACTTTACACCGATGCCTTGTAAACATTACATTTCGCAGAGCAACTTCAGCTACTTAAATCATGATATAGTTTCTTTTTTGCACTCGTAGAATAGAACATTTCTAGCACTGCCATTCTTTTAGAAAAGGGAGCCACACGTGAAACAGCAAGCAAGGAATTATGTTAAGGAGTAGCTTATTCACTTTCTGAACGGTCATTTAGCAAAGTGTGCCCAGACCATGAACGCTGAAACCTGCGAAACATGATATTCTTCTGCTTATCACGAAATTTATAATACCTGGATGTTAGTAACTTTATTACCCCTTACTATCAACAGATATGTATTTCCTCAAACTATTTTTAGGGTATCCAAAACAGTAGATAAGTAGTTATAGAAACAGACTTTATCCAAATAGAATCATTGTTTTTTTTGTACTGATATGCCATGTTGGACTGATAAATTAAAATTCATCTTCAGGTAGTTCATCTCCTGTTACAGATAAATGAACAACAATGCCATACATATTTCTGATACTATTTAAAATCACTGCAGTGGTTAATAACTCCACATCATTCCATAATCGTAACGAAAAATAATAGATATTGTGTGGTTCCTTGAAGCGAAAGTCTCCCACAAACTAAAATTCGCTTACCTGTTCAGATTCACAACTGTAGACTCTGATGTATCAACCAATGACATTGTGATCACCTGATGAAAGAGACATACGCCAAGTGATGTATGTTGTCAAAAGTCCTGTTCAACGTATGAAAGAATTCTCAACTGTTCATGATACTTGGGTGAAAGTTTTCCAGTAAAGGAATGAGTGTGAAATCTGGGGACAGGGATTGAATTTTACTGACAAAGAAATAATTAAGCATTAAGTTAAAAGACTCCATTTGTATTTCAGTTTGTTTCAGCAACATATTAAGACATGAAGTTTTGCACAAGACAAAGGCTTCAGTAACATGTCCAGAAGCCTAAATGTAACCAAGCGTAAATTGTTAAATAACTTAAAATTCAGTTTTTTATGAAACCATTAATCAAACATACACCCTAGAAAAGAATGCAACACTTAAATGGCGTTCAAAGGCTCTGCACACTAATTACAACTTTTCCTAATAATAAATTTTTATCATGTACAATAAACAGTACATTTCTATTGGACTAGATCAGCAAGCCACCCACAAGATCACTTCAGTGAGAATGCCCCATATACATGTTAATTCAATGGATAAATTCAGATCCATAATTAAATGTGTTGCTGTTACTTATATATTAAAATCATATAACCCAACATAAAACTACTGATGATATTTTAGCTAATTTTGCATTTCTAGGTAGGAATCACTGTCTAGTGTTAAAGAATTTCAATTACTGGTATACAACACGAGAAACATATATGCAGTACCACAATCAATTTACAATACAAGAAACAGCAAATACTACGAAAATATTTTTCTTATAGATTCGTTATTAATTCAGACCTATAAGATTTCAATTGTAACACTCAATCCCAAGTTAAAATTAATATTTTTGTATATTTTTTTAAAAATAATTTGTTTATTTTATTAATCAGATATTCTGATGAGTAAGATGTTTGATCAAAAATGTGAATCAGACATGCCACACTAGTTTGTAAGTTTTATTTTAAATGTTAACAGAACATATACTAATGATGATGATACTGTTACAGTTACATTAAAATGATTGAAATGTTTTGCACTTGTGAACAAACCATTCAGAACATTGAAGAATAAAAATGCTTCAGATGGTTTCAAAGCTTTCTTGTATATTCACTAACTACAGCCATATTTAAATTCAACATTTACCCTATCTATATTACACACTCATGTCAAATTACATTATATTTGCTCATAATCAAAAAATTTGTGCATATAAATAAGACAATCATTCAAATTGTTGAACATAATTAGGCAATCTAGATAACATGCACTTGGATATTCAACTCATGGAAAAAAGTGCATTTAGAACTTATTATTTCCTAACATTTTCTTTCAGAATTATTTTTATTTACAGAGGTTGCCTCACTGATAATTCTGTAAGGTATCTTGAAAGTGCTGATGGAATTTTTAATTGACTGTCATAAACTGTCTCTTTCTCTTGTTGTTGTAAATGTTGTATTTCTAATAACCTGTCTAACCAAATTTGCGTTTGAAGACTGGCATAAGGATATTTGGTGATTTCAGATGGAATTAGTTGCATGAAACTATATTGTTGAACACAGTGTTCCATTACCAATCCCTGTGACTAATAAAATGCTGTTTTAGCAGAAGGCTGGAATGAAATTGCAATCCTGTAATCATTAAATATCTCAGATTTTAGTTTTTATATATGAGATATATAGAAGTTATTTGAAAAAGTATTGAGCAGTACAGAAGTGTTAGAGATTCATAATCAAATTAAATCAAAAGGAACTTTTTCTTGCAGTTTGAACAAAATTCTACAAACTTCTGGAATCTTCAACAGGTGGAATTTTCCTGCACATATAGTCACACACTGTAATGCCTTTATTTCTGTTGTTTTCAGTTTGGTTTCAGCGTCCAGCAGAGCATTAATAAATAGCATATTGGTTCGCTTAATCCCTTGAATTATATTACACCACAATTATTCCTGTTTACAATATTTCAGTCAACAACACTGGGCTTTTATTTTCCATAGTATTTGAAACGATTTACTCTTTTTGAAGATAGTGACATAATGAGCAGTATATTGTATGAAGATACCTTAACAGCTAAATGACTCCCCAACCTATTAAGTCTTTTTTACATTGTTACATAATATTACACTCTGACAGAGGTAGAACATGTTCTCATCTTTTTTAAATTGGTATATATATATATATATATATATATATATATATATATATATATATATATATATATATATATATAAAGTACTAAGACTGTGAAACAGAGATCACTTATAAGGCAATTATATTCATATGACAATCACCCAACCATTCTAATAACAATAATAAAAGCCTGAGTTGTTTATTTCAGGTAAATATATTTAATTAATGTATGTCAGTATCACTTTAATGTTTATATTTCAAGATAATACTCATTGATATACAACATTGTAAAGAATTTTATGTTTGTTCAATCCTTGATTTGCAATGACAATTGAAATGTTACTAGATAATCAAGTAAGAAGTATTTATTATTGAATTAACATACAGCAACATGGTTCCACTTATATTTAGAAGCCCACTTGCTTTCACATTTGTAAATGATGTCTAGATGTACATTGTACAGCATATCCTTTATATCTCTTCAGGCTCTTAAAATACTTATTTAAGGATGTAACAGAATTACAGTATCATAATATCACTTTAAGAGTAAACTATGTGTGTATGTTAGAAGTTGACAAGCATCACTCAATTCATTGCAGAGTAACATATTGTTTGATAGAACCATTTTGATACTGTAAAGTTGTCTTAACATACAAATTCTCAAAGCTGAGGAGACAGTTTAATGAAGAGTTTAAGAGCACTATGGCATCAAATTTAAGTTTTCATATTTTTCTACTTCAGTTTTTGTTTCAAAATAAATTTTCAAGTTCAATCTTAAAATTCCAGGTAAAATGTAAATCTTAAAAGATAATTCCTGTGTACACATTTCATTCAAGCACATTCATTACACAGTCGCAAAACAAACAAATGTTTTTCCAATATAGTAATCAGAGTGATGAATTGTATCTGTGTCCAGTTACAATTGACTCAGACATTACCTGTTAATGAATATGTTTGGTAAAATGATATCTGATGGTGGGAATGATACTAGTGTAAAAAAAAAAAAGGTAGTGCAGACATTCCTCTCTTCAAGATTATTACATCTATAGCAACAAAGTTGAAAGAACATTTTGACATCTATGTTTTATTATTATTAACTTTATATCAACTGAATGAATGCTGGTGATCCCATTAACATTTTAGGTTAAATGAACATTTAGAATTTTTGGAGTTTCCGCATTCTTTCTTGTCAGCCAGAAAGAATATTTGAAGACACCTTCCTTAGTGATGTAAGTACTTTCATGTTCAAAATGTTCAAAATCATGTGAGATGCATCAAGCATTGTTTCACTTATTATGAGTGAATGAATGAAATCTCTGCTTGTACTAGATTTATATAAAAGTGATGAAGAAATGATTATTGGCAAGATGAAGCTACTTAATGACCATAAAATATCTAGCAATTACAAATTGATTGATCTGTACAAAACACATCTGTATATGAATCTGACACACCTGCCTTAGAATATAAAGTTTTTCTGATGCAAAACTGCTTCTCAAAAGCTGTTTGGTAGAAAAAACTTGAAATTATTTTTGTGATACTAATGGAACACTCGAATACTGGGCATGAAACTAATACGAGGTTATTTATGGGATATGTTCAAAGGCTACTTTCTAATCATGTGTGCAGCTGCTGAATAAACGGGGAAACAAATGAATAAATATTGCTACAAAGCTGAAGAACTAGTCCCATCCACCTCAAAATAAAATCTAAAAACAATGATTTGATTAGATCTTATTTCTTTCTTTCAAGTACCAGATGCCTATCACAATATAAAAATAGTTTACTTTTGAATACATTATGGGAGTGACAGTGATCAATGTGTTACAAATATTTACTATTAAGAACAGTCTTGATCACGATTTATTTATTAAGGTGACCGGTTTTGAGCACTACTGTGGTCATCTTCAGACCATTGAGGAGATACCTCTTTCTGCCGGAGAATCTCTAGCAGGAAGAGGTTCCTTCTCAATGGTTTGAAGATGACTAGAGTCACCCTAATAAATAAATCGTCATCAAGACTGTTTTTAATAGTAAGTAAATATTGTTGCTTTTTCAATTAAAAGAGAAATGGATAAGGAACTCATATCTCTTTGAAGAGGACTGTACTAATGCTGGTGTTTTAAATAACCAACAGTAGCATTACTTACACAGTAAGAACTACCGATGCCGGTAATACATATGATGTAAAAAAGTGTCTTCTACAAGTCGCTACAAAGTCATCTGCAAGTACAAAGCACAGTAGCTTATTGAAAATACTTCCTTTTGTGAAACATGAAAATCACCAATTTCATTTTCAGGTTTTGCCAGTGTTTAGCTGTATGTGCAATGGTGACACCTTTTAAGACTGCTGGGTTCATATGGTCAGAGGTAAGGACATCAGTTTATAGACAGTAAAAGAATAAAGCAGGTACCAGAGTCAAAGTGAAAATTGGTTTAATAATTTGAACACTTATTGCGGAATGTTCTCAACTGTGTATTTTGAGATGAGGAATCAACCATCGGAAATGAATATTTCACACACTTTTTACATGTATATAAAGTAAACAGGAAGAGAAAGAGATCCCTGTGCATCTTGTGTCGCCAGGAATATCAGTAAGAAGGTGTAAAAGGACATTCTTGAGTCACTAGGCATGGAATCAATGTTAAGAATTGTTTTCTTCAACTGTTGCTTCTGCAGAACAAGTGATTCAGCTGCTCTCTGATTCCACATTCATAAAGCTGTAGCTAAAAACCATATACGCAAAGTAGATGCTGCCTGAAACATATGTGTGAAAAACTCAACTATATTATAGTTAGATCACCAAACGGTCGTTTTATTTTGTAGTCAATTTCGGTGTCATTTTGCGCCAGTTTCTTTGTCGTTTTTAACTAATTTTGATGAAATTTTCTGTCACATGTTGTATTACTTTTTTCCAGTTTTACAACTATGTTTTGGTAGATTTGGTAGTCGGTTCTGATGGTTTATTTTTGAAGCACTATATGTTCCTATTTTTGTTTTACTTGTTTCTCAGTGTTATGCTCAAAATGAAAAATGTATCTATCAATTATGTTACATTTACTAGCATAAAAGGTCATATAAATTTACAATATTAAAAGAAACATTTATATTCAACTCACTAAGTCAAGTGAATTAAAGCAATAAAGAAAAAATAATTTTGCAACCATACACTGTTGAAGGTTTTTCAAGAGAAAGCATGTCATAACTCCAACGTTCTCTTCTGAGAGTTCATATTACGAATCCATAAATACTTCATTGTTGTGTGGAAACACATGCTGTGAGTTTAAATTTCAACATGGAAGACAAACTTCTTTCAGCACAACACCAGACAACTGAGATTGGCCATATATTCCACTGGCATGAAAAGTTACGTTTCTACTAAATTATGAAAAGATTTTTGTTCCTTCAAAAGATCTTACATGGCTGAGATCTGCAATTCTAGGTACACATAACATATTCTTTGTCATGTCAGCATTATTAGATTCAATTATCATCCCACGGTTGAAACAAGAACCTAGAACTGTGAACACAGACTTAATACATTGAACTTTAGCCATAAGGGTTGTCAGCATAATTAGAATGGGCAGCCCAGAGCTTTTCAGATTTTCCTTTAATTCACACTGAAGTATTTGTACTTGCATATTTCTCAAAAGATTACTGGTTGAATCACCAAAAATGCATTTTCCCGAAGTAGTAATAAGGCACTCTTAATTTTTAACTATGAATACAGACAGGTTTTTAATGCGGCAGCGTTAAATTTATCGATATTTTTACATAAAAAATTGTATCAAAAACGACGCGGCTTTGAGATATTTTTATCGTGGTGCATACACCAAACTGCATGTTTTTGTAGTATGAAATTGCACATACGAAAATACCAAACACGGCACTTCAACTTCACACACACACATACACACACACACACACACACACACACACACACACAGATATATATATATATATATATATATATATATATATATATATATATATATATAAAACACTGACTATATTTATTCTAGGTAAGTTTTATTACTTTATGACTGAAATTTGTGATGGCAGCATGACCTGTCTCGTAAGCCAGGGACTAGAGTAGATTGAAAGCAATCAGGCGTCAATTGGTTTACGCGTTTTCAAAACACAAAGTGCCGTATCTAGTGTTTTTGCTATTTATACTTGCGTGTTAAAGCTAGTTTAATTAATGGACTGCATTAAAGATCTCTTGAAGAGATACAGACTTTCTCTCATAACTACTGAGTACCACAAGCTGCTTGCTACTACTGCATAACGTTGGCCGCTTCCGTTCTTTGTTCCATTCATTTCTCAATAGTCATTTATATCTTTGCAGGAAATCGTCTGCAAGTAATAGTACTTTAAGATGTTTTTCTTCGCTATCGTACCTTGGCTACTTCGCCATGCTGTCTTTGTTTCGTTTTATTCCAGTACGTTTTGCACCAGTACATCTTTACCTGGCATTTATTGTCCTGATTTTCTTTCAGTGTGTCAATCATCCTACACACTTAGAGACATTTATTTTCCTGGCGAGTGTTTATTTGGAATCTGACAGAATGATGTTATTGTTGTTTACGGTATATACAATACAGGAAAGAACTTCCACGATTGCTTGTTATCTTTTACGAGTTTAATTTTTTTACTATCTTTCCGTGTATCATCCCAATATACACCTCAGCCCCATCCTCATTCTTGAGCTCTGTCTGTATATATAAATGTAAGAAAGCAGAGAGAACATGCTGAGAAATATTGGTCACAATAGAAGTAGGTTGTAAATTTCAGTTTGCCAAATTGTATTCGATAATTACATCTGTCTCATGTAGAATCTAGGCGGCGTATATCTTTTTATTACTTACATCGTATTTTTAACTACATTGTGTGTTGCTCAGAACACGTTTTTTCTGTATCTCTTTCCTTCTTTAAATCTTTTAACTCACCTAACGTGTGACCACATAATGTCTGATTCTGAGCTTTCTCTCTAACTCATACCACTCCGTGCTGTTAACCAAACGATGTCATATCAGACACTGTTAAATCAATTAATAAATCTGCTAAGGATTTTTTATGAGTTAAACAGGCCACTGAAGATAAAAAATGGTATGTAGATCACTATAGGATAAAATCTTAAAGGCCACTAAAGAAGAAAAAATGCACCTTGGTATTCTTCTTAAGAGTTTTAGGGAGAACAATAAAAGGCGGAGGGTACTGTACGATGAGAATACACTGAGTCATACTGTAGTAAGAATAGCAATCCTTAATCCACGGTACCTTTTAATGTGAGATAATTTGTCTGCAAGCACTTAGAGCCGTCTAGTGTCAAATAATGTAAAATTGATGCCAACAAACAAAGAAACTGCAGCAATTGTAGAAAGGCAAACGTTGGAATGTGTTGCAAGAGAGGCAAATTAAATGACTGTGGATGATTAGGAAGAAATGTTCTGAGCTGTCAGTTAGTCATTTGAACAGTATGTGATTCACTCAATGGTAGGTGTAAGCAAGTATAAAAGAAAGCGAAATTCCATAGACATCATTTCATATTGTACAAGACTGCCTAAAATTGACTTCTCATTCCTCTGGAAAACAGCCGTCGGACGTGTTCACGATATCCCAGTCCTCCTGTCTAAGTGTCAGACATCACCTACGATTTTCCTTCCTGCTAACTGAAAATTCTCTGTTACCATCAACGACAATGGCTTATCATCTTTTTAATCACGGGGTGGACTACAGTATCTGCAACAAGCTGGGGTGCCCAAGCAGCTGTGGGGCGCCACCCGGGGTTTCTTCACGAGTGCCTGTTCCCTACCTGAGGGCATAAGACGAAGCAGTCTCAGCAAGTCAGTGTAGCCGCACCTCCGCGCGAGATCGTAGGGCGTCTCTCCCTGAGCGTCTTTGGCATCCGTTCTGGCTCCAGCCTCCAGCAGCGCGCTTACAGTTTCCAGCGAGCCTCTGGAGACCGCGCGGTGCAGTGCGCTGTCTCCGTCGTTGTCCCTCAGGTCGTGCCGAGCCCCGGACTCCAGCAGCAGACGGACAGTGGGGATGTTCCCCGTGCGCACCGCGTAGTGCAGCGCCGTGGAGCCGGTGGAGTCAGCGGCGTCGATGTCGGCGCCGGCGGCGATGAGGGCGGCGCTGAAGGCTGGTGGACGCCTGGCGGCTGCGATGTGCAGCGGAGTGTTCCCATGCCTGTCACTCACGTTCGGGTCCATCCCCGCAGCCAAGAACGCGTTCAATAGAGTTGTGGTGCCCCTTATAGTCCCCCAGTGGAGATGCGTCCACTCCCCGGGGCCTGCCTGAGTGCTCAATGGCAAAAGCTCCCGCACCGTCTTCACATCTCCTGCCTGACCTGCCCTAATCAAGTCACGCATAATCTTGTTCACATTTCCTCCGTGGATTTCCATCGACTTAGCAATGTGCAAATGACCATTTTCCGTTGCTAGCTGCATGGCAGTCTTCCCATCTCGATCTGTCTCCCTCAAGTGGGCTCCATATTTTAACAAGATGCGCACAGTGTCTGCAGCACCCACCGATGCTGCGGCGTGCAGTGGTGTCCGACCGTTGCCGGTTTTGCAGTCGATATCTGCGCCTGCATCGACGAGTACACGCACCACTGCGACTCGTCTGTGGGCGGCGGCCACGTGCAGCGGCGTCGTACCTTCTGTGTCCAGTCTTACCTTTGCTAAAGAGGGATCAACTGAGAGGGCGTACTGCAGAAGATGTAACAGACCTGTGACACACGCTGTCCTCACTACATCTGTTGCCGAGTCCACATTCTGGAGCTTCCTCCTTGTTGCTTCCAAATATCTCAGAGGGACGCCTCTCTGGAGAAACTTCTCGACCCAGGTCCAAGCGCATGTTTCTTCAGCAAAGCGTAGGGGCGTCCATTGTCTCACTTCTTCTATAGACAGCTCTGATATCTCCATCTCCCTTGTGAATCTGAAAAATAGAATGCAAAATAATGACATCTTTTAGCATTTGCTGTACCCTATTCACATTATTATATCATCTTTATGGCTATGCTGAAGTCAGTAGGTAATTTCTTTCATTTAGTAAAGTCAATTTATTGCGTGGACCTTAAAATGCAGTACGTTTGTGTAAGCTGAGAAATTATGGAATTAGCGAAAAGTCTTCACTTTGAAAACAGGAAAAGAAATTGTTTTCCTCCAGTGTCAATAAACAGAGTACAGACAATTCAAAGTGAAGATTGTGGAAGGGATTTGTTACAGGATCGATGGTTTTCTTGATGTACATCACTGAACTCCACCAAACGTGTCATTTTCTCTTTGGAGATGACAAAAGTGTTAAGTGTAATATAATGCAAATCATAAAATTAATGAGGTAGTAGATAACGTCAGCACGTCGCATACCGTGGCCAGATTAGTGCTTAACGACAACAAAAGACAGTGAATAGCCTTTCTAACATGGAAATGCGAAAGCTGGTCAATAAGCGAAGGCGGCCACTCTAAATTCTTAATAGTAACAGTAGACGAAAAGCTTTTTGTGCAGAAATTTAAAGCTGATATCCTCACTACAGGGATCATCTCCATTGTCTCTGATACCGAAATGTGGAGTCTAGTTATCTTTGCTTACCATTGCCCTATTACGTCCTTAACATAATATTTTGGGGTAACTCCATACTCTCGAAAAAATTTCTCAGTCTTGTAGGAAATGACCCAGGTATGTCGCAATTCTAACTCTTACGTCCCTGTACCTATACAAAATTGACTGATTTAATTAAACTGCAAAATTCGTTTAGTGAACACTAGGATGAAAAACGATTTCCACTTCCGTCCGCCATGTATACAGAGGTCTGCACTATTTCGTCGGTTTCATTACCAACAAAAAATGGTTCAAATGGCTCTGAGCACTATGGGACTTAACTCCTGAGGTCATCAGTCCCATAGAAATTAGAACTACTTAAACCTAACTAACCTAAGGACATCAGACACATCCATGCCCGAGGCAGGATTCGAACCTGCGACCGTAGCGGTCGCGCGGCTCCGGACTGTAGCGCCTAGAACAGCTCGGCCACTCAGGCCGACCATTACCAACAGGCTTCTAGAAAAGCTGAAAAAAATTCAGTGTTGAACATCTAGTTCTCAAATCAAAGTTGGAACTTTTGTTAGTACTGCTCACCTACTCTGCAAAAGACACACTCTAAGAGGAAAAAGAGGAAAAAAGACGTACCACGAAAAACTGTCTGAAGGGGACGGAAATCCCTAGGTGTGAGGTACACGCAGAGACAAACAAATGGATACACTTTCAGAAAAATTGTATGATTTGTTCATGAGAAAGAGCTTCATAAATTGAGCAACTCAGCAACACGCTGGTGCACCTCGGGTCTTTATCCAGGCAGTTATTCATCTTGGTATCGATTGATGTGGGATGTCCTCCTGAGGAATACCGCACCACAATCTGTCCAATTGGCGCGTTACATCGTCAAGATCCCGAGATCGTTGGAGGGAACCGCTTGTAATGCCTCAAACATTCACAACTGGAGAGAGATCTGCTGGTCATCAGGAGACGCTCTGACAGCAGTGGGACAGCAACCTGCCTGTCGATCGCCATACTGTCTGACAACCAGGAATGATGGTCTGGGGTGCCAATTCTTTTCATAGCAGAAACCCTTTGGTTGTCATTTGTGGCACCATTACAAGCACAGTTTGGTTGCCCTTCATGGCAAGCTATCCTAGGTTTACATTTCAGCAATACAACGCCCGCCGACAAAGTTCGCTTTTACCGCTTGTCCTCGTGCATGACAAATGCTATTCTGGCCACCAAGGTAGCCGGATCTCATCTCATCTGCGAATTTTTGGAGCATTAAGGGCTAGGCACGTCAGGCATCTTGGGATTTTGATGGTCTAACACTCCAGTTGGACAGAATGTGGCACGCTAACCCTCACCAGGACATCCAAGATTCTGTCAATCAATGCCAAGTCGAATTGTTGCTTTCATAAGGGCAAGAAGCGGATTAACGGTTTATTAACTTGCTCAATTTATGAAGCTCTTACTCTTGAATAAATGACGCAATTTTTCTGAAATTTTAATCATCTCTGCATATGTACACCACAATCTACAGATTTCCGTCCCATTCGGATAATTCCTCCGTAGTGCGTCACCTTTTTTCCCCTTGGAGTCTATATCGCTACCTGCCTCTATTACAAGTTGAAAGGTGCTACATTAATTCCTTCCCTTTCACAGCTAGTGAATATGACTCCACTCATCATTCATTATTGTGACGTCAGTAGGATTTGCTTTCGTTGAATTTAAAGTCAGTTTTACAAGTGATGAACCCCTGAATTCACTCACGATACAGAGTGTAACAACTTAGCACGTAATTATATATTTTGCACCATACAACATGGCTTTCCATTCCACACTGAACCCTGTCACGTTCTCTAACAGACTCGTACTATATTGTACTGCAAGACGCTACTACTCTCTGGATAGCCGCTCACAACGTTGTCGACCCTCACTCCATTACTGTTAAGCCAACAACACATGGCAGGTATGGCACAGCACTCACCAGCGATGCAAATAAATAAAAACGTAAAATAAATTATATCAAAACTACCCTAACTCAACGTTTGAGGATACTGAAATCTCACAAAGAGTTCCACGCACTAGTTGAGAACTTTCTACATCTACATCCGCATACATACTCGGCAAGCCACCGTACGGTGCGTGGTGGAGAGTACCCTGTACCACTATCTCTCATTTCCTATTCTGTTTCACTCGCAGATAGAGCGAGCGGAAACGACTGTCCTTATGCCTGCGCATGAGCCCTAATTTCTCGTATCCTATTCTCGTATCTTATCTTTGTGGTCATTGCTCGAAATGTAGAATCGTTCTGCAGTCAGCTTCAAATATCCGTTTACTAAATTTTCTCAATAGTGTTTCTCGAAACGAATGTCGCCTTCCTCCCTGGGATTCCCATTTGAGTTCCCAAAACATATCCTTGACACTTGCGTATTATTCGAATCTAACGGTAACAAATCTAGCAGCCGCCTCTTGATTGCTTCGATGTCTTCTTTCATCCGACCTGGTACAGACAAAAAACATTAGTGCACAACTCAAGAATAGGTCGGACTAGCGTCTTAAGTGCTGTCTCCCTTTCGGATGAACAACTCTTTCCCAAAATTGTCCCAATGAACTGAAGTCGACCATTCCCCTTCTCTACCACAGTCCTCACATGTTCTTTCCGTTTCACATCGCTTTTCAACGTTACACTCAGATATTTGAACGACGTGACGTGTCTAGCAGAACACTTCTAATGCTGTATTTGAGCATTACGGGTTTGTTTTTCCTACTCATCCACAATAACGTACATTTTTCTACATTTAGAACTAGCTACGATTCATTGCACCAACTAGACACATTGTCTAAGTCATCTTGTTTCCTGCCGGCCAGTGTGGCCGAGCGGTTCTACGCGCTTCAGTCTGGAACCGCGCGACCGCTACGGTCGCAGGTTCGAATCCTGCCTCGGGCATGGATGTGTGTGATGATCTTAGGTTAGTTAGGTTAAAGTAGTTCTAAGTTCTAGGGAACTGATGACCTCAGATGTTAAGTTCCATAGTGCTCAGAGCCATTTGAACTATTTTGAACCATCTTGTTTTCTCCTACAGCAATTCAGCTTCGACGCATTACCGTACACTACAACATCATCACCAAATAACCGCAGACTACTGCTCATCCTGTCCGCCAGATTATTTATATATATAGAAAACAGTAGCGTCCTACACACTTACCTGGCACACTCCTGATGATATCCTTGTCTCTGATGAACACTCGCCATCGGGAACAACATACTGATTCTATTACTTAATTAGTCTTCGAGACACTAACATATCTGAGAACCTATTCCGTATGCTCGTACCTCTGTTAAACGTCTCCACTGGGGAACAGTATCAAATTACTTCCAGAAATCTAGAAATATTGAATCTGCCAGTCTTCTTTTATCCAGAGTTTGCAGTATATCATGTGAGAAAACAGCAAGCTGACTTTCGGACGAGCGGTGCTTTCTAAAGCCGTTCTGCTTCATGCCCGTAAGTTTCTCGGTCTCAGTAAAACTTACTGAATTCGAACTGAGAATGTGTTCAAGGATTCTGCAGCTAATCGATGTAAGGGATATTGGTACGTAATTTTGTGGGACCGTTCTTTTCTGTTCTTAAATAAGGGAGTAACCTGCGCTTTTAACCAGTCACTCGTGACTTTTCGTTGGGTGAGAGATCCGGGATAAATGCAAGCTAGGTAAGGAGACAATTCCTTAGAGTACTCATTGTAAAACCGAATCGGAATTCCATCCGGACTTGACGACGTCTTTGTTTTCAACATTCTCTGTTCTTTCTCTGTGCCAGGGATGCTTATTACTACATCATCCGTATAGGAGTCTGTCTGATAGACAAACAGCGGAAAGTTTGTACGATTGTTTGTACGATTCTTCTGTGTGAACGATTTCTTAAACCCGAAATTTAAAACTTCAGATTTCAATTTGTTATCTTCAACTGCCAAACCAAACTGGTTAACGACCCACTGGACGGAAGCCTTAGACACTCTTAGCCATTTTACATAGAACCAAAAACCTTCTCGGTGGCAGTTGTATGCATCGCGCGTAGACTGTTCCACAGATGCACTTATCTCTAGTAAACTTTGCCTGTCGTTATTTGAGCATTTTACGAATTTCGTTGTTAAACCATTTCGGGTCTTTTCAGTCCATAATCCACATACTAGGCACATTGTTCTCCAGACCACTATTTATAATCTTTTTAAACTTCGCCCATAATTGCTATACGTCCATCGTACTGGCACTAAACGACGTCAGTTCACTAAGTGAAATGCTCTTTCTAGAACTTTGTTAACCGTAGTTGCTACAATGACTTCATGATCACTAATCCCCGTCTCTATACTGACGCTGTCGATAACGTGTAGCATGCATGTAGTTATTTTCACTGAGCATGGGCTGTCGAACTAGCTTCTCAAGACAGTTCTCAGAAAACATGTTCACAAGTAATTCGCAAGACTGTCAGTCTGTAACCCACGCACTGCATCCATTGACGCCCCAGACTATACTCCTTAGGTTAAAGTCGCCTCCTACCAGCATTGCATGATCTGGGTATTTAGGCGCTACTGACAGTAGACTTTCTTTGGATAACTCTAGAACTGTTACAGCGAAATCCAGTAACCAGTGAAAACGTCTAACAATTAACTTGGTTTCGCCTAGTCCCGTTATAAGCGACCAGATAACTTCACTGTCACACTTAATTTCGACCAAAATGGAGATAATATTTTTGTCAACTGCGAGGAACAGTCCACCTTCTATGGCCTCTAATCTGTCCTTCCCATATACGTTCAATGACTAGTTAAATACCTGAGAGCTTTCTACCTTGGGTTTCAGCTATCTCTCGGTCCCAAGAATAATGTGAGCCAGAGCACTTTCCTGGAGGGCATTAAATTCAGGAACTTTGTTACGAATATTTCGAGAAATAACTGACAAAATTTTGACAGTCGCAGTGTCTTTATTTTGTACAAGGTATGACTTTTCTTCCTGCACATCGACTGGCAAGTGTTCAGAACCTCAAAACTACCGCCTAGCCTAAACAACATCCATGTGCACTCCACAACCACTCTTCTACTGGAGTAGTTGTGTAGTGCACCCATAATCTATGAAGGAAAGTACTACAAATGCCCACTCGATAACGCATGATTATAAATCTGCAGCCAGACTGTCAGAGAGTCGACAATGCCTTTGGCTGACACCCTCTGCTCGACTCCAAACCAAAGGACCCTGATCTACTTTGGAAACAATGCTGCAAATTGCGAGCCCTTCTCGCAACCCCCGCGCGAGGCCATCAGCCTTCACGACTTACGCCAGCCGCCTGTATGAACTAAGGGAAAGCCCACATCAAAGGCGTCGTTAATACCGACATGAGCCACAACTCGTAGACGACTACACCCCGCACGCTCGATAGCTGCAAGCGCTTAACGTTGGAGCTCCCGAAAACTCGCAAAACTCCGCCCACGTGTGCCTGCTCGGACCATGCTGAAGGAACGGCCGCCTGTTCACTCACAGGGCGGATATGCGAGGCCAGACGGCCAGCCTTCACACTGTACCTCCGCCTCGAGCGACGCAAATGCGTTACCACGCACCACTCACCCTGCTGCGAGGATGGATTCACCGCGTTGAGTACATGTAAGTGGTGGCTCGGCAGCAGAGCCCGCGGGCGAAGCGAGCGGCACTTGGGACACAGAATAGAGAGGATACGGAATAGAATCTCGACTGCAATTCATGTACCAAACTTCATTGCACATGCGCTAAGTCTACCATACTGAAAAGAGTAAGCCGGCCGGTGTGGCCGAACGGTTCTAGGCGCTACAGTCTGGAACCGCGCGGCCGCCACGGTCGTAGATTCGAATCCTGCCTCGGGCGTGGATGTGTGTGATGTCCTCAGGTTAGTTAGGTTTAAGTAGTTCTAAGTTCTATGGGACTGATGACCTTAACTTCTAAGTTAAGTCCGATAGTGCTCAGAGCCATTTGAACCATTTTTTTTTTTAAGAAAGAGTAAACAGCTTTGTTAGAAGCCAAAGGTGGACGACAAATACGTTTCGGTTATTTTAGCTCCTGGGCTTACCTCCGAATTAACGATTGTCTGAGGTACTGTTAGAGTCAGAAATATATAATGAGCAGTATTAAGAGGAAAGACGACGCAGGTAAGTAACTAGCGGATCCACAAAGTGGCTGAAAGCAGTGCACGAAGAAAGTGAGTTTTCCGATATTCTTGCTGTAAACAACAAAAGCTAATTAAACTGTAAATAATATTGTATGTAAATCAAACAAAAAGACATCAACTCCAGTAGTTAGTTTTTCGGTAGAGGTTCTCCCTTTCCTTTAAATAATTACTGATTTCGCATCTACGCAGTTTCTTCACTTTTCTATGTAATGCTTCTCATTCTATTCTGAGGAAACTAATTGTGGCACAAAACTGATTTCTTCCATATCTTAGTTTCATATCATAGCTCGATGATGGAGTTTCTGTTTTTTCGATACTGGTCACAGTTAATGATTAACTTAATTACCTATTACTCTGCAGCATAAAATTTCAAGTGTTTTCATTGAAAAATGTAGCTGCTGGCTACTTTACATTTTATTAATTTTAGGTGGTACTTTGCATGAAACTATCAAAGTTGTTTTTGAAGTTGGAATGAAAGCCACATCTCGTCACAGCGCAAGTAGACCGCAGCTCGGTAGTGAACAATAGTAGATACACGTTTTTTTCCAATTAGGGATCGCGACTTATTGTTGTACTTATTGCTGGTAGAATATGATGATCAAGAAGAAGACATTTTACACCAAGAGTTACATGATGGCAGATCTGAAACTCGCCTGCCATTTAGCAGAAAGCCTTACCGAAGATTTTTGCGTTAGTTATTAAAAAAAAATGATGCATATTACATAATACGTTACAGAAAACTTACAGGGTCGGGCCAGTTCGAGACATTTGTATACGTTGAACTTAACGCAGCCTATTGTCTTCATGTAAAGTACACTGACGTGACATAAGTCATCGTATAGCAATATGCACATATACAGACAATGCACACAAAGCACGAAAAGGCTAGTAAATTGGTGGAGCTGTCATTTGTACTCAGGTGATTCATCTTAAAATGTTGTGATTATGGCCGGAAGCCTGGAATTACCGGACTTTTAATGTGGAACAGTAGCTGGAGCTACACACATGGGATATTCCATTGCGGAAATCGTTACGGAATCTAATCTTCCGAAATCGACAGTGTCAAGATTGTGCCGAGAATACAACGTTTCAGACGTTACCTCTCATCACGGACAATTAAGTGGCTGATGGTCTTTACTTATCAACAGAGAGCAGCGGCATTTGCACAGAGTTGTCAGTGCTGACAGACCAGCAACACTGCCTGAAGTAATCGCAGAAATCAATGGGAGACGTGTGACGAATGTATCCATTGGGACACTGCGGCGAAATTTGGGTTAATGAACTATGACAGCACTGTCTTTGTTAACACCGCCACATCCACTGCAGCGGCTCACCTGGGCTCGTGACATTTCGATTGGATCCAAGATGGCTGAAAAAACAGTGGCCTTGTCAGATGAGTCCCGATTTCGTTGGGTAAGAGCTGATGATAGGGTTCGAGTGTGGTGCAGGTGCCACGAAATCATGGAACCAAGTTGTCAGTAAGGCACTGAGCAAGCTGATGGTGGATCCATAACTGCGTGGGCTACATTTACATGGAATGGGCCGTGTTCTGGGCCAACTGAACCGATCATTGACTGGAAATGGTTATGTTCGGCTACTTGGAGACCATCTGCAGAAATTCGTGAACTTCATGTTCCCAAAAAACTACGGAATTTTTGGGGATGACAATGCGCCGTGTCACCGGGTCACAATTGTTCGCGATTGGTTTGAAGAACATTCTGGACAATTAGAGCGAACGATTTGTCCACCCACATCGCCCGAAATGAATCCCATCGAACATTTATGGGGCATAATCGAGGGGTCAGTTTGTGCACAAAATCCTACACTGGCAGTACTTTAGCAATTATGGACCGCTACAGAGGCAGCATGACTCAATATTTCCGCAGCGGACTTCCAACGACTTGTTGGGTCCGTGCCCCATCGAAATTCTACATTACTCAAGGCAGGAGGACGTCCGACACGATATTAGGTGACATTAGTCACCTCATTGTAATACTTTCGTCAATTCTAAATAAATTCACTAACTGGGAATATCTTGGCATCAGCTATGTTACGCATAGACGTGCTACCTGTTACTGACATTTGGAAATTTGTGCTGTATTGGGACCCGAACCAGAATTTTCCGCTTCGCGAGAAGTCGCCTTAATCACTTCGGCTATCCATGCATGTCAACTTATTTCGAATTAATTCCGGATGGCTGTCAATCGTTGTCAATGACTGTTCACCCAGACATGCAAGTAAATAATACCTCAGGCTGAAGTCGTGAAAGAAAATTGCAGCACAAAAACTCCTACAGAGTGCCACATAACAGCTGTTTCTGTTGGAAGTGAAAGGTTTATCAGCTCAAAATCTCAGAACATAGAAATTAAGAAGTGAAATAAAATTGCTGCAAGGAAAAACCGATGTATACAAAACAAAGTAGCTTCATTGTCATCTAAAGCTAACAGCAGTGGCAGTTCACAGCTTGCACATCTGAACGGTAAGGAATTTAAAAGAATATGTGATAAATTTTTAATTAAAGACTTTCACAACTTGTTTCATTGGCATGTACTTTAGTAAAAGTTTTCATTTAGTCGGTTGGGTTAGTTCCGTTTCGAAAGAATGACCATTTCGAGCCGTAGTAGTAAGCAGCTTTTGTTTCGCATTGGTGGTCTCAATATGGCGTCGAGTGCAACGCTTCACTTCTGTAGCGGCTCGTCCAATAGCTCGTTCAGATGTTTGCGAACTGTGGCCGGCTCCCCCCGCGTCCGCTCAGAGCATGCACACATCTTACCGGTACTAGCAGACCAGCTGAAGAACTAAACCTAAAGTATAGAAGGCCGGGGTGGCCGAGCGGTTCTAGGCGCTACAGTCTGGAACCGAGCAACCGCTACTGTTGCAGGTTCGAATCTTGCCTCAGGCATGGACGTGTGTGACGTCCTTAGATTAGTTAGGTTTAAGTAGTTCTAAGTTCTAGGTGACTGATGATCTCAGAAGTCCCATAGTGCTCAGAGCCATCTGAAGTTTTAACTAAAGTACAAAAGCACACAGAGGTCTAGGTAAACCCAGGTACGCAACTTGCTACCCTCCTGATATGCCACAAATGGACGCTGATGCCTTAATGAGCTGTGTAGCTGGCTGTTCAGAAGAAATGAAAACTAAGCTACAGACTACCTGAATCTACACTTACAAAGCGCGAGAATAAACCTCTTAAACAGAAAAACACGCATGAATTTTAAGAAATATACTATTAGTAAAACACAGGAAAAACTAAGCACTTAACTTGATGCTCTGGAGATATGAACAGCAGGGGGGCTGACTGACTGGCTTGCTACACGAACGGGCGCTTGTATTAAAAAACAAGAGAGCAACTACTGTGCTACGCGAAAGGCAAAGGTCCCGAGTTCGAGTCTCGGTCTGGCACGCAGTTTTAATCTGCCAGGAAGTTTCACATCAGCGCACACTCCGCTGCAGAGTGAAAATCTCATTCTGGAAACATCCTCCAGGCTGTGGCTAAGCCATGTTTCCACAATATCCTTTCTTTCAGGAGTTCTAGTTTTGCAAGGTTCGCAAGAGAGATTCTGTTAAGTTTGGAAGGTAGGAGACGAGGTACTGGCAGAAGTAAAGTTGTGAGGACGGGGCGTGAGTCGTGCTTGGGTAGCTCAGTTGGTAGAGCACCTGCCCGCGAAAGGCAAAGGTCCCGAGTTCGAGTCTCGGTCCGGCACACAGTTTTAATCTGCCAGGCAGTTTCACTGTACGACTGGCTTGATGAATTCACACGTACAAAATGCAAGATTAAATCTCTAATATAGAAAAAAGAAACTTAAGAAATATGCTACTAATAAATCACAGGAAATGTGAAAGTACATGTTTTGTCATTCTGTAGTACTCGTATGTTATTCATTCATTCACTCCGTCACAATTATTTTGTTTTACTAATTTTTTAGTTGTCTCTCTTCGCAGATTGTTAATCATCATTCTGTAAACTAAGTACTATATTGTCCTATGAAAAAGTACTTTTGGTTCATATGAACGTACGCAACGTGATAAGTACATAAATAAAAATTAATAAATTACTGTTTGTGAAAATGTGTTACATTTAGCATAGTTCTCTGAGCAAGGTTTTAACTGTTATTTCATATTTATGGATAAACGTAGTTAGACACGGTGTCATGCAACATCCTATTTATGTTCTTCTGCACAATTAATGAAAATAAAAAGAAATTGCAAAGGTTAATGCAGCTTCTTCAAACATACAGTGTACTTTCCTGGAGTGACGCTAAAGTAAGCATCCTTAACATCTTTATCAGCTGAACACATTATTATGAACTGCCGTATCATGCAGCCGACAATATTGGCGGGCATCCTTATGAACGGGATACCACTGCTACACACTTCTTTTTACTGACAGCGAATTTTAGTTTACAAATGCTACTTCCATTAGTACACTACTGGCCATTAAAAGTGCTACACCACGAAGCTGACGTGATACAGACGCGAAATTTAGCCGACAGGAAGAAGATGCTGTGATATGCAAATGATTAGCTTTTCTCACCACTCACACAAGGTTGGCACCGGTTGCGACACCTACAACGTCTTGACATGAGGAAAGTTTCCAACGGATTTCTCATACACAAACAGCAGTTGACCGGCGTTGCCTGGTGAAACGTTGTTGTGATGCCTCGTGTAAGGAGGAGAAACGCGTACCATCACGTTTCCGACTTTGATAAAGGTCGGATTGTAGCCTATCGCGACTGCGGTTTATCGTATCGCGACATTGCTGCTCGCGTTGGTCGAGATCCAATGACTGTTAGCAGAATATGGAATCGGTGGGTTCAGGAGGATAACACGGAACGCCGTGCTGGATCCCAACGGCCTCGTATCACTAGCAGTCGAGATGACAGGTAACTTATCCGCATGTCTGTAAAGGATCGTGCAGCTACGTCTCGATCTTTGAGTCAACAGATGGGGACGTTTGCAAGACAACAACCATATGCACGAACAGTTCGACGACGTTTCCAGCAGCATGGACTATCAGCTCGGAGACCATGGCTGCTGTTACGCTTGACGCTGCATCACAGACAGGAGCGCCTGCGATGGTGTACTCAACGACGAACCTGGGTGCACCAACGGCAAAACGTCATTTTTTCGGATGAATCCAGGTTCTGTTTACTGCATCATTTGGTCGCATCCGTGTTTGGGGACATCGCGGTGAACGCACATTGGGAATGTGTATTCGTCATCGCCGTACTGGCGTATCAACCGGCGTGATGGTATGGGGTGTTGCTGGTGACACGGCTTGGTTTCCTCTTGTTCGCATAGACGACACTTTGAACAGTGGACATTACATTTCAGATGTGTTACGACCCGTGGCTCTACCCTTCATTCGATCCCTGCGAAACCCTACATTTTAGCGGTATAATGCACGACCGCATGTTGCATGTCCTGTACGGGCCTTTCTGGATACAGAAAATGTTCGACTGCTGCCCCGGCCAGTACATTCTCCAGATCTCTCACCAACTGAAAACGTCTGGTCAATGGTGGCCGAGCAACTGGCTCATCACATTACGCCAGTCACTACTCTTGATGAACTGTGGTGTCGTGTTGAAGCTGCATGGGCAGCTGTACCGGTACACACCATCCAAGCTCTGTTTGACTCAATGCCCAGGCGTATCAAGGCCTTTATTACGGCCAGAGGTGGTTGTTCTGGGTACTGATTTCTCAGGATCTATTGGTGTATCAATTTTAATGTACAGTAGTGTAGTATTCTAATGAATTACGTCATGGACGAGTGAACCCAACATAACATAGAATGTGTAATAAAAGTATCTAGAAACCATAAAGTAATGCGGAATTAACCGTTAGATATCACAAGAGGTGCATCCGTCAGCATGAATGGAGGAGGGAGCATTGTGTTGTCGCTGAAGAAGCAGTAGCAGCAGAATGAGTTGGGAAGGAGCGATCATTGGCTTCGAATTTTGGCTAGCCGTTGGGTGTCACCTGGCTAACAGATCCATTAGCGACGTTTCAACATTTCTAAAATCGCCCATTTCGACTACTGGTGATGTGACTGTGAAGAAGAAACTCGAAAGAAAATCACATTTAAACCAAGAACTATGGACTGCCTGGCAATGCAGTGGATGGTTGTATACAACAAATGGAACCAGTTGAAGGCATCACTCGTTAGTTGCGAACAGTTCAGCTAGCACAATGCCTGTGCGAAGGTAGTTCAGAAGAATGGAGTACAACTGTCGAGCATCTCCTCGTAATCCACACATTTGTGTAGTGAATGCGCTGCAGCGCTTCAGGTTGTGTAAAGAGCAGCGCCACTGGACATTGGATGACTAGAAGCGAGTGATATGATGTGATGAACCACGCTATAACCTGCAGCAGTCTGATGGGAGTGTTTAGGTTTGGTGAATGCCTAGGCTACGTCACTTGTCCTCACGTGTAATGCCAGCAGTGAAGTAGGGAGCAGATAATTAGATCATGCTACACTATGGTGGTTTTTCTCGTGGTTATGATGTCGTCTCCTGACTGAGCTTTAGGAAACGTTGAATGCGGAAGTATATGGACATATACGCATATTACAGCTTTGTGTACTGGGGCTGGGGGGGGGGGGGAGGGAGAGGGGGAGAGGAAAAACTCGGAGACGATAACTGTCTGTAAGACCACGATACAGCAAGAAGCAGCATCTGTGAGGGAATGGTTTGTGGCCAATAACATTTCTGAAATGGACTGGCTTGTCCAGCATCCCAACCTGAAACCAACGCACCTCCTTTGGTATGAGAACTTTTCTCCAGAGCCCATCGTCCGACGCCACTACCTTACTTTGGCTCTTGTGGAAGAATGGTCTGCCATTCCTCCACAGACGTTCAGACACCTCATTGAAAGTGCCTTTAGCCGAGTTCAAGGCGTCATAATGCCGAAAGGTGGGCAAACCCCATGGTAATGTACGATAATTGATGTCCAGATAGTTTTGATCAGATAGTATGTATTAGTGACCTGGGATACGCTGGCAGTGATCCAGAGGGTAACCAATCACCTGAGAAGTCGATATCGCTAACGCACACAGGTGCAGTGCCACTCAACTCGGAGGTAGCTCGCTCGTGTCCCAATGGTACCTGCTTAATTTTGCTGGGAAGGGGAGGAAATGCGATTGCGTGAAGTTGCTGAAACCAGACTTGGCACTCATGTCGTAATTCCAAACCTCTCCGCAGTGGAGTGAGGGCATATGACACTGTCAGATGGAACTCGGGGAGCATTTTGGCGCTAATCTAGAATATTGGTGGCATCGCGTTTCACGATCTCCATTCTCTCATCGTCTTGCAACACAAATGTCATGGTACACTATGCACCTCAGAGCACAGTATCCTGGTTCTAGCTCCTATACAGAATGATCCAGGAGGGCAGAAAATAGTCATGATGAATGAAAAAAAAATTTCAACTGTGTCTGAAAGACAAAAGATATATTAAAAATATTTTAAGTAACAATTCAGTTGCAGATTTCTCCCGCGAGGAATACGTCGGCTAAGATTCATACACACTGTCAGGTCACATTAGTGTGACCGCCTGTTATAAGCAAGCAACGCGGACAACTGTGAGACGTGCGGTAAGAGAGTCAGTGAGGTTCTGAAAGGTACCTGCAGGGATGTGGAGCCATGCCGACTCCAGTGCCGCGACCAGCTGGGCTAGATTTCTCAGTTGAGGACCCATGGCGCAATCAGCCCAGTCGAGGTGGTCCCACAGATTTAAGGAAATCACAGGAAACCTAAATCAGGTTAGCTTGATGCATGTTTGAAATACTATCTTCCTGAATGCGAGTCCAGTGCCCCACCTACTGCACCATCCCACTCGGTACACGTTCAATTGTCTTGCTGAAAGATACCTTCATGTCGAGGATCAACAAGCCGCTTATAGGGTTGGACATGGTCCCGAATGACAGAGGTATACTTGTGTTCATCCTTTGTACCTACCAGAATGATGTCATCACCCGGCAAATGCCATAGGAACATTCTCTAAACCAGCAGTAAAGCAGCAGCAACCGGCCAAGACAGAAGCAGCCGCGGGGAAGTAACCGATTTTGTGACTTTTACGAATTTCTACCCAGGGAGGAATTGTATAATTTCATCTGTGGGCTTTGATAGTTTACTTTCTTGTGTTTCTGCGTGTTAACTTAATATTTAATAGACACAGTCCTCGTGTTTTCATTTGCGTCGGGATGTAAACCGATTTTGTGACATATTATAAGTTCCTAATCGTCACAGTTCTTGCGTATTCGTCACGGTTTACAGCAGAGTTCCGCAGCACATATCTGAGTAGGGTAGTTTTCCACGGTCATTAGTATAGATAGGGACTGTGATTGTAGTGTGCGGATGCGAGCAAGGTTGGTGACATTCCACTATTAGCTCCAGGCTGTGATGGCTTTGGTTACACAGCTTGAAGCTACAATGTACGGGCATCACTGTTCTGGGCCGGCTCTGAGGCTCCAACAGACGTCCAGCACGTCCGAGTCCTCCGATAGGTCCTCACTGGTAGCCGTCCCAGTTGTAGCTCGCACTGAGGTTGACCACTCACCCATGATCGAATGGGAGATTTTTTTAGGTTAGAGGGTCTTGGGATAACATAAAAAGGGCTTCAGTTCCAAATGGTGCAGGCCAAACACAGGAAGAACATAGATACACGAGCCGTAGGTATGGTATAACAGTCATAAATTGCCGTAGCTACGTTGGAGAAATATCAGAGCTCCAAACGCTAATAGAAAGCACTGACGCTGAAATCGGCATATGCACTAAAACTGGCTAAAGAAAGAGATGAGTTCAGGTGAAATTTTTGTAGAGACCTAGCAGTATTCCGAAAGGATAGGCTAAACGCAGATGGCGGTGGCGCGTTTGTTGCTGTTATAAGTAGTTTATCTTGTAGTGAAATTGAAGTGGATAGTTATCGTGAATTATTTGGGCAATGGTTTATCTTGGGAACCGGAATAAAAAATAATTAGATCCTTTTACCGACCTTCTAATCCAGATGATACAATTGCTGAAAGGTTCAAAGGAAACCTGAGTTTAATTTCAAACACATACTCGACTCATACAATTATAGTTGGCAGTGACTTTAGTTTACCCTCGAGATGTTGATAAAAATACTTGTTTAAATCCGGAGGCAGGCATAAAACATCATCCGAAATTGTGCTAAACGCATTCTCTGAAAATTATTTCGAGCAGTTAGCTCATGAGCCCACGCAAATAGTAAATGGTTGTGAAAACACACTTGACCTCTTATCATCAAATAATGCTGAGTTAATAACGAGCATCAAAACGGATACAGGAATTAGTGAACACAGGTTTTTAGTAGCGAGACTGAATATTACAACTCCCTAATCCTCCAAAAATAAAGTAAAAATGTACCTATTCAAAAAACCAGATAAAAATTCACTTCACACCTTCCTGAGAGACAATCTCTGCTCCTTCCAAATTAACAAAATAATGTAGATCAAATTTGGCCTGAATTCAAAGAAATAGTATCGGCAGCAATTGAGGTTTCTATCAAATAAATTAACAAATGACAGTGCTGATCTTCATTGGTGCCCAAAACGGGTCAGAACACTGTCGCAGAAACAACTAGAATATCGTGCCAAACTTAAACTGACGCAATATCTCAAAGATTGGCAATCTTTTACAGGAGCTCGAAATTTAGCGTGGATTTCAATGCGAAATGCTTATGATAGTTTCCACAAAGAAACTTTGTCTCGAAAGCCGGCAGAAAATCCAAAGACATTCTTGTCGAATTTGAAGTATGCTAGCGGCAAGACACGATCACTGCCTTTTTCTGCACGACAGCAGTGGAAGTACTATCGACGACAGTGCTGCCAAAGCAACAGTGCTGCCAAACCTCCCCCGACGAAAGCTGGCTGATTCCCCTTATTCCGCCTCAGCTACACTATGTCGGCGATTGCTCCGCAAACAAGTTCTCCACCTACGCGTACACCACCATTCCTCTACGACGCAAACATAGGGGTTACACTCGCTTGGTGTGAGACGTTCCCTGGGGGAGGGGGGCGGGGGGGGGGGGGTCCACCGGGAGCCGAATCTCTCAATAACCCTGAAAGATTGGTTCGGTGTGGGGCGGTGGAGTGGTGAAGTGGGCTGCAGTAGTCGTCGTGGGGTTGTGGACCACTGCAACTGTGGAGGGGATGGAGCCTCTCCGTCGTTTTCAGGCATTCGACTAACATACAATACAATACAGTACCATTTCGGTTCCTTCCAGAGTATACTAATATAATAGCTCCATTGTATTGTATTGTATGTTAACTGGGGTCCTAGAAACGATGGAGAGGCTACGTCCTCGCCGCAGCCGCAGTGGTCCACAACCCCACGACGACTACCGCAGTCCACTTCACCCCTCCGCCGCCCCACACCGAACCCAGGGTTATTGTGCGGTTCGGCCCCCGGTGGACCCCCCAGGAACGTCTCAGACCAGACGACTGTAACCCCTATGTTTGCATGGTAGAGTAACGGTGGTGTACGCGTACGTGGAGAACTTGTTTGCGCAGCAATCGCCGACATAGTGTAGCTGAGGCAGAATTAGGAGAACCATTCCGCATTCGCCGAGGCAGATGAAAAACCGCCTAAAAACCATCCACAGACTGGCCGGTTCACCGGACCTCGACACAAATCCGCCTGGCGGATTCGTGCCGGGGACCAGGCGCTCCTTCCTACCCAGAAAGCTGTGCTTTAGATCGCACGGGCAACCTAATAGCACCATAATTAACATCATATACAACCGTTCGTTCAACGAAAGATCCAAACCCAAAGATTGGAAAATTCCACACGTCAGACTAATATTCTAGAAAGGTAGTAGCAGCAACCCACTAAATTATAGGCCAATATCATTAACGTCGATATTCAGCGAGATTCTGGAACATATATTGTGTTCGAACATTGTGAATTACCTCGAAGAAAACGGTCTATTGAAACACAGTCAACACGGAGATAGATACATCGTTCTTGTGAAACACAGCTAGCTCATTACTCACACAGTGTTGAGTGCTATTGACAAGAGATTTCAAATTGATTCGGTATATCTAGATTTCCAGAAGTCATTTGACACTGTACCACACAAGCGGTTTGTTGTGAAATTGCGTGCTTATGGAATATCGCCTCAGTTATGTGAGTGGATTCATAATTTCGTCCTGTCAGGGAGGTCACAGTTGGCAGTAACTGACAGAAAGTCTTCGAGTAAAACAGAAGTCATTTCTGGCGTTCACCAAGGTAGCGTTACAGACCCTTTGCTGTTCCTTATCTACACTCATGCTCCTAAATTATGGATAATGGTGATACATGGTGAAACAACGCTCTGGTGGGCGGTTTACGGGTTTAAATCACCTTGGAGTATGACCATGCGGTGCATTTGACCTGCGGTCGTTGCACAGTGGCGCTGGGAGCAGTAAACATACGCAGAGGTGTGTTGGTGCATGTCAGAGTACGGTGCAGGGAGTAAGTGTGCAGACGTCTTCAGACGTGCTAATGGTGACTGTGTGTTGAAAATGGCTCAAAAAACACATATTGATGACGTTATGAGTGTCAGAATACTAGGGTGACTAGAGGCCGGTCAAACACAGCAGGTCGTAGCACGGGCCTTCCGTGTGCCACAAAGTGTGATCTCAAGATTATGGCAACGACGCCAGTAGACAGGAAACGTGTCCAGGCGCTACAGTACGGGACGTCAACAGTGTAGAACACCACAAGAAGACCGATATCTCACCATCAGTTATCGCAGACGGCCATGGAGTACTGCAGGTAGCCTTGCTCGGGACCTTACTGCAGCCACTGGAACAGTTGTCTTCAGAGACACAGTCTACAGACGACTGAACAGACATGGTTTATTCGCCCGGAGACCTGCAAGGCGCATTCCACTGACACCTGGTCACATGAGAGCCTGTAAAGCCTGGTGTCAAGAAAACAGTACATGGCCATTGGAACAGTGGTCCCAGGTTATGTTCGCAGACGAGTCCAGGTATAGTCTGAACAGTGATTCTCGCCAGGTTTTCATCTGGCGTGAACCAAGAACCAGATACCAACCACTTAATGTCTTTGAAAGGGACCCGTAGGGAGGTCGTGGTTTGATGGTTTGGGGTGGGATAGTGATTGGTGCACGTACAGCCTGCATGTCTTTGACAGAGAAACTGTAACAGGTCAGGTATATCGGGACGTCATTTTGCACCAGTATTCCGCCTTTTCAGGGGTGCAGTGGGTCCCATCTTCATCTTGATGGATGGTAACGCACGGCCCCACCGAGCTGCCATCGTGGAGGAGTACCTTCAAACAGAAGATAACAGGCGAATGCAGTGGCCTGCCTTTTCTCCAGACCTAAACCCCATTGAGCACGTCTGGGATGCTCTCAGACGACGTATCGCTGCACTTCTTCAAACCCCTACGACACTTCAGGAGCTCCGATAGGCACTGGTGCAAGGATGGGAGGCTATACCCCAGCAGCTGCTCGACCACCTGATTCAGAGTATGCCAACCCATTGTGCAGACTATGTACGTGTGCATGGTGATCATATCCCATTAAGATGTGGGGTACATGCACAGGGAACAGTGGAGTTTTCTAGCACATGTGTTCCGGGACGGTTTTCTCAACTTATCGCCAGTATCGCGGACTTACAGATCTGTGTCGTGTGTGTTCTCTATGTGCCCATGCTATTAGCGCCGGTTTTGTGTAGTGCTACGTTGTGTGGCACCACATTCTGCAGTTATTCTTAATTTACAAGCATGAGTATATAAACGATTTAGGAGACAATCTGGGCAACCGTCTAAGGTTGTTTGGAGATGATGCTATCGTTTATCTACTGGTATAGTCATCAGAAGATCGAAACAAATTGCAAAACGATTTAGAAAAGATATTTGTATGGTGCAAAAATTGGCAATTGACCTTAAATAACGAAAAGTGTGAGGTTATCCACACAAGTTCTTAAAGAAATCGGTTAAACTTCGGTTACACGATAAATCAGTCGAATCTAAAAGCTGTAAATTCAACTAAATACCCAGGAATTACAATTACGAACAACTTAAATTGGAAGCAGGACATAGAAAATGTTCTGGTGAGGGCTAACCAAACGCTGCTTTTTATTGGCAGAAGACTTATAACACGTAAGAGATCTACTAAAGAGACTGCCTAAACGACGATTGTCAGTCCTCTTTTAGAATACTGGTGCGCGGTGTGGGATCCTTAGCAGATAGAATTGTCGGAGTACATCGATAAAGTTTAAAGAAATGCAGCACGTTTTGTATTACCGCAAAATAGTGGAGAATTTGTCACTGAAATGATACAGAATGAGGGGTGGACATCATTGAAACAAAGACGTTTTTCGTAGCGGACGAATCTTCTCACGAAATTTCAATCACCAACTTTCCCCCCGAATCCGAAAATATTTTGTGGACGTCGACCTGCATAGGGAGAAACGGCCACATATTAAAATAAGGGAAATCAGAGATCGCACGGAAATATATAGGTGTTCGTTTTTTCCGTTGCCCACTTGAATGTGATTAGCGGAGTATCCATGTAGATACAGATAACGCAACCTCCTCCGACCTGAACCCTTACGACGATTGTTGCGGGATGTTTACTTTCAGTCTGATGGAGGATAAAACGTGATTCATCTGGAATGACCACCTGTCGCCACTCTGTGGACGTCCAGTTTTGGTACTAGCGTGCAAACTCCAGCCTTCGTAGTCGAAGAACAGCAGTCACCATGGTTGCATGAACCATGCGCCTGCTGCGCTAGCCCACACGCAGCAACTTCCGCTGAACGGCAGTTGAGGAAACATTGTGGCAGCCTCTTGGTTAATCTGGGCGGTCAATTGCTCAACAGTTGCACGTCAATTCGCCCGTACACATTTCTGAAGCTGTTGGTCACCCCTGTCATCTACTGCCCGTGGTGCACCATGGTTGCCTTCTCGTAGATTTTCGATAGCGTCAATCTGCCACGCATGGCATACTTTAACCATGATAGCACACAAACAGTTTATCGACTTAGCCCAAAAGCCAGTGATCATGTCCATTTGGACGTCAGATAAATCGCTCCGATTCCCCAAGATTACAACGACTGCACTGTTTTCCGCGTCCCCCGAATCGTTTTCACACCCTCCATTGCTAGTGCTGCCACCTGCCGTCTATAAATTATTGTTGCACGCTGGCGCCGAACATAGGCGGTGGCCATTTCTATGTGACCAGCCCGTGTTTGAAATATTTCGCTGAATGTATGTATGGGGTATTTCTATACAAAACAACCGACGTACTACAGTCGACTCATAGGTCATATTTAATATTTCTCTTTTTGGAAAATTAATATGCATTAGCCTTAATAGAGAGACCAATATCAGCAGCTGCTCCCTACACAGCTCCAATGTAATCTACTGAAGGACCATCTACAGTTCTTTATGAGAAACTGCAATGTTTTCAGATTTTCCACTACATTTACGAAGCACGAAAGCGTGTAGGGCTCTGTCATAGCTGAAGATCAGCGGCCATGTTTCTTGCCTGGGACTCCAATGATGACATCAAACTTCACTGACACCTCCCCCCTTCTGTTACGACTGTCCATCTGACAAAGGCACGATGCCTGCCACGGCGGCGGGCAGGATATTACTCAGAATAGTCACTGTTGCCTGCGATATTTCGATAACTGCTGCTTTATTGGGACACGAATGTCTAAGCATTTCAGCAAAGTGCCTTCCAGGAACGAATGTCTCCTGTCGCTTGGGTTCCGAGGCCTAAGTTCATTATTTGTAGCATCGTACCCACTGTCGACCCTGATCCTCTGGTTTGGAGCAGAGTGGAAGGACTAAACCAGAGGTTAAGACGATTCTTCGTTGATATCAGATACAAATTTCTCGACCTCCGGTACAGGATGGAGAATTATAGGGCTCTCTTTAAAATGGATACTTGGTTAGCGGGTTACGTGTAGTGTGCGGGTCAGAGGAAACCCCCTTGGGATCAGAGACGAATTGCCTGCCAATATCGATGATACATCAACCACAATGTCCCCAGAGAATGCTCGTCCTCGCAGATGGGCTGTAGAAAAGATTAATATTAGTAAATTGCAGGAGCGTCCAAGGAAAGGTCCCAGAATTAGTATCCCTTATTGAAGGTTGTAGCAGCCACGTAGTATTAGGAACAGAAATTTGGTTGAAACCGGAAGTGAACAGCAACGAAATTCTAAATTCGGATTAGAATATTTGTCATAAGGGTAAGTTAGTCGCCAATGGTGACGATGTATTTATTTCAGAAAATAATTCGATAATATTTAACGATGTTATCACGGATTCCGAATATGAATTAATCTGGGTGAAGTTAAGCATCAAAGGTCGCTCCAAAATGGTAGTCGAAGCTTTTATAGACCGCGTGGTTCAAGAGCTGCAGTTTTAGAGCTCTTCAGAGAAAACCTACGGAATACCGTTAGTAACTTTCCTGCCCATGCCGTTGTAATAGGGGCAGACTTCAACGTGCTTAGGCGTAGACTGACGGAATCATGCTATCAAAACTGGTACCAGAGACAGGGATTCGCGTGACATTATTCTGAATGTCGTGTCCGAAAATTACTTCGAGAATTAGAGGACCAGCCTGAGAAGGTAACGTCTTAGATCTCCTAGAAAAAACAGACCCGAAATTATCGAAAAAGTTACCATAGAAGAGGATATCAGTGATCATAAGGCTGCAACAGCAACAGTGACTACGGTGACTACGGGTATTACAAAGAATGTTAAGAAACGTAGCAAAATATTTTTGCTCAGCAAGAGTGACAGGACACAAATTGTAGCGTATCTGAGTACTCAACGTCAAATAATCAGTTCTGAGGACAAAGATGTGAAGCTCAAATGGAAAAAAAATCTTCAAAAGTATTTTTCAATATGACTTAGACTAGTACGTTCCGAGAAAGGTCTTAAGGAATATGGAAGACCCACCGTGGTTTAACAGCCATCTTAGAAAAGTACTAAGTAAACAAAGAGAGTGTAGTCATAGATTCAAGAGAAGTTAAAAACTAGCAAACAAACAAAAAACTGAACGAAGCGAAAATGAGTGAATGGAGAACAATGAGAGAAGCGTTCAATGACTTTGAAAGTAAAGTCTTGTCAACTGAACTAAAAACCCTAAGTAGTTTTGGTCTTCTGTAAAATTAGAAGTTGTTCGAAATCATCTGTTTAGTCAATCAGCAATCATACAGGCACCGAAAAGAAAGATAATAGAGGGAAGACCGAAATACTGAATTCGGTCTTCGAAAACGTTTCACTGATGAAGGTAGTAATACGGTCCCTCCTTTCAATCATATTCCGATCGTCGAAGTGGCAGATATTGAGAAACCGATCGCCGAATAGAAAAGCAGCTACAATCGTTTAATAGCGGAAAAGCATCAGGACCAGATGAGACACCCGTAGGAATCTACAGAGATTATGCGAAAAAACTAGTCCACTTTCTAGCAGCAGGTTATCGTAGTTCCCTGGAGCAACGATAGGTACCTAATGACTGCAAAAAAGCGCAGGTAATTCCCTTTTCAAGAACGGGCATAGGACAGATACACATAATTATAGGCCTCTATGGCTGGCGTCAATTTGTTATAGAATTATGGGACATGTTTTACGCTCGAGAATTATGAAAATTTTTGGAGAACGAAAATCTCATCCATAAAAATCAACATAGATTCCGCGAAGAGAGATCTTACGAAACTCAGCTCGCTCTGTCCCTCCATGAGATCCATACCGCAAACTCAGCTCGCTCTGTTCCTCACAGATGATGCGATTATCTATAAGAAAGTAACAACGCCAGGATACACTATCGATTTGCAAAATAACTACTGGCGATTGATCAATGGTGCAGGCTCTGGCAGCTGACTCTGAACGTAAGTAACTGTAGCACACTGCACATACATATGAAGAGAAATTCACTACTGCAAAGCTACACTTGACAGAAAATTACTGGAAATAGTATCTACAGTAAAAATCTGCGAGTAACAATGCAGAACGACCTTACGTGGAATGACCACATTAAACAAATAGTAGGAATAACAAATGCCACACAGATTCACAGGAAGCATCTTAAGGGAATGTGACTCACCCACGGAAAAAGTGGCTTAAAGAAGCTTGTTCGACCGATTCTTTAGTATTGTTCATCAATCTGTGACTCTTACGAGGTAGGACTACTACAAGAGATAGAGAAGATCGAGCGAAGAACGCGTGTTTGGAAACAAAATCGTTAGGGCGGCATAGGAGCGTTACAGAGATTCTCAACTGACTTCAGTGGCACACCATACAAGAGAGTCATTGTACATCACGGAACTAATGAAATGTCGATAGAGGACTTTCCGGGAAGAGTCGGAGAACATATTACTTCCTTCTCTCCGCACCCTCCACCCACCATGTACATCTCGCGAAATAACCGCGTGGAGAAAGTTCGATAAATTAGAGCTAATACAGAGGCTTACCGACAATGTTCCATCCCATGCACCATTCTCGAGTCACACAGGGAAGAGGGAAACAGTTAGTGGCACCACAAGTGTCCTCCGCCACACATCATCAGGTGGCTTGCAGAGTATTTACGTAGATGTTGATGTAAATGTAGCTGTTGGGGTACAACCCAAAACGTTATTCGAAAATTTTTATACGAACTGATCGAGACCGTTACACTCTAACAATAGCACGAAAACACGACGCACCACGAAGGAATTATCTGAATGAGACGGAAATCGGTTGATGTGATGTACGTGTACAGACAAACAAATGATTACAATTTCACACAAATTTCATTATTTATTCAAGAGGAAGACCCGAGCTGGTTGATGGCCCTGTCCACAACGCTCCACACATTCACAGTCGGGAAGACATCCGGTCACCATGCTGACCAACGTAGGATTTGACACGGACGAGGACAAGCTGGATGAATTCTCGGCGTGTGAGAGCGAGCATTATATTTCTGAAAAAAAAAAAAAAAACAGGATAGCTGTCACGAGGGGCAACAAAACTGAGCGCAGAATATCGTCGACGTGCGGCTGCGCTGAAATGGTGCCGCGGATGACTGACAAAGGGGTCCTGCCATGAAACAAAAAATTGGCTGTTGATTATTCCTGGATGTTGGGCCAAATGGTAGGCGACAGGCAGGATGGTAACCCGCCACTGTCTGGGGTTTCTCCAGACACGTATTTGTTGGTCACAGGGACACAGTTCGAAGTGGGGCTTATCTCTGCAGACAATTTCATTCCAGTCAATGAGATTCCAGGCCGAAGACGCATCTGGAGATGTTACACACAGCAATGGGATACCAACCAGAATGGCGCCCACCATACGGCCCGACAACCAAGAATGATGGTCTAGGGTGCCATTTCTTTCCATAGCATTGGTTGTCATCCGCAGCACCGTCATAGCACAGCGGTACGTCGACGGTATTCTACGCTCCGTTTCCTTGCCCTCTATGGGGTGCCATCTTGTACTTACATTTCAACAAGGTAATGCGATCCCACACAAAGCGAGAGTTACTACTGCTTGAGTTCGTGTTTGCCAAACCCTTGGTCACCAACGTCACTCGATCTCTCCCCAACTGAGAATGTTTGGGGCATTAAGAGTAGGGCCCTCGAACCATTTCGGGATTTTGACGATCTAACGCGTGATTTAGACAGAGTTTTGCTAGATATCCCTCAAGAGGACATCCAACAAATCTGTCAATCATTTCCGAGCCGAATAAGGATAAGGGCAAGAGGTGGACCAACACATTATTGACTTGATGAATTTGTGAAGCTCTTTCTCTTCAATAAATCATCAGATTTTTCTTAAATTGTAATCATTTGTTTATGTGTACCCGTTCATCTCATTTTCCGATTTCCGTCCCATATAGACTTTCACTGTCTTGAATCTACACATATCAAAAAACGTTTTGCATCACCTCAGTTCCTAGAGTTCCGGAACCTGTACAGAGAATTTGAATAGAGATCAACATAAACATCATTTCAGCCTTTTTTATTGCTCATGAAAACCAAACATTGCATGTTGTACAGCGAGACCTTCGGAGTTGGTGGTCCAGATTGCTGTACACGCCGGTACCTCTAATACCCAGTAGCACGTCTTCTTGCATTGGTGCACGCCTGTATTCGCCGTGGCATACTATCCACAAGTTCATCAACGCACTGTTGGCCACATTGTCCTACTCCTCAAAGGCGATTCGGTGTAGTTCTCTCAGAGGGGTTGGTGGGTCACGTCGTCCATAAACAGCGCTTTTCAGTCAATCCCAGGCATGTTCGATAAGGTACATATCCAGAAAACATGCTGGCCATTTTAGTCGAGCGTTGTCGTTATCCTGAACGAAGTCACTCACAAGATGTGCACGACGGGTACGCGAATTGTGGTCCACGAATATGAATGCCCCGCCAGTATGCTGCCGATATGGTTGCACTATCGGTCGGAGGATGACACTCACGTATCGTACAGCCGTTAAGGCGCCTTCCATGACCACCAGCAGCGTACCTCGGCCGCACATAACGCCAGCCCAAAACAGCAGGGAACCTCCACCTTGCTGCACTCTCTGGACAGTGTGTCTAAAGCGATCAGGCTGACTGGGTTGCCTTCAAACACGTCTCCGACGATTGTGTAGTTGAAGGCATATGCGACACTCATCGATGAAGAGAACGTGATGCCAATCCTGAGCGGTCCACTCGCAATGTTGCTGGGCCCATCTGTATCGCGCTGAACGGTTCGTGGTTTCAAAGATGGGCCTCGCCATGGACGTCGGGAGTGAGGTTACGCATCATGCAGTCTATTGCGCACAGTTTGAGTTATAACACGACGTCCTGAATATGCACGAAAAGCATTATTCAATATGGTGGCGTTGCTGTCAGAGTTCCTCCAAGCCAGAATTCGTAGGTAGCGGTCATCCACTGCACGGCCTGAGCGAGGCGTATCAGCGACAGTTCCTGTCTCTCTGTATCTCCTTCATGTCCGAACAACAAGGCTTTGGTTCACTCCGAGACGCCTGGACACTTCCCTTGTTGAGAGCCCTTCCTGGCACAAAGTAACAATACGGACGCGATCGAACCGCGGTATCGACCGCCTAGGCATGGTTGAACTACGGACAACACGACCCGTGTTCCTCCTTCCTGGTGAAATGACTGGAACTGATCGGCTGTCGGGCGCCCTCCGTCTAATAGGCGTTGCTCATGCATGGTTGTTTACATCTTTGGGCGGGTTTAGTGACGTCTCTGAACAGTCAATGTGACTGCGTCTGTGATACAGTAATCACGGTCAACGTCTATCTTTAGAAGTTCTGGGAACCGGGGTGATGCAAAACTTTTTTTGATGTGTGTGTATTCTGCATTAAACGGCAAGACATTTTTCCTCTTTTATTGGCATCTCGTGAGAGTAAGCAATTTTGAATGGACTAGAATGAAGCGTGTTTCATTTGACTTTGCCTGAAAAGGAAATTACGTATTTTAGATAAATTAAACCATCAATAAACATTTTTAAAATGTTGAAATGTTTATTACCCTTCTAGTACAGAAAGAAGTGCTGCAATCATGTATTTGAAACATAAGGGGATTGCATGATTGCACGCTACTTGCATCCGGTCAAATGTCAGATTATAATATAGTGGGTCCTATCTGTCTGTCTGCAGTATTACTGACTGATCCGCATTTTATATTGTTCTAACCGTCTTTGCCGTCACTTTACTGTGACTCTTTGTCTTTAGTCTTCATTACCCAAATACTTAGCTGCTACTTAAATCGCTTCCATGACCCTATTGATGTCTTTAATATTATGGTTGTGAAAAAATATACCTGTCGTTGCGCAATTTTTTTAACTGCATACTTATTTTGACTGCGTAATTTTTGGGACTTTTTGCATAGACTTCTTGATGTTAACAGAATGAAAGTTACAATTTATCTTCCTGACAAGTAACTTTTTATAGCATCATTATAGAGTATGGACATTGTATTTCTTAAACAATTTCGCTTTTACAGCTATTACTGTACATGATGGTCTCTATTAAACCTAAAAATTTTCTTGCTCATGGGCTCGCACCGCGTGAGAAATGAAGAACGACGTATTACACAAATTCTCCCAAGTTTTTGCTGCTTTTTTATTGACACTTCGTTATTTGTGTGTCACGAGCTCGCTTATGCATTTATGATATTTTCAGGTGATTCTGCAATGAAGATACAATTTTTCGTAAATATGTACAGTAAAAGTATTTTCTTTATGTCTATAGCCAAATATGTTATATGGTTTACTTGGTTCACGCGATATGATATTATTACATATTGCACCCTGCAGCGTCTTTTGCAGTCCTACTGGTCACCTTTATAATAGAATTTACGTAGCACTTACGTATGTTTGATAGTTTTCTGCGGTGATGTTTCTATGTTTACAATGAATTTTACTTGCGTAAAATCAGCGCTAATAAGTACATTACAAAGATAGTAGAGCTATAATTTTTGGTTTCATGTACAACGATATTTGTGTTGAGCATTCTATTGTCTTTTAACTGTCGTGAAGTGTTGAAAAATTATATTTTTCGATTAAGGATGCCAATAAAGTTTCCTACATTTTCTTCATGCTTTATTTCTGTGCGCTAATTAAGAATTTGGTTTTTGCACGTGCCTGTGTGACTGTGCATTTCCAGCTCTTCCGGGATATTCACTGTATGTCGTTTGGATACCCTACTTAGAACCTTTATTGCATTCTCCATTTCATCTGCTTTGTATTTTTGGTTTCGTAGGTGCTTTTAAAATGTAGACTAATTGCCCTCACAGTTACATGTGTATTCCTTGAACCTTGTTCTGACATTTCTACCTGTTTATCCGACGCAGAATTTGCTGCAATCGTCTCAAGAGATTTTGTACATTTCTGGATTTGAGAAGTGAAGATTATTATATTTTCCTGATTTTATTTTATTATTTTTTCAAATTATAATTGGTACAGAATAATAGCTTTATTTTCGTCTTTTTAAATGGACTGTTTAGTTTCCTTGAATTATTGCCAACGTATGGCACTGCGACGCGGATTGGTTTGTTAACGGTTCCTTCCTGTCTTTTTAGCGTTATTTCTCTATGTATTTTGGGTGTGTATACTCCTCATATAGTCGGCGTACCATTGTGGGTTTGAACGAATTCCGTTGTGCTTTGTATTGAATGTTTTTATTTCCTTTTGTAGAACAAATGGATCAAGAGGTAAAAAAATAAAATAATCTCTTTCAACGATTGCAGCATATATATATATATATATATATATATATATATATATATATATATATATATAATGTTCAAGTAACATATCCAGGACTGTGAGAACAATTACTCTATATTTTACACGCACCAAAGCAACCAACAACAGAGAGAAGAAATAGAAAAATCCAAGAAAAACTCCATATATGGTACCCAGAGGACAAACGATGAATATCGTGGAAGATCTAGAAATTTACAGTCACACAGGCTCGTATGCAAACAAAATTCAAAATGAGCAAACAGAACTAAAGCATAAAAACAGTCTAGAAAACTTTGTTGACATCCTAAAAGAAAAAGGATTTATTTTTACCACGTCACGCCATATAAAATATACTCAACACAAATTTATTTATACAAGAAACATAAAATTGCAGCTATACTGTATTATTTCCAATGTACATACTATTGCTGGTTTTCCGCGAATAAAATTCATTGGAAACATATAAGCATCACCGGAGAAAACTGCCAAACATACGTAAGTGTTATCTGAGAGATAATGAAAAAGATGCTCCAGGGTGCAGTATGTAGTATTACATCACACGTCTCAGGCGTAAAACAAGAAAGTACTAAGATACACGTAAGCCATATAATTCTATATTGTACCTTAGACGTAAGCAGCTTACTTTTACAGTATATTTTTACAAAAAAATGTACCTTCATTGCACAATCACTTGAAAATGGCAAAAATGCCGAAACGCGGAGGGGGAGATTAGTGTTTAACGTCCCGTCGACAAAGAAGTCATTAGAGATGGAGCACAAGCTCGGATTATGGAGAGATGGGGAAGGAAATCGGCCGTGCAGTCTGTCAAAGGAACTATCCCGATATTTGCCTGGAGCGATTTAGGCAAATCACGGAAATCTTAAAACAGGATGGCCGTATGAACCGTCGTCCTTCCGAATCTTCCGAATGCGAGTCTTGTGTACTAACCACTGCGCCACCTAATGCCGAAAGGAGCTCATAGTATTAGGCATATAACGAATTAATGAAGTGTCGATAAAAAGCAGTACAAATTTGGAAGAATTTATGAACAAAAATAGAGAATTTCGTCTGTTTCTGCAGGATACAAACGTGGAACACAAGAACTTTTCTAAGATGGCGTAAACTGTTTCTCGGTATTTGCAACTGAGGCAGTAATTTCTTTTTTTACTGCTTTCAGCTTTTCTTGCTACAGCTGAAAGCATAGCGCAGCGGCTCCCAAGGGAATCATCGAGCCTTAAAAAGCTATATACTGCAACACCTTCCTCGAAATTTTGTTATTAAGACGCTTTAGCAAGTATTATTACAGTGAGAAACTGTGTGTTTGTCTTGAGCCAGCGTAAGTGACGAGGCGCTAATACTACTAATTCTATTCCCAAAACAATTAGTAGATAGTATCCACATACACCACTGAGTGTGTCTGAAAAATTATGTGACAGTACGACGTATATATTTCAGGTGAATGCACGTTACAAGCATTGAGATCCGTGAGAAACTTACTTTTGACTAAAATGGAACGCAATTTACCGATACGACATTCATCCAGTGTTTCATAACTACAGACTTTCAGGAAACCTTAAGTATAATTTCAACTCATATCTAAAATTTTTCTCGCTTAGATGTTTAAAGTCAAATATTGAACTAATTAACTTATCTGTGAAGTAATCAGATATCTGAGGCTGTTTTACATATGAGAGTTAGATTCTTTAAACAAATGGAGTTTACAGTTGCTACTAATGAACATAAACGCTTTGGACTTGTCTTTGTCTCAGAGGAGTAATGTGAGGTGCAAGTTTGCTGTAACAAGTCACTGTTTCTTTAATTCCACCGTCAGGTAGATGGTAGATTTATATAGATCAATATGGGATTTATGTGTTGTGTCACGAATTCGGAACCTCCACCCCCCGTGAACCGTGGACCTTGCAATTGGTGAGCAGACTTGCGTGCCTCAGCGATGCAGATAGCCGTACCGTAGGTGCAACCCAACCGGAGGGATATCTCTTGGGGGGCCAGACAAATGTGTAGTTCCAGGAGAGGGGCAGCAGCCTTTTCAGTAGTTGCAGGGGCAACAATCTGGATGACTGGGATGACTGACTGAACTGGCCCTGTGATATCAACCAAAAAAGGATTGCTGTGCTGGCACTGCGAACAGCTGAAAGCAAGAGGAAATTACAGCCGTAATTTTTCCAGATAGTTTCGAGCTTTACTGAATGGTTAAATGATTAGGGCGTCCTCTTGGGTGAAATATTCCGGACGTACAATGGTCCCCAATTCGGATCTCCGGGTGGGGACTACTCTAAAAACGGTTCAAATGGCTCTGAGCACTATGGGACTTAACATCTGAGGTCATCGGTCCCCTATAACTTAGAACTACTTAAACCTAACTAACCTAAGGACACACATCCATACCCGAGGGAAGATTCGAACCTACGACCGTAGCTGCCGCGCGGTTCCGGACTGAAGCGCCTAGAACCGCTCGCCCACAACGGCCGGCGGGGGGTACTCAGGAGGACGTCGTTGTAGGACGATCGAAGCAGAGAGAATACAAAGTGTCAGGAAGTCTGTTCTGAAAATGCAGCGTTTGTATGGAGTGTAGCCATGTATGGATGTGCAACATGGACGATGAACAGTTCAGACAAGAAGAAAATAGAAAGTTTTGAAGTGTGGTGCTACAGAAGAAGGCTGAAGATTAGATCGGTAGATCGCTCAGCAAATGAGGTGGTACTGAATAGAATTGAGGACAAGAGGAATTTGTGGCACAGCTTGACTAGAAGAAGGGATCGGTTGATAGGACACGTTGTGAGGCATCAAGGGATCACCAATTTAGTACTGGAGGGTAAAAATCATTGATGGAGACCAAGAGATGAATACAAAAATCAGATTCAGTATGATGTAGGATGCAGTAGTTACTAGGAGATGAAGAGGCTTCCACAGTATAGAGTAGCATGGAAAGCTGCATCAAACCAGTCATTAGACTGAAGACCATAACAACGACGACTTCGGAGTAATCTGTCGCATTGTACCATCATATTTTGTTAACTTGATGACGGACGTTTAACTCCGAAATTTGTTACGTAATGAAGTAAACAGTGACTGGTAAGATTAAACGCGTTGTTATATTCGTTATTAATAGCCACGGTAAAGCATAAGCAAAGATTTTTGCATTTCAAATGAAGTCCGTAAGCATGGAGCTGTTTGGCTGATACCAAGTAGTGATATTATTTTGAGTAAACTGACCGATGAATTTCATTACGAAATCGTTGCTGAAGACTGAGACAACTGCTTTTTACTGACGCACACGATACGCACCAGTGTTACTGCAGGTTGCAAGTTTTTTTCTGTGAGAATGGCTTGTTTAGCTATTTTAATGCTCCCTGGATCATGTTACGTGACATCTCACTATGCTGTACTCGTATTAAGTTCAACGGGTTTACTGCTTTCAGTTGGAAATAATACACACTGTATGCTCATATACGAAGTATATCATTTTGTACCTATGTAATGATTACTGTTAGTAATAACGAATGTTCGGAAACATACAAGTACGTTGGTGGGAACTGTATGATTACACTTACGGCTACGGCCATGGTTTGAAAACGACGTGATGGTCCCAAACTAATCACCACGAAGAAATGACTTACAGCAACAGTGACGGATATTAAAGGAACGAAAAGGAAATATCTCACATGATGTTTTCAAATAGACACATTTTATTAGTGATAATTGGTCTACACGCTGACAATTTACTCGATGTCCTTTCGGCAACGAATAGTTTGAGATAGGAAACCAAAGGAAGGAGAAACTGTATGTTACATGATTTGAACTGAGAACAAGATGAGCAGGACAGTCACTATGGCATATCCTGAGTCTCGAAAAAAAATATCGTCACCGACATAGCTGAGAAAAATATACCCGTTATTTGCTACTTTTACATGGTACAGAAGATGTGTATCATTTCTTATCGCCTGAACACAAATTCACACTGGCATGAAGCCATGTGAGTAGCGCTGGACGTCACAGATACCAGCAATAATTCTCTGACTCAAAATTACCAGATATTCTGAACGAAGAAGTAGTAGCAGCGACTACTAGTCTGCAGTGTGGTTCTGTAAGAGACGCTGAACTCAGATTGCATACCTCCTAACTGCTTCGAATTTTTACGAAGAATTAGTGTACTCACATCGTTGCAGTCGTGTTGCTGTTCTGAAACTAATGTCGTACCGTAAATCGTGCATCTTCGTGGAAGATATTTTGCGATAAGATACCACAGCTTAAGATAGGAGTCAATGAGCTGTTTTATCACTACCTGAAAGTAAACTACTGTGGCAGCTAAATGTTTTGCTCTACTTTAAAGAAGATTATATCCAATGCAATGCCTCTTTACAAAGCAATAAGTCATAACGCTTTTCTTTTAAATTATATGCAGCATGACAACGAGATTCACAGTTTAGCGGAACTTCTTACGATTGTCTCCAAGCTTTCACACCACTCAGGCAGTTGCATATAATTTCAGTGCCGGTTCACCCAGCCTCCTATGTTGCACAAATGTAGGATGAGGGCAGAAGCGAAATTAGAATCCGATGGAGCTCTTGAGCGACGGGTCACCACACCTATGAGACTGAACTCGTATTAGGAAATGTCGGAGATCAGATATCCGTATAGCCATCAAAGCTTAGATTCAGTGGCTTTTTAATGAGCGCCACACACACGTTAAGTCATCACTGAATGCTTCAACTTCACAAGCTGTTGTTATCTCTTCAGTCAACCCAATAAATTAGCCATGACTGCTCTGTGCATACCACACTTTCGGAAGTCAGCATCGGAAAATTCTGCTACTACCGGGGATATTCTTAGCTGTAAAATTAACTCTGCTCTCTGTACTGGAATACGAGGGTAGTTTGAAAAGTGTGAGAAATGCGATAGAAAGTAACGACTTACCACAGTCCAACATTTATTTTTCAGTGCAGCTCTCTAAACACTAGTGCACTTGGTCCAGCGATGTTACAATGCCTCAATTCCATCTCACAAATGAGGTTCGACCAGACCTGCAAAATATCTGTCAACTTCGGCTATCAGTTCGTCGTTTGAAGAAACTCTCTATTCACCGATCAAAATTCTGAGACTGGGGTAGGGATGGAAGTCTAATACAAACAAATCATGAAAATAAGCAGGTGTGGCAATAAATCATATTTTAGTTCATGTACTTTTGCGATGGCAACGACGTTTGTGTATGGACTCGCGTTGTCCTGATGACAGATGACTTTCCTCCTTATCAAACCTTGCCTGTTTTGCATATATTTTGCTGTCGTTGATCCATGAAATCAGCATGGAATTGCCCCATAGCTTTGTGACCAATGGGAAGACAATCTATCAGCAGAATCCCTTTCGCATTCCATAAAACTGACGCCAAGACATTTCCGGCCGACCATACTGCCTTTGCTTTCTTTGGCGGTGGTGAATCAACAGTTTTCCACAGCTTTGGTTGTTGATTTGGCTCTGTAGTAAAGCAGTGGGCTCCAGCTTTCATCTGTGGTCACAAACCACCACAAAAAAAAATCATGTTGGTTGCTCTGAAAACGGATCAACCATTTCCATTCTGATGCGTTTCTGATCCTGCGTTAAAGGTCTGGGGCCCCAGGCTAGTAGATAATTTTCTCATATCCGGTTCCACTGTCCAAATACGATGTGCCCGTTCAGATGACATCCGTACGGATTCAGTAATTTCTCGTACATTCTAGCAGCAATCCTCCATAACCGTTCTATGCGCTTTTGCAATAATTTCTGGGGTAGTGGCACAACTTGACCGACCACTACGCTGATCACCATCTAAAGCCTCCCTACCAAATTTAAACTCGCTTCTCCACTCGGCTACAATTGAATATGTAGGAGCGGGTCCTCCCCCTACCCACTCCCCACCCCACCCCCCAGTGTGTTCTGAAAATCGGTATGAATTTCTTAATCACTGCTCGAATCCTGTTTCTCTATCTTCACAAATCGCTAAACGGGAACAACAACAGAGAAAGGTCAGCGCCAGAGTTCTCTACCCAGAACACTGACTTTTCAACTGTTTATTCATAAAGCATAACCTATAATAATAGGTAATAACGCGGGAATCTCGTTGCAATAGCACTGACATCTGGTGATGATCCCATGAACTTTTAAAACTACTCTTGTTAGTTATAAGTTGTTCATAAGTATGGTGAGTACCTGTACAGAGAGAGGCAACAAACCATTGAATAGTGGAGCGACATTACTTGTGTAGAAAACAACTACGTCACTGGAACACCAGACTTACTACCGCAATGAGTCGAACAAAAGTATTTGTAACAGTGCTGTCTCCTGTGGCTGCATAAAAATCATTAAACAGTTGGAGGCTCTGCAGCTCATTAGCAGTTAGACGTACGTGAGATGCTAATTTCACGCTACTTCGTCCCTCTACGCATCGGAATAAGATCTTGTTGGACAAGAATGAGGAATAAAATACCCGGTGGCCTTATCCAAGCGACCATCCCGGCATTTGCCTTCAGCAATTTTATGATACGGTAGGACCTCTCTATCCGATCGGCAGGAGGTTGGTTTCAATCATGCTCCACACTAAATGCGAGTCTACTGTCATTACGACAGCCACCTGGCGGTGATTCATCCGAACTGCCAAGATGGCGGTCGATGCTGTTACTGTGACGAGTCACTCTTTCATATTTTCAATAAGCACACGCTCACGGAATTGAGTGACAAAACCTTATCACGTCGTACAACACTTCGTCACGATTAGAATCAGAGATACGCTGCGTATTTCTTATAGTTTTTCCCTTGTTTGTGTTTTTCTTCAAGATATCTTGTAGTTTAATTACATCAACATGTGGCATAGTGTAACACTCATGTCAGCACATTTGAGCTATTGATGATGAATGAATCACTCGTTCCTTTTCTGACCTAGCCAACCGATGTTTTGCCGAAAAGTTTAGAAAAATTGTGGTGAAGTTATATCTGAATTCTGCAAGCAAATTTATAATGATGTATGCCATTGTTCTCTTAAGTAAACAGACCCCACCATGGCTTTATATCAGGGAATGGAAGTAGGAGAAACGTATTGACGAGGTACAGAAACTACCGTCGAAGGGTCAGGGAACGGAAAGGAGAACTATAAAGCTGACAACAATCAGTCGCCGAGAGGGCTATCAGTGTCTCTAACAACACACATGATGAGAAACTTCAGAATGCACCTATGGACTTGCAAGAACATGTGGAGATGGCAGCAAGTGTTAATGAAACAAAGAAAAATTGAAAAACAGAGATACTAGATAGTCTGAAAATGAAAATTAATGCGTTGACTGATACTGAACCGACGAAGGCACCATCCTGGAAAAAATCGCAGAAGATAGATGCAGTACAAAACCACTTCTACACTTCGTCGCTCTTCAAAATTATCAATGCCAAAGTACAAAACGGCAAAAGTGTCTTCTTAGAAACCAAAAAGGACAAGCAGCAATGAAGCTGAGGATTGAAATCCAAAAGCCTGTTTCGAAAATATACAAATCGTACCAAACCTGTGTTGCATGTCAAAGAATCTCATGAGCTGCAAAAAAACAGCTGGATAGCAAAACATTAAATCCTGGGCAGACGACCCACATGATCCATCGATCTAGGCTTAATTTGGATTGTACAGTTATAATTTGATGTAGAATGATACAGACGATGAAGAAACCTGTGTAACAGAAAGAAATGCTAAACGGCCGTTGATACAAACTGGAATTAAGAGCTAGAAATTTAGATCCTGACTGACAAATCGTTTTCTTATACGAACGTCGATGGAGTTATTACCAACCGAACACTCAATATTTTTTTTATTATCACATCTTCCAAATTGGAAGTTTGCGGAAATTCTCAAAAACTAATGGCGTCGCTGTTGCAGTTCTGGAGGAAGTACACTGGTGTGCAAAACTTAAGGACGAAAGTAACTTTCTCATGACATATCCATGCCAAGTAACAGAGTTCAATGAAAGTTGGACCAAACACAGAAGAAGGCCTGAGATGGGAACACGTAATGCGTACAGGAACATTGCCGAACATGATTGTTTTGGTGATCCAGGTGTTACGATGAGGGGGGGGGGGGGGGGGCATAATGTTGCATGGGCGTAACGACTTCCCTATTAATCCCATTTATAAAGGCAAACAGATACTTAAAAGGAAAAGCAGGGACAGTACACAATAGACTTTTTCCTTTTTGGAAAATATTCCGAAGACGTTTGCCGATGGAAGCACAACTAGAAAGTGAAGGTAAAGCCTAGAAGTGGTGGCATGGAGCCCCGAAAGAAAATAAAAAATAGCTCAACATGTAGCACAGTAGCTTTCAAAACAGTGGTATGGCTCTGACCCGGATCTAATCTACGTCATGAAAGCTGACCTAGTACACTGGTTAGCGTGCGTCTTTTCTAGGCAGTTATCTAAGCTCACTTTGACAGATACTAGATTCTTTCCCGATTTGGCAAGGGAAATAAGACACGAAATAGTTGAAATACGATAACGCGCAGAACAAAGTGTAAAAGATTGGCACACGGATGGTGCACACGACTTCTATATTTTAGTTTAATTGATGACTCTGATGACAAGGAGATATCCCCTCAAAAACAGAAAACAGAAATTCGTCACGTCATAAAAACTGCAGTTCCAGTGCAAAGCATAAACGCAAGGAAAGAAAGGCAATCGTAGCGTTGTGGGATTAACCTGTAACAAGGTTGATATGAGAGTAATAGTAACATCTTCCCATTCTGTCTCGTGGTGGTGGTGGTGGTATGCATAGGGCGCTCAACAGTGGTCTTCATCCCCCGTATTTAACTGATGGGAGACGAATGTGGTTTTATTTATGAAAACTATGCAAGTCATGTTAAAAAAGGAAAACTAATCCTCAGCCACCCTGGTACAATCACTCTCACGCACACTCACACTTTTACGCAAAACAACAAAATATGTACGCTTCAAGGCACTTTGTGATCGAAATACGCAGACCATAACTACACAGCATCTAAAGTAGTGTATCAAGGAATGGTGCCTGCTCGAGCAATTGGAATATACAAGATGAAGAAACCACTCTGGAAACTCTTTACACTCTCCTGCCTAAGACGCCACTAAGAATACCAGACGCCACACAGAATCTTAAAATACGGACCACATTCGATTCATCGTCTACTCTACTTAAACAGGGGGCGGATCAGCTGGTAAGCTGGTTGCAGCTCTCACCGCTTGGTAATAGAACACAGTCTGTTAAACTAGGGTGTACACATACCTGTATACGCCAAGCATTGCATACTGCCAGAGGAGGAATCCGCGCGACAGAGGACAGTGCCCTATCTGGAGGCGCGTTAAGAGTACTTCCTTCAGCCGCAGCGAAATGAAGGTGGAACGCCACGGTCGTGTCGCTGGTTTGACCGACCGTACCTCCTCCCACAGACGAATGATCGTCTCCCTCAACACTGAGGAAACTGCATGTGTGGGGGCAGCACATTCAACAATCGTATTTTCCAAACAGGCCCTGTTAGCTGCATCACCTGCTACTTCTCTCCACAGGACGCCCACGTGCCCTGTCGCCCAGAAAATGACAACTCTTTGCCATGTCTCTGTAAGTAGAGAAGGGTGTCGTGCATCGGCTGCAGATACCTTTCTGCTGGATACAAGTGAAGGATAGTCTGAAGGGCAGTCGCTGCCAACGAGGAATTGGGTAGTAGAAAAACACCACATCTGTTCCAGTTCCCTCAAGATCGCATGTATTTCAGAGTTATATATTGTCAGTGTACCAGATAGGCGAATGTTGGGAACCCATTCGGGAAATAACACAGCACAGCCAATGTAATTAGCCTGTATAGGCGCATCAATGTAAAAAATAACACAGAGTGCCCAAATGAAATTCTGTAAAACATCGATTTACAAAATTGCCTGCAGTGAAATACATTTTTTACACTGATAAACCTAAAAAATGTATGGGTCTTCTTATTAACCAGGGCAGCGAACAAATTCAGCCCCGATGAAGCACAGAAATATGGTCTGCATTGAGAGGTAATAAGTCCTGCCGCACACGAATCCCGAAAAGCTTCATTGCTTGCGGCTTATTTCTGAAGAGTCCCTCCACTGGAAGGCGAGAAACGGTATGGAATGTCGGGAAACGTAAAGTGGAGATTAGGCTGCATACGTACCCTAATTTTTAGCATAGGCCAGTTAAAGTGCGACAAAAACGACTAAAATTAACACAAACACATTTCTCCGAGGAAAATTCGAAATCTGTACTACCAACCCACTCCTCCAGCCGTCGTATCGTTAGGTGCAACTGTCGAGTGGTCTTTACAAGGCTGGAGGAGGTGCAGAGTGTATCAAGGTCGTCCACAAACAATGAAGTAGAACTGGAGGCTTAACCGTGGACTCACTGATGGCAATTTCAAATAACTTCAAACACATCTCTGAGAGATGGCATCACCGACTCGATATAGAAAAAATGCCCGGTAAGGAAGGACCGAATGAATATTGGTAGCAGTCCCCGAAAGCCCCACTTGTGAAACTGTCCAAGAATGTGATGCTTCCGTATAGTGTCGTAGGTCTTCTCAGGATCGAGAAAGGTAATAGTCAGGTGTTGACTGTGTAGGAAAGATTGTTGTGTTTCGGCCTCCGGCATGGTAAGGTGAGGGTCGAATGATACCTCCGAAACCCACACTACGAGCGACAAAGTAGGTCCCGCTAATACGACGGTTGACAATGTATTCTAGCGTCTTTCCTATGTGGTTACTGAGAGCCAAGCTACAGTAACTGAGCTAAGCGCGACCCTTCCCTGGTTTCAGGAGCACTAAAATCGCCTCCTTCCGGGAATCGGAAAAGTCTCCACTCAACCAAATTGTATTAAAAAGCAATAGGAGATTTCCTTTACATCCTGTCTGAATCACTGTAACGCGCTTCCGGGATTCAATCGGTAACTGGTGCAGTCTTATTGACTCGAGACAATGCACTCTCAAGCTCCCACAAAGAACATCTGTAATTATATTCCTCGGTGTTGGTGGAATAGAAATTCCACCACCCCTCTCCATCAGTGACCGATAGCGGTAGAAAGCTGGATCTAGATTATCAGTGGCAGTAACCGAAGTAGAGTATTCTGCCATTGCCCGTGTGGTGTCCCCAGACATAGACTAGAGACACCTCAGCCTCAGTACAGCAGTGCTCTGACACATTTGCTGCAAATTCTCCTTATGGCTTCCCATTCCTTTAAAGAGCTAGTGCGTCGATTTATCGAGTGCAGAAACATTTGCGAAGACCTCTTCTTCGTCCTTTTTATTGTTTTCGAGCCTTTGTCGGTGCACTCTGAAAAGCTGCGAGGCTCGTAGCAGATGGTTGGCATTTGAACCGTCGCAATGCCATGCGTGTAACCTTAATTCCGGAGCGACACTCATCATTCCACCATGGCACATGTCACCTCCGAAGTCGGCCTGAGAACTTTTGGGATAGATGCATCAGCAGCACAGAGGATCACGCTAGTGATGCACACTATTTCGGTGTTCAAAAACAGCTTACCATTCACGTCTTTCATGAATATATAAGGATGGACTCAATCTGAAGGCTGATTTGAACATCGCAATACTTTCCTTTGCATCTCATCTACATCTATCCTCAGGAAAACCATGTGAAGCGCCTGGCAGAGTGTACGTCTCATTTTACTACCTATTAGGCTTCGTTACACGCAGTCGCACATGGAGTGTGGAAGAATGATTGTTTAAATGTCTCCTGACCGCTGCAGTTAGTTTTACCTTCTCTTGGTGATCCCTACCGGGCGGTTATAGTATATGCTGAAATTCGTCAGTTAGTACTGTCTGTTGAAACTATGTAAGTAGGCTTTCGTAGGTGGGCACTTATAGGTGACCTACTGCCTAACGTAGTCTCCGAAGAATGGTACACGCGCTACTTTTCAGGTTTTCACAGCAGAGCCACAGGTTAATAAAGACAATAACCACAGGACCGATTCAGGATTGTACCCCGTTCCTTTGTGTCTACGGTCTGACACTTACCCATTTAATCATCACATTATAACGACAATATTTCGAAAAAATCCCGTACAGGACGATATTTAATAAAGAAGCAAAAGAGTTTAGCTTCACAACGAATTCGTTAGGTACAGAAATTTAGTTCGGATTCATCAAGGAAATCGGTCGTGCCCTTATTCAGAACAATACCTGCACCTATCTGAAATTATTTAGGGACCTTGAGAGAAATGAACTCTTCTTTCAAAATCAGGTGAAAACGTAGCTGCGTGATAAATCACACGAAATGAAAAACTGACGGTTTCTTTTTTCGTTATTAATGACAATGCATGTTTCAAAAACTAACTCCAGAAACAAATGTCTTCATACACTCTACACAAGGAGGAGGAGGATGAAATTAATGTTTAACGTCCCGGCGACAACGAGGTTATTAGAGACGGAGCACAAGCTCGGATTACGGAAGTATGAGGAAGGAAATCGGCCGTGCCCTTTCAGAGGAACCATCCCGACATTTGTCTGAAACGATTTAGGAAACCTAAATCAGAATGGCCGGACGCGTGTTTGAACCGTCGTCCTCCCGAATGCAAATACAGTGTGCTATCCACTGCGCCACCCCACTCGCTCACTCTACAGATGAACGTTGTTACAGCAATGAAGTTTAATTTTTTGTCAGAAGAAACCCAAAACCATGTTCCGAAACAGTGTCTGGTTTCTCCACTAGACAGTGCCACAAGTTCCTCCTAAAAGTAACACAACACACACACAAATGTCATACTAACTAATGTAAATCCACTCGGTGATGGAGGTTTAAACCTTTGAAACACGTCGTGGAAATAAATAAAACGGTGACTGGTAATAGTAAACTTGTTGTTTCATTTAATGTCAATAACAGTCACGGTAAAGCCCAACCTAAAATATTCGCATTTAAAGCAATGAAGTAAGTCAAATCAACATCTGCACTGCCTGATAAAAAAAGTGAAGGACCCAGAAGACAGACATGGAGGTCAGTGTAACTTCGTACACGTACACATTATCGGCGCGTATGTAAGTAATTAGAGTTGTACTTCTCTGTGTCAGGCAGAACGGCCTGTAGTGTGCATTAGTGTTCGTGTTTAGTGGTATTACCAGGCCTGGTATGGTATATAACGGACGTTAGCAGCATCAGATGTCGAGTGATCACTGAAAGGGACAGGGAAATGCCGCATACTAGTGTGAGAAAGCATCATCAGCAGCTGACAGTGTATGAAAGAGTCCTCACTACGGGTCTCCATTTGGCCGGCTATTCAAGTAGTGCAACATCCAGACTAGTGCGGCATTCGATTGCGACAGTGGCCTGATGCTGGAATGCATGGGGTGTTTAGAGGCGGGATCGCCGTGTTGTAGAACAAGCACGTCGCATCCCCTTCGCATCTGTGTCTGCTGTCCGAGAACAAGTAATTGTCTCCCTGTAACAATCTATGTCATTCCGCAACAGTGGTCGGAGGCTAGCGGCACCGGGACTATGAATTTACCGCCCCATACGTTGGCTGTTGTTTGCAGTGCAATGTGAACGGCTGCGTATGGAGTGGGTGCCGCGACCGTGAAGCATGGACTGCTAAATGAATGGCATCGCATTGTGTTCAGAGGTAAATCGTGGTTCTGCACTACCTCGGACGACTGTCGGCGAATATGGCGACGGCCTGGGGAGAGGCCCCAATCTTCCAGTGTTTTGGAGAGGCCAACGGCGTTACTCCGGCCAGCTTGGTGTGGGAAGCCTCAGGGATGATTTCAGGTCACGGTTGGTAGTGGTTGAGGGAACTCTGACGGCACAATAGTACGCCTCCGAGATGTCTTGCCACGAAGGGCAACAAAACAGGGCGTAGAATACCGTTAACGTATCGCTGTGCTCTAAGGGTCCCGCGGATGACAACTAAAGGGATCCCGCTTTGAAAGGGAGTGGCACACCTGACCGTCGGTCCTGGTTGTTGGCTATATGGCGTGCGGCAGTCACGTTGGTATCTCACCGCTGTGCGGGCAACTCCAAACACGTCTTGGGCCTGAAATCTCATTTACTGGAGTAGAAGGTCTTCATTGATGAATCCCGCTTCCAACTGAGCCCCGATGTCCAGCGAAGACGTATCTGAAATCTCCCAGTCAGAGGTGTACAAATTAGTAATATCGAACTGTATTATTTTCGTCTCTTGGTGACATTCCAAACTTTTAATTTTAAAAACACCAAAATCTGACTCTTAGCAACTGAATAATTATTTTTATGATTTTTTTCGTCTTTCCATAAAGAAACCTAGCTAATTCATGGAGCCCACTGTTTACATCGGACTAATTGGATGATTTATTTTATGGATCTTGAACGGAGAATGTAGCCTGGGAACTTGTGGATTCATGTTAATCAACTGTTTCCTATGAAAAGGCCTTAACAGGTGTTTGACGTCGCCTACATACTTTTTTTTTTGATGAAGTAGAAGTTGAATCCTCCTCCAGTTCGTAAACTTTGTTTGTTTCAAGAAATTTTAAAGTTTTAGAAACGGATTGAACCTTGTTGGCAATAACTACAGCATTACATTTATTAGATTTTGCTACAAAGTCTTCATTTTGCTTTAATTCAGCATTAATATTTTTTAATCTTTATCTTGTGGACACTAACCATAAAAATTCAATTTTACTGAAAACATTACGAACATTATGGGATATTCTAACCTGCTGCAAATTTTCCATTTTTACACAATTAAGACCAATTTTAAGATCTACCGTAAGGTTTCCTACTATATTTGGATTTGTAGCATTTGCCGTTACATTATACAGGATGTACATAAAGTTCGGGAACAAACGGTTCAAATGGCTCTGAGCACTATGGGACTTAACATCTGAGGTCATCAGTCCCCTAGAACTTAGAACTACTTAAACTTAACTAACCTAAGGACATCACACACATCCATGCTCGAGGCAGGATTCGAACCTGCGACCGTAGCGTTGCACGGTTCCAGACTGAAGCGCCTAGAACCGCTCGGCCACCTGCGGCCGGCCATCCGGAAACACTTTCAATTATTTATTGCACAAAAACCAAACGTTGTACAGATATCATACATATGTCATTTTGAAGAGAAAGCCTGAAAGTTTTTTTGCATGTATACCACCACAGTGTAGTTTTTTAATTTGCCGATAGTTAGCACTAGTCGCAAACATGGCGGCCAGGCTACAGAAGGAGACAGCTGTTTCATGAAATGGCCTACCCGGTCACCAGATCTCACTCCGTGGGGCTTTTTTCTGTGGGGACACATTAAAGATTTGCTGTGCGTACCGCCTCTACCGCGTGATGTAGCACAGCTCCGGGAGAGAACACAGGAAGCAACAGCCACAGTCGACAATGCCACGCTGGGACGGTTATGGCAAGAATTCGATTACCGTACTGACGTCTGACGGGTCACTCATAGTTCGCATATCGAATAATTGTAAAAACCTTTCACAGTTTCTCTTCAAAATGCAATATGTATGACATCTGTGCAATGTTTAGTTCTTGTGTAATAAATAATTGAAAGAGCTCCCGGTCCTTAGGTACACCATGTATTTGAGCCATTCTTCAAGAGATTATTTTCCTCTTCTGTAAAATTTATTTGAGTCTTACTTAACATTCGACTGAAATATTTGTGATTAGACTTTTGAAATCCAACGTCATTACAATACCTTGCTACGGGAATAACGCTTTTGAGTTTAGCTAATTTCTTTTCATGCCTTTATTCCACGTATTACATTTCAACGTTGTAAAATGTTCAGTATTTGTGTTATAATACGTTTGAAACATTAGAAATGATTTTCCTTCTGAGTCAGATACCTTGGTCAAGGTTTTTACAGAAAAGTTAAGCAAATAGTAAATAATTTTCACTGTTTCCCTCCGAATTCTGTGATAAATCATTGCCAACTAACACATTTTAAGCTCCTTCGGTATGAAACCGCTTGATTATATAATCATTTACACTAAATTTAAATCTAGCGCCCTCTAGTGTTATACTCTACATCAAATATATCTTTTATCATCTGGCAACAGTGAGATGGCGTATTTCCGGTTCTGTTAGTTGGGACGCAATAGCTGTACTTGGTCTAGGCTGCATGGTTGTCACAAAAGAATGTTTTCTTCCTCTATAAACAACGTACGGTGTTCTTCCCTTAACAGTACGCCTGCATGTTCTTTCCATATAGTATCATTCAGATCTGACGCTGATAAAATCATACCACTTCAGACCATGTAAATACAATCTCACCCAAAGCTACACGGTATATAAGTCAACATGTGCTCACGGAAAACTGTTGCTGACTCGTGTTGAAGAGCAGATGTACCAGGACCGATCCTCACCTCTGTCCATTTCCGGACTGAGCGTGGAATGACAAGCATCAGCTCTTCTCTGTATTCATTGCAGTCATTCCTTAAGGTATACGATGAGGCATGCAATATTCGGTTTTTAATTTACATATCCAGCTGTTCAGCGCAAGCCACTTTAAGGTGTGTGGAGGAGAGTACTTAACGGGTATTATACCCGCTTCGTACGTCCCTACTGCATGCGCGGAAAGAACGACTAGCGGTAATCCTCCACGTGACCTGTACTTCCTCTGACTCTTTTGTCGTACTGGGTACGTATGTGGGAGGCAGTAATATGTTTTCCAGCTTCTGCGGTGTCTACAACTGCAGTTTGTTAAGTATTTCTGTACTCTTCTCGGGCTTACAATAACATAAGCGACGAAATGTGACGTTCTGCGTTGAATCTTAACTATCTCTTCTATTAATACAACCTGGCACTTATTGTTAACACCCGGAAAGAATGTTCGTTTCATTGGCTGACTTTACTTTCGGTTTTCGACAAATCTACAAGTAATATTTTGCTTTCGAATCTATAGTACGTTTCTCAGATAGCTATTCTTACGCTTGTATTGAATTTGATTTCCTTACTACAACTGGAGCCATTTTCTCATATTTTAGCGAGTAGAAACGGCGGTCATCAGCTGCTGGTCGCAGCAAAACTGCGACGATACTGAAAAGAGCAGCAGAAAGCTTACCAACTTCTTCCCACTTCAAGTGTACCCACTCACACTTCAGCCTTCAGAGTACCGAGCCATCGTTGTTTACTTATTCCTTACACCTATACAGAAGTTCTGATCCTTCGACCCTGTGTTAATCGCTTTCAGCCTGCCGCTGTGACCGAGCAGTTCTAGGCGCGTCAGTCCGGAACCGCGCTTCTGCTACTGTCGCAGGTTCGAATCCTGCATCGGGCATGGATGTGTGTAATGTTCTTAGGTTAGTTAGGTTTAAGTAGTTCTAAGTCTAGGGGACTGATGACCTCAAATGTTAAGTCCCATACTACTTAGAGCCATTTGAACCATTTAATCGCTTTCATAATACGAACTTACCATTTAACTTTACAACCTGTTGTATCAATGAAAGAAACCGTAATGTTATAAGTAGCAATCAAAATGTTTCCGTTTAAGGACATTGCTGCAACATATATACAATATACCGCGACCCCAATGCGGGTATATAAGCACCGACGTGTGCAGTAGGCAAGAGATGAGTACGGCATTCGTGTCTTTCTAATGTGGAAGCGGTAAATGTGGAAACGTGAACTATTACCAAATACGGCCCAACAAGACCACTACGCTGTTATTTTTGTCTTAGCTGCGAAGGACAAACACCAGCATACATCCGCCGGAAAATCAAGAATGTGTATGATGCAGCATATCTGTAGAAAACCACCGTTGCGCAACGATGCCCCAAATTCCGTAGTGCTAGAGGTTCGGCACAAGACGACGGTCGATCTGGGAGGCCAGTCTCATGCGTTATGGGCAAAAACAATTAATCCTAAGTGAGAGCCTTATTGCCCTAATCTCTCCCCATGCGATTATGAATGATTACCTCAATACTTACGGCAATTTTGCCTTATTGGCATACCGATTCGGCATTGTATGTCTTTCGAACGGAAATTTTTTGATCACCCATTATAAGTCTCATTCACGATTTTTATGTTCTTTTCTTCTTTTGATCTTTAGGCTCTTATTTATCGCTAACTTCATCTTTAATGCTCGAACTGTGATTTATCGTTTTGGTCTCTACTAAGTTATTTCAGTAAAACGTATGTTTAGCACAAAAAAGTATTACGAACCATAGCAGTGGAGGGAAAGGGGCTACTCGGAAGCGAAAGAAGAACAGATGTAAGTTAAATTTAAATCTTCCGTGTACTGCAATGTCACTGGTTCGGTGAGTGTTGTTTGAGATCTCCCATAATGTGCTAAAAGGTTATTTCTTGGAGAGTGATGTATGATCACTGATAAGTTATTGCCTCTTGTTGATGCATTTGTAACGTAAATAAAGTTTTGCCTGTGTTCAAAATTTGAACGCATGTATTTATGTTTACAGACTATGGGCGGAGATTGAGGAGGAGGGAGTGTGGTTCCAGTTTTGAGATGTTCAGCAAATGTGCTCTGCATGCTTACATTTCCTACAATTCTGCGACGACCTGAGTGCTTTATTCTGAACTTTTTGCGTATTTTCCCCACACATACCGACTCGATCTCTTTATAAGTGAGTTATCGTACTGCTGCTACAAGAAAAAAGGAAAGGGATCTTTCCGGAGACTGTTCTGAAATGTAGTACAAGAAATAATCAACATTTCACCAATAGATTTTATTTATTGCTGTTTCATCCTTCTTTGCCCCTTGTGGTTCGTCATGGGAGCAATTATACAACTGTTATTCGGCCAAGTTTTTTTTAAAAACTAATTACAACATATGTTAAAAATTTGAAACATTGGTATTAATCCCATACATTAGATTGGTTCAAATGGCTCTGAGCACTATGGGACTTAACATCTGTGGTCATCAGTCCCCTAGAACTTAGAACTACTTAAACCTAACTAGCCTAAGGACAGCGCACAACACCCAGCCATCACGAGGCAGAGAAAATCCCTGACCCCGCCGGGAATCGAACCCGGGAACCCGGGCGTGGGAAGCGAGAACGCTACCGCACGACCACGAGATGCGGGCCCATACATTGGAGTAAAAGTAATTCTTATTTTGTGATTTACATGTAATATGTGGTGATTTTTTTCATGTATGCATTACATAATATGATTCAAATGCAGGATGAGAACAATGTTGATTTGTGTGTCAACGTAGTGTTGAGGACTCGCACCAAAGGCATAGCGAGTCGGAAGAAAAGAAGTTTGCGTCTAGGATGTGACAGAGAAAGAGAGGGGGGGAGGGGTGAGATATTAAGTTAACGTCTAAACATACGCTTTATGAACAGAAGGGATTGAAACAAGACCAGGTGCGGAGAAAGAAACACTCTGCGTTTTATGTGATACGATGTGTTGATGCCAAGACGAATTTAATGGTCCTGAAGCAGCTGTTAGTTGGATTCAACTGCGGTAGGGCATGGATTGTGGAGGTGTAGAATTACCGGCATATCTTGTTAAGTGTTAAATTATTTTTCTTGATTATTATTAAGTTGTAAGCGGCTCAAATGTTCCATTCATAGCCAGAGAGAAGCTTCAAATCGGAAAAAATTGCAGTAAAAGTCTGAAATGAGACATTTATTTACTTCACAAAGTGGACAATAACATATAATATGTATCACATGTTAACCTATTTGTCATCAGAATTCTCACTATCGACATTTACAAGTGATGAAGTGAGTGGTATTGCTCAAATGATGATGTAGCGACGTAATTTCACCAAGAAAGTGTAGATGTAGGGCACAGACAGGGAGGATGGTATGCTGCGGTTAAGTGTATCTGAAGGAATAGTCAATAATCTGGGATATGACAGGGGCGCTCATTTAAAGCACATAAGTTCATATGGGCATATGCCCTATTCCGGGTCGTTTCTGAGATAGGACACATTTAATGTACACTTATATTTGGGTCAGTGGCGCGCACATTTGTGTCTTACTCCCCGAACAACACACTTAATAATCATTGATGGTCGCGGGAAAACCCATGCGCTACAGTGGTAACCTAATTCCAGGTGCGTTTTTGGATCAATGTTAGGTGCGACATGATCAGTAACATATTCATAGATCCGGTCATTCTGGAGGAGCGAATGACTGGACAGAATTACTTGCATTTCTTTTTTTTTCAATTCGTTTGTTATACACCTCGAGAGGTATCTTTGGGTACGCGGACTGCGATGTACTTTCAGCATGACGAAGTCTCTCCACATTTTACCAGATGTTTGCGGGAACATCTACACCAACAGGTGGATTGGTCGTGGTAGTACAGTTAACTGGCCACCAAGATCGCCAGATCTCATGCCATTAGATTTTTGTTCATGGGGCTGGATAAGGTATAAAGTGTACAAACGACACATGAATATGCCAGATAAGTGCTTGGTCGGATCATGGACGCTACCGGCCTAGTTAGGCGAAGTACATATGCACTCAGACAAACAAAACAACATGTTCTTTCAAAAGTGCACAAATTCATTTGAGATACTTGAATATTTATTGTGAATTGTACAATACGGTATGTACGATAATCCTTGAAGGTGAATTAGTTAAAATACGTGTTTTTCAATTATTGCTTTGTAAAACACATGTTTTATATTTACTGATTCTTGTACGTGTGTAAACCTGACAACGTACTGAACAGTATAGGAAATAAATAACGACGTACATTAAATGGGTTAAACCTCTCGGAAACAAGTTGGAATAGAGCATATGTCAATATGAATTTCTTTTTTTTCTTCTTTTCTTTCTTTTTTTGCGCTTGAAATGATTGCTTCTGTCACATTCCTGAATGCTGACCATTCCTCCTGGGACACCCTATATACGGGAAGAGGATAAGATACACGGCGTAAGATGCTATGGACATAAACGAGATCCGAGTTGAGAAAGACTATTTTAATACGGCCTGGAGTTGGTAATGATTTGAGGAGAGAGGGTACGAAAAGATGAGATGAGATACAAAGTGGCACGTACGAGAATGTAGGAGGCCAACAAGAACAGGAGGAAACTAATATCATAAGATGGGTATATCTCATGAAGTTTCGAAGTGTGAGCCGAAGTTGCTTTGTGACTGGATGCGAAGTGTTTGTACGTCATGGATTGAGAGGATTTATTGGTTTTGGTGCTGCAACATACCAGGAATGCTATTTAATTTGAAGCGGTGGGATTGATGGATAATATTTAGGTAGGAGGAAAATTTTCGAAGAGGGAAAGGTTGGATTTCTAATGATCAGTGTGATAATGGTTTCGTAGAGCTAAGAGGAGCGTTCAGTAAGTAGTGCAGTACATTTTTTCTCGGTCAATTTCTGTTGACAAACTGCGGTATTTGTTGCGGGACATCGTGGAATTTTCCCGCTTCAGCCTCTATAGTTTCATGAATCTCCAGTAGGTGACGGCACAACACGTAGCCATCAAAATAGTGTTGGTACAGGAGGTGCGTTCCGAGCACTAAACTGTCATTGAGTTCCTCTTGGCAGAAAACCACAGAACCATAGATATTCATAGGCGCTTGAAACATATCTACGGAGACATCGAAATGAACAAAAGCATGGTGAGTCGTTGGGCGAGACGTCTGTCATGTCACAATAAGATCGCGCAAACCAGTCCCTCATGCCGCCCTGCTGCACACAGCTGTGACTCCTGCAATGTTGGTCTTCAGTGAGTCCGTCACCACTAAAAGGCAAAAAACTCCTTCTTCTCCACAAGACCGCAGGTCCTCACACAAGTCTACACACCTGAGAGGAGCACACAAAAGTTCATTGGACTGTTCTTCGTCATCTATTCCACAGCCCAGATCTCCCACCTTCTGACCTGAGCCAATAAGGGATGGACTCCGCAGGAAGCAGTGCGTGGATGACAGGGAAGTTGTTGAAACAGCAAGACGTTGACTGCGACGACGTCGACCTGTAGAATGGTACCTCGCTGGCGTACAGTCCATTCCAGTATGGTGACGTGGGGCGTCGCACTGATCGGAGATTATGTTGAAAAATAGGGTTTTGTGGCCAAAGGAGTGGGGAATAATATGGTGTATGGAATCCTGAATAAAGCCAACCTGCTTTCAGAAAAAGAATGTACTGCCTTACTTGCTGAACGCCCCTCGTACATAACAATTGCGAGAACGTGCCATTCAATCACCAAGTCTGTTTTAAGACACATCTACAAGTCCCTCTGTACGCAAGATCACATCGGCAGCGTTCGGCGCTTTATCGACGGCGTAAGGAATGCGGTTGTCAGCGCGGTCCAGCAGGGCGCTGATGAGCCCGTTGTAGCCGACCAGTCTGGCCACCTGTGCGGCGGTCCTGCCGGCGGCGTCAGTGGCGTCGGTCCTGGCACCGGCGGCGACGAGCGCGGCCACGGCGTCGGCGCAGCCCCTGGCGGCGGCGCGCAGCAGCGGCGTGTCGCCCTCGGCGTCGCGCGCCTCCACGTTGGCGCCCGCGGCCAGCAGCACGCGCGCCACCCCCAGGTTTCCAGCGCGCACCGCGTAGTGCAGCGGCGTCGAGCCGCTCGAGTCGGCCGCGTCCACGTCTGCGCCGGCCTCCACCAGTGCCTCCGCCGCCCCCGGGCAGCCCGCGGCCGCCACGGCGTGCAGCGGGGTGTCGCCGTTGGCGTCGCGGGCGTTCGGGTCGACGCCGGCAGTCAGCATCGTCCTCACAGCCGTGCCACTGCCCTTGATCGCCACGCAGTGCAAGTCACTCCATGCGCCGCCCCAGCTGGAAGTCTGCTTCAGAGCGAGGCGCACGCCCTCCACGTTGCAACTCTCCGCTGACAAGAGCAGCTGCAACTTGACTAGACAACGCGACACGCCCCTGCCGTACAGCGCCTTCAAGATACCTGTGTGGCCAGCTTCGCTAGCGAAGTGCACCGCCGTATTTCCTTCAGAGTCCCGAACCTCTGGGTCAACCCCGGCATCCAACAGCAGCCGGAAGGCATGGATGCTGCCACTGGCGGCGGCGACGTGGAGCGGCGTGCGCCCGAGGCCGTCTCTCTCCTCCCAGTCGGCGCCCGCGTCCAGCAGCAGCCGCACTGCAGCGTCTCTCCTGTTCGCGGCTGCCACGTGCAGCGGCGTCGATCCCTTCCCGTCTAGACTCGTCGATGACAATCTCGGGTCCACTGACAGTGCCAGCCGCAGCAGCCGCAGGTAACCGCCCGTGCAGAAGACGTGCATTAAGGCGACTGCCGTCTCCAAATCGGACAGCTTTCTCTTCGTGGTTATGAGCTCCTTTGCTGACAACCCGTTTTCCAACATTCTCTCTATCCATTCCCACGCATTTGTCTCCTCTGCAAAACGTATAGGAGACCACTTGAAGACATCTTCCAGTCTCCACTTTTGTGCTGAGGTCATTTTCACGATTCTATCCTGAAACAGCAACAAAAGAAAGTGGGCTAGAGGTAAATAAAATCATTTGTTTATATTTCAGCAGCTATTAAGGTTTATAACTGTATTTGTCCAACATTGTACACAGGAGCTCAAACATATTTATGCATGATTTTACAGTTCAATGACGGCACAATTTGTAGCTCGACAGATACTGTAACAGTACTCCACTTCTCGCCACATGCTTATAAGCATGACAGGTGTTATGACCTCTACTGCGGCGTAGATTCGCTGTCTCAAATCTACCATACGATACCTCAAACCCTTGGTGTGTTAACAATGTCCCCTTGCACTAAAATCCAGAAATCCAGTGGAGTGACATTGGGAGACCGAGGGGGCCAGGTAATGGGACCCACCACTTCCAACTCAATGCTCAGGAAAGGCCTCATGGTGAAATTTGACAATATCCCCATGATAGTGAGGTGGGGCATCATCCTGCTGCAAAATTGTGACTGGAGGCATCTGTGGACCTGTGGGGTTCGGCAACATAAAAAAGTAAAGTTTCTGATCAAAATACTGACACGAATTGTTTACAGAATAATGGCAAAACTAGTAAAAATTTACCTCGGAAAACATCAATATTGGTTCTGGAGATATTTAGTGACTCGCTAGGTTCACTAACCCTACTACTTGCCTTAGAAGGTACACTAAAGAACGGCCTATATACGTTTATAGCATTTACAGATCCTAAACTCCGTTCTCAAGCTAACATTCCAAGTACCAGCAAAGTTAGGCATCGTTATCGTCACTCACCCATGAAAACCGGAAGAATGTTGGATGGGAACGGCTTTAATATGGATCACTGCTAGAGACACACTTGGCAGATCAATGTTGTGATACCTTGCGTACCAAAGCACCTGACTGAACTGCCAGATCTGGTCGGTTCTTAACCAAATAACAACCAGCACTGGAAGGTAGGCCGATTCTTTGTACAAGTGGACGAAAATAACTTCTCCAAGTTGTGGTTGTGCCACTGAGCCATCCGGAGTGGCCGAGCGGTTCTAGGCGCTACAGTCTGGAACCGTGCGACCGCTACGGTCGCAGGTTCGAATCCTGCCTCGGGCATGGTTGTGTGTGATGTCCTTAGGTTTGTTAGGTTTAAGTAGTTCTAAGTTCTAGGGGACTGATGACCTCACAAGTTAAGCCCATAGTGATCTGAGCCATTTGAACCATTTTTGTGCCGCTGAAAAGCAGACTGTTAGCCACGTAATCCAAGAATGTCCAAGGAGAGCTTTCGCTGGCGATTCCACAAAGTTGCTAGGGATGGCTAAAGGATCAAAAAACTATATTCGTGGCACGCATATGAGTTTGCAGTGTGAGACAATTGTAATATAATTTCTTTTGTGAAGTACCCATACCCTACATAAATATAAATTTGCTTTTACAGTTTAGTAGAAGCTTTACCCAATGTTCACTGAAATACACTGATTGAAATTCTGACGGCAGCAGGGATAAAATACCCAGAGCGATAAAATACAAAGAATGAAAGGTTATCTCCAACTTGTATAGAAACCAAACTGCAGTTATAAGTCGAAGGACATGAAACGGGAGCAGCAGTTAAGAAGGGAGTGAGACAGAGCTGTAGCGTACCATCGTTATGCAGTCTATACATTCACCAAGCAGTGAGAGAAAATCCAAGATAAATTTGGAAAGCGAGACGAAATAATACGTTTATGTTTGCCAATGACATCGTAAGTCTGTCGGAGATGGCGAAATACTTGGGAGATCAGCTGAACGGGTCAAATAGCTTGAAAAGAAAATAAAACAAGGATGACGCATTGTCGCCAATTTGCCCAAGATGATGCAAAGGGAATCATATAAGTAAATGAGGCACTAAATTTAGTAGATGATTAGTATCTGGGCAGGAAGGTACACACTAAGACAAAAAAAAGGCACACTACGAAGGAATTATCCGAATGGGACGGAAATCAGCAGATGTAATGTACATGTACAGACCACAATTTCAGAAATAATCAATGAATTATTCAAGAGGGAGAACTTGAGCAACTCAATAACGAGAGGGTCCACCTCTGGTACTTATGGAATCAGTTATTAGGCTTGGCATTGATCGACATGGTTATTTGATGGCCTCCTGAGAAATATTGCACCAAATTCTGTTAGATTGTCAAAATCCCAAGATGGCTGGAGGGCCCTGCCCAGAATGCTCCAACCGTTCACAACTGGGATGAGATCCGGTGACCTTTCTGACCAATGCAGCATTTGGCAAGCAAGAAGACAAGCAGTAGAAACTCCTCTGGGCAAGAACGTCGCTGGATCTCTCCTCAAGTGAGAGCGTTTGGCGCATTATGGACAGAGTCCTCCAACCATCTTGAAATTTTGAAGATCTAACGCCTCAATTGGATACAATTTGGGGCGATATACCTCAGGACGACACCCAACAACTCTAGCAATCAATGCCAAGTCTAACAACTTCTAGAGTAAGGGCCAGAGACGGGCCAAAGTGTTATTGGCTTGCTCAGTTTATGAAGCTCTTTCTCTTGAACAATTCACTCATTGTTTCTGAAATTCTAATCACATGTTCGTCTGTTCATGTAAATCATATCTACCGCTTTCCGTCCTATGCGGATAATTCCTACGTACTGTGTCTTTTCTTTTCTCCATTTTTTTCTCCTTCGAGTCTAGTTGACGATGGCTGAAGCAGGGAGGGTGTTAAATGCAGATTAGTATTAACAACAGAAGCGTTTCTGAAAAAGAGAAATTTGTTAACACCGAATACAAACATAAGTTAGTGGAAGTCTTTTCTGAAGGTATTTGTCTAAAATGTAGCCTTCTACAGAGTTCCAACAAGAAGAGAATAGAAGCTCCGTACGTACAGAGGAATGCTGCGAATTAGATGCGTAGATCGGATAACTTCTGAGAAAATACTAAATGGAACTAGGGAAAAAATAAATGGACGGCACATCTTGGCTAAAATAAGGGATAAAATGATAAGACATACACTCCTGGAAATTGAAATAAGAACACCGTGAATTCATTGTCCCAGGAAGGGGAAACTTTATTGACACATTCCTGGGGTCAGATACATCACATGATCACACTGACAGAGCCACAGGCACATAGACACAGGCAACAGAGCATGCACAATGTCGGCACTAGTACAGTGTATATCCACCTTTCGCAGCAATGCAGGCTGCTATTCTCCCATGGAGACGATCGTAGAGATGCTGGATGTAGTCCTGTGGAACGGCTTGCCATGCCATTTCCACATGGCGCCTCAGTTGGACCAGCGTTCGTGCTGGACGTGCAGACCGCGTGAGACGACGCTTCATCCAGTCCCAAACATGCTCAATGGGGGACAGATCCGGAGATCTTGCTGGCCAGGGTAGTTGACTTACACCTTCTAGAGCACGTTGGGTGGCACGGGATACATGCGTACGTGCATTGTCCTGTTGGAACAGCAAGTTCCCTTGCCGGTCTAGGAATGGTAGAACGATGGGTTCGATGACGGTTTGGATGTGCCGTGCACTATTCAGTGTCCCCTCGACGATCACCAGTGGTGTACGGCCAGTGTAGGAGATCGCTCCCCACACCATGATGCCGGGTGTTGGCCCTGTGTGCCTCGGTCGTATGCAGTCCTGATTGTGGCGCTCACCTGCACGGCGCCAAACACGCATACGACCATCATTGGCACCAAGGCAGAAGCGACTCTCATCGCTGAAGACGACACGTCTCCATTCGTCCCTCCATTCACACCTGTCGCGACACCACTGGAGGCGGGCTGCACGATGTTGGGGCGTGAGCGGAAGACGGCCTAACGGTGTGCGGAACCGTAGCCCAGCTTCATGGAGACGGTTGCGAATGGTCCTCGCCGATACCCCAGGAGCAACAGTGTCCCAAATTTGCTGGGAAGTAGCGGTGCGGTCCCCAACGGCACTGCGTAGGATCCTACGGTCTTGGCGTGCATCCGTGCGTCGCTGCGGTCCGGTCCCAGGCCGACGGGCACGTGCATCTTCCGCCGACCACTGGCGACAACATCGATGTACTGTGGAGACCTCGCGCCCCACGTGTTGAGCAATTCGGCGGTACGTCCACCCGGCCTCCCGCATGCCCACTATACGCCCTCGCTCAAAGTCCGTCAACTGCACATACGGTTCACGTCCACGCTGTCGCGGCATGCTACCAGTGTTAAAGACTGCGATGGAGCTCCGTATGCCACGGCAAACTGGCTGACACTGACGGCGGCGGTGCACAAATGCTGCGCAGCTAGCGCCATTCGACGGCCAACACCGCGGTTCCTGGTGTGTCCGCTGTGCCGTGCGTGTGATCATTACTTGTACAGCCCTCTCGCAGTGTCCGGAGCAAGTATGGTGGGTCTGACACACCGGTGTCAATGTGTTCTTTTTTCCATTTCCAGGAGTGTATTTTTATGCATTAGGGACTAGTTAATTTAGTGATGGGGGATGTGTAAGTGACTGAAATTGTAGAGGGAGGCCAAGATGTAAGCAGGTTGAAGTGGATGTAAACTGCTGTAGTAATACAGAGATTAACAGGGTTCCGCAGGACAGAGCAGCATGGAGAAGCGCATGACACCACTGTATTGACTGAAGATCACACAAACAGAATCAGCAACACCAATAATAGCTGCTTACAGTGTATACCACATGGAGGTAAGCGTTGAAAAGCACCTCAGAAAGTTGGAAATAAATAAGTCACTAGGTCAGGTTGGAATCCCAGTTCTGTTTTACAGAGTACACTCTTCGGCTTTGGCTTCATACTTAGCACGCATTTATCGATTCTCTTGTGTTGTGGAAAGAGATGAAGAGTCTAGAAAAACGGCAGCTGACTACCTTACATAGGATAAGTAAAAGAAAGCATCCGCAAAATTACAGACAAATATCTTTAATGTAAGTATCTTGCAGAATTCCTAACCAAATTCTGTGTTCGAATACAAATAAATATCACTGAGAGAGAAAAGTTTCTATACGCAAATCAGCACGGTTTTAGAAAGCAACACTCGTGCGAAATTCAACTTATCCTTTTATGCACGATATCTTTCGAACTACGGATGAAGGAAAACAAGCGATTCCAAAACCCCAGATTTATACAAAGCGTTTCTCACAGTGTTACGCTGCAGACGAAGGTCTAAGAATACGGAAAAACTTCCCAGATATTTGAGTGGCTCGAAGGCTTTAAGAAATAGACCCCTTATGTTGCTGTAGATGGCCAGCGTTCATCACAGAGAAAGGAGTTAACAGGAGTGCTCCAGGGAAGTGTGATGGGACCGCTCTTGTTCTCGATATGTGTCGGATAGGGTGAGCAGCAATCTGCATTGTTTTCTTATGACGCAGCGGTGTACAGGAAAGTATGGTCTTTTAGCAAATCAAATGGTTCAAATGGCTCTGAGCACTATGGGACTTAACTTCTGAAGTCATCAGTCCCCTAGAACTTAGAACTACTTAAACCTAACTAACCTAAGGACATCACACACATCTATGCCCGAGGCAGGATTCGAACCTGCGACCGTAGCGGTCGCGGGGCTCCAGACTGTAGCGCCTAGAACCGCTCGGCTCCTCCGGCCGGCTCGAGTGTTTGGGATGCAAGATCGGAATGAAAGGGAAATTTTTTAGAGCTTGTAGCTACAAACTGGCCTGACCTTGTCAACGGTGTCATTACAGGGACAGGGAAACCATGTCGTCATCGTAGCAAAAATGGTTACTGGAGTTAATAAATCAGTCAAGAAGGCTTGGAGAGTATTTTTGCTAGAAAGAACAGATAAGCGGTTGGTAGCATCCCACGTACTGTTAGACAATGAATGGAGACCATGTAGTTTCAGTATACTGCAAAGTGCAGACGGAGTCTAAATCGCGCTCAGGAAAAGTATGTGCCCATTAAGTGGAGTAAGGACGGAAAAAATTCACCATTGTTTAATAACAAAGTTCATAAAACACCGAGGAAGCAAAAACAGTTGCACTGTCGCTTGAAAACAAAGAACGCAAATGATGACAGCCCAAAGTTATAGGAGATTCAGGCGTTTGTAAAAAGATCGAAGCGCTAAGCATAAAACAACTACCATCATCATTTCTTAGCAAAGGATCTAGCCGAGAACCCGAGAAAATTCTCAGCCTACGTAAGATCGCTAAGCGGCTCGAAGGCTTCTATCCATTCACTCGTTGTCAAATACTGAGTGGTAATAAACGATAACAAAGGGAAAGATGAAGTTTTTAGATGAAGTTTTTAATTTCGCATTTAGGTAACCTTTCACGCAGAAGCATCGTACTATCATACCATCCTTTGACCATCTCACAGGTTCCCTTTTGGAGGACGTATTAATAGACATCTCTGGCGCAGAGTAGCAACTGAATGAAAACAAATACGCCACCAGGTTCGGACAGAATTCCAGTTCAGTTTACAAAGAGCATTCTACGGCTTTGGCTCCTTACTTAGATAGAACTTACCGCGAATATATCGTCCAGCGCAAAGTGCCAAACGACCGGAAAAAGGTGAAGGTGACTCCTGTATAGTACGGGTCCGCAAAATTACAAACCAATTTCCTTAATATCGATTTGCCGCTGAATCCTTGAACATATTCTCAGTTCGAATATAATAACGTTTTCTGTGCCGGAAAAGCTTCTGTCCACGGATCACCACGGATTTAGAAAGCATCGCTCGTGGGAAACTCAGTTTGCCTTTTTCTCACATGACATCCTGCGAACTAAGGATGGAGGGCAATACGAAGATTCCACATTTATAGATTTCCGAAATCTAAGGAATAGGTTCCCAGGTATGTGAGTGGCTCGAATATAGGACCGCTGTTATAGTCTACTCAAGGTGAACGACCTAAAACGTGCACTGCAAATACTGCGGACATGGAAAGTGCCATTCATGTGCGGTTTCCACAGAATGGATTGGTAGTCAGGGGCTCGTACTGTTAGCCATTCAACAGATTGCAATAATACTTTTTAAATGAAACAATACCTACCGATAATAACAAACTAAAAATTGGATAATGTAGAATATCATAGATGTTTGTTGCACGATTCTAGTCCGAGTCGCATACAAGATATCGTGTTTTAAAAAGTGCCAAAATTGACACACTGCTATATATCATATAGCTAGAAGGTATAATGATCCAGAATCAGAGAAACGTTATAAAAACTACTGCACTGTATTAAGGAAAGTTATTAAAAATTTCAGAAATATGTGTATTGTGTCTCACATTAACACCTCTGATAATAAAATTAAAACAATTTGGAATAGTGTTAAAAGGGAAACAGGGCAACCAAAGGCAGAGGAAGACTGTATTTCTATCAAACTCAATGAAAAGTTGGTTAACAAAAAGTAAGAAGTAGAAAACATTTTTACTAATCATTTTTTAAGTGTTGTACAGAAAATTGGATCAAGATATTCATTAGAAAACCAAAGCAGTATATGGAAGAGGCAATAACTATGCACTCTGATTAAATTGAAATTCAACCCACCTTTCACATTGAAATTAGGAAAATATAAATGCACTCAAACATAAAAGCTCACGTGGAACTGATGACGTCTCCAACAAATGGTTTCTGGAGTTAATAAATCAGTCAAGAAGGCTTGGAGAATATTTTTGCTAGAAAGAACAGATAAGCGGTTGTAGACAATGAATGTTCCCAACAGACAAGTAGAATCCTCAGCCATTTGTGTAGTAGATCACTGAAATGGGGCATTTTTCCAGACAGACTGAAATATCCTATTGTTAAACCATTGCATAAAAAAGGGCATAGGTCTGATGTTGACAACTGTGTCCCAGTCTCACTTCTGACAGCTTTATCCAAAATTCTTGAAAAAGTAATGTATTCAAGAATATCATCACATATTTGTAAAAATGAAGTACTAACAAAATGTCAGTTTGGTTTTCAGAAAGGTTTTTCAACAGAAAATGCTACATAGACTTTCACTAATTAAATATTAAATGCTCTGAGTGACCGAACAACACCCACTGGGATATCTTGTGATCTCTCAAATGCTTTTGACTGTGTGAATCGTGAAATTCTTCTACATTAGTTTAAGTATTGTGGTATGAGCGGGACATTGCACAAATGGTTTATTTCATATTTAACTGTAAGAATGCAGAAAGTTGAAATTAACTGTACAGATAGTCTGCAAAAATTAGCAAAGTCCTCTAACTGGGAGGTATCAAGAATGGTGCCCCACAGGGTTCCATCTTGGGTCCCTTATTGTTCTTAATATGTATTAATGACTTGCCACTTTAAATTCATGAAGATGCAAAGCTAGTTCTTTTTGCTGATGATACAAGTATAGTAATCACACCCAACAAACACGAATAAGCTTAGGATATTTTAAATTGTGCCTTTCAGAAAATTATTAAGTGGGTCTCTGCAATGGACTTTCACAAAATTTGAGAAAACACATTACATTCAATTCTATACTGTAAATGGCATAACATAATTGACAAATATAGACTTTGAACAGAAGTCTGTTGCTAAGGCAGAATACTCAAAAGTTCTGGGTGTGTGCACTGATGAGAAACTGAATTGGAAGAAACATGTTGATGATCTACTGAAATGGTTAGGTTCAGCTACTTATGCTATTATGGTTATTGCAAATTTTGGTGATAAACACGTCAGTTAATCAGCCTATTATCCCTATTTTCATTCACTGCTTTCATATGGTATAATATTTTGGGGTAACTCATCATGAAGAGAAAAAATATTCATTGCACAATAGAGTGTAATCAGAATAATACTTGGATCCCACCCAAGATCACCCTGCAAACATTTATTGAAAGAACTCAGGATATTCACAGTACATTAGCAATAATAAATTTGTTTATGAAATTTGTTATTAATAGTCCATCTCTGTTCAATAATAATAGTGAAGTGTAGAGCCACAACACTGCAAGAATGGATGATCTTCACTATTCTGGGTTAAATTTGACTTTGGCACAAAAGGGGTCAATTATGGTGCCACAAAAATCTTTGATTATATGCTAAGTAGCATTGAAAGTCTGACAAAGAGCCAATCAACATTTAAAAACAAATTAAAAGAATTTCTGAATGATAACTGCTTCTACTCAATAGCTGAATTTTTAGATATAAAGTAGTAACTGTAAAACAATATGAAATTAAAAAATAAAATGAAGTGTACTGTGTAAAGAAAACTTATGTTAAACTGACATGTTCCACATCATTACGAAATGTCATATTCATGTTCTATGGGGCAAGTATTGACAGAATGTTATTCAACCTAGATAGTTGGAGAGTAAGATATTGTTATGTTTACTGACAGTGTTCTTGTGTGTTCATTGAGTGCATTGCGACTTACCAGTCAGTTAATGTGTGACGGTCCAAGCAGTAGGTTGTTAGTGGACGGTGGAATTTACAAATACAGAAAAAGTCGATATGCTCATGGTGTATGGTGAGTGCAAGAAGAATGCACTTCGTTCTAGATGTCTATCCCAATAGACATCAACCACCTCGGAAATTATTTTGTAACACCAAGACAACGTGATAGAAGGAAACAAATGGCGACAGAACAGCAGTTGTTCACCACGTTAACTACTGCGCAATTGGACGAGAAAGTGGCGTGAGTCAGGCAAGTGTCCTACAAATTTTTCATCGACATGGATTCCACCCCTATCACATCTCTCTCCCTCAAGAGCTGCATGGAAACCATTATGAGAATCGTGTTATCTTCTTCACATGGTCATTACAACGGAATGCTCCAGATGTGTCACGTATCTTGTTTAGCGATGAAGCCACATTTACCAATCATGGCCAGGTAAACCGCCGAAACAGGCACTATTAGTCTGTTGACAATCCCCGTTGTATTCCTCAGGTGGGATGTCAGCGTCCACGGAAAGTAAAAGTGAGAGTTGCGGGAGAGTGAACCATCACCTCCCAGACCCATTTTTCACAGACGGAATATTGAACGCGCACAAGTATCGGAGCCTCCTAATAGACCATTTTCCATGGATGCTAGGAAACGTTCCTCTGCAGACTAGGAAGAACTTGTGCTACCAACATGATGGCTATCCAGCCCATAGTGCACGAAGCACTACACCATATAGTCACGAACTGTTTCCAAATCGTTGAATTGGATACAGCGGATCGGCACCTTGGCCAACCCGTTCCCCAGATTTGATGCTGTAGACTTATTTTCTGTGAGGAAAGCTTAAAGACGCTGTCTACAAGGACATACCAACTACACCCGACGATATGCAACGATGCAGCCTTTTCGAACACCGCTGACATGCTAGCATGTGTGCAGAAGTCGTTCCATACTAGACTGGAAGCGTGTGTTGCTGCTGCCAGTAGACATTTTGAATTTAACCTATGATGGTCAACTGTCTCGTTACTGATCAGAATCCACGTAACTATTGTGTGCTCTTGCTTTGCTCTTTAGTATATGCGATCACAGGTCTTGTACAATTGTCAGTGTGGAAATTTTTTCAAATACGATATCTCGTAATTGACTCGCACTTGAACCCCGCAACAAACACCACGGACATTCTACACTCCTGGAAATTGAAATAAGAACACCGTGAATTCATTGTCCCAGGAAGGGGAAACTTTATTGACACATTCCTGGGGTCAGATACATCACATGATCACACTGACAGAACCACAGGCACATAGACACAGGCAACAGAGCATGCACAATGTCGGCCCTAGTACAGTGTATATCCACCTTTCGCAGCAATGCAGGCTGCTATTCTCCCATGGAGACGATCGTAGAGATGCTGGATGTAGTCCTGTGGAACGGCTTGCCATGCCATTTCCACCTGGCGCCTCAGTTGGACCAGCGTTCGTGCTGGACGTGCAGACTGCGTGAGACGACGCTTCATCCAGTCCCAAACATGCTCAATGGGGGACAGATCCGGAGATCTTGCTGGCCAGGGTAGTTGACTTACACCTTCTAGAGCACGTTGGGTGGCACGGGATACATGCGGACGTGCATTGTCCTGTTGGAACAGCAAGTTCCCTTGCCGGTCTAGGAATGGTAGATCGATGGGTTCGATGACGGTTTGGATGTGCCGTGCACTATTCAGTGTCCCCTCGACGATCACCAGTGGTGTACGGCCAGTGTAGGAGATCGCTCCCCACACCATGATGCCGGGTGTTGGCCCTGTGTGCCTCGGTCGTATGCAGTCCTGATTGTGGCGCTCACCTGCACGGCGCCAAACACGCATACGACCATCATTGGCACCAAGGCAGAAGCGATTCTCATCGCTGAAGACGACACGTCTCCATTCGTCCCTCCATTCACGCCTGTCGCGACACCACTGGAGGCAGGCTGCACGATGTTGGGGCGTGAGCGGAAGACGGCCTAACGGTGAGCGGGACCGTAGCCCAGCTTCATGGAGACGGTTGCGAATGGTCCTCGCCGATACCCCAGGAGCAACAGTGTCCCTAATTTGCTGGGAAGTGGCGGTGCGGTCCCCTACGGCACTGCGTAGGATCCTACGGTCTTGGCGTGCATCCGTTCGTCGCTGCGGTCCGGTCCCAGGTCGACGGGCACGTGCACCTTCCGCCGACCACTGGCGACAACATCGATGTACTGTGGAGACCTCACGCCCCACGTGTTGAGCAATTCGGCGGTACGTCCACCCGGCCTCCCGCATGCCCACTATACGCCCTCGCTCAAAGTCCGTCAACTGCACATACGGTTCACGTCCACGCTGTCGCGGCATGCTACCAGTGTTAAAGACTGCGATGGAGCTCCGTATGCCACGGCAAACTGGCTGACACTGACGGCGGCGGTGCACAAATGCTGCGCAGGTAGCGCCATTCGACGGCCAACGCCGCGGTTCCTGGTGTGTCCGCTGTGCCGTGCGTGTGATCATTGCTTGTACAGCCCTCTCGCAGTGTCCGGAGCAAGTATGGTGGGTCTGACACACCGGTGTCAATGTGTTCTTTTTTCCATTTCCAGGAGTGTAATTTATCCTATTTTTAGTTGTTACTATCTTAAATTGCATGTTTTCAGAAAAAATATTCTTTCTAAATATTACTTTAATCTGTTGACTTGGTAACATTACAAGCCCCTGACTACCATCCCATTTTTTGAAAACCACACAGCAATAGCAATTACCATTTCCGCAATATTTGCGATGCTAGTTTTAGGTTATTCACTCGGTATGCATAAATGATCTGACGGATATGCTGAGCAGCAATCTGTGGCTGTTTGCTGATGGTGCTGTAGTCTATGGGCAGATATCGTCGTTGAATGACTGTAGTTCGATACAAGACGACGTAGACAAAAATTCTACTTGGTGTGATGAAAGGCAGCTGGCTGTAAATGTAGAAATATATAAGGTTATGGAAAACATTCCCATAATGTTGTAATACAGCATCATTAGTGTACTACTTGACACAGAAAGGTCAAGGCATACCGTTGCACAGCGATATAAATGGAACGAGCATGGAAGGATTGCAGTGGGACAGGCGAACGGTCGACTTCGTTTTATTGGGACAGGTTTAGAAAAGTGTTGTTCATCTGCAAAGGAGACCGGTTATAGAACACTAGTGCGACCCATTTGTAAATACTGCTCGAGCGTTTGGGATTCCCACCAGGTCGAATTAAAGGTGAGGCATCGAAGCAATTCAGAGTCGTGCTGGCATACCTGTTACCGGTAAGTTCGGTCAACACGCGAGTACTTTAATTTCAAATGGGAGTCCTTGAAGGAAAGACGAAGTTCTTTTCGCGAAACACTATTGATATAGAATAAAGAACCGGGATTTGCGACAGACTGCACAATGATTCTATTGCCACTACCGTACTTCACACGTAAGAACCATGAAGACAATATAAGAGAAATCAGGGCTCATACGGGAGCATATAGACAGTCGTATTTCGCCAGCTCCATTTTCGAGTGGTACGGAAAGTGAATGACTAGCAGTGGTACATAATGCCCTCCGCCATACACCGTGTGGTTGCTTGCGTAGTATGTAGATGCAGAAGTACCTTCTGCGCTGGGTCTCATTTCCTGGATATAAGTAAAATGTGCATTTTCGATAACTACTTTGCCAATCATTATTTTAATTCGTCATTTTTTGATGCGCTGGAAAGGAAGGGAACATTCACTTCAGTAACGTGACCACACATACCACACTGTTGCCCCAACAAACTAGTGAATATTCGGCAATATAATGTCTATTGATAGTTTTCAGCAGCTGTACAGTACACAATTTTATCTCGTAGTCGTAGAACAACTAAAATAATTGTGAGGTGTACACATTTCTTTTCACTGAGGAAAACTCGCGCGAGACCTAGTTGCATTAAGGGAGCCACTAGACACCAGACTGGGCAAGGTCTGTTAGAAGTCGTTGTTATTACTGATATCCAAGTCATACAAGTTGTGTACTTTGGCGGGAAATAACCAGAAACTCTAGCAGTAATAACGAAAACCAAACATTTACGTGCTGATGCACACCATTCATATTTTACGCCTCAATATGGATATGTTCATAAAGACGTCAAATAATTACAGACCATACTAGTTAGCATGATTATGACGTCAAACGAATCCTTAACCAGCATTTGCCAGGTCAGACGCTACAGACTGCTCACAATAGGTAAACTTTTCTCATCAATGTAAATTGACTGAGTTACAACCCGATAAACGTAGTAACATATAACTAAGTTTGCACTACACATGGTTATTGTTGTTGTGGTCTTCTGTCCGACTTGTGTGATGCACCTCTCCGTGCTATTTAATCCTGTGCAAGACTCTTCATCTCCGAAAAATTATTGCAGCCTATATCCTTTCGATCTCTTGATCTCCCTCTCCAATTTTTGACCCTCACACATCCCTCCAGTATTACACTGGTGATCCCGTGATGCCTCAGAACATGCCATACCCACCAATACTTTCTTTTGGTCAAGTTGTGCCACAAATTTATTTTCTTTCTAATTCTATTTAGTACCTTCTCAGTAGCTACATTATCTACCAATCTAATCTTCAGTATTCTCCTGTAGCACCACATTTCAAAAGCTTCTATTCTCTCCTTGTCTAAACTATTTATCGTCCATGTTTCACTTCCATACATGGCTACACTCCAGAGAAGTGTCTTCACAAAAGAGTTCCTAACACTTAAATCTATACTCCATGTTAAGGAATTTCTCTTCTTCAGAAACGGTTTTCTCGGAATTGCCCGTCTACATTTTATATCCTATACACTTCACCATCATCATATTTTACTGTCCAAATACTAAAACTCATAAGCTACTTTTAATCCCTCATTTCCTAATCTAGTTCCCTCGGTATAACATGATTTAATTCGACTGCATTCCATTATCCTTGTTTGCTTTTGCTGATACTCATTTTATATCCTGCTTTCAAGACAATGTCCGTTCCGTACAACTGCCCTTCCAAGTCCTTTGCTGCCTTTGACAGACTTACAATGTCATGAGCAAACCTCAGTGTTCTCGTCTCTTCTCCCTGAGCTTTAGTTTCGTTCTCATATATATATATATATATATATATATATATACACTCCTTACCCAACGTATAGCGTGAATAACGTCTGAACATGATTTATGAGCCCAGAATAAGTCAAGCCATTAAGTACACACAATCAACAAAGTAACGTAAGAATCCGCTTAATTTTACAAGGAATTCCTCAACAGAAAAGAAGGAGTGACCCATGACGAAACTCTTCAGTTTCCATTTGAAAGCTCGTGGATTACTGCTAAGATTTTTGAATTCATGTAGTAGCTTATTGAAAATGGATGCAGCAGTATACTGCACACCTTTCTGCACGAGAGTTAAGGAAGTCCGATCCGAATGAAGATTGGATTTCTGCAGAGTATTAACTGAGTGAAAGCTGCTTATTATTGGGAATAAGCTAATATTGTTAACAAGAAATGACAGTAAAGAATATATATATATTGAGAGGTCAGTGTCAAAAAACCCAGACTAGTAGACAGTGGTCGACAAGAGGTTCGCGAACGTACACCACTTATTTCCCGAACCGTCAGTTTCTGAGCCAAAAGTATCCTTTTACAATGGGAAGAGTTATCCCAAAATATAATACCATAAACATAAGCGAATGAAAATAAGGAAAGTAGACTAATTTTCGTGTCGAACGATCACTTACTTCAGATACCGTTCGAATAGTAAAGAACTGCAGCACTAAGTCTTTGAACGAGATCATGAACGTGGGCTTTCCACGACAGTTTACTATCTATCTGAACACCTAGAAATCTGAACTGTCCAGCTTCACTAATCACATGCCCATTCTGGGTTTTGTTGAAATGTGTTAGAAACTGTAAAAACTGAGTCTTACTGTACTTTAGCGTTAGTTTATTTTCTACAAGCCATGAACTTGGGTCATGAACTGCACTATTTGAAACCGAGCCAATGTTGCACACAACATGCTTTACTCCCAAGCCAGTGTCATCAGCAGAAATAGATATTTTAAAGTTACGCACAATACTAGAGGGCATATAATTTATACACACACAAAAAAATGTTTCGCATCACCTCGGTTCCGAGAGTTCCGGATCCTGTACAGAAAATTGGAATAGAGATCGACATGAACATCATTTCCGCCCTTTTTATTGCTCATGAAAACCACAAATTGCATGTTTTACCGCCATATAGCGAGACCTTCAGAGGTGGTGGTCCAGGCTGCTGTACACACCGGTACCTCTGACACCCAGTAGCACGTCCTCTTGCACTGATGCATGCCTGTATTCGTCGTGGCATACTATCCACAAGTCCATTAACGCACTGTTGGTCCTGATTGTCCCACTCCTCAACGGCGATTCGGCGTAGATCCCTCAGAGTGGTTGGTGGGTCACGTCGTAGATAAACTGCCCTTTTCAATCTATCCCAGGCGTGTACGATAGGGTTCATGTCTGGAGAACATGCTGGCCACACTAGTCGAGCGATGTCGTTATCCTGAAAAAAGTCATTCATAAGATGTGCACGATGGGGGCGCGAATTGTTGTCCATGAAGACGAATGCCTCGCCAATATGCTGCCGATATGGTTGCGCTATCGGTCAGAGGATGGCATTCACGAATCGTACAGCAGTGCCGGCGCCTTCCTTGACTGCCAGCGGCGTACGTCAGCCCCACATAATGCCACCCCAAAACAGCTGGGAACCGACCTTGCTGCACGCGCTGGACAGTGTGCTTCTTACCCGCCCATGTATCAAAGGCTGTCTCAAAGTACAAAGACATCAGAAAGAAGATCCTAAACATAGGTAATTACCTTACCTTCTGATGAAGTCACCCTTAGAGGTGACGAAACCTGGTCAAGGTATATAGAAAACCTATGCAACCGGTTGGCAGAGTTTTACATATTTTTCGAATTTGTGTATACGGTTGCTGCAAACGTCAGCCATGTTCAAAGTGGTTACCAAATTTTTTATTTAATTCACCAGCAAAGCTCAGAAAATGATTGTTAAATACTGTACATATATCTGATTTATCAGTAACAGAATTATTTTTACTACGAACTAACTTTATATCGTCGACCTAGGGCTGCTGACCAAACTCTTCCTGCACTACTGACCATATGGTTTTAATTTTATCCTATGAATTAGCTATTCTATTTACGTACCACATACTCATTGCATTCCTAACAACGTTTTTAAGCACCTTACAAAATTGTCTGTAATGCGCTACTGTAGCTTGATTGTGACTACTTCTAACGCTTTGATATAATTCCCACTTTGTTCTACATAATATCCTTATCCCACTAGTAAGCCACCCAGGCTGCCTTTTACTGCCAGCACCCCGCATAGAAAGTTCTAATGGAATAAAACTCTCAGAGAGCTTAAGAAATGTGTTAAGGAAGGCACTATATTTATCATCTATGTTACCGGCACCATAAACGTCCTGCCAGTCTTGTTCCTCGATGAGGTTTAAAAAGCTCTCTACTGCCGTTGGATTAACTTTATTACATAGTTTGGAATTATATGTGACATCTGTTTTGAGTACAAAAGTCTTTCAGTATTAAAATTTGTGCATCATGGTCTGAAAGGCCGTTCACCCTTTTACTAACAGAATGCCGAACTAGTACTGAAGAGTGAATAAAAGTATCGTCTATAGCTGTCCTACTGTTCTCCTGGACCCTAGTTGGGAAAAATACAGTCTGCACAAGATCATATGAATTTAAGAGATCTATAAACATCGTTTTTCTTGGACAATCATATGCAAAATTAATATTGAAGTCACCACATATAATTAATTTCCGGTGCTTCCTATAAATTGAATCAAGAGCCCTCTCTATCTTGAGCAGTAATGCTCTGATGTCAGAGTTAGGGGCCCTATAAGCAACAACAATTAGAAGTTTAGTTTCACTAAATTCAACTGCCCCTGCACAACATTCAAATATATGTTCATTGCAGTGCCGTGATACGTCTATGGACTCAAATGGAATACTGTTATTTACGTCATGGCCACTCCCCCACCCTGCAAGTAACTCCTTGAAAAATAGCCAGCTAATCTGTAACCTGGTAAAGAAAGCCTCTGAATTGTCAAATTATTTGAGTGGTGTTCTGATATAGCAGTAATTTCACAGTCAAACTCTATAAGCAGTTCACCATCTTTATCTCTAATACCTCTTACATTTGATTAAATACGCTAATTCCTCCTCTACTTGGAAACACGACGTCCTTGGAAAGTGAGCCCTTAGAGGGATTTCCTTTAAGCAGGTATACCTATCAGGTGACCTCAATCTAAAAAAGGTGCAGCTCTAACACCAACTACTACAGGAATTTTTCCATGAGTTATACCACCACCGCCACCCACTAAACTGTCACCTATAAGCTTTGTCAGCCTCCCATTCCTATACCAACTGAGTTGCGGTTCATGCCTAGTGAAATCTGATGTACTGATAGACTCAACTGGCACCACTGCAATGTGACCCGTGCTTTATACCATCAGTGCCTTTTCCAGCCCCATGTTAACGCATCTAACAGCGGCCTTAAGATGAGGCCGATCATGAAGCTGAAACAGTTGCACGAAACGCACATTAGCGCCACCAGTTTGAGTAGCCATCTTTACCAGGTCACCACCTACATCATATTTCCCGTCCCTATCAAGACTGTTCCCTGCTCCACCCACTATCACTACCCGATCCTCCTCCGTAAAATTCCTACATAGCTCCCTCATGCTATCAGTCACCTGAGCCAACCCTGCACTAGGCTTCACAGTGCTGGTAACCTGGTGCTCACTTCCCAACACTTCTTGCAACTGCTGGCCCACACGACTACCGTGGGAACTACCTAGCAGCAGAACCTTCTTCTTTCTGTTTCACTTTGCAACTGACTTACGTCTCCTAACTGCTGAGGACTGCTGCATGTTTCCTACACCTACAACTACAAGTGGCTCCTCTCCACTCATCTCTGACAGTTGGTCAAATCTATTGCATATACGCAAAGTACGACTATCTGAATACCTTCTCCTCCTAGCCGCTTTCTTCCCAAAATTTTACAGTTACTGAAAAAAAAACTAAACGTTTACGTTACGTAAGTTCAGTTACACCAATAGAGCTATTTATAGAACTAGCAATAGCATCTCGAAATTCTGTCTCTCCTACTAAGAGAGCAACAACTTTTATTGATACTACTAAACCACAACTAACACCATTACCAACAAAACTTCACAAAAATTTACTAACTAAAACAAAAACTTCGAATGGAGACTGGAACACTCAACGAAGTTAAAACAGTGGATGAAAATTTTACTGAAATATTTCACTAAAAACAACAGGAAACGTAAGCTGAAAACTAAAGCACGAATTTTCTAAGCGACTTCAACGCACAGAGCGAACGTTTCCAGAAGTTTATTAAATCGTTATTTCGCCACAAACAGCACGAAACACCGTTGAAAACTATTACACTTAATAACGGTATAACAGTGTACAAACAACTTTGTCAGTACTTAGATTTATAACCGCTACAGCTGCAACCGCACGCCGCGAAGTATAAACACACTGCCTGACGTAAGCACCCTCGCAATTTATGATTGACACGTGGCAGTGGCGTGGAGCATCTCAACCACTGCTTCCCTTTCACACCGCTCAACTCTCGTAACTGTCGTCCGGTTTCTGTACGAGATGTAAATAACCTACCTCAGATGTCTTGTATCTTATATGTTTCCTTATTTCTTTTCTATGTTTAAGTAACTCATAATTTTCCCTCTTTTGCCCTTAATTTTTTTGTGCACTTTGCCATAACTATTAGATATTCACCACCCCCATCCCCCAACAAATAATGGTTAGCATTGGGCTTTATAACCTATCACAACACTAGGAGTTGTGCTTTTAAGTGCACACCTCTGAAACACATATTCACACACTTCTTACGTTGTTTTTACCCCGCGAAAACGGGGCAAATTATATTTCACTACCCACTGCCACGTTTCAGTCTAGGCCATTCGTGTTTCTGTCATTTAGCGTTTTCACTTATTTGTGAAATTAAAACTCGGTATTCTACGCCACCACCGGAAAAACTTTTAAAAAATTTGTTGTGGCGGCTTCTGTTTCTTTTTATATTCGCGTTATAATAATCACTGACATTACTTGTCTTTATGAACACATTACCAGCTCAAGAGCACAAGTGTCTCTGTAGCTCATATAGCCCATTATTAGCGACTATTGGTCGAATACTGTATAGTGAAAAAATATTAATATACGTCTTGGTCGGAGGTCTTTCCTAAACTTTTGTCGGCAGACCAGTTCTGGATCTTCCGCTACGAGTTAGGTACATTTTGTAACTCCAAGTAATAACTGTAAGACAGTTGCTGCTCTTATTGGCGTCTTTCGTCATTTATGGTTTTTGGGACTTCCTGTCATAGTTCTTAACATTATTTTCTGCCTAACGTTTCGTTTCATGTTACGGTAGACACCGTCGGATGCTACAGAGATAACTGTTCAAATCCTATGATGCTTAACAGGTAATGGTTACTTGCAAGATTTTACCGCAGTGCACCTTATGTAAATGGTTCTAATGGCTCTGAGCACTATGGGACTTAACTTCTGAGGTCATCAGTCCCCTAGAACTTAGAACTACTTAAACCTAACTAACCTAAGGACATCACACACATCCATGCCCGAGGCAGGATTCGAACCTGCGACTGTAGCAGTCGCGCGGTTCCGGACCGCGCGCCTAGAACAGCTAGACCACCGCGGCCGGCGCACCTTATGTACTTCTATTTATTTATATACTTCTGTTTATTTAAATAAAGGATTCTAGAATTCGATAACTAGAATAATAGTGAACTACTTGTTAAGTTGTTAGTTTAAAAATCTAAGGAATTTAAACAAATAAATGTATGTTTCAATGTCATTTGCGATAGCATTCGGAGTCGATTTAAAACTGAACTATTTTTATATTTCAGCAATATTGACAAAGTCAAGTCACTCTTAAACCCTATATTCCTCAGCAAAATTATCTTTTCATGCTATTGATAACGAATTTGCAGTCTCTATTTCGCCAGTTACAGTTGTACATGTAGACATACTCTTGCGTCAAAATATATATATAGATGTTTGACTTAACCTGCATTAGTTGGCCGAATTTTTAAAGTTGTCCCGCAGAGCACTGCAGAGGTACAAATTTGTCTGATTATTGTAGTATCACTACCTAGGCAGAAAGACATATTAGCCCTCCGGACGAAGTAAGGAACAGATTATACTTACTGTGCGCAAACGTAATTCTCTTCTAATACGCCTCTGCGATCCCGCAACCAACACGCACAACTCTTTCTTTAAACCACCAGCAACAACTGAAAACTAAATACGTAATTAATTCGGCGGTCTCGTAAGTAGACTGCGGAGATTTGCTGTGACCGTCAGCTTAAATAGAAGTGTTTGATAAGATAAGTGATAGCAGATAGCGTTTTGTTTGCTACACGTAATCTTTATTGCCACTGCATCGCTGTTTTTTTATTTACAGTTACTATTTCCCCTTGCTTATTCGTAATGGGCTGTCATAAATAGCGTTAAACGGCCTGTTTCATATTAAGACAGTACATCTCATTAAATAAATCATAATAGCTTCGTTGTGGGACACAATCATATTTTACTGCTTGAGCAACATGCAGAAATTAATAAAGAGCGTTATGTCGATTCGGAATGCCTAAAGGATATCTACAAAATAACACTAAATTTCCCGCTTAACGTCAGTATTTTTAACAACAAAACCAACAAACACTTCAAAATAACTCTTAGTAATTACCCACATTAACATTTAGATATCCTGTTTCATATATGAATCGGAAGAATCTGTAGAAACAGACTTCATGTAGTAATCGAAAGAAACTGTAGAAAAAAAGTCTCAATACAATGTTCCTTCAAACAACAATATGGTTCGAACAGATGTGGAGACCTGGAGCCTGATATGAAAAATATTAAAAATGGGATTAATATTTGAAGATATTTTACGAAAAGTCACGGAGTGGACAAAGAATTCACTTCCAGCAAAACTATTCGCCTTTCCTGTTAAATAGCTGATGATTTGAATGGAAACTGCGACAACTGCTTTGCAAAGTTTATAGAATTATTCATTTGCTAATAGTGTCCAATTACAATGTTTTAAAAGCTGTAAAGCACCAGGTTGCACTTTCCATGCACATCATTCGTTTTTTAATATCAGTCGCAGTGCTCAGCATCCAGAAGACAAACTTTAACTTCTATATGATTAATGGTTTCAATTGAAACCATCGTTTCTGTGTCCATGTATGGAATATACGCAAATTCGTACTAATCGAACGGCTGTTCAAGGCACAGCAGGCATACAGTCTTAAGCTGCATATCTATTGATTGAATGTAAGACTAGAAGTGTATCATGGTATGAAAACTAATAAAAGCGGATATCTGGTGCGTAAAAGGGAGTACTTATCCTTCGATATTGCTTAGCGTCCTATTGGTATTGCTATTACCAAAACTATTTTGAGAACTGTTGAAAATTATCTCTTCATCATGTATTTACCCTCCCATCATAGTGGCGTTTTGTACTTAATGTAAGTACATTCTGTGTTCAAACCATTTAATTAGCTTGACACCATCACAGAATTTAAAATATAACCTAAAGCACAAATTTGATAAAAATGATCTGTCTTAGCTGATACTCTTGATTTTACCGCCTCGACTTTTATGAAGCTGTTGCAACCACTCCAGAACAAAATATTTTTGTTGTAAGCATATTTTGCCTCTGAAAACGTCTTCATAAATATATTATCAATGAGGTAAATTCGGGACTGTGTGGAGCCAGAGAAAATAGTTTACACTGCCGCTCAACTTGTAGCTGAATAGTTTATTTTATCCTAAACGGTTTGTTTCAGGCCATTAAAATTAATGATTCCATTAGCATTAAAGGCGAAATCCAATAAAACGGCATCACGCTCATTGGTGGAGATAATAATTTAGCTAACTGTTAGAATATTAACAGAATCTTCCGTCGGTTCTTGGTAGAACAACATTATAATAATAAATGAAAAGCACCAGTTTGCTTTTGTTCTACAATATTATTTTTATTGCTAACCGGTTTTCGGCTTACAAGGCCATCTTCAGACATGTCTGACTAAATGTCAGACATTTAGTAAATGTCTGAAGTTGGCCTTGTAAGCCGAAAACCTGTTAGCAATAAAAATAATATTGTAGAACAAAAGCAAACTGGTGCTTTTCATTTATTATTAACTGTTAGAACTTTCTAGGTCTACGGATTACGTACTTCCACACAAAGAATGTGCGTCGTTTCTTCTAGTCAATGTACCTTGCACACATTGTAGTTTTCATTATACAGAGTGAATATTAGTAAAACATAGGAACTGCATCTCGAAAGGAGGCAAAAATGTCCTACAAAAATGTGTACGAAAATGGACAGTGTACTTGCGACAACAAATCATCCCGGAACACTTACAGAGCCGCATTTCAGCCGCGTTACATCATGTATTCAAACTACCCTCCATGGGATTACAGGTGATAAGGATAGTAGCAGTTGTAATGCTGGATACACGTAATCATACTTTCTCTTACACCAAGTGGCTTGTACCAGGGTTCGCCCCAATATCCTGTAGAACACGGTCCTCCAAATCTGGTGGACGCATAGTCCGCCAATTCCCTGCATGTTCGTCTGTCTAAAAGGACCCATGATCACACAAACGCCCAAAACACGGCTTGAAATGTTGTGTGATGTGTCTGGTGTCTGTGGATGTACTTGTTTTGGTACAGCCGTACTGCCTCTCGACTGTTTCCACCCGCTTCGTCGTACACAAACACAATCCCGGCTTGTTTCTGACATGAACACTGGACCATTCTGTTGCTTACAGTACTCTTCGTCAATCAAACAGCATGCAACACACAAGGAATACAAGGCATGTGGTCAGAGGAACTGCCATTCATCAGCATCATCTAAAGTGGCAACGACGCATTTTCCTCCATTTCTAGCCAGGAATCCGTCCCTGCAGTTTGTTGGTTTTATTAATGTTCACCCTGTATCGTATACATGTAGGCATTCTACAATCTCTTTTCATGAAAACTTCATGACAGTGCATTCTTCTTTCTTCAGTGAACCAATACCTGTTATTTAGACTGTTTCAGTTTCAGTTTCGAAAGCTACAGATATTATGCAGTAATAATATTAATTACAAATTCAGCATGTGTTGTCAGATTTGATTAACAATGGAACTGCATTTGACGTATTCTACTGTTACTTAAAAATAAGAAGTACTTCTTTTGTTATAGTTCTGCTCCTGTAACTCTTTAATTTCAATTTTCTCTAAAGAGCAAGGTAGCAGATGCAAAATAAGGTATTACATAGTAACGGTATGTAAACAGTTCAGTATACGGTGTTCCAATCCGCCGACTTCAGGGGTCGTAATCCGACAGGTGGTTTGAGAGAGAGGGGTGAATCACGCCGTGGAGTGCAGAGATATAGAGACAGGTTTTGCATTGACTTTTATTCCGCCGAAGAATAGACAGTGCCTCTGCTGATCCAGACAAAGGCGGCGCGGCATCTGTAAGTGTGTCAGTACGAACACCAATGCTGAAATTTTCTATTACGGCACCCAGCTGCTCCGTCCTTGTGACGTATTAGTTCCTGACCCCGCCCGGGCGGTGTGGCCGGCAGCGTGTGTCGGCAGAGCTGAAAACCCCGCGGTTGTCCGGATCGCAGCTGGCTATTCCCAAGTGCTTCTCTTGGTCACTATGCAGAGCGCAGAAGGGTAATAGCCAGCAGCCGTCGTTGTAGTAGAGCCTCAGCAGCTCCAGCTGCCCGCCCATGGAGGCTTAGTCGGTGACTGAGGACACCCTCAGACCCGGGAGGCGGCGAGATCGCGGTCTGGCTCCGCCCTTGCAGACGGCAGCTAGCAGTCCGTTGGGCGAAGTCACTCGGAGAGCGGAGGCTGGTCGGCCCTGTGCTCCCCGCATCCGTGTTGTACCACGCTGTGCACCTGTCTCGCCACGCCTTACAGCAGGGCTGGACGGCTGATTTAGTGGGCCGCTTCGCCGCCGAAATTCATCACTACGTTGTTGGCCTACAACTCAAATAATCGTCACTCCCTCCAGTTCCAGACGCGGATAGTATGGCGATACAACTGCCTGCCTTGGGTCTCTGGGCTCCCTTACTTATATTCCGTTTCTTACGCCTCTGATTTAATACCCACGGAGGGGTCTAGAGTCGAGTCAGCAACACGTCCTTATATTTAGAAATACGTAGACCACATTCAGGAATTTCTTCTTCGCCAGAAGATGATGGGTACGAAACTTATCGAAACGTTGCGACAAGACGACGGCACCACTCGACTGATAACCCGAGAAGAATTCATCACTCATCAGTAGAATACGCCGTGAAAGACTGCAGCCGCATACACATTCAGGGAGTGTCACGGCATGATGCTGTGTAGTATCCGTAACTTGGAATTTTGAGGGCTTATCAGTTGATCAACAACAAAGCCCTGCACAGGAGTTATTTTCATTAATACTTTCTTGTCACACAGTTCCATATCATGTGCTCCAAACCAACTAAGTAGTTCTAAGTTCTAGGGGACTGATGACCATAGATGTTAAGTCCCATAGTGCTCAGAGCCATTTGAACCATTTTGAACCTCCAAACCAAATATTTAAGAGCAAAGCGATTAACACGCTACAGAGAGCGATTCTAACCTAAAACGAGAGCGTATCAGGCCACGACACAGTTGGTGGAAATTCACATAGGAGAACTCCAATAGAAGGGAAGCTGGCGTGCAACGCCCGTTGCCTAACGTACACTCTTGCAGTTTTAATACAGCAGCAGTTACATCCTATATTTTTGGTAAAAATTAATATGCTCTGGGTCTATGGCGATTAAGCTACATATCTTACAAACTCTATAACACAGTGTTGTGCAGCTTGACCCTTGCGCTACACGTTTAGTGTGCTTGGTTGCTGCGCGAAGTGGCCGCGTGGTTTGAGGCATCATGTCACGGACTGCGTGACCCCTTCCACCAGAGGTTCGAGTCCTCTCTCAAGCATGTGTGTGTGTGTGTGTGTGTGTGTGTGTGTGTGTGTGTGTGTGTGTGTGTGTGTGCATGTTTTGCTGTTACCATAAGTTAGTTTAAGTAGTGTGTAAGTCTAGGGACCGATGAGCTCAGCAAGTTCGGTCCCTTAGGAATTTACACAGATTTGAACATTTGTGCTTGGTTGTAACTATTCATTTAATACTTCATTTCCAGTTGGCAGTATCAAACCTTCACAGGTGCCAATTTATTTACTTTTATACTTAGATAAAAAAAAAATATTGGTAATGCTGACACCATGCAGAACAATGTATGACGATATTATGGGAAGTCCAATAAAAATGGCAAAATGATTTGTGCGACGGAAAGTTATTATCTTGAAAGTGAGATGTCATCTTGGTTCACGTAGTCACGTTGTTCTTGTGCAAATCCTTTAAGTGATCATCCAGTTCCGAAAGTCGTTACCCACGTTGTCACGAAAAACTGCAGCATTTTAGGACGCTACGTCTTTATGCCACGGTTTAGTTTGTAAAGTCGCTCTAGTACACCAAGTACTGTGCAGTTACTGTTTCCGTTATTACATGTCAATTGATAAGAAAAGGCTACTTGCAGCTAAAACAGAACAGAGTGACAATTTTCCCTGGACTACGGTACATGGGCCTCATTCTTGGAAAGACAGAATATTTTTCTTCCATTTCACGCAACAGCTAATCCTCTTTTTCTTCGCGGAATTCGGAGATCCAGTGGTTTACTCGAGCATGTAACTCTTCTGCCAGCGACGAGAGATAGTTCAGACACTTGTGTACGGATTCCAGATTTATAACCAGTGTTCACCATCATCAACCAATCGACATTCATGTCAGATAAAGGAATTCGTATGACTTCTCTACGCATTACGGTGTGCACCTAAGCATATATCCATGTTGCGCCTGTAAATTTTGTAATGTAATCTGCCAACCTTCTATTGTGTCCTTTTCACAATTTTTTCCTATCTGTTAGAAACCAGAAAAACGCTTGAAATATCTAACATTCATTTGCCCGACAACATGTTTGTCCACATCCATTTCATTTTCACTACAGTCAGAGCTATGCATTTCATTCCATCCCGTTTTCTGATCCTCTTATTATTTTCGTTTCTCTCCTGCTGCTAGAGTCATCAGTCTACTGACCTATTTCATGCGGTTCACCACGAGTTTCTCTCTAGCGCCAACCTGTTCATTCAAGAGTAGCACCTGCTCCTAATGTTCTCAATTATTTGTTGGACATATTCCAATCTCTGCCTTCCCCTGAATTTTTTACTCTCTACTGCTCCCTTCTCTCCCTTCTCTCTTATGCTTGTGATAGTTCGCTTTGTATGTTCTGTTTGCTTCGTTCATCATGTTATTTTACTTCCAAGATAGTAGTATTTCTTCGTATATTTCGTGGTCACCAATTGTAATGTTAAGTTTAGCGCTAGTTTCCTTTCGGCTACTTCCCATTACTTTCATCTTTTTACGATTTATTCTCAGTCCGTATTTCGTACGTACTAGACAGTTCGTTCCATTCAATAGACCCTCTAATTCTTTTTCACTTTCGCTGACAATAACAATGTTATCTGCAATTCCTATCGTAGACAACCTTTCATCCTGAATTTTAATCCCATTTTTGAAACTGTCTCATTTTTTCATTGTTTCTTCGATCTATAAATTGTGGGGTAGCGGTGAAAGACTGCATCCCTACTTTACACAATTTTTAACTCTAACAATTTTTTTCGTGGTTCTTCTACAAATTGTGTATCACCCGTCTTTCCTTATAGCTTTTCCGTATTTTTCTCAGAATTTCAAACATGTTGCATTATTTTACATTGTCGAACGCTTTACCCAGGTCGACAGATACTCTGAAGAAGCCTTGATTTTTCTTAAATATTGCATTGGACAGGCAGAAGTGGAAGAGGCTCATAGACTGGCGTATGGTCGGTAAGGCCCTTGCCACATGTAAAGTAAAGTAAAAGTAAATTGCTTCCACTATCAGTAGCAATGTCAGAACTGTCTATAGAGTGCCGTTATCTCCCGAAAGCCAAACTGATGGCCATCTAACAAATCCTCAATTCAGTTTTCTATTATTCTGTACGTTATTATGGTCAGATACTTGATTACATAAGCTGTTAAAATTACTGTGCAATTATTCCCGCATTTTCGATTTTCAGGATTTGAGGATGATATTTTTCCGAAGTCTGACGATATGTCTCCACATTCATACATTCTCCAATCCAAGATGAATATAGTTTGGTTGCCACTGCTCCTACTGATTTTAGAAATTCCAAAGAAATGTCATATATCCCTTCTGCCTTATTTGATCCCAGGTCTTCCAAAGCTCTGTTAAACTCTGATTCTAATCTCCTTTATATCTTCCATGTCTACGCCAGTTCCTTTCCCTGTCACCTCATCAGACAACTCCTGCCCCGCGCAGAGGCCTTCAGTGTGGAGAAGAGGGTCATACCTAGGAACACGAATGTTTTTCGATCGGTACTTCGTTCCAGTTACTGATTTTAGAGCCATACGAAAGAATGCGCACGAGAGACCACCATAAGCAGTTTTCGTCATTTCGTACGATTTCTATAAAACGTAGACAGGTAAGCCATACTTCATCGGTCGTGAACCACCTTGTACCTTGAAACAGATGTAGGTCTGTTACCACAGAACAAGTGATAATTTCAAACGGACTCGGATTCCTTTATGCCTTAACAATTTTACCTGTCTTGAAAATGGAAATTTGTGTTAGTTTCCAATAACCTTAGCTTCAAAATGTATTTAACTTTTAACTGTGGTTATGATAATACTTCACTTTAATTTACTAACTGCTTATTGGTTTGTTGTAACAGGTACACGATTAAATATAGTGCTGAGAAGATTTCCTCTATTGCAACGCTTTTAAATTTGAATAGAATATTTCTCCCCAGGTACCTGACAACGTTGTACCTTGAAGTGTTTTTTCACATTTGGAAAAATCTTAAGTTTTCGGAGCAATTTTTGTAATTTCAGAAAACCAATATCAAGCAAAACGAAGGTTGCTGAAGTAACTTATGTTCAACTGACGAGTCCTGCTTCATAATTTCCTGTGCTTAAGGATCAAGAGACTTTGTCTAGGACCGCTGAGAATCGTTTTGTTGCGTAGAAGCTCCGTGACTGATTGATTTCAGTTCTCAGTTTCTAACTACCCCAATGGAATTTATCTATAAAGTATACATTCTTCGATACACTACCACGACATGAATGGATGCCTTTTTTCTAGAGGGTTGGTCGTACAGATTTTACTGAAACAGACATGTTATTTTTCGATATCCACAAATCCCCAATTACTGCTTCTTCCTATAATTTCGTTCACGACTCGTAAATAATCCGTCACGCAATAGCCTTTTCCACAGCCTTCTTCATCATTCGTCCGGTTGCAATCCTAAGTTACTTTCTTCACATGCTTGATGATAATTTATAATAAGGTTTTCTACGTTAGTCACTTTTTTTTACGAACAACTCAAATACACCACCTATCTCGTTGGCGAACGAGATGTAATGAATTACAGAACTTTCCTGAGAGCGGATAGAGTAGCAGCAGCACGTATGAGTTGCGGAATCATTCAAGAAATGCCAACGCAATTGGACTTAACACGCAGTGTTTACCGGAGACAGGTTTCTCGTTTTGTTATAGATCAATAGTGAGCCAAACCGACTATTTCACCTTATTCGTTTTCATTTCTGTGGTTTAGCTGGCACGTTTACTAAGTGATGTAACATCAATCATCATAGGAGTGCACGCAGGCGTATGGTGATTCTGTTGTTCTCCTACACACGTCAGAAGTAAAGTAATTGCCAGGTTTATCAGATAACGGCCTACTTCGCTTGTCCACAAGGTGACCTTTCCTCCATCGACGCTTTCCAGCGATAGTAACTATGGGGGAAGCAAATGTGTATGTGTGTGTGTGTGTGTGTGTGGTGCGTGTGTGTGTGTGTGTGTGTGTGTGTGTGTGTGTGTGAGGGGGGGGGGGGAGAGTGAATCGATAAACGCAGCCCGGAAGCCTGGCTTAGTCATTACTGATCGATAGATATTTCTGTAAATGGACCTGATAGCACACAATCCCTACTTCAGAAGATTACTGTGCAAATTTAACATAAGAACGAAATCTTTGCTGACTGCACAGTTCTATAGAACATTTACGGACTTCTTTGCCCTGTCAGTTCAGGGTAAGACCTCGAGCTTTCGACACGACGATTATCTCTATCGTCCTCGTCAGGAGCAACTGACTGTCGTAACAGCCGCTTTGGTGGCCATATACAAGTATTGCCCAAAGACGGCGTCTGAGTGGTGGGTACTTACGTAATGCTGTAACAGATGGTGTCAATGTCTGAACCGGTGGCGCACAGCTTTCATAATAGCGTAAACATTGAGACGATAATCTCTGCCTATTCTCTGCATCGATGATGATGATGTTTGGTTTGTGGGGCGCTCAACTGAGTCCATACAAAATCCCAATTTTTACACAATCCATTTTTATTTCACAGTTCAATCTAGCTACTGTCACGAATGATAATGATGGTGAAATGATGAGGACAACACAAACACCCAGTCCCTGGGCACAGAAAATCTCCAACCCGGCCGGGAGTCGAAACCGAGATCCCGTGATCCCGAGTCAGCAACGCTAGCCACGAACACGAGCTGCTGACCTCTGCACCGAGAACTCGCTTCCACGCACCGCTAAGATTATATCTGCTGTCGTCGTCGAAGTTCTTCTCGCACCTCTGCAGAATTCTCCAATTCTCGATTTTTAATATGCCGTTAATGTTCTGCACAGCGATCGGAAACGGTACGGATGGACTGAATGACATAATTGCTTGCTCATTCACAAAGGATGTTATAAATCCCTGAGATCCAGAGGATGAGATTGCGCTTAACAGGGCGTAGCATTACCTTTATCTTCTTAGGAAATCGTTTCCGTCTTTCCAGATTTCTGTCTATTTTGCTGGATCTATCGTCGCATAAAGGAAGGAATACAGTCAGTGGCTAATCACGATGATGTTCAACATTTTCACGTTTCCATTTCTTGGAGAATGCTGACTATGTATCACGTAAACCGTAGACGATACTCCTGAACGCGTAATTCAGACTATTAATTTCGGTATCTTAGTGTCCTCGTCGGAGACAGCTTTTTGTTGTTCGCACCAATACCCCCGAAGGGAGGCGGGCTGGCAGCAGCTTAGTACGCCGCTCTTCAGCCTACAGAATTTGTTTTAAAAAGATGAAGATAATAAATAACAAAAGCAGCGATAAAATCGGTGACTTAAATGGTAAAATGGCGGAAAATCGTGGAACTTAAAACATAGAACAAAGGGTTGATGATGCTAATAAAATACATATGAAGCAGAAAGGTAAAAGAATAGACAGACAATTAAAAAACACGGCGACAGTCTGGTTTCTGTTCGCAAGAGATATAAAATTTACACCCAGCGACAGCATAGTTTCTGTTCGCAACACTTTGGAAAGACGAGCAACACTGAACATTCTCTTGAACACTGCACTAAAAAATTGGCACAAATATGATATACCACAGCCGAGGGCAGATGGGGGGAACCTGGACAGATGACGGGAAAAGAAAGTGGGGGGGGGGGGGGGAAGGAGAGGAAAAAAACGAAGTGGGGGGAGGGGGGAAAGGAGCCAATGGAGGACGAGGACCCATAAGAGGGGGGCGGGTGCTGGGCAGATGCAACAGGGAGTGGGGAAAGACAGAGGAAGGGTATACAAAAGGACTCGGGGGGGGGGGGGGGTGGAGGGAGGGGAGGCAGAGAGAGGTTATATGAGGAGAAAACAGGATGGAAGGGGGGGGATGCAGAACATCAAGACCCTTTAAAAATCGAGAACTGGAGAAATCTGCCGCTGTTGAGCACAACCTCACAAACAGATACAAAATACTGTTTGACGAAATGAAAGTTTTGTCCTACATACTGGGATTCTGTAAGTGAATAGGCTGTAGAAATGTGCGAGATGAACTTCAACCGCGACAGCTGATATAATCTTAGCAGTGCATGGAAGCGCTCTCTCGATCCAGAGAAGGAGCAGAGATATCCGTAGCAATGTTTACTCTGGTTAGGGAGGGGTGGCGCCACCAGCGCAGGCGTTGACACCATCTTGGGCAGCATTACGTAATTACCGATCAATCAGAAACCGTGTATGAGCTACATAACGCCACTTTAGCAGCAGGCCTGACAATTAATTGCTGCTGACGACGACGATAAGGTAATCCTCGAAATATGAATAAACGTAGAAGTGATGCAAAATAAATAAATAAAAGTTTTGTTGTATGTTACTTATCTTCGTTATTTACATTACATACCTTGAACAATGTTTTAACAACGGGTGCATAATATGCTCACGGAACAAAATGTTAGTCACCTTCTTATGAGAACACACTGGTTATTTTAGAGCACTGTAGATGGTACCTGGAAGTCACCTGACCGTCCATCGCTGCGATACCATGTTGGTCTGTAATATTTGCCAGTATGATAATCGGTATCAGAGCAATAAGACTGGCCGACATGGAGACGTGATAGAATGGTAGATGGGAACTATCGAGTTTGCGCGTGCCTATGACCACAACCTGAATAAAGTTGCCCGATTAGTTGCTTTAGCAATTTGGAGTGTCCAACGTCTCTACAAGGTATGCTGTAGAACTCACAGCCACTTAAAACAGCGTAAAACAGTGATCGTAAGAAGGTTTTAACCGACCGGAAACGAGACTTACGCTTCGTCAACGGCAAATGGTTTCAATCTCATAGGAGGTGCTGCTTTCCTTAAGTGTATGTCTATCTCAACCTTTTCCCGAGCGAACATTTCGAAAAGAACTGTATTCAGTGAATACTTGGAGTCTGTATAGGGAGCTCCACTTCTTCATTGCGACAAACAATACAGAAATCTGACAGTAGGTGTATGAAAACGTGTAGTGTGGTCCGACGAGTCGAGATTTAGCCTCTTTTGAAATTATGCAAACCTCAAGCGCACCGATGGTATGATGACGAGCTTAATTCGAGGTATGTGAAGAGTGCAGTTAACATCAGAGGTACTTCTGTGAGGTTTTGGAACTTTTCTCGTAACGTGGCTTGTATCCACTCATTCATCTCACAGTAACATGAACCACGATGTTCATTTCAACCTTGTCGGTGACCAAATGATGCCGTTTCTTCTCTCCGATGGGCACTCTCTTCTTACAAGAGAATAACAGCTTTGTCAGGGCTGCAGACATGCATTCCTGGACTGACGAGCGCTCGAGCATCCCGTCACTCATCGACGACACCTCTAAATCAGCCCATCTTGATACCATAGAAAATGCGGGTAAATACAGCAGTCGAGATTCCCCCAATTTGTTAGCTCGGCAGGATCAAATCGTCAATGAGTGATTTACGCTAGACATGGAAGATGAGAAAAGGTATAAGCGTGAAGTTTCTTGGGGGTACCAAATTTTTTGGGCGAATGCATAAATGACCTCTTTGTTTTCCCGGCGAGTTGAAGTAAGATAACGTTCTCAGATTACCATCTACGTGAGTTTGTGGAAATTTTCTGATGTTCTGGGAGTGGCAGGAGGGTCACGTTGGCATAATCGATCAGGATCCACCTAGCTTGCAGTTTGGATGTCTCTGAGGACATCCTTTGAAAAGAAATACGTCAGGTTTGTTGATATCCTGAGCTCACTTTTTGGCACTTTACAAGGTACTCAAAATTTATTTGAAGTTTCATTGACTTCTCTCTTTAGCATTAAAGGTAATTGTACTTCGTTGACGTACGGCGTATTTGCGTTCATAATGATGCTGATGAAACAGCGTGAATGCTGGAGAGAGTAAGAAAGAGGGAACTTCTTTGGAGAGGTAAAAATTGCTTGTTTTAGGGAAATGTTAGGGATATATTGCTGTGTTTTTTGGTGTCTACGTAATAAGGCGTATGATTCTATTCATTACTAGGCGTACAGTATGTTTAAAAAATATAACATCCTTACCATCACGACATAAATAACGATTTAACCGGCGCTGTATTTAATACTGAAATCAGAAAAGTTGCCTTCCAAAATATATTGCAAGGGCGCTCAGTAAGTAATGAAACACTATTTTTCTCGGACAGTTTCGGTTGAGGAGATGCGGAATTTATTGTGGGACCCTTGCCATCGGTGGGATGGTTTGAAATCATAGTGATACAGATAACCGTACTATAGGTTCAGCCAAAACAGAGGGGTATCCGTTGTCTGTTGAGAGACCAGACGAACGAGTGGTTCCTGAAAAGGGGCAGCAGCCTCTTCAATAGTTGCAACGGCAACAGTATGGTTGACCAACTGATCTAGCCTTGTAATATCAACCATTACGGCCTTGCTGTGCTGGTACTGTGAACGGCTGAAAGCAAGGGGACACTACAGAAGTAGTTTTTCCCGAGTGAATGCAGCTCTACTGGATGGTTAAACGGTGACTGCATTATACTGAGCAAAATATTGTGGTGGTAAAACAGTCTCCAATTCAGCTCGCGGAGTGGCGACTACCCAGGAGGATATCGGCATCAGGAGAAACAAAGCTGGCGTTCTACGGATCAGTTGGTGGAGTGTTAGAGCCTTTAATCGCACAGGTAGTTAGAAAATTTAAGAAGGGAAATGGATGGATTCACGTTAGAAACATTAGGAATTAATAAAATCGGGGGCAGGAGGAGAAGGGCTTCTGATCAGGTGAATACAGGCTTTTAACTACAAAATCAAATTGGGGTAATGCAAGAGTAGGTTTAATAAGACAAAAATCTAATCATGGTCGGGGAATGGAATTCGATAGTAGGAAAAGGAAGAGAAGGAAAAATAGTAGGTGAATGTGGACTGGGAGAACGGAATGAAAGAGGAAGCTTCCTGGGCGAATTTGCACACAGCATAATTTAATCATCGTAAACACTTGGTTTAAGAATCATGAAAGAAGGCTATACCTGGCAGAGACCTAGAGACACCGGAAGGTTTCAATTTCATTATATAATAGTAAGACAGAGATTTTGCAACAAGATTTAAATTATAAGGCAAGATGTGGACCGTGACCGCAGTGTATTGGTTATGAACTGTAATCCAAAAACTGGTTTGATGCTACTCCCCATGTTACCCTATCCTCTGCAAGCCTCATCATCCTTGTATAACTTCTTCATCCTGCATGTTTCTCAATCTGCTTACTGTATTCAAATATTAGTCTCCCTCTACGATTTTTATCCCCCCACACTTCTCTCCAAAACTCATCCAGTATTAAATTCGTGATTCTGTGATGTCTCAGAATGTGTCCTACCAACCGACCTGATCTTCTGGTCAGATTGTGTCACATTTTTCTTTTCTCATCAATTCCATTTAGCATCTCCTCTTTAGTTACGTGATCTACCAATCTAATCCTCAGAATTCTTTTGTAGCAACACATTTCAAAAGCTTCTGTATACTTCTTATCTATACTGTTTATGGATCATGTTTCCATACATGGCTACACTACAGACAAATACTTTCTGAAAAGACTCACTAGCATTTAAATCTACGTTCGACGTTAACAAATTTCTCTTTTTCAGAAAGACCTTCTTTTGCCGTTGCCAGTCTACATTTTATATCCTCTCTACTTCGGCCATCATCAGTTATTTTTGCTGCCCAAATACCAAACCTCATCCACCACTTTGTCTCATTTCCTAATCTGCTTACCATCACTTGATTTCATTCGACTACATTACATTATAGCTGTCTTGCTTTTGTTGATGTTCATCTCATATCCTCCTTTCAAGACACTGTCCATTCCGTTTAATTGCTCTTCCAAGTCCGTTGCTGCCTCTGGCAGAATTACAATGTCATCGGCCCAATACAAAATTTTTTTTTCTTATCCCTGAGCTTTAATTCTACTCCAGTTTTTTTCCTTTACTGCTTGCTGAGTATATACATTGAATAGCATTGGAGATAGGCTATAACCCAGTCTCTCTCTCATCTCAACTACTGGTTCCCTTCCATGCCCCTCGTCCTTACAACTGCCATATGGTTTCTGTGCAAGTTGTAAACAGTCCTTCGCTTCCTGTATTTTACGCTGATACCTTTAGAATTTCAAAGACAGTATCACAGTCAGCATTGTCAAAAGTTTTCTCTAAGTCTACAAATGCTATAAACGTAGGTTTGCCTTTCCTTAACCTATCCTCTACTGTAAGTCGTAGCGTCAGTATCGCTTCGCATGTTCCTTCATTTCTTCGAGGTCCAAATTGATCTTCCCCGAGATTGGCTTCTACTAGTTTTTCCACTATTCTGTGAAGAACTCGTATTACTATTTTGCAATCATAACTTACTGTACTGACTTACTGTACTTCGGTAATTTTCACACCTGTCAGTACCTACTTTCTTTGGAATTAGAATTATTCCATTCTTCTTAAAGTCTGACAATATTTCGATTGTCTCATATACCGTGCACGCCAAATAGAATAATTTTGTCATAGCTGGATCTCCCAACGCTATCAGTAGTCCTAACGGAATGTTGTCTACTCCTGAGGCCTTGTTTCGACTTAGGTCTTTCAATGCTCTGTCAAATTATTTTCCAAGTATCACATCTCTCATCTCATACTCATTGAAGCCCTCTCCCCTTTCTGTAATATTACTTTCAAGTTCTTCTCCCTAGTATGGAGGACACTAGATTCGCATTCGGGAGGACGACAATTCAAACCCGCGTCCTTCCATCATGATTTAGGTTTTCCGCGATTTTCCTTAAACTGCTTCACGCAACTACCGGGCTCGTTCCTTTGAAAGGGTTACGGCCGATTTCCTTTCCCATCCTTCCCTAATCCGATCTTGTGTTCCGTCACTAATGACATCGTTGTCGACGGGACGTTAAACACTAATTTTCTCCTCTTCCCGCTCCTTGCACGGAGCTTCTATGTGCTCCTTTCATCTTTCAGCTTTCCCTTCTCTCGCTGGGACTGGTTTAGCATCTGGGCTCGTGATTTCGTACAGCTGTTTCTTTTATCTCCAAACGCCTTTCATTTCCCTGTAGGCGGGATCTGTCTTTCCCCTAGTGAAATCTGCTTCTAAGTCCTTACATTTGTCGTCCAGCCATTCCTCCTTAGCCACTTTGCACTTCCTGTCAATCTAATTTTTCAGACCTTTGTATTCTCTTTCACCCGCATCATTTGATGCATTTTTAAATTTTCTCCTTTCATCAATTAAATTCACTATCTTTTGTGTTACCAATGATTTCTGCTAGGCCTGGTCATTTTACCTGCTGCATTCACTGTTTCCTCTCTTAAAGCTACCCATTCTTTTTCTACTGAGTTCGTTTCCGCTATTCCGGCCGTCCGTTGCGTAATGAAACTTTCATCAATTTATCGATGTTCCAGCTCCTTAATTTCCTACCTTTTTGCAATTTCTTCAGATACACCACAGCTGCAATAACAACATTGTAGGACATCGGGGAATATATCCAGCTCAGCACCTATAGTTTTATGGAGTTCCGATATATGACGGATATATACGTAGCCTTCTAAACGGTATCTGTAACGTATGTGCGTTCCAGGCACAGAGCTGTCACTGAGTTTCTTTTCGCGGAAAACCAGAACATCGCAGATGTTCGTAGGCGTTTGCAGAATGCCTACTGAGGCCTGTCAGTGAACACGCGAGTCGTTGGGCAAGGCGTCTGTCATCATCGCAACAAAGCGCACAGATCTATCCGATCTCCAACGTTCCAGCCGGCAGCACACAGCTGAGACTCCTGCAATGTTCGAACGTGCGGACACTCTCGTTGAGGTGTTCGATGGATCACAATCAAACACCTCGCTGCTCAACTGGACGTCTCTTTTGGTAGTGGTGACACATTCGACCACCAGTTCGGATACTCAAAGGTGTGGGCCCGTTGGGTTCCTCACTGCCTAACTGATGACCACTAGGGCAGCAAAGAACCATTTGTGCGGCACTGCTTGCGCGGTACGAGGCTGATTGTGACAATTTTTTCTCGAACATCGTCACGGGCGATGAAACTTGGGTTCACCATTTCGAACCGAAAACAAAACGGTAATCCGTGCTGTAGCGCCACACCACGTCTCCTCCGAAGAAAAACTTCAAAGCTGCACCCTCACGCAGTAAAGTCAACGATCTTCTGGGAGAATGAACGGATTATTCTGTGTGATGTCCTCCCTCATGTTCTAACGATCAACTCTACTTACCTTCAGGAAACTGAAGGAACAACTTCAGCGTGTTCGTCATTACAAGAAGGCAAACGAACTTCTTGTTTCGTATGACAACGCAAGGCTTCACACAAGTCTGCGAACCCGAGAGCAGCTCATGAAACTTCATTCGAATGTTCTTCCTACAGCCCTTGTCTCGAACCTTCCGACTTCCATCTGTTTGGCCCAGTCAAGAATGCTCTCAGCGGGAAGCAGTACGTGGATGCACCAAGACGTTGGCTCTGTCTTCGCCGAGTAGAGTGATACCATGCGGGCCTAAAGGTCCTCCCCGCAAGATGGCGTACGGCCGTCCCACTGAATGGAGGTTATGTTGAAGCAATAGTGTTTTGTAGCCGAAAGAGTGGATAGTGATATTTTGTATTGGAATCCTGAATGAAACGAACCTGCATTCAGAAAAAATGTGTTGTATTATTTATTAAACGCCACTCGTACCTTAAAGAAACTTGCTACTAAAGTCGCGACACTAGTTTATCGCATGTGTTTCAAACGCATTTGTCCATCCAAGGACTACCATCTTTATCGTTCCGATCATAAAATCAATTATCTTCAGTTTACAGTTATCTAACTTTCAGTAAAATTAAAACAGTGTACTTGAAACATTATCTTACAACTTGAGGCAACTGATATAGGACAACCACGAATGTAAAAATCGTACGGATCGGTAAAGAATCGTTGCGAAATGTGTTGCAAGTATACGACAAACAGATGTATTCTTTTTAACAAAGTTAAACAATGCTATTAGTCTTACAAAAATCTTGACGGAGAGGAAATCTTGTAATGATATTCGAGAATCATTTATAAGAACTTTAAGTAGGAAAACACCGAGTAACTATGGAATGTAGAATGCTTAATTCTACTCAGTTTCCACCATTAATTAAAAAAGTTTCCTGAACATTTTCGAACATTCTTGCCTCGCCCTGTGCTTACAATTTTCAATGTAATCCAATTGAATGTTGCACAAATACTGATTTCAAAAACATTATTAATAAGGGAATGCTATCTCAGATAATATAAGGGAAGTGACTTTCAGTTTTCACCCTGCTAAGACTCAACTGAACATTGAAACTTGAAGGTGTCATTTTAGCGTTGGCTGGATAACCAATTGTCCGTCTGATGATAGGCGCTTGCTATTCGTGCGGCTTCCATGGATAGCATTTTTCCTTCAGTATGGCCCCGACGATGCCGTGTGTGTGTGTGTGTGTGTGTGTGTGTGTGTGTGTGTGTGTGTGTCACATCGTAATTGTGTAATTCACAAGTGTAATGGTCTTCGGCGGCGCGACAGATATGCTGCTGCAGGCTTTTGTATAGCTGCCAAAGTTTTGTACAAATAATCCCATAATATTTCTCAACTGTTCAACTGAATGGCACCCTTACCAGAGTAGAACTAACAGAGGATACTGAACCTACACAAATAAGGACATCGTGAGTGGCCACAGTTTTTTTTTTCTTTTTTCCCTACAGGAAAGCGACGGGGAAAAACCTGATCTAGCAAACGCTTGAAGGTAAATGCCAAACGTCTCACGATAACCTACTTACAAAGTTTCCAGAAGCTGTAAAAAGTGAGGAATCTGGGAACATATTGCAGCAAACTACTATCGCTCCTACAAGAGTCGCGAAGACAATATTGCGCATATTACAGAGCGCGCAGAGACATTTAAACAGTAATTCCTCACGAACTCAGTACGCAGATACAATCGTACAATCGGAAGAAATACTAATATATGATATAATAAGAAGAACTCTCTGTCATCTACAATGATGTGGAAATTATTACACTCACGAAGAGTTTTTGCTGAATGAACACTTCTGTGTCACACACGATAATCATTCATTTAAATCGTAAATGTTAGATCGATATTATTTGTGCAAGCCTTTCATCTTTATTAACAACGTAGTTCTTCTCGGTATGATTTGTAACACAACAGTGAAAATATTTTCAATGTTTTCACCAGAATCCCATATTTCAGTTATTTCTCGATGAGTTGCTTTAAGACATTTTCCTGGCTGAGATTGGCGTAAAACTGACGAACTGCTGCTCGCTTATCTCTCTTTATTTATCACTCCACCTTTCTCGCACTATTAGAGTTGCTTTCGCAAAGTAAGTATTATCTTTACGAAGGTGGAGCATATCTGACAAACAAAGGGTGGTGTGGATCACGCCAGCTTTGGGAGTAAAGATATTAGTTTTAGTATGTCACATGATATAACGTCACGCGGCTTTTCTCTCAGTTTTCGGTGCTGTTGACGGAGTGACACACTGATGTGAGCGGTTAAACGGACGGGACGCCGTCAGCATCGAGTGGGGTCGGCGGCATGCAGCAGGAGTTATCAGTTTCCGTAAAGTTTCAGCAATGTAATTCGCTATGTGTATGTATAATTGTACTTTCACAATTTCGTCCGAGATATTGCTCCAAGTTCCACTTCTGCTTTTCAGACCATGTGTGGGAGGAAAAGATTTAAATGTTATTGATTCATATCGGTCTTTTCTTCAAGGTCAGTCCGAGTTACATGGTCACCATTGTAGACTAAATTGAAGCACACTCGTCCGAAAAAACACTACATTTTTCTTCCTGCACACCAGCGGCATTGTTCAAGTGCTTATTGCAGTCTGAGATGTTCGCGCTTTCTGTACAAAAGGAAGCCGACAAATGACGCACATGCCGTTAGCCTAGCTGTCGAACCAACAATGAAAGAACATTCACACCTGATACAGTTATCTAATGCTGGGCCAGAGCGGGACGAAGCTGTACAGCCCATTACGTTCATGGGAACAAGAAGGCAGCTATCCTGTGATGTGGACACATTCTTTGATCCTATAATCGCTTGTTGCTGTAAACGACTTTCTACCATCCACTGGTTCCGCAAAGGTCACACAGCTGCGTTTGCTAACAGTGTGTATAGTGTGGCGGTATGGCAGACCCTGTGCTGAATACAGACTATTCTACGTTTTTCAATCTAACTCTCACGCTATAGGTCTATTGAGCTCCGCAAAGTATTTAATTCAAAACTCATATCAGTTGAATACCAAAACTTTCAACCACTGTCTGACAGCTATTACATTCAACTTTCTAGAACTGACTAATCACACGCAATCATGTGTAATCCAAGGGTCTGTGCTGTACCTTTTTCCCATTTACACCCTGTCATGCCTTCACTAATACCTCTCTTAAAGGTACCTCTTCCTCTGTCAGTCGTTATCTTATGATTCCTTTAGGATTATTGACAAACTCTTGGTCTTAAATCATTTAGATCCCTTCTTCTTAATTTGATACTTTTTACTGTCTCTTTAGTTGTAAACTGCAGTCCATAAACAGTAAATTATCGTCAGTCTGTATCTGCAAATATCTTAAAATTTATTATCTAGTTTCAAATGGTTCAAATGGCTCTAAGCACTATGTGACTTAACATCTGAGGTCATCAGTCCCCTAGACTTAGAACTACTTGAACCTAACTAACCGAAGGACATCACACACATCCATGCCCGAGGCAGGATTCGAACCTGCAACCGTAGCAGCAGCGCGGTTTCGGACTGAAGCGCCTAGAACCGCTCGGCAACAGCGGCCGGCGATCTGGTTTAGAAAACTATTCCACATATGCATCTTTCTTCCATGATTCTTAAGCAAAATGCTGGTAATGATTAAATTGTGCTCTGCGCAAAGTTCTACCAGGTAGCTTCCCGTTTCAACCCCTCCCTTGAGCCCATGTTCAAATGGTTCAAATGGCTCTGAGCACTATGGGACTTAACTGCTAAGGTCATCAGTCCCATAGAACTTAGAACTACTTAAACCTAACTAACCTAAGGACATCACACACATCCATGCCCGAGGCAGGATTCGAACCTGCGACCGTAGCGGTAAACCCGGTTCCAGACTGTAGCGCCTAGAACCGCTCGGCCACCCCGGCCGGCGGGCCCATGTTCTCCTATTTCCTATTGCTACCTAATTCCAGTCTCTCATCACATTTTAAATTTTTGTCTCTCTTATCTACCTACATGATTTAGCTTATTGTACATTCCTTTAATCTGTTTATTATCTGTGGTGTTGTTAGGCATGTTAACATGTACCACTGTGATGGGTGTTGGATTTTTGCCTATCTTGGTTATGATAATGTTTGGCAGTTTAGTGTTGGAATTGAGTATTGTGATACTATTTCGTTGATTGTTTCAATACCTAACACTTACAGTGTGGTAAAAACACATGATCTCAATATATAGCAAATGCTGAGGATCAACTGTCAGACATATTCAGTTACAAATAAAGAAAGGCCACCACATAAAAAGTAATGTACTACCATTATAGAAAACTGTATTTAGGTGCTGCAAACTGCAGTACTAGATGCTGTTGTGAGTCACAGCAAGATTTTGTTCTGGGCGATCGGTTTTCTAAATGTTATACACTACATAACAAAATAGGGAGCAATTATCAACAGTAATTCATCAAATTTGATATAAGAAAACATGAGTAATAAAATATGTGAAAGAGTACATCGTGAAGAAAATTTAAAAAAAATGGAATGACTTCACCCAGCTTCGTGTTTATTTCAGACAGGTTCACGGTACAGTTAATCAAATGCACCGCACCTGTCAATTGGTCCCGCCCCATACCTCGGCAGCGATCCGTCAACTGGCTACCGCTAGCATCTGCCATTTCCAGATCATCATCATCATCATCATCATCATCATTTAAGACTGATTATGCCTTTCAGCGTTCAGTCTGGAGCATAGTCCCCCTTATGAAATTCCTCCATGATCCCCTATTCAGTGCTAACATTGGTGCCTCTTCTGATGTTAAGCCTATTACTTCAAAATCATTCTTAAGCGAATCCAGGTACCTTCTCCTTGGTCTGCCCCGACTCCTCCTACCCTCTACTGCTGAACCCATGAGTCTCTTGGGTAACCTCGCTTCTCCCATGCGTGTAACATGACCCCACCATCTAAGCCTGTTCGCCCTGACTGCTACATCTATAGAGTTCATTCCCAGTTTTTCTTTGATTTCCTCATTGTGGACACCCTCCTGCCATTGTTCCCATCTACTAGTACCTGCAATCATCCTAGCTACTTTCATATCCGTAACCTCAACCTTGTTGATAAGGTAACCTGAATCCACCCAGCTTTCGCTCCCATACAACAAAGTTGGTCGAAAGATTGAACGGTGCACAGATAACTTAGTCTTGATACTGACTTCCTTCTAGCAGAAAAGAGTAGATCGTAGCTGAGCGCTCACTGCATTAGCTTTGCTACACCTCGCTTCCAGTTCTTTCACTATGTTGCCATCCTGTGAGAATGTGCATCCTAAGTACTTGAAACCGTCCACCTGTTCTAACTTTGTTCCTCCTATTTGGCACTCAATCCGTTTATATCTCTTTCCCACTGACATTACTTTCGTTTCGGAGATGCTAATCTTCATACCATAGTCTCTACATTTCTGATCTAGCTCTGAAATATTACTTTGCAAACTTTCAATCGAATCTGCCATCACAACTAAGTCATCAGCATATGCAAGACTGCTTATTTTGTGTTCACATATCTTAATCTCACCCAGCCAGTCTATTGTTTTCAACATATGATCCATAAATAATATGAACAACAGTGGAGACAGGTTGCAGCCTTGTCTTACCCCTGAAACTACTCTGAACCATGAACTCAATTTACCGTCAACTCTAACTGCTGCCTGACTATCCATGTAAAGACCTTTAATTGCTTGCAAATGTTTGCGTCCTATTCCATAATCTCGTAGAACAGACAATAACTTCCTCCTAGGAACCCGGTCATATGTCTTTTCTAGATCTATAAAGCATAGATACAATTCCTTGTTCCACTTATAACACTTCTCCATTATTTGCCGTAAGCTAATGATCTGATCCTGAAAACCTCTAGGAGGCCTAAACCCACACTGATTTTCATCCAATTGGTCCTCAACTAATACTCGCACTTTCCTTTGAACAATACCTGAGAAGATATTACCCACAACGCTGATTAAAGAGATACGTCTGTAGTTGTTACAATCTTTTCTGTTTCCATGTTTAAAGATTGGTGTGATTACTGCTTTTGTCCAGTCTGATGGAACCTGTCCCGACTCCCAGGCCATTTCAATTATCCTGTGTAGCCATTTAAGACTTGACATTCCACTGTATTTGATGAGTTCCGACTTAATTTCATCCACCCCAGCTGCTTTGTTGCACTGCAATCTATTGACCATTTTCTCCACTTCCTCAAATGTGATCCTATTTCCATCATCATTCCTATCCCATTGTACCTCGAAATCTGAAACATTACTGATCGTATTTTCACCTACATTGAGCAGCTCTTCAAAATATTCCCTCCATCTGCCCAAGGAATCCACAGGATTCACCAGCAATTTTCCTGACCTGTCCAAAATACTTGTCATTTCCTTCTTACCTCCCTTTCGAAGACTGCTAATTACACTCCAGAATGGTTTTCCAGCAGTTTGACCCAAAGTCTCCAACCTGTTTCCAAAGTCTTCCCAAGATTTCTTCTTGGATGCTGCAATTATCTGTTTGGCTTTGTTTCTTTCTTCAACATAACTTTCTCTGTCTACCTGAGTTCTAGTATGCAGCCATTTTTGATCCACATTCTTTTTCCTTTTACAGGCTTCCTTGACTGTGTCATTCCACCAAGCTGTTTGCTTCATCATACCTTTACACACTACTGTTCCAAGACATTCTTTAGCCACTTCTAGTACTGTGTCCCTGTACCTTGTCCATTCCTTTTCCAATGACTGTAATTGCCTACATTCAACTAACTGGTACCATTCTGAGATCACTGTTATGTACTTGTGCCTGATTTACTTATCCTGAAGTTTCTCCACTACATATGGACCTGACCTTATGCACTTTCGGCCTCACAATCCCAATTTCACTGCAGATTAAATAATGATCAGTGTCATCAAAGAATCCCCGGAATACACGTATGTCCCTCACAGCCTTCCTGAATTCCTGATCTGTTATTATATAGTCAATGACAGATCTGGTTCCCTTGCCTTCACAAGTATACCGGTGAATGTTCTTATGTTTAAAAAATGAGTTTGTGATTACTAAGCCCATACTGGCACAGAAATCCAAGAGTTGTTTCCCGTTCCTGTTGGCCTCCATATCCTCTCCAAATTTACCCATAACCTTTTCATACCCTTCTGTTCGATTTCCAATCCTGGCATTGAAATCACCCATGAGCAGAACACTGTCCTTGTCCTTTACTCTAACAACGACATTACTGAGTGCCTCATAAAAACTATCCATCTTATCTTGATCTGTCCCTTCACAATGCGAATATACTGACACAATCCTAATTTTCTCGCTAGACACTGTCAAATCTATCCACATCAGTCGTTCGTTTATATATCTTACTGCAACTACGCTGGGTTCCATTTCTTTCCTGATGTAAATCCCTATACCCCATTGTGCTATTCCTGCTTTGACTCCTGACAGGTAGACCTTGTATGCTCCCACTTCCTCTTCCTTCTCACCCCTTACCCGAATGTCACTAACAGCTAAAACGTCCAGCCCCATCTTACTTGCAGCCTCTGCCAGCTCTACCTTCTTCCCAGAGTAGCCCCCTTTGATATTAATAGCTCCCCATCTCATTACCATTTGTTTGCCAAGTCGTGTCTTAGGAGTCCCTGGTTTGTCAGTTAGAGGTGGGATTACGTCACCTCCAAAGGTCCGAGGCATTTTGCTCTGATTGTTGCCAGCATCATATTTAAAGTACCAGGGAAGCAGGTTGCTAGCCTTACTTGCCCCGAGTCCCATTGAGTTTTACCCCTAACGGTTCAGAGACTAACCGGTGGATTTGGTAGTCTTTGCCGTATGAGCACAAAGGTGACCATGACTCAGAATATGTCCGAGATGCCCAGCCTTACTCCAAAGTAACTGGTATCCCGACTGTCGGGACCACTTACTTGGCCACTCATACGTTGCCCGTGGTTCATGAACTAGGACATGACTACAGGAACCCACGCCACGAACCACGCAATTTCCAGATGGGAACGTCAAATCCGAGAGCCACCGCTTCACCGCGGGAAACGCTTGCCACTGGCATTGCCGCGTTCCACGCCGCCACGCTGCAATGGGAACCGGGCTTAATGGTAATGCGACCGTTCGCAATAAGCGGGATATCCGGGTTTGAGTTCCGGTCGGGCATAAATTTCCACTATCGTCATTCCACTATACGCCTAATGGTTGTCCATATTAGCAGCTGCAAATATAGTTCATGTATTTTAGAATGTCACGTTTTACCTTCAATGTACAAAGCCTGGAGAAGAAGCGTTACTGTTGTCAGTATTGAACTGTGAGCTATAGTGTGGTCTACAGGGAAAGCTGTGCATCTGCAATGTGGCAGACAAGGAGTAATAAGGTACTCAGACTTAAATGTTGGGGGTTGGCTGCACATTTTTAAAACCAAACTACAATAATCAGAAGCACTACGTTCTGTTTGAGTCGCTTACGTCAAAATTACTGTTACAATTTCGAAACATTTTCAGATACTATTGCCGCACGGGATTAGCCGAGCGGTCTAGGGCGCTGCAGTCACGGGCTGTGCGGCTGGTCCCGGCGGAGGTTCGAGTCCTCCCTCGGGCATGGCTGTGTGTGTTTGTCCTTAGGATAATTTAGGTTAAGTAGTGTGTAAGCTTAGGGACTGATGACCTTAGCAGTTTCGTCCCATAAGATTTCACAAACATTTGAACATTTTTTTCAGATACTATCAAAGATCCTATAGGGCATTAATACCCAATGTCATGCCCTTAAAATTAATAATTATTTAAACACATAATTTTTTTAAAAAAGATATTTACACTGATAAAATTTTTCCAATTTGGTAAGAAAGGAGGAATATCATTCAAGTATTAATGCCCTATATATTAAATTTAGTAGGAGCTGGAAATGTTACGAAATTGAGTAAATGACAAGTAATTTTGACATAAGCGGCTCAGAAAACGAATGTATTGGTTTTGATTATTACAGTCTGTTTATAAAAATGTACGGCAAACCCCCAATCATGCGCAACTTTCCCAGTGGGTCCCGCTGCGGCTTAGTGTTAGTTTAATTGCTGCCACAGCAACGCTTTCTACCCAGACTGACTACACATTAGAGGTAAAATGTGACATTATTCTAAAACTTTTCTTCTCTACCACTTCTCATAAGCGGTTTTTCCGCAGAACGTCTTTACAAATTATTAATTCAATACCCATTACGTTCCTGCTTCTGACGTTTTCATCGGGTTCTTTTCTAGGCGTCGGGATGGCCATAGCCAATTTTTTTATTTATGAGCGTTGGCACATTTTCGAGTTAGAAGTTTTAAATTCTTTGATGAGAATGTTGGGGAATGTGGTTTTTCCGGCTTTTAAACAGATGTCTTTTATGGATTGACTGTAAGTACACACAAACCTAATCGCTTTTATTTTCCATTGCATGCCGCGGCCAGAATTCTAATAAGTTGTTTTACACATTTGTATATAGATAAACACCTTACAATGCAAATATAGTTTGCGAAATCGGTTGCGTCTTTGAATAAATATTGTAACAGTCGCAGTGGTCTTCCTTATTTAAAATGGTCGCAGGTTTGTTTAACGCGTGGAAGAGTGTCACGGAGACGCTGAAAGAAGTAAACTGATAAAAGCCTGAAGATAGACGCAGACTAGCCGGTACATAAAGGTGATAATGATTTCTTGTGGTTGGACGGCCTGTTGCAAGTCTTTCAATTAGACGCCACTTCAGCGATTCGCGCGTCCCTAGCCTGTCCCAGCGAAAACCTATGTAGTAAGTTCCAAGAAAAAACTTCAAGGGATGAATGTAGGACTAAACTCCAGTCACCTACGTATTGCTCACTTACGCACTCTTACGGACTTTGAAGGAAACACTAGAGTAATTGCGGCACGCACGAAGCGTTTATGGAATCATTCTTTCCGGGCTCCATAAATGATCAGAATGGAAAAAAAGCCTAAGAATTGTACAGTGGCAAGTACCTCTGCATGGGCTTCACAGTGGTTTGCAGAGTACGAATGCAAATGAAGATGTAGGCATAAATGTCTCCACATAGCACGGAATGCCTATTATATTTTAGAGAAATAAGTGGCTTTAATTGCACACGTAGTGATGTTATAGGCTACTGTGACAGTTATTTAAAGATAGATTCGATCACTAAAAAGCTGATTCCTGCACGTGTTGCTCCTGCATAGGTACTTGGAATCTATTTCCAATACTGAACTGAGCGTCAGCATTCCAGAAACAAACATACATTCAATGTAAGATGAGGAAGATGGTATCCAACAATCGAGAAAGGCTAGTACCAGAGACAAGCATTACAATCATCTTTCTAAACACTGAAGGTTTATCAATGTGTTAAAAAGGAGCTGTCACACAACCTTTGTTGTACACACAAATGCGATCTATTATGCGTCCAAGAAACACATAAAGACATTCATCAAAGACGCCCTAATGAAATTGGTGGCTGAAAGACCTCATGGCCAAAATGGGAGTGCCATCTTTGCCAAATTCGATCTCCAGATTCTCACGAATTCCATCATAGAGCAAAATAGCATTGAAATCATTACTGTAGAAGTTAGTAACCTTGGTATTTCCTCTGTCTACAAGCCTCCTCATGAAGCATTCTTATTTAATACTCCTGCCAATTTCAACAGACTGTAGCGATCTGTAATTATTGGTGACTTCAACAGCCATAGCACTGTTTGGGGCTACTCATATGATGATCCAAATGGAGATGCAATAGTAGAATGGGCAGAACTGCATCAACCATCTTTCATACACGATAATAAACTTCCTCCGTCTTTCAATAGTGGTAGATGGCAACGCGGATATAATTCTGATCTTATTTTTGTGAGCGAGAAATTGGCTGAGCAAAGTATGAAATCTGTTTGTACACCGATTCCTCACACACAACACCGTCCAATTATGTGTCAGTTGGTACCTGCAGTCCGCCCACACACCGTGCCCTTCAGGTGAAGGTACAATTTCAAAAAGGCAAACTGGCAAACATTCCCCACAATGCTTGATGAATTCATCCCGTTCCTGAGGCATATGAAGAGTTTCTGGAAGTAATCCAGTACAGCTCAAGAAAAACTATTTCTAGAGGCTGCAGGACCAGTTACATTCAAGGCCTTACCTCCGAAACATTCAGTTTATTGAAAGAATATCAAGACCTATTCAAAAACGACCCTTTCAGTGATGAAACTATCTCTAGCGGGCAGTGTGTTATTTCCCCCATTTCTGAATATAAACGCAACCAATGGAATAAATTAATGGAAGAACTGGACATGGGAAGAAAGAGTTACAATGCCTGGAGGTTACTTAAATGGTTCAAATGGCTCTGAGCGCTATGGAACTTAACATCTGAGGTCATCAGTCCCCAGAACTTAGAATTACTTAAACCTAACTAACCTAAGGACATCACACACATCCATTCCCGAGGCAGGGTTCGAACCTGCGACCGTAGCGGTCACGCGGTTCCAGACTGAAGCGCCTAGAACCGCTCGGCCACAACGGCCGGCGGAGGTTACTTACGACACCTCAGTAATGATACAACAAAGTCCTCACTACGTAGTAACATTTCTGCAAATCAAATTGCAAGTCAGCTCGTGGAGAACGGCAAACCAAGGAAAGCTAGAATTGGACCCAAACAAAACGCCGAAAAACTGATGTGTCGGGAAAACTGCATAGTCTCTTACCATATTACAATGGAAGATCTGAATAGAGCACTGAATAAATGCAAAACTGGTAAGGCGGCAGGTATGGATGACATATGCATTGAACAACGTAAAAGATTTGGTCCTGCCAGTAAGCAATGGCTCTTGGAGTTATACAACAACTGCATCAACTACTGAAAAATCCCTAAATTGTGGAGAAAAGCCAGAGTTATTGCAATACTAAAGCCTGGAAACAACGCAAGTGATCCCAACAACTACCGGCCAATCTCCTTACTGTGTCATTTACATAAAATCTTGGAAAGAATGATTTTGGACAAACTGTCTGATGTGTAGAACAAGCCAGATTTCGACCAGGGAGAAGCTGTACTTTACAAGTACTGCACCTAACACAGTATACAGAAAGCAGCTATGAAAACAACAAAGTCACTGGTGTAGCTTTTATTGACTTCACATCAGCCTACGATACTGTTAACCACCGTACATTGTTAAATAAAGAGCTTAACATAACTGGGGATTACAAATTCATCCAAATGATTGAGTGCTTTCTTCAGAACAGAAGGTTTTTTGTTGCATTTCAAGGTCAGCGGAGCATATGGAGGAATGTAAAGAACGGCCTTGCACAAGGCAGTGTGCTAGCTCCTATACTTTTTAACGTCTACACAAGTGATCAGCCCTGGACGCAAGAGAGAAAGAGATTTATTTACGCTGATGATGTCGTTCCAGCAGTTCAAGGAACATCTTTTGAACATGTTGAAGAGGAGCTCTCCCATACTCTAGAAATTCTAAGTGGCTATTACCAAGGCAACCAGCTGAAGCCAAATCCACCAAAAACACAGATTTGTGCGTTCCATCTTAGAAATAAGAATGCAGCAAGGAAATTGCAGGTGTTCTGGGAAGGTAAGCAATTAGAACACTGCTTCACTCCCAAATATCTTGGAAGAACTCTTGATCGAGCACTTACCTACAGAATACATTGCTTGAACAGCAAACGGAAGATATCTGCAAGAAACAACATTCTCCGGAAATTACCGGGTACAACCTGGGGGACGCATCCTCGCATCTTAAGAACTTCTGCTGTAGTTCTTTGTTATTCAGCTGCAGAATATGCTTGCCCAGCCTGGTGCAGATCTAGTTGTGTTAAACAAGTGGATATCACCTTGAATGAAACCTGCAGACTCATTACGGGAAGTTTGAGATCTACACCACTTGATAAAGTTTATTGTCTAGAGAGCATCCCACCTCCAGACATCCGTCGTGAATGTGCATCCAGACTGGAAAAGTCTAAGGCAATGAAGCTGAAGACCCTCGCACTACACGGGTATCAGCCAGCAGTACCAAGGCTCAAGTGAAGGAAAAGCTTTCTCCATTCAACTGAAAGTCTCACTGAACCACCTTCGAACTTCAGAGTGAACTCATGGCGTTTCAGATCCAGCCACCTTGCAGGGTGGATGATCCCGACTGAAATCCTCCCATCAGGTCACGAAGAAAGCTGGTCAATATGGAAGACCCTCAACAGGAGTTGGAAGAACGAAGACCAACTTGAAAAAGTGGGGATATGCATGGGACTCCACAGCATGTGGTGAAGAACAGATAATGAGTCATCTTCTTGTCTGCAGCCTATATCCAACGTCATGCACGCCACAGAATGTCATCGATGCCACCAAGGAAGCATGCGAAGTTGCTACATACTGGTCACGCCGCATTTAATTGTAATTGTAATGCTTATAGTACCATGTTTTGGAACATTTTGTATAATTTGTAAGCTATAGTGTGTGTTCCTGACACGATTAAATAAATTTAAAAAATCACTAAAATGTAACTGTGACATAACTGAAAAATATAAATCTAACACAGCTGTAATATCACAACTCTATCAGGTATAATTCATTCACTGAACACAAGTTTTCAGTTAAATTTTCTTTCTGTGTGTAGGTGCCAAATTTAGTTAGTTCAGCAGTACACAATTATTACCTCCTAGTTCTTCTTTGCCAGAGCACAGAAACAGTTGAGTAGCAGAAAAGTAGTGAAGTAAGATTTTTCTTTCCCTTCACCATGTACATTATCCTCAAGCACAACGGCACATTTGCAAGGGCCTACTCTAAGCACCACCTCCTCCCCTCCTCCTCCTCCTCCTCCTCCTCCTCCTCAAGAGGGAAAACGCAAACTGAACCAAAATCCTGCCCCCAGACATAGACATATGAGTACAGTATCAGTTTGAAAAAAGAACATGAAATGGATATTGACTAGCTGAGGGATGAAACCTCAAGCCGTTTAGACATTGTTCGAAACTAACATATGTTACCCCCACAAGCTCAGGTTCTGGTTACGCTTTTACACGTGTTGCTTCAGCTACGCATTTCTCTAACTGTTGGAAATGAAATAAGACAGCTCACAAAACTTCAGAACCTACAGATGAATTTCCGTTAGCGATAAAATGTCCAAAACAAAGAATATTTTTACGGCACAGCATATCAGCTTACCCCTTTGAACGGAATACGACTACTTTTGAAATCTGCATAAACAAAACTTATGGCGCCACGAGATGACTTCTGTCTGGTTTGAAACCAGATATGCCTTTTTTAAACGCATTTACCCTATTGGAAACGTTCAATTGCCGGCCGGAGTCGCCGAGCGGTTCTAGGCGCTACAGTCTGGAGCTGCGCGACCGCTACGGTCGCAGGTTCGAATCCTGCCTCGGGCATGGATGTGTGTGACGTCCTTAGGTTGGTTAGGTTTAAGTAGTTCTAAGTTTTAAGGGACTGATGACCTCAGAAGTTACGTCCCATAGTGCTCGGAGCCAAACGTTCAATTCAGCAAGGAAATACAGCATTCCATCGCTTCCCAAACGCCCCACTAATTTAATTAGCGCCCCATGGACATGAGGATTCCTGCCTTATTGTACACATTACCAGCTCTCAGTCCCACTGATAGCGATAATATGTGCAATCCTGAGAAAAAAGTCTTGCATTTCCCGCCCGCTGGCGAAGATGACGACTGGTTTGCCGAAATGTCGTAATGTTGAACAACTCGGTTCAAAAACAGGGAGCTTCTTGTCAGGAGTATATGCCTGAAGTCTGTATTTACCCCTATCGTGTTACTGGCTGAGGCACTACACAATTTAAATAAAATTTGGTGCTTATATTAGTCAGAAGTTAACAGGTTAAACATAGACAGAAAGAAGTTCTGAGAACGGTACTGCGTCATAATGTAAGAAACTATACGGGTTATAGAGTCCTACTGACCCATAAGAAGATCACTATAACCGTGGCCGAAACGTTGGTTTCTCCAGTATAGTTCTTTACATTACGTCGCTCAGAAAACTCTTATGTCAACTGTCTCTGCCTGCGCAAGCCTACGCAATTAGATTAAACTTAATTATTCTGTTATACTTGCTTACGCTTATTTCCACATTTCATGCAGATAAATGGTGACGATACACGAGCCTCTGATCACGGAGAAAATTACGATATTATGTTCGAAGGAACTGATATATCAAGACACAAAGTAATTAAAGACATTAGCGGCCAGTGGGCATTATTTTTATCAATGTGTGAAGTTGAAAATTGGTACCAGACTGGGATCGATCCCGGCTCTCCTGCTTACTACGCAGATGGGCTGCCACTACGCCATCCAGACACAGTGGTCACCACAGCTACACAGACCACCCTATCATGTCTCCCGTCAGACCCAAATTCTGAACTTATCCACTCGCTACTGATGTAGTGCCCCTTGCCCATTCTTATTACCAAAAACATTTAGCCGATTCTCGTAAAAGTTTGAGCGTGGTGTGAATCCACACAGAAAGGACCATTGAACGTCCTCGAGGTAATTATATATGTGTTGTCTGTTCTTTCAGAGAAGTTGAGAATTTGGTTCTGAAGGGAGGTACTCTAGGGCAGTCCGTGCAGACATGATGGCCACGTCTCCAGATGGCGCAGTGGTCAGTGCATCTGCCCAGTAAGCAAGAGACCCAGGTTCGAGTCCTGATCCAGAACAAATTTTCAACTTTCTTCATTGATATAAACCAATGTCTGCTGGCAGCTAATGTCATGTCCTTTATGTCTTCATTCATAGTGGCTGCAGGATAAAATGGTGTCTGTTCTTTCGGACATCTCTGCAAGAACAGCACCACGTAAAACTAATGTCTCATTTGCTCGCGATTATTCTTGAGTATTTAAAAAAAAAAGTTGCTGTCAGATGTGCTGACGAAGTGATTGCCTTGGGGCTGGCGCAGGGCTGCCCTCGTTCCTCCCATCTTTTGTTCGGCGTGCAGTCCGCACACAGTGTGGGTGAGCGTCCAAAATCTCCTTCTCGCCTTCGCTCGTCCGAGGTTCGCGCCATGGGACATACAAGCTGACGGTGTCTGCGCTCTTGCTCCCCCTCCACCTGAAGTTAATTCGTAAATACGATATACTTTCTTTTCAACGGTGCTTACTACGAGCAGGAGGAAGGAGTAACCACAGCGGATTTACTTTCACCAGCTGTCGCTGAAATGTATTTGGAGCATTTCGAAGAGGAAGCCTGGTAATTAGTTAAAAGGAAACCTATCGTCTTTCTTATCGTACGTCGACAAATTCTTCGTCATGAGCTCATGGAAGAGACAAGTTGAATAATTTCCTCGTACATCTCAACACCATACATCAGAACAACAATTTTATCCTTGGAAATCGAAGCAGATGGAGTGTTCCTCTTTCTGGATGTCCTGGTGAAACCATATCAGACGGCACGTTGGTCGACGGTGTTTACCGTAAGACGCAAACCGATCTATACTTAAAACGCCGGCAGCTGATACCACGTGGCGTAGAAAACGGAGTGCTCAAAACATCAGCATATATGATTCATACCTCATCTCACAATTAGTATGAACCAAGAATCTGAGAATCTGAAGAAGACGGTGTTTCGACACTGCACATTCGGCGAACCCTCCATCCTACACCGATTGTACAACAGGCAGAGATAGAAGGGGAACCTCAAAAGGATGTGGCCATTGTGTTTATTCCATTTCGTGGTACATTATCCGGTAAAATAGGAAAATTTCTTCGGAAACACCAAGTGAAGACTGTCTCCTGCCCACCAGCTGAAACACGGACGCTACCTGATAGTACCAAGGACGAACTCTGACGATTGTAGTCCGGGGCTGGCAGATCATCTGCCAATGTTGCATATATACATTAATCAGACGTGATAGCGGCTACATCCTTGGGACAAGAATTTGCCGTGATTAAGAAGAAGAAGGGCATATCCCACAACGAACTGACTTCGAACGGAGTGACGTGTCAGTGAGAGGAGGAGAAAGACGAGATGGGGGGAGGGGGGAGGAGGGGCTTGAGCGCACAGGTAATCAATCGATCAGCACACCTGATGATGGCAACTTGTCGTTTGCCAAAATATTACGTCTGATGGACACTGACATCCGGCCGTTCACCCGTGAACTATTTCGCCATGAATTCGGGAGAATTTGGAAGAATCATTTTCTTCAATACTGTTAAAAACCTAAATTCAAATGATTGCTAGGATTCGCACCTGTCCTATATAGCAAGGGATTTCCTGTACTTCGTGATTAAAGCAACTGCCTAGCAGGTCGCTGTGGGCGAGCAGTTCTAGTCGCTTCAATCGGGAATCGCGCTGCTCCTACGGTCGCAGGTTCGAATCCTGCCTCTGACATGGTTGTGTGATGTCCTTAGGTTAGTTGCTTAATAGCTTGGTTGTCCGCCTTTGGAAAGAAATACTCTACTGGACGTTAAAACTGCTACACGAAGAAGAAATGCAGATGATAAACGGGTATTCATTGGACAAATATATTATACTAGAAGTAAAATGTGATTAGATTTTCACGCAGTTTGGGTGCATAGATCCTGAGAAATCAGTACTCTGAACAACCATCTCTGGCCGTAATAACGGCCTTGATACGCCTGGGCGTAGAGTCAAACAGAGCTTGGATGGCGTGTACAGGTACAACTGCCCATGCAGCTTCAACGCGATACCACAGTTCATCAAGAGTAGTGACTGGCGTATTGTGACGAGCCCGTTGCTCTGCCACCATTGACCTGACGTTTTCAATTGGTGGTGGAGAATGTGCTGGCCAGGGCAGCAGTCGAACATTTTCTGCATCCAGAAAGGACCGTACAGGACCTGCGACATGCGGTCGTGCATTATCATGCTGAAATATAGGGTTTCGCAGGGATCGAATGAAGGGTAGAGCCACGGGTCGTAACACATCTGAAATGTAACGTCTACTGTTCAAAGTGCCGTCAATGCGAACAAGAGGTGACCGAGACGTGTAATCAATGGCACCCCATACCATCACGCCTGGTGATACGCCAGTATGGGGATGAAGAATACACGCTTCCAATGTGCGTTCAGCGCGATGTCGCCAAACACGAATGCGACATTCATGATGCTGTAAACAGAACCTGGATTCATCCGAAAAAATGACGTTTTGCCATTCGTGCACACAGGTTCTTCGTTGAGTACACCATCGCAGGGCCTCCTGTCTGTGATGCAGCGTCAAGGGTAACCGCAGCCACGGTCTCCGAGCTGATAGTCCATGCTGCTGCAAACGTCGTCGAACTGTTCGTGCAGATGGTTGTTGTCTTGCAAATGTCCCCATCTATTGACTCAGGGATCGAGACGTGGCTGCACGATCTGTTACAGCCATGCGGATAAGATGCCTGTCATCTCGACTGCTAATGACACGAAGCCGTTGGCATCCAGCACGGCGTTCCGTATTACCCTCCTGAACCCACCAATTCCATATTCTGCTAACAGTCGTTGGATCTCGACCAACGCGAGCAGCAATGTCGCGATACGATAAACCGTAATCGCGATAGGCTACAATCCGACCTTTATCAAAGTCGGAAACGTGATGGTACGCATTTCTCCTCCTTACACGAGGTATCACAACAACATTTCACCAGGCAACGCCGGTCAACTGCTGTTTGTGTATGTGAAATCGGTTGGAAACTATCGTCATGTCAGCACGTTGTAGGTGTGGCCACCGGTGCCAACCTTGTGTGAGTGGTGTGAAAAGTTAATCATTTGCATATCACAGCATCTTCTTCCTGTCGGTTAAATATCGCGTCTGTAGCACGGCATCTTCGTGGTGTAGCAATTTCAATGTCTAGAGTGTACATCACTGATTCTGCGTATCAGGATTACTACAGTTTGTTCGTGGGTGTGTGGAGGTATGTGACATCTGATTTCCACTCGCAGGTCACGTAATTCGCATAAATAAAGGGCCCCTGATATGCGTACGCAGTGATGGCGGCCATTAGCGACCCAGATGTGTTCCACAGAAGTCGTATCAGGTGAATTTGGTCGCAAAGGCATAGACGTAAGTTCACTATAATGCCCCTGATACTGCTGTCGGGAAAGCTATCAGGCATGAACGGATGCAGGTGCAGCTGTCAGCGTATCTTCGATTAATACCACAGGTCCCATGCAAGCGCAAGTGAATGTCTCCCACAGCATAATACTGCTCCCACCAGCCTGCTTCCGTGGCACGCTGCACGTTTCGAGCCGTCGTTCACCTCAATGACGGCGTTTGTGGAGCGACCATCGACCTAGTGCAGTACAAATGTGACTCACCCGAAGGGCCGATACGTTTCCACTGATCGACGGTCGAATTATGACGGTCCCGTGTCCACTACAGTAACTGACGATGTCGTTGGGTTCACATGTGAACACGTGGGGGTGGTCTGCTGCAGAAAAATGGTTCAAATGGCTCTGAGCACTATGGGACTCAACATCTTAGGTCATAAGTCCCCTATAACTTAGAACTACTTACACCTAACTAACCTAAGGACATCACACACACCCATGCCCGGGGCAGGATTCGAACCTGCGACCGTAGCAGCCCCGCGGTTCCGGACTGCAGAGCCAGAACCGCACGGCCACCGCGGCCAGCGCCTCGGGCATGGATGTGCGCTATGTCCTTAGGTTAGTTAGGTTTAAGTAGTTCTAAGTTCTATGGGACTGATGCCTTAGCAGTTAAGTCCCATATTGCTCAGAGCCATTTGAACCATTTGGCTAAAGTGCTATAATTAACTTATCAAAGCTTACGAAAATGCCTAAGGATGGTAAGAGAAAGTGTCACTTTGCGGATGATTACACAAAAGACTGTTCTTTTGTAGAGAAAGAACGTACGTATCAGGACGCACTGTGTGTGATTTGTGAATGTTTCACCTCAGCAACTCACGGAAGTAAAGCAAAAGTGAGGCATCACATTTCTACGAGGAATCCTACAAATAGATTCGCTGTAGCATCGACTTCAAAGCCTATTTCTACATTCATCACTAAAGAAGGTACTCACGAAGAAGTGCTCGTTGCTGCTGCAGAAGTGACTACAGCTTATAAAATTGTCAAGTCTTCAATCCTTCAATTCTCTAGACAGTACCGTAAAACTGTATGCCGCAATGTATCCTGACTCCAAAGTCGCCCCAAATAGTCTACAGCCTGGACCAAAGCTACGGCGATTGTTAAAAACATAACATTTGAAACTTCTTAGTGTTTGCTTATTTTTATCATTTCAAACACTGACCTACAGAATTTTCCCTGGAAAAGACAATTCAAACGTGACCTATTCATTTATTACCCACAATATACAAACCCAATGAAATCTGACTGCTATACAAGACAACATGGCTTCAAATAATTAACACAAAAGAATGGCCCTGAACTGGAAGAAATCCTAAAAATAACCTGTACTTGCCTCATAGAAAATCTTCATAACACGAACTACAGCAATTACAGCAAGCAGCAACTATAGCCAGCTAAATAAAAGGATTCTAACTGTTATAAGCTCTAACTACTAGGAGGCATATGGTTATCAAAAGAAAGATTTTGTTGAAGAGCAAACAATGTATTTAGCAGATTTTACCTTATTTATGTGACATCCAGTTCCAAAAATTATATGGTCCTCAATAATTCCACTACCCAGACATTACCAGCTACATCCATCCTCATTTTACAATGCATGTCCCACCAACAGTGAGTCTCCACGAAGGACACATGACCAAGCCGTCCACTCGCTAACTGCTAATGCTAGTCCGTGCAACCACAGTCTCTTACCGAGTGCGCAGAGTGCTGTCAGCAATATTAACACAGTCTGTAGCGCTGCCAACATACAAACATATAAACAAGCTACTTACACATTCTCGCACCGCACTCCGTCCAAATGCATAAAATAATTGCAAGAAGTTTTATTTCATGGCATACACATCGACCCATTGAACCACAAGGCTGAAAACATGATTCCTTTGTTGTTCGGTACTCCACTGAAACTAACGGAATCCAGCAGAAGCTGTTGAAGTTTGAATCACTGGATAACGTAACGTCGGAGACAACTGTAAAGTTTTGACTAGACATTTTAAGATAATTGTAAATTCCTTTACATAAATTAATCGCTTTTTGTGCAGGAAATACTGATATCTACTTCGGAGGGCTTTATCGACGCAGCCAGCGTAAGTTTCTCACCACGTTAAAGAAGGAGTTAAAAGTGTAGAAGAAACTGGATGCCCTGCCCGTATTCTCCACAACACTGTATCAAGCCCTGCTGGAGTCTACACCGAAATAATGGCTGTGTAAATATTTGATTATTTTTCAACATCTACAGCTACATCTACATACATACTCCGCAATCCACCATACGGTGCGTGGCGGAGGGTACCTCGTACCACAACTAGCATCTTCTCTCCCTGTTCCACTCCCAAACAGAACGAGGGAAAAATGACTGCCTATATGCCTCTGTACGAGCCCTAATCTCTCTTATCTTATCTTTGTGGTCTTTCCGCGAAATATAAGTTGGCGGTAGTAAAATTGTACTGCAGTCAGCCTCAAATGCTGGTTCTCTAAATTTCCTCAGTAGCGATTCACGAAAAGAACGCCTCCTTTCCTCTAGAGACTCCCACCCGAGTTCCTGAAGCATTTCCGTAACACTCGCGTCATTATCAAATCTGCCAGTAACAAATCTACCAGTAACAAATCTAGCAGCCCGCCTCTGAATTGCTTCTATGCCCTCGCTCAATCCGACCTGATACGGATCCCAAACGCTCGAGCAGTACTCAAGAATAGGCCGTGTTAGTGTTTTATAAGCGGTCTCCTTTACAGATGAATCACATCTTCCCAAAACTCTACCAATGAACCGAAGACGACTATCCGCCTTCCCCACAACTGCCATTACATGCTTGTCCCACTTCATATCGCTCTGCAGTGTTACGCCCAAATATTTAATCGACGTGACTGTGTCAAGCGCTACCCTACTAATCGAGTATTCAAACATTACGGGAATATTTTTCCTATTCATCTGTATTAGTTTACATTTATCTATTTTTGAGTTAGCTGCCATTCTTTACACCAATCACAAATTCTGTCCAAGTCAACTTGTATCCTCCTACAGCCACTCAACGACGGCACCTTTCCGTACACCACAGCATCATCAGCAAACAACCACACATTGCTATCCACCCTGTCCAAGAGATCATTTATGTAGATAGAAAACAACAGCGGACCTATCACACTTCCCTGGGGCACTCCAGATGATACCCTCACCTCCGATGAACACCCACCATGGAGGACAACGTACTGGGTTCTTTTACTTAAGAAGTCATACACGTAAGGACAGAGAAGCTGAGAGTGTCTGGCTTGTACGTGGATGTCAATCATCAGGCTCTTCTACCTCACTCAAAACCAAGACGGCTGTCATTAACGCCCGCAGTTGAGAGAAATCTTTAACTTCGGATTTCAATAAAACAATTTTTTGATGCCGAAGACAGACCGTCTAAAATACTTTCGTATATTTTCAATAGTCCGATCAGTGAAATTCACTTCATATTTCTGCAGTCAAACTTGGCTGTTTGTAAAAAAACAAAAAAGGAATATAAAAAGCGTGGAGAAGAATAAAGTCTAGATAGTTAAAATAAGAAATTTATTAATCGACACTCAAAGCTGTTTCAGTGAAAGGAAGACAGCCAGTTTTATAGGCATGCAAACCAAGTTGAATTTGAACAAGTTAAAGAATGAAAATCCTAACCAAGAAATAATTAATTTGATTTTGAAACTGAAGGAAGAGACTATGACTTTCTATACCACAGCATTTGATTACATAGAGAAATCGGCTGTTTCTTTCAATAAATATCAAGTATTTGATTGGACGACGCTATCTGAAACCCAAGAATGGGTGATGATTGAAAACACTATTATATACCTGACTAGGAATGGTGTAAAGATTTCAAGCGGCAGTTGTTTTGAGGAACATATGTATCGCAAAAGCTTTTTAGAGACTCTGAAGAATGTAAGTCTAAGCACTCCGTGAAAGAAAGTTGGATTTACTTTCTTAAGGAAACCAAACATCCTGAACGCAAATGCAAACTACTGAAATTATGAATATGTTTTCTATTCCCGCACACAACGCTACTGTAGAAAGAGTATTTTCGCTTATGTCGACCCAGTGGACTGATGAAACAAATCGACTGATGCCAGGGGCTGTGGAATCAGTCTTACAATTCCAGTTTAACTACAAGCTGACTTGAGCTGACTTGCATGGAGTTTTACAAATACGTAAAATGGAAAAAAGTTGTGCTGGGAAAGGTGAAATCTTCCGAGTAGTATGGTGTATCAACTACTTCTGTCGCAAAACGTTCCACGTAATTGCGTTCTAAATAACAAGTAATTATATTAATAAATTTTTTACTTCATTTCTACATCCCCATCTCAGTATCCGACGAGGCTCCACCTAGGTACGGCTTACCTAGTACTGGCTCGGTTTACATCTACTGGAAACACTTATTTGGCAAGTCAAGTGAAAGCGTTAGTGTGCGCAAAGAACAAAAATGTCCCTGTACTCGATGTCACTGCAGCATTGGAAGTCATCAAGGGAGCTTTTAAGTGTGAATTTAAAGGAGAAACTCGGTGACTACGTTTGTTGTTTTCTTGAAAAATTTTTCTACGGCAAAAAGTAAAGGACAATAGTTAGACGAAGGAAGATCGCCACAATGTTTCGTCGATAAGCGACGATATTGGTGTTTCTGGAAGTAAGTCTGTCATTTACTAGAACGACATTGGACTGCCGGCAACGTATCAATTTAAACTTTTAAAATTAATCAAACTTCATTAATTACTAGTGAAAGCTTTTTGTATATTTTTACACCCACACATCGTGGTCAGCACTTCTTTCGCTAAGAGAAGGTAGAAAACAGAAGCTCCCTTGTGATCTTGTCACTGTTTGTATATCAAACAGAAGCACATATGACTTACTGGATCTACTATGCCTCGATTGCGCCACACTTACGGTACCTCGCAACTGAGCAGGATGAGCACACAAGATAAGCAGACACTCGTTTCGATAGCGCGACGTCCATATTCCTCTCCCCCCACTCTCTCTCTCTCTCTCTCTCTCTCTCTCTCTCTCTCTGTCTGTGTACTTGTGCGTGCGTGTGTAACTGGTTATCTCGACAGGCTTGTAAAAATGGATTGAGTTCTACAGGCTCCAAGATAAGATCATCAAACGTTCGGCAAATGGCTTGCTGTGAGCGAGAAGCTCTGCTGTGAGGGGCAAGATACACGACCGATATGAATTTTTCATTGTGGTTGCTGAAGTAGAGGAGAAACAAACCACTCACAGCTTCAGTCTAAGGGTAATGAAACACATTAACACAGCTGACATTCTTAAATGAATTATAATGGTGTAGAGTGAATCTGTCAATCTCCAGTGAAAAGCCGCCGCAGTGAAGCAGAATGGAACGCAGAGCGATTCGATCCTGGCGCTTCGCATTTCGCGGTCGACGCTTTTAACAAAACCTTGAGTACGTTGGCGGACCAACTCAAAGTTTCAAATGTTGGGAGTTTCTCTACTACTGTTTGTAGCACTGAAGGAGAGCTCTCGAATACCTTGCTCCCAGCCACTCTTAACAACAAAGTGATTTTGCAGCGTGAATTAGACTGCAGGGGAGACCGCACAGTTTTAAGCCAAATGAAAGATTTAATATAGCGAAACTCTGTAGGAAAGGTAGAAAGTCATTCTTAAAACAGGAGCTGGGCTGTTGTTGGAGCTTCCTCCTCGCGGGGATGCTAATCCAATTACGCACGCAGGAAAACTTTCGGAATTGGAAGAGTAGAAGATACATAATAACTGAAGTAGTAACTCAGGCTATGAGTGATGCCACGACCAGGGTGACCAACTTAGTGATTCTGCCGCTAGATCTATCCTTTTTTAATTCAATATGGTGACAAGATTTTTAGTTTTGCGGTAGGTCACATTTATGGAGATTTTAAAAGCGTTTTACTGACTAATCTGGAGTCTTCTTAAAGAATGGCAGTAAACTGTAAGTTTCAGTTTGACATGAAATGTGAGACAATTGTCGCAATGATTAGATGTAACTTCCGTCGTTCCTTGTTAGCAGCCATAAAGTATCAGTGTTACTGATACACCGCAAAGTAAATATTGATTGAAAGTATCGCCTAAATGTTTCCAATATACCGGTATTTCTATATATAGTTGTACGATATCCCAAATTTCCCCTGGGATTCCACACCCTAGTGCTTACTGTGGTGTCGAAGTAAGAATAACAAAATCAATTCAGTCCTCGATCACGCTATTAAGAAGCTTGTCAGTGATAGACATTTTTACATAAATTCATTGAAATGGGTAAGACGCAGTATCTGCAAAGATTTCTAGCAGAGTGGCTAAAAGCGAAAACTATAAAAATTGGTTACGCAGAGTGAAGTGCAGTTATCTGCTAAATTAAGTGATTTAACGATTAAGTGATTTAACGAAACATATGAACACTAGCGAGGTAAAAAAGGGAAGCACCTATTCATGATCCATATCAACATGTTATCATTCAAACCAGTGAATACTGAAACAAAACGAGTGGAAGCACAAATTCCGTTATTCACTGCAAAGCACTGTTCTTTCAGAGTAACTAATCACATGTGCGAATTCTGTAGATCGTGTTTTTCATATAGCAGGGGTGCCAGTGAAATAAAGATACTCAGAAAAAAATGCCCTGCTATCGTTTGCAGTGTCATAAGGCCATTGTTTGATGAACAGTTACTAAAAGATATTGGTGATAGGGGTTACAGCTTACTGATTGATGAAAGTAACGATTGTTACAAAATTGTTCGGTCAGCCATCAGGTACTATTGAGAAACAAAGAAATGCGTTGTTGCAACCTACTTGCAGGTAATACAACTAAGTGAATGCACTGCTGATGCTCCGACCTCAGCCGTAAAGACTTGTATAAAGGACAGAGGTTTATATTATGCGGAATTAATAGCTGTTGGGACTGACAATGCATCGGTGATGACTGGTACCAACAATGACGCGTACGCCAAGCTAAAACTGAATTACCTCACTCGCAGCTAATTATATGCCCGTGTCATTCGCTACAGCCAGCAATTTCCCATGCTACTGCAGAATTCCCTCCTAGAAACTTACATTTTCTAAACAGAGAAACATACAACTGGTTCTCCCATTAGTCAGGTGGGCAAGTCGCATACAAGCAACTGTATGAAGCAATTAGCGGCCGGTGTGGCCGAGCGGTTCTAGGCGCTTCAGTCTGGAACCGAGCGTCTGCTACGGTCGCAGGTTCGAATCCTGGCTCGGGCATGGTTGTGTATGATGTCATTAGGCTAGTTAGGTTCAAGTAGGTCTAAGTTCTAGGGGACTGGTGACCTCAGATGTTAAGTCCCACAGTGCTCAGAGCCATATGAGGTATTTTTGAAGCAATTAGTGAAGGAAAACTACCTTTGAAAGTTGTGAATGTCAGTATTACTCGTTGGCTGTCCACTTCTATAATAGTTTGAGCTGAAAACTCATTTTACTGTAGTAGTGAGCATTGTTATGCCGCAGAGGTTTTATACCAGGTGTATGCAGACCGTAGTAATTACGCATTTTTTGTTTTTCTCAGGCAGATACTAAAGCAAGTTCAGACGGTAAACAAACACTCTGAAAATGAAAATCAACATTCCACAAAACTTCCGGATTATATGTCGCTGCTTATTGAGTCTCATTGTACGAGAATTATGCTTCCAGGCAAAAGATTGGATTTTATACGGGACAAACATCGGTTATGAATTTGAAACGTAAATGTCTACTGAAGAATTCCCTCAGGAAGTTGAGAAGGATATACGTGAAGTGTGTCTTAAATTCATTCAGTTACATCAGCGTCTTGCCGAAAACACAGAAGTTTTGCAGGAAATGGCCCTATTTTAGACTGACGGATGTCACAGACCTGTTAAACTATCTGTAATTGAAGTAGAAAAACTGCTTACAGACTATAAGGACATACTAACAGCTGTAGACATGCAGTGGGATAATTTACGCAATGTACGGTCGCATGATGTGAATGACTGTGTTAAATTTTCGGTAGAATTTTACTGTTATAGAGACTCCAGAGGGGAAAATCCTTTCCATGAACTGGCACGTATCGCCTTACATGTGCTGTCACTCCCACATTCTAACGCAGATGTTGAGCACGTGCTGAGTTTTGTAAATAACATGAAATCAAAAGAGAAGAACAAAACGAAAGTTAGGACACTGCATTACACACTGAAGCGTCAAAGTAACTGGTATAGGCATGCGTACTCAAATACAAAAATATGTAAACAGGCGGAATACGGCGCTGTGGTCGGCAATGCCTATAAAAGACAAGTGTCTGGCGCGGTTGTCAAATCGGTTACTGCTGCTTCAATGGCAGATTATCAAGATGTAAGTGAATTCTAACGTAGTGATTAGTCGGCGCACGAGCGTTGGGAACCAGCATCTCCGAGGTAGCGATGAAGTGGGGATTTTCCCGTACGAACATTTCACGAGTATACCGTGAATTTCAGGAAACTGGTAAAGCGGCAAATCTCCGACATTGCTGCCGCCGGAAAAAGATCCTACAAGAACGGGACCAACGACGACTAAAGAGAATCGTTCAACGTGACAGAAAATTCTGCAGATTTCAATGCTGGGCCATCAACAAGTGCCGGCCGGTGTGGCCGTGCGGTTCTAAGCGCGTCAGTTTGGAACCGCGTGACCGCTACGGTCGCAGGTTCGAATCCTGCCTCGGGCATAGATGTGTGTGACTTCCTTAGGTCAGTTAGGTTTAAGTAGTTCTCTAAGTTCTAGGGGACTCATGACCTCAGTAGTTAAGTCCCATAGTGCTCAGAGCCATTTGAACCATCAACAAGTGGCAGAGTTCAAACGATTCGACGATTCAACGAAACATCATCAATATGGGCTTTCGGAGCCGAAGGTCCACTTTTGTACCCTTGATGACTGCACGACACAAAGATTTGCGCATCGCCTGGGGCCGTCAACACTGACCTTGGACTGCTGATGACTGAAACACGTTGTATCTAGCGGATGGACGTGTACGGGTGTGGAGAAAACCTCATGAATCCATGGACCCTGCACGTCAGCAGGGGACTGTTCAAGCTGGTGCAGGCTCTGTAGCGGTGTGCGACGTGTGCAGTTGGATTGATATGGAACCCCTGATACGTCTAGATACGACTCTGACAGGTGACAACTACGTAAGCATCCTGTCTGATCACCTGCATTCATTCATGTTCATTGTGCATTCCGACAGACTTGGACAATTTATGCAGGACAATGCGACACCCCACATGTCCAGAATTGCTACAGAGTGGCTCCAGGAACACTCTTCTGAGTTTAAAGACTTCCGTTGGCTACCACACACCCCAGACATGAGCATTATTGAGCATGTCTGGGATGCCTTGCAAAGTGCTGTTCACAAGACATCTCGACCCTCTCGTACTCTTACAGATTTGTGGACAGCCCTGAGGATTCATGGTGTCAATTCCGTCCAGCACTACTTCAGACATTAGTTGAGTCCATGCCATGTCGTGTTGCGGCACTTTAGCGTCTCGCGGGGGTCCTATACGATTTAGGCAGGTGTGCCAGTTTATTTGGGTCTTCCGTGTATATTGTGTGCCAAATATGGACTACAAAATGAAGGCAGAGGTTGCAGTTCGTACGAACTGCCGAAAGAGTTGTAGCAAAAGATAGGTATTATGCAGTGCTACTCTAAACCACCAACTTCAGCTTTAGCATCACTTCAACTTCCTTCTCTGAAGAGGAGGTAAACAGCGAAGATGAGGAAATATAAAAGAGCACAAGATGGCGATGATCGAAGTATCTATGTTTAATTTTAAGTCAGTTAAGCATAAGCAGTTTTTTTTGCAGGCATTTCACTACCTGCTTATTTAATTCAGTGCCGGTATATTTCACATTTCTTTTACATGTTTTATAACATATTTCAGATATAATTTTCATTTTTTATGATATGCACGGTACAGTCTTCGTTTTCCCCGCTATTGCGGATAATGGTGTCTTGTTTTTCAGAGGTTTGTCGTCTTGTTTGCAGCTGCGTGTTCTTAGTTCCTCTCCACCTCAAACCCCCTATTTCCCATGTCTCTCCCGTTAATTTCATTTTGTTTATCGACTTCAGTAATCCTCTTTTTCTAAAGTTTTTTTGGTTGTATAAGATTGCATCACATTTAGGGATTTACGTTATATATGTCTATAACGTTTGTTTTCTGTGTTACATTTCTTTGGTTCTTTAATTTCTCATGTAAGAACGAGTTACCGGTATTGGATTACGCTCTCCGTTTACGTGATGTAACTCTAAGTTACATGTTCGCTGTGCTACACTTATTTGCTTGTGAATAATCGATAATGCTTTCATATGTTCGCTCTGCATTATTTTTGGCTTAGATATGACATCATTAGGCAGAGCCAATGTGTTGTATCCTGTTCTTAAGAACCTCCCCCCCCCCCCACGTAATTTGTTGCATGTCGGAAACCTAGGAATTTTTTACGTTCAAACTGGCGACAATTGAAGGTCTTATGTTGGTCATCCTCGCCACGAGTCAGCTCACCTGATAGAGCCGATCTTGCCCTATTATTTCTAATAGTAATTCGAGTTTCAGAGCAAAATTGGTTATTGTACACTCAAAGCTGTATTCGTTATATCCCTGAATAAATATTAGAACTCAGTTGTTGGGAATCTGAGACAGTCACTTTAATCCCTACAAAGCTTTGCCGCAAACAATAAGTTCGCTCTTTTTGAACATTACTGTTTGTATTGATAGCTCCTTCATGATCATGGTTTCTGACGCTATCGAGTATAAGTTAAGAGCATATGAGAGTGCATACAATTACTTGTCTTGTGGGTGATCGATTACTCTTAATACAATATGGCTAAAAGACAAAGAACGTATAGTTTAACTGTGACTGGGAGGAGCAGTATTTTTTTGTCGCATTTGGAGGAAAAATCGTGTTTTTATTGTGTAACAGTAGTTGTCTGTTACCAAGAAACGTGATACAGAACGTCATTTTTCGACCAGTCACGCACACCGTAATAGTGATTTTCCTATCAATTCTGAATTACGAAAACGTCAAGTCAGGGACTTAAAATCTAAATTAACATTACAGCGAATTGTGTTTATTAAGCCATCTCAGAAAAATAGTTACCTGACAATGACCTCTTACACTTTGTGGTATGTTTTAGCGAAAAGGAAACAACCTTTCAGCAAAGGGAAAGTACGTAAAGAAGTAACGAGAAGGAGCTCCGATTGTGTGAATATTTTCCGCTTCAGTTTGATGAAAGCACTGATATTCCCGATATTGGAGAGTTGTGTTTATTTATTAGAATGTCTCATGGTTTTATGGTTAAGGAAAAAGTTTGTAAATATGCTGCCACTTCATGAACGTGCTAAGGTATAAGACATATTTACTGCATTTCTGAAATTTGCGAAAGGTAGCAACTTTTACTCTCTAAACTTGTAGCCACAACACATACTCTCCAACAGCTGGAAAGAAGAATGGATTTCTTTCTCTTTGTGATGTAGATGATTCATTTCCAAAATTTCTTTCTTACTTCTGTATTATATGCGGGGAGGTTTATGTACAAATATTTCGAAATCTGACTATGACTTAAAAATTGCAACTCGTGTAGTAATTGACATCCGATCCACATCACCCTTTGTTCAAAAAACCTTTTGGGTGTATCAGGTTCCGACAACGGTGACATAATGCTTCATTCAGACATAAGGTGGCTTGGTAGGGGGAAAACTCTGGAACCATTCTGCAGTCTTCCAGATAAGATAAAAGATTTTCTGAAATCATCTTTGCAATATTGTCAAGAACTTGAAGAGGTACCATTGCTCGTAGGTTTAGTCTTCTTGACTGATATCACTTTAAAATTAAATAAGCTAAACCTTCAATTCCAATGTGAAAATCGCAAGAGTTCAGCCATGACAAGTACAGTAAACGCTTTTCGAAGGAAACTTTAATTATGGACTGTACACTGAAAAAGAAATTCTCTATCACTCTTTCCCACTTTGAATTCAGTTACTGTTAACCGTAAATTTCGGCGAATGTGATCATCTACTTTTTGTCACGCATCTTCAAATGTGTCGCAGAATTTAGTAACAGTTTTAGCCAGTTTCCAAGATTTGAACAAGGGACAATGTTTATCAATAATTCATTCGTTTCAGTTGACACCACTGAACTTTGAGGTAGATTATGTGAGATCTTCAGAAATTGTAATCTTGAAGAATTAAAAACCAAAATTTTATATCTACAAGAAGATATATATCCCATGATCGTTACTGCTGTTTAGAAAACTTATCCTTGTTCGGAAAATATCAAATTTTGAAGTATGAGCATTATCAACAATAAATATCGTCCCAATCCGACAATCTCACATCTAGAAGATTCACTAAGGACAGCTTGTTCCACGTACGCACAAATTTTTTTTTTTTTTTTTTCGAACTTACGGGAAACATGTAGTGCCAGACTCCACTTTAATTATTTAGGTTGTAATTCTAAGTAATTTTAATTATAATTCTTTGAAATACTTTTACATCTTTACACTTGTGTAGTAGCAGTGGTAATTATCAATTTGTATGTTATAAAAATGTACTTACCAATTTATATGTTATACAAATGTACAGCGTGCGTGCCGTTAATGCTCAGAAAAGAGTCCCGGTACGATGAAGTGAGTCCCATGGTGTCGTGGCCTACTATCCTTCATCTATAAATACAGTCCTCATTTTTACCTGAAGGGCATGCTTTCGAAGGTGTGAGGGCTGCGAAGTTTCGTCCACTAGAAATTTCTAAAGCATTTCAGAACATTCGAGAGTATTCTAGAACATTAGAGAGTATTCGACAGCATTCCACAACATTCCGTAATGTTCCGGAATGTTCTACACACATTCTGTAGACACGTATTAACCCTGAACTCCAAAACAATTACCAAAAGCTACTTTAAGCAACACCAAATTTTACTAATTTGTCGGTGGAGGACCCCAAGTATCCTTTTGTTAAGCGATATTCCATTGCCCCAAACCCCCCCTCCCCCCCTTGACCCACTTCTGAAATATGTATTATTTCCATTTGTAAGCGGTGTATTATTTACCAGGGGCATCCTGATTACAAGTATTTTAGGATGATAGTTTTGTTGCAAAGACCTCAACAAGACGTATCTCAATGCCGCCGGACTGACTGTGATCCATGAGTTGAAAAATTTAACAGTAACTCTAAGCTTATACTAATCTCATTAACTACTGGCAGAAACTTTTTGCGTGCTGTCATAGAACTACACTGTTACCCCCTCCCTCTCACATTAGTACACGCACACAGAAATCTGTGATAATATCAACTGAAATGCCTTTACAGTATCCAATGAGGGATTCTGAAGTAAACCGAGACTTTGAAAGGCACGTGTTTCAGTAACAGACAAAACAGAACTGAACACAAGCGCCCCCCCCCCCCCCAACCCATGTATTATAAACGAATCTGTGTTTCTTAATTATCACCTTATTTATTAATTTTAAAAAAAAAATGCTAGCAGCTTCAAAGTTTCGCGCTATGAGTATTTTTTTGGTCTTCTTGAGAATCTTAGCCGGCCGAAGTGGCCGCGCGGTTCTGGCGCTGCAGTCTGGAACCGCGAGACCGCTACGGTCGCAGGTTCGAATCCTGCCTCGGGCATGGATGTGTGTGATGTCCTTAGGTTAGTTAGGTTTAATTAGTTCTAAGTTCTAGGGGACTAATGACCTCAGCAGTTGAGTCCCATAGTGCTCAGAGACATTTGAACCATTTTTTTGAGAATCTTAAGAAAATTCAGTTATCCTATTTTTGAATTCAACATCTCACTCGTTACGAAGGGATGCACACTCACTTTACAGGCAAGCAAACCGAGAGTTGTGGTATAAAAAATGGAAAACAAGCATCGTCGCCATGGCCTTGATCTTAGCTGATAGTTTGCGTAGCGTTACAGTACGAGATAGCATTACGGTATGTCCACTGATCGGTATCGAGACATGAATGAAAAGTGCAGACCTTTTTAGAGTTTTAAATATCTACTTTGGAAAACAGAATTGTATTCTAAGGATAAACGGAGTGAGGTTTTGTTGTTTTAAACATGCAAACAGAGGCTGCAGTCTGCATTTAGCCTTCCTGAGGCTCTAAATTACCTTCACGCAAATGCATGAGCAGTCCTCATTATAGGACTACTGCCGACCACCCGGTCCATCCATATCAAACTAGACATATAAGTGTGTAAATATCTGTACACAGTATTAAATATGGATCTTTTTCATTTTCAAACTACAGTAGCATTACTAGTACACCATCATTCTAAAAGTTATCCCTTGATTAATAAGATCACGGTTCTTGGCGCTACAGTCTGGAACCGCTCGACCGCAACGGTCGCAGGTTCGAATCTTGCCTCGGGCATGGATGTATGTGATGTCCTTAGGTTAGTTAGGTTTAAGTAGTTCTAAGTTCTAGGGGACTGATGACCTCAGAAGTTAAGTCCCATAGTGCTCAGAGCCATTTGAACCATTCGAATAAAATCAGAAGTACAAAATCTCTAATGATTCGATACCTGCAATGTGGTCGCTTTTGATACGCAGCCCCACATACACTATCCGTCCTAGAGGTGCCGTGCCTGATTTTATTTTTGGCGTAGAAGCGACGTCATCGCAATACGTGCTGTGGTACATTGAACTAACAACTGTAAACAACATATGGGGATTCGATCAGTCCGTTGTCAGCAAGCCAGTGTTAAATAGCGCACGTGGGCCGTAATGTGTCAACGTTGTCGTGTCACAAATCGCAGTGGAGCAACAAGTCAAATGCTCAAAACAATTTCCAGAGTGTTTTGAGGAAGAGAAAAGTGTGTGCCAAGTTTTCCCGCACATCTTGAGTCCAGAGAAAAGGCAAGGCCGCGTGCTTGGGCGCCAGGATTTTATAGAAATGCGAATCGCGGGGAGTTCTAAGCCGGAAAAAATATTCACGGGTGGTGATGCTTGGTGGTATCTTTACGAACATAACGCAAAACGATAAAATCTCCGAAATTCACGTTTAGGGTCAATACTACGACGTCATATCAGACCTTCAAGCCAATGTGAAGCACTAATTGAAAATCATCCCAGAGAGTGTCTTTTCTGTCCGCCCCCGGTAGCTGAGTGGTCAGCGTGACAGAATGTCAATTCTATGGGCTCGGGTTCGATTCCCGGCTGGGTCGGAGATTTTCTCCGCTCAGGGACTGGGTGTTGTCGTCGTCATCATCATTTCATCCCCATTGTCGCGCAAGTCGCCCAAGTGGCGTCAGATCGAAAGACTTGCAGCGGGTTGCACCGTGCGAACGGTCTACCCGACGGGAAGCCCCAGTTACACAACTTTTTTTAACGTCTTTTCTGATTGTTTCAGAGGGTGCCGGCCGTGGTGGCCAAGCCGTTCTAGGCGCTTCAGTCTGGAACCGCGCGACCGCTACGGTCGCAGGTTCGAATCCTGCCTCGGGCATGGATGTGTGTGATGTCCTTAGGTTAGTTAGGTTTAAGTAGTTCTAAGTTCTAGGGGACTGATGACCTCAGATGTTATGTCCCATAGTGCTCAGAGCCATTTGAACCATTTTTTTTCAGAGGGTGGTACGAACGTTCTGTGCGCTGTACAGAAGTAGAGGGCGGGGATGGGGGGGAGAAGGAGACAGACAATGCAGAGCACTCACAGCACTGAAATCATAATACGTAATTTGGAAATTTGTGGGAAGTTCTTATGGGACCAAACTGCTGAGGTCGCCGGTCCCTAGGCTTACACACTGCCTAATCTAACTTAAACTAACTTACGCTAAGGACAACACACACACACCCATGCCCAAGGGTGGACTCGAACCCCCGACGGGGGGAGCCGCGCGAACCGTCGTAAGGCGCCTAAGACCGCGCGACTACCACGCGCGGCTCGTCGTATTAACTTCTCTCTCTCTCTCTCTCTCTCTCTCTCTCTCTCTCTCTCTCTTCCTCTCTCTCTTTCTGTTTCTTTTTTTAAAATTAATCCAGTCTCGATCGTTTTGGACCGTCGGGGTATGTGGCAAGAAGTTGGTAAAACGAAAAGTACCTGATTACGGTTGGAAGATACTGTCTTCTTTAATACCTTCTACCGACGAAGTTTTGCTAGTGGTCTGTGACCTTGCTGACCATGAGACGGTCCTTAACAGTGCGCAGGTGAGGTAGCAGGTAGCCGCTAGTGACTCTTCTGCTAATTGCGCCCTCCTGCGGGCAGCCGTGAAAGTCCTCTTCGCAAATTCATAAGCACACCTACCATTCTCACGGGTTTTCTGTGGCAGCCACTCCCAGTAACAAGCACCGTGTCATTATTTCTGCAGGTTTTCTCTCTAGGTTTCTTCTTGTCTTTGCCCGTAGCTTCTGGTCACGGTCCAAAACATGGCTACAATATGACAGGTTACATATAGTTTATCATATTTCGACATTCAGTTCGTGAGGGTATGTACGCTAGCAGATCTTATTTTTAATGTGAATATTTCTGTGAACTTCTTGTCTAAGCTGCAAAATCGTCTTGTTTCGGGTGTAATCTAATTCCGAGTAAAGGCCTGCCTATTAACGCCTACATTTACATGTACATATATACTCCACAAGCAACCTTATAGTTCGTGGGTATTTCTGGCACTGCAACCGTTTCCCCATTCCTTGTTCTACTAGCAAATTGTGCATGGAGCAAATAAGTGTCGATAGACCTCCACGTAAGCTCCAACTTCTCTGATTTCCTTGCAGTTCCCATTTTGTGAGACATATGTGACGAAGTAGGTCATGCTGCCCATCTCTCCTTCGAATAATCTGTCTCTGAATTTCAGTCGTAAAGTTCCTCTTTCCCATGATGCACAACTCCCCTCACATCGCATGTACCACTGGAATGTGCTGGGCGTCGCTGAAAAGACACGAGTCTAGGCAGATGGGCTGAGTGCCATAAAGTGGACCACTTGGCGGCAGTATGTTAAGCAAGCAATGCGCCATGGCATTCACTGGGATTGCTGTCTGTCCTCTGGTCTGTGCTTAGACGATTACCGAAACCAGGAGGCACTTCAGTATGCAGTGTATGTGACATCAGTAGTCGCAACATTACAACAAACCCACTTTGGCGCATATGAATACTGGCCGTATGATCATGTTGGCCACTGAATGAAAACGCAAGTCATTGAGTCGTCAATCTCTGCAGTGTCAGGCTCCACTGTGAGTTTGGTGCTGCTCTGCAATCATCCTGTCAGAGCCACCTACCAAGGAGGTCCAGCCACTACCCGAAGGCCTGGGGGCTTAAACAGAGGCCCTCCCAGCTGCTGGCTGCCCCTGCATTCACTCCTTGGAAGTCTGTGCCCATCACTTACTGCATCCAGCTGGGGCTTAGAATCCTGCACTTTGCAGCGACAGCCTGCTGAATCAACACCTGACTTGTCCTATTGCCACTGACTATGGCGCAAGTTCGAATAATAGCAAAGCTGCATTAAGTGTAACAGTGGCCGGTGTCCTACGACAATGCTTCACTGTCATGTCGTCCTAATGTCGTCATGTGAGGGTTTGAGACCGTAAAGAATTAATAAATTGATTCTGATAACAATGAGTGACTTCTGACCTCTATTAATCCAACCTGGTATGGGTCCTAGGCTGCTGGGAAATACTCACGAATCAGTCGAATAAGTGTTTTGTAAGCCACTTATTTCATGGATGTGTCAAGTTGCCTCAATATTTTTCCAGTGAATCTCAGCGTAACACCTTGCTTCCCTACAATAAGTTTTATGTGGTCATGGTTGATTAAATTCCTCTACGTGAACTGTAATGATAACTGTGTGAGCGATTATTTAAAGCCAGTTCTTGAAATTTTGTAGCTGGGCTTTCTCGGGTCAGTTCCTTTCTGGAGGAATCTGCCAGTTCAGTTTCTTCAGCATCTCTGGGTCAAACAAACGTGTGATCATTTGTGCTAATGTCCTCTGTATAAATTTAATATCCCTTGTTAATCTTATCTAGTGCGAGTAATTCACGCTTGAGCAGTATTCCAGAATGGGTGACATGAGCAATTTGTAAGCAATCTCCTTTGTAAACCGATCGCATTTTCCCAGTATTCTACCAATAAACCAAGGTCTACCACCTGCTTTACCCACGTATGAGACTACGTGCTCATTCCACCTCATATCCCTACCGAGTTTTACACCTTTTGTGAAGAGCACAATTTTAGATTTCTGAACATTTAAAGCAAGTTGCCAATCTCCGTACCACTCTGAAATCTTATTAAGACCTGACTGAATATTTACGCTGCTTCTTTCAGATAGTAATTCACTGTGGATAACTGCATCACCTGAATAATGTCTGAGGCTACTATTAATATTGTTTGCAAGGTCATTAATATACAACATGAACAGCAAGGGTCCCAACACACTTCCTCGAGGCACATCTGAAGTTACTTCTACATCTGATGATGACTCTCCATCCAAGATAACAAGCTGTCCCCTCCCTACCAAAAAGTCCTCTATCCAGTCACAAATTTCATTTGATACTCCTTATGAACTTTTGACAATAAGCTTAGGTGTGTTACTGAGTCAAACACTTTTCAAAAATCAAGAAATACTGCATCTAGATGACTGTCTTTATCCAAAGCTTTCAGTATGCCATGTGAGAAAAGTGCAAGTTGCGTCTCCATGATTGATGTTTTCGTAATCCATGCAGGAGGAGGTCATTCTGTTTGAGATAACTGATTATGTCTGAGCTCAGAATATGATGTCAATGACATTGGACAACAATTTTGTGGGTCAAAACTCTTCAATGAGTGTGACATGTACTTTCTTCCAACAACTGTACACGCTTTTAAAGTTCAAGAGATCTGTGATAGATTATAGTTAACATAGGTGCTAATTCAGCCACAAATTCAGTATAGGATCTGATAGGGATTCCATTGGCTCCTGGAGCTTTGTTGAGTTTAAACAATGTCAGCTATTTTGCAGCACCATTGAAACTAACACTTACTTCACTGATCTTTTCAGTGGTACAAGGATTAAATTGGGGCAATTCCCTAGGATATTGATTACTTCGTACAGGAACATTTGAAATTGGAGTTAAGCCTTTGCTTTGGCACTCTCAATTTCAATTCCTGTCCCATTCACTATGGATTGGACACTAACTTTGGTGCCACTAAAAGAGTTTACATATGATTAGAGTTTCTTTGAGTTCTGTGAAAGCACACTACACAGTATTCTGCTAGAGTAGTCACTACGGCTTCATGCATTTCTGCCTGGACAGTCAATTGTATTTCATTCAGAATCTTTCTACCTGCAGCCCTATGCTTTGATTTACGCCTATTATGCAGTAGTCTCAGTTGCTTAAGAAGTTTCTTCACAGTGACTGTGTACCCTGAAGTGCCCCTCCCATTATGAACTATTCTACTTGGGAACATATCTATCCAGTGTGTGGTCAACTATTCTTTTAAATTTGAGCCATACTTCTTCTCAGTGCTACTGTCGTGCACTGAACGTTCTAAAATCCTCCTCAAGATGTCACACTACAGCTTTTTTTATCTAGTTTACTGAACATATATATCTTTCTGCTTGTTTTAGTTGTCCTCATAATATCTAGGATGGTCTCTGCTGTTCTTTCCTTCCAACTTCTCTTCAGTTCTAGTTGTCATCAACAACTCTGCCTCTTCAATTCATTTTATTTGTAGTAAGATCTTTCCTGTGACTACAGGGCAGGCATCTGCATTACTTATTCTACCTGCTCTTCAACAGACTCCTGTAATAACACATTTTGCAAGCTCCTAACTGTTTCCTTTCTGTCTTCCCACTGTTGACGTTTTGCACTCGTAAACGGCTTTCCTCCAATCATAACTTTCTATGAATCTTTTCCTGGTCTGTATTCATATATTATAGATGTTATTTCAGGTATTCCTCAATCAAAGCTAATCTGTCTTACATAATCCTTATTAAAGTCTTTTTCTTGGACTTACTATGTTAATTCATCTACCTCTTCAAGATACTCTTCCCAAGTTTAATGTTTAACCATCTAATATGCCCACCTGCTGCACATCATTACCTGACTTTTATTTTTATTTATGTCTCTTCTTGTAACAGGACATAAATGGGTTTTCTCTTTCTTTCAAAGAATTCATGTCATTTCATCCCAAAATTTTCCAGTAGAAGCTAAAGAGAACTTTCTGGCTGAACTGTACAGATAGTCACATTCCTATCCATACCAACATTGTAAATGAAAGAAATCAGCTATATCTACTCACTGTCACATTATTCAGTTAATCTGACAATTTATTACAATGAAAATCATCAATTACTGACAACATTATGTAAATGGGTAGACAAAAAAATCTACTCACCAAGCAGCGACTGGGGAACACACATGAAAGGGTTTAACTTAAACAAGCTGTCGGAACCAGTGGTTCCTTCTTCTTGTAGAAGAGTTGAAGGGGAAGGAAGAGGGGTGGAGGAAAAGGACTGGAGAGGTTTAGGGAAACGGGGGCAGCTCAGAAGAGTCATCCAGAACCCCACGTCAGGGGAGACATAGCGATGGAATGAAGAGAAAAGACTTGTTCTCATGCCATCTGGTAAGACTTCCCTGACCCGGGGTTCCGATGACTTTTCTCAATTGTAACCCTTTCCCTAAACCTCTCCAGTCTTTTTGTTCACTCTTCTTCCTTCCCCTTCAACTCTTCTGCAAGAGAAAGGAAGCATTAGCTCCAAAGGCTTGTAAAAGTTAAACCTTTTTGTGTGTGTGTGTGTTCCCCTGCCACCATTTGGTGACTAGATTTTTTAACTGAAAATTTGTGAGACTGGGATTTTAAACCTGTTTTTCTGCTTATTATCAATAGCCTTCTCATCCATAACTACCTGTTCATGTCTCAAGGATGGACTCAAACTTGGTAATTAACATTTCCATCCTGTTAGCTGCTTCTTAACCCTACAGCTAGAGGTTTTCCTCATCAGAGAACATAGGTATGGCTCTAATGAGAACAGATTTGGTAGGGCTTATCAAAGATCCAAGATTGTTAATATCCATGAAAAGAATTAAATTGAAAAACCGAACCGTCACAACAGATGAACAAAAATATGCTATTTAACTGGTGAGATGATGTTGTCATCATCTTCAGTCTGAAGGCTGGTTTGAAGCAGCTCTACCTGATATTCTATCTTGTGCAAGCCTCTTCATCTCCAGATAACTACTGAAACTTATGTCCTTTTGAGTCTGTTTATTGTATTTGTCTCTTGGTTCCCTCTACAACTTTTACCCCCTCATAATTCCATCCAGTACTAAATTTGTGATTCCTTGATGACTCAGAATGCCTCCAGTCAACTGATCCCTTCTTCTAATGTCATAAATTTCATTCTCCCAACTCCATTCAGTACCTCCTCTTTGGTTGCATGCTCTACCCACCTAATCTTTGGCATTCTTCTGCAGCACCACCTTTAAAATGCCTCTATTCTTTCCTTATCTGAAATGTTTATTGTCCACATCTCATTTCTATACAAGGCTACACTCCAAATACTTTCAGAAAAAGCTTACCAAGACTTAAATCTATATCTGATGCTAACAAAATTCTCTTCCTCAAAAGGGACTGATGACCATAGATGTTAAGTCCCATAGTGCTCAGAGCCAGCCATCTTCCTCAAAAACACTTTTCTTGCCATTGGCAGTCTACATTATATATCCTCTCCACTTCATCCATCATCAGTTACTTTTCTGCCCAAATAACAAAACTCATCTACCACTTTAAATGTCTCAATTCTGTCAGCATAACTTGATTTAATTTGAGTACATTACATTAATCTCCTTTCTAGACACTGTCCATTCCATTTAACCACTCTTCCAAGCACTGTGCTGTCTGACAAAATTACAATGTCACTGGCAAACCTCAAAGTTTTTATTCCATCTCCCTGAATTTTAATTCCTACGTCAAATCTTACTTTGATTTCCTTTACTGTTTGCTCAATGTACAGATTAAACAACATTGGAGATAGGCTACAACTCTGTCTCAATCACAACTCAACCACTGCTTCCTTTTCATGCCCCTTGACTCTTATAACTGAAGACTAGTTTCTATACAGGTTTTAAATAGCCTTTCACTCCCTGCATTTTACCTCTGCTACCTTCAGAATTTCACAGAGAATATTCTTGCCAACATTATTAAAAGCTTTCTCTGAGTCTACAAAATGCTACAAACACAGGTGTAGTTTTCCTTAACCCTTTTTTTATGAGAAGTCACAGGATCAGTATTGCTTTGCATATTCCAACATTTTCGGGAACTGAAACTGATTGTCCCCAAGGTCGGTTTCTATCAGTTTTTTTATTCTTCTGTAAAGAATTCATGTTGCCATTTTGCAACCTAACTACACTTGCTTACTTTGGAACTGGAGTTATTCTATTCCTCTTGAAGTCTGAGGATGTTTTGCTTGTGTCATACATCTTGCAAACCAGATGGTAAAGCTTTGTAGCAGCTGGCTTTCCCAAGGCTATAAGTAGTTCTGATGGAATGTCATGTACTTCTGGGGCCTTGTTTTGTCTTATGTGTTTCAGTGCTCTGTCAATTTCTTTTTGCAGTATCACATCAGTATATGTCCTCTACATGCTCCTTCCACCTTTCAGTTTTCCCTTCCTCACTTAGGACTGGTTTTCCATCTGAGCTATTGATATCCATACAGCTGCTTCTATTTTCCCCAAAGGCCTCTAATTTTGATATAGACAGTGTCTGTCTTTCCCTTTGTGATACAAGCTTCTGAATCTTTACATTTGTCCTCTAGGTATTCCTACATGACCATTTTGCACTTCCTGTCAACCTCATTTTTTAGATGCATATATGCAATCTGAAGTGCCAAATGAAAATTTACACCAATGTTGTTTAGATGTTTCTACTCCCTTTCACCTTCATTTTTTATTTTCTCCTTTCATCAGTTAAATTCAATAAGTCCTCTGTTATCCAAGGATTTCTACTAGGTCTTTTCTTTTTACTCATCTGATCTTCTGCTGCCTTCACTCTTTCATCTATCAAAACTACCCATTCATCTTATACTTTATACCTTTTCCCTGTTCTGGTCAATCACTGCCTAGTGCTTCATCAAAACTTTCAACAACCTCTGGCTCTTTCAACTTATGCAGGTCCCATCTCCTTAATTTCCTACCTATTAGCTATTTCTTCAGTTTTAATCTATAGTTCATAACTAATACATTGTAGTCAACTATTATATAATCAATCTGAAACCTACCAACATCTCCAGGTCACTTCCATGTGTACAACCTTTTTTCATTATTCTTAAACATAGCATTAGCAATGATTAATCTATGCTCTGTGCAAAATTATGCCAGGTGACTTACTCTTTCATTCATTCTCTCCAGCCCATATTTACCCACTACTTTTCCTTCTCCAACTATTGAATTCTAGTCCCCCATCACCATTAAACTTTTGCCTCCCGTAAGTACCTGAATAACTTATTTTATCTCGTCACACGTTTCTTCACTCTCTTCAACATTTGCAGACTAATTGGCACTTAAATATGTACTATTGTAATGGGTGTGGGCTTGGGTACAATAATGCATTCTCTGTGGTTTTCATAGTAGCTTACCTGCATTCGTATTCTCTTATTCATTATTAAACCTACTCCAGCATTACCCCTGCCATTGCACTTTACTAGTTCTCATTACAACTTTAACATATCCATTTCCATTTTTAAATTTTCTAACCCATTTGCCAAATTTAGTGATCTAAACTTCCAGGCTCTGATACACTTAATAACAGTTTTAGGCTACACACATTAGAAATTTCACTAAGAAATATGCAAGAAACAATAATTTCAATAAATGGAAAACCTTTGTGAGGAAGGTATTGCAATATGGTTTTCACACTATATCATGTATTGCCAATGACTTGGGAAATTGTGTAAGAAGGTGGTGGAAAGTACCTACTCGTCTTAAAATAATCAGCATCATTATTCTATCTGTAGCTGTCTTCCATACAATGCATTGGAATTTCATTCTCAAATGAGCTTTCTCTATCAGCAGCACCACCTCAAAACTTCAGAGTCACTCCTTTCCCATAGAGTTGATTACAGGTGTGAAGCCAAAGGGAGACATGGTATTCTGATCACTCCTCCCCCCCCCCCCCCCACCCCCCTCCCCAACCATGGAAAAAAGTACTAGTTAATTTCTTCAGTTTTCAAAACTTTTAGGCAACTTACTGAGAATAATGTTGGATGTTTCTTGAAAATGGAAAGGAACACCATTTTTTAGTTTCTTGACAGAGAGCTAGCCCACACAACTGGGTTGGCCTGATTTCACACGGAAAACATTTCTGCTATCTAACAGCACCCACGCAAAGACTGACCACACCTTATTGTCAACACCAAATCCAATATGTTTTTGAGATCCAGGGTGTTGAGTAAGACAAGACAGAGAATGGAAGATCTTCCACTATGAAAATAATAAAAGAAAGACTGACGATTACCAAATTCAGTGATAATGGACCAAAATAAAAACAGCATTCATTCCATTTACAAGACTGCATAACCACATTCTGCAGACCTGTATTCAGAATCACAAAGCTAAGTGAAATAATGATTGGTGGGTGCCCACATCAATTTTATATCCTGTAAATTATGATGGTTGCTTGGTGGTTCAGTGAGAAAGTGCCAGACTACAAATCCGAAGGCCTGTGATTTGGTCCTTGATCAATCCTAGGATTTTTATCTGTCACTTATCACTCCTTTCATTTCTGGTAATGTTTGCTGACATGTAAAATGTTGGGTTACACCTTGGTCTGTAATCCACATTAAACTGTAGGTCACTTATAACTGGTTGGGTAAGTCAGTTCAAAGGCTGAATGGAGGCCACAGCTTACCACCTCCAACACAACAATGCCTTGAGAAGCAGTATGGTGTTCAGACAGCTTTACTGAAAATTATGATGTTACTGATGCTGGAAAAATTGTTGCTAATGAAGTTCTTAAATCAATTTCATGACACACGAATGTGTCAAATTTTTTGTCGAGCATTTTTCAAATGCCGTATTCCTCGTAATTTAATTTCTCTGCAGTTGTGATATAGCAATGTACTAAGAACTGATAGAAATATGTGTGAAGTTGGGTGTAGAGAGAGAGAGAGAGAGAGAGAGAGTGAGAGAAAGAGAGAGAGAGAGAGAGAGAGAGAGAGAGAGAGAGAGAGAGAGAGAGAGAGAGAGAAGAAACATGGATATCTTACAGTGATAGTAACCTACATACTGAATAATTGGAAAATCTCTTCTCCTCTCCTTTTCCACTCGCCTTCCCACCTTTCTCCCTCCTATCTAACCTTTTGACTGTACCTACCTGCCCTACCCTGTCCCCATCACATCCCTAACTGCTCCTACAAGCAGCACTTTACCATCCTCCACCTCTACCCTTTTATCCTTCCTCCTCCCCACCCCTGCTTCCTCCTTACCCCTACCATGCAGATTTCTTTTCCCATCGTGGGCAGTTGCTCACAGTATGACCTCAGTGGCCTGCAGAGATTTATCAGGGGCCAGAGATTGTGGTAAGGTGTGCGTGTAGTTGTGAGTGTGTGTGTGTGTGTGTGGGGGGGGGGGGGGGGGGTGCACGTCTGTAGATCAACATCTCCTCTATATGGTGAATTGCAATAATCAATTTTTTTGTAATATTAACAATGTAATTTGTGCCAAATGCCTCACTTAACTTTACGTATGAAGTAATGTACTCTAACAGTATGTTGTATGAAAAAGTTTTTTTTTCTTACATCAATATCCCTGTTGTCTACTAACACACAATTTTCTTCTAATTCTCTCTCTCTTCTTGCAGCTTCATGTTCTTCTTTTTTTTCTATGTTTTAGCTCCACATTTAATATAATTTATAATTTCCCTACCTAATGCAACTTTGTTCTGTTTCTCAGACTTAAGGAGATAATACATGTAGTCTTTAAGTTTTATGCCTTCTCACCTGGCATTTTCACTTTGATAGTACATATAATTACTTATTTATCAATTTCATTTAATCTTAACATGTCTACTGTACAACAGATCTAATGATTTGAACATGGTATGTAATAAAACTAATAAATTATATTTCAGTCATGAATACTATCTCCATTTTTATCTATGTGTACAGTACCATAATTATTTTATGTTTATGTACAAATCTACCTAACTTCTTTTAAGACCTTCTCCTGAAGACAAGTTCACAACGAAATGCAGCTCTAGACATTAGCACTTCACAGCCTCTCAGTTAAGTTTCCACAAATGAAACAGTTTAGTTTCATGTCTATATAATCACTTTCTAATAGTGTTGATAATAATAAAAGTAAGTATTTGATGGTCTAAGATAGGTCCAACAAGATAAGATCTAAGTATAATTCTCACCTATATTTTGTAGTTCACAGTCAAATCTTCAAGAATTTATATGTAGATGTCAGATAGATGATAAAAATTAACTTGTATGTAAGGAGATGCACAAATTACATTTCATAAATTACCGAACAAATTAAAAGCAGATGCCCCCAACTCCTCTGAACTATCTGAATTTCTGTATCTTTAATAAATACATCAAGAACAAGGAGCTGACTGACTGGTGGGAGGGAGGGGCAGCAAGTGCACGGAACAGGTATGTGGCAATCGTGAGTTCACTTTGGCACAAGCATGGAAATTTGCATGGGATGTGCTGTGGAGAAAAGAGTGGACTGGGCGGAGGAGATAGTATGGAGAAAGAGGGAGACTATGGAGAGGAAGATGAGTGCTGAATGTGTAAAGTGTGGGCATGGAAAAAAAAGGTGGAGGTGGGTGTGAGACAGGGGATAATGGAGACAGAGACCTTTGACCTCGCAATCTTTCCTTCTATCCTGCAATCCTCCTGTATTTTTTATTGGTTATCTCTGAAGTTTAAAAATGTTCTAGAACTTAGAATGCCTTAGGTCTTGTTTGTGGAAAATCAACCATTCAGTTCTCTCAACTATATTACCTTTCCTCCAATCATTACTCATATTTTGCCAAAGACTTTCTAATACCAAATTTGTACTACAGGTACACATTTATGTAAGTTTCCTGATATGTGCTGTTTCTAAAATTTACATGCACAATATAATACTGAGCCTTATTTTACCCTGTACTTCATTCCTTCATATACTAAGGATAACTGATTTACAAAAAATTATGGCAACATTTAGAAATGAACTATGCTTTAACTCTATTTTATTTTCTATTTCTGTGGTTTCCAATTTGCTGCTTCAAGTCTGTGGGAAACAAGTTGCAACTAGAAAACAATTACATAAAATTCTTGTCTGAGTCACAAACACAAACTGAAAGTGCATGTGAAAACTACTAAAATCCTAAAATGTAATGAAAATGTAACAGTAATTGCATTTAATTACTAGAAATTGGTAATTATACATTTTATCTACATCTACATCTATACTCTGTAAACCACTGTGAGGTGAATGGCAAATGGTACATCCCATTGTACCAGTTATTAGGGTTTCTTCCTGTTCTATTCAAGTTGGTAGTGTGGGATGAGTGAGTGTTTGAATGCCTCTGTGCATGCAGCAATTATTCTAATCTTATCCTCATGATCCCTGTGTGAGCAACACAAAGGGAGCTGTAGTATATCCCTAGAGTAATCAAAAGCCAATTCTTGAAACTTCTTTAATAGACTTTCTCAGGATAGTTTATGTCTGTCTTCAAGACTCTTCCATTTCAGTTCCTTCAGTATCTCTGTGACACTGTCCCATGGATTAAGCAAACCTGTGACCATTCATGCTGCCCTTCTGTGTATACATTCAACATCCTCTGTTAGTCCTATCTGGCACGTGTCCCAGACCCTTGAGCAATATTCTAGGTTGCTTGCCCAAGTGATCTGTAAGCAATCTTTTTTGTAGACTTACTGCACTTCCCCAATATTCTGCCAATAAACCGGTCTATAACCTGCTTTCCCTACACTGAACCTATGCGATCATTCCATTTCATGTCCCTATAAAGTGTTACACCCAGGTATTTGTATGAGTTGGCTAATCCCAATGGTGACTCATTGATATTAGAGTCATAGAATACAACATTTTTTTCATTTTGTGATGTGCAAACTTTTACATTTCTGAACATTTGGAGCAAGTTGTCAACCTCTGCACCATGTTAAAATCTTATCAAGATCTTAATGAATATTTATGCTGCTTCTCTCAGATAGTGCTTTATTATAGATAAGTGCATCATCTGCAAAAAACCTGATTTTACTATTAACATTGTGTGCAAGGTCATAAATATACAAAATGAACAGCAAGGGTCCCAACACACTTCCCTGGGGTACATTTAAAGTTACCTCTACATCTAACAAATGACTCTCCATCCAAGATAACACACTGTTTCCTCCCTACCAAAAAGTCCTCGATACTGTCATATATTTCACTTGATACCCTATACGATCATCCTTTTGACAATAAGCTTAGGTGTGGTACTGAGTCAAATCCTTTTTGGAAATCAAGAAATACCGCATCTGTTTGGTTGCCTTGATCCAAAGCTTTCAGTATGTCATGTGAGAAAAGTGCGTGTTGTGTTTCCCATGATTGATGTTTCCGATATCCATGCTGGGTGGCACTGAAAAGATACTTCATCATGTTTGAGCTCAGAATATGTTCTACTAGTCTACTACAAATTGATGTCAAGGATATTTGACAGCAGTTTTGCGTATCAATTGTACTATCCTCCTTGTAGACTGGTATGACCTGTACCTTGTTGCAGGAACTGAGCACAGTTTTTTTTTTTTTTGGGGGGGGGGGGGGGGGAATCCATGACAGATTTGAAGAGGGGCTAGCACAGCTGCAAATTCAAAATAGAATCTGACAGGGATTCCATAAGGGCCTGGAGCTTTGTTCGGTTTTGATGATTTCAGCTGTTTCTCAACATCACTGACATTCTACTAAAGATATACAATGGTGGGTGGCACCATAATTATCTCAGAAACCAAGTTCTCCAAATCTGCACAACAGCGTTTCTTCCAGTGATACCCAGTTATGTTTTGCGAACATTTCTGTTACAGTTCCCTATGAGTTACACCACCCTGTTATGATCCTAGCAGTGAGTCTCTGAATTTCTTCAATGACTGTTGTCGTGCATACTTTATAAGCACACCAAACATTGGAACACTATTTTAGAATTGGATACACCTTTGCCAGTGGTCTTTGGTTTGGGGCCCAGTCCAACACGGAGTTTGAATCTACAGCAACGTTTCAAACCTGTGCACACTCTGCTACAAAGGGAAAATTCATTACGGAAACAATCCACTAGACTGTGGCTAAGCCAATTCTCCATAATATCCTTTCTTCCAGGAATGCTAGTCCTGTGAGGCATGCAGGAGAATTTCTGTGAAGTTTAGAATGTAGGAGAAGAGGTACTCTCAGAAGAAAAGCTGCAAGAGTGGGTCGTGCATCATGCTGGGATAGTTCAGTTAGTAGAGCACTTGCCTGAGAAAAGCAAGGGTTCTAGCTTCAAGTCCCATTTTAACAGGTTTAATATGCCAGGAAGTTTCAAATCAGCACACACACTGCTACAGAGTCCAAATTCATTCTGGAACTAGCTATGTTGTTAAAAGAATAAACAGTTTTCATACATACCAAAATCTATGACAAAAAATAGTTTATCTAGAAGACAGAGACATTGTCAGAATGCAAAGAGAAGCATCAACCATGCCTAGCAGCAGATGGGGTCACTATAGCCAAGTGCAAATAATGGCAAGAATTTCACAGTATCTGCAACATATCTGCAGCATATTTGTAAAATGTACCTTGCTGTGTGTGAACTGCACAATAATTTTTTTCAACATAAAACAAATATTAATTTCAATGGTAGTGAAACATCCATTTAAAATGAGTTATTTGTGAAGAAGCACATACTTTAAAAATTGTTGCAATGTTTATTTTCATACTAAAAAGAAATAACACGGAAATTTTAAGTAATTATATCATTGAGCAACACAATAATGAACTTCTTCTTTCATTTAGAGATCTGAGACATAACGTGACAAGATAATCTGCAGATACAAAAACAATTTCTGAACTTTCACACTGTAAGTAATCAGTGACATGATCCCACTGTCACCTAACATAGGATGTTTACCACAAATTTATAAACTGGATCCAATTGCAGGAACAATTGTTGGCTTATGCTTATGGAGATTTAGGTACACAAAATGATAAAAATAACATTACATTTGTAGCATAATGATGATTGGTTTGTGGGGCGCTCGACTGCACAGTCATCAGTACCCATACCATGCCCCAAATTTTTCACAGTCCAATTTCTTACGCAGTCTGATCTAGCCACAGTCATGAATGATGATGATGATGATGGTGATGATGATGATGAAACGATGAGGACAACAGAAACACCCAGTCCCTGGGCAGAGAAAATTCCCAACTCAGCCAGACTTCTAGCATAGCACCTAGTCATAACAAAGGCAACATTATAAAATGAATAAAAATCTATTGTAAATCATAGGTGCATTTCTGTTTATTTGTTCTTGTGGCTCAATACAACTATGTATGTAGGTCATTCCTCAGTAACACACTGCTGGACTCTAAAGTTACAACACCAGGAAGGATAGCAAATAACATTTTACTTATTGTGTGTATTTAGTACTCTATAGTGGGGACAAGATGTGAATAAATCTGCAGATGCATTGGGAGTATACAGGGTGTGAAATTTAGTACATGGAGCTGCCACCTCTGGTAGTAACAATGACTCAAAACCAGCTGGAAACTGTATCAAACATCACATGTATCAAACTGATCTGGGAGGACAGAAAAGGTTTATGTCGTATCATGCTGCTTCAACTCCATGCCAGTGTTCATAAATATAGTAGTGGCAACAAGTTATCTTTGCAACTTGTGTCAAGGTGCTTTCAGTGAATAAGTGCTGGCCAGAGCAATAGTCAAACATCCTCTGTATTGAAGCATGTCAGGAGAGCAAGAGCAACAGTTTTGCAGTGTCTTGATGAAAGATAACATCATGGAATCTTGAAGGTATGGTACAGCCACTGCCCTTAACACATGAGAACTGTTAATACCAGCTATTGCAGTATGTGTGTATCTGCTGCTGCAGCAATGGAAACTGTGTAAATGGTCACCATATAGACAGTCCACGGTACTTCAGATGTTGTTCCTCTGCTCTTGTGGATACTCACCTTGCTGTAAACAAACCCCCTTCCTGACTCAAGATATGTGACATGACTATATGAAATGCTAATCATTTGCATACTCAGGCATCTATTACACTTCATGCCAATTTAGTGTTTGCTGCATGCTACTTTCAGGGTGTTGCAGTTTGAATGGCAAGCTGTGTACATATATAACAGAGAAAGAATGTAACAACACTTTTCTCTCTCATATTAGAAGGAGAGTTAAATGACTTGTGCCTCATCTTGGGCAACTTACATAAAAGTAAAGGAGTTTTGCTATTTAGGGAGTAAAATAACTGATGATGGTCGAAGTAGAGAGGATATAAAATGTAGACTGGCAATGGCAAGGAAATCGTTTCTGAAGAAGAGAAATTTGTTAACATCGAGTATAGATTTAAGTGTCAGGAAGTCGTTTCTGAAAGTATTTGTATGGAGTGTAGCCATGTATGGAAGTGAAACATGGACAATAAATAGTTTGGACAAGAAGATAATAGAAGCTTTCGAAATGTGGTGTTACAGAAGAATGCTGAAGATTAGATGGGTAGATCACATAACTAATGAGGAGGTATTAAATAGAATTGGGGAGAAGAGGAGTTTGTGGCACAACTTGACAAAAAGAAGGGACCGGTTGGTAGGACATGTTTTGAGACATCAAGGGATCACAAATTTAGCATTGGAGGGCAGCGTGGAGGGAGGCCAAGAGATGAATACACTAAGCAGATTCAGAAGGATGTAGGTTGCAGTCAGTACTGGGAGATGAAGAAGTTTGCACAGGATAGAGTAGCATGGAGAGCTGCATCAAACCAGTCTCAGGACTGAAGACCACAACAACAACAACATAAAAGTACTCATTTCAAAGTAGCCCATGGAATAAAATAAATAAATTCTTCAATTATGTGATAAATGTAGAAAATGATAACCCAAATTTTATTATTCATAATACAGTGCAACTGGCACATCTATTTGCAGCTCCTTAGCTCACTCTGTGTCTGAAACCACAAAAAAATTCAGAAGCATACATAACAGATGTGATACTACAGAGCCTATGTTGTTAAGAAGTTCAAGGCAAAGTTCCTTTTGACATACATGCATACGTGTCAAAAGGACCAGACACTGTGGGGACTACAGCTGTCATGAAATATATGAAACGTATTCACAGTTGTGAATATAATGGAATGACAACAATGAAAACTTTGCAAATAAAAACATTCTGTCCCCTCCTGCCTGTACAGGAATTACATTTTATATATGAGTAGTTGTGATGCACGAATGATAATGTATGGATATTTGGATCTGGCCATGAATTGTGCACAGATAGCCAAAGCAGTTAAGGCAACCACTCACAAAAAGCAGGAAATACGGGTTTGAGCCTCGGTCCAGCACAGATTTTCATTTTTGTCATTCCATTATACAGCTACAAGCTGCAGATTTGCAACTGTGAATACATTTCATGTATACATAGTTCAAAGCAACAACAACTTTATAAACAAATGATCCAAAATAGAGAAAAAAACTGTGACATAAAATATTAGATTTCAACCTTGCAAACTGCTATAGAATTGAATCAAAACACGGAAGAACTTGTTCGTATGTAACAGAAAATGCATATCATAACAGTGTACTCTCTGTATGCAAATTAGTTTGTGAAAAAGGCCGAGACCTTAACTGTTGAGTTAGTATTCGAAGAAATTATTATTTTATGTGTGTACAGATGTCGTATTAACAATATAAGGAGGGTTTTTTTTTTTTTTTTTTTTTCTTCTTCAAATAACTGGACCTTGCTTTAGGCAAATTAAAGATAACTGGGAAAACAGTGGTACAAGTGTGTAAATTTTAATACTGATTTTCTGAGCCATAGTTCTTAAATATACCAGAAGCCTACAATCTGTGCCTAACTGGTCTCCAACACATGTTAGAAAAGCTGGTGCCATTCTACTTGATAAGATACGTGTAAATAAGGACAGGAGTATCTCAGGAAACTTTGATGTCAGCTACAGTGAACGTATTTCACAATTATTTACCATATCTGTGAATCACATTTCAACCAGTATGCAAAATGTTACCCATAAAGGGGTTACAGTCAAAAAACTATTGCGCACTTCCAGTATCTAATGAATGAACAATCTAGGAGAAAAGTCTATGATACCTCTATTACCAATGAAGAGATGGAAATTTTTTTACCATTTTCATGCATAACTTTGACACAGCTTTTCCAAAAAGGAAGTCATTTGCAGAAGCACACATGGACTTAAAAATAGGATCACACAGGTGTTAGAGTATGTTGCAAAAGGAAGTGGGCACTTTTTCTTCTCTCAAATACTAACTGAGGTAAAGAATTTATTAGTTATTTCAAAAAATAAAAGTTAGTTTTGTAACGTATCATAAAAGAGGCAATAATTAAAGAAAATGCAAATATGTTATGGAGTCATCCAATAAAACTAAGTCCATGAGGAAAGCTCTGCAGAATCTTATGGGGAAGAAGACAAATAGTAAATATGTTATGTTATTGCAGGATGGAAAAAAATGTCACGGACACTGGGACTGTTCCAAACAATTTCAGTTCTGTTATACAACTGTTGATGAAAAATTAGTGAAGGAGAAATTAGAAAATTCACACAATACAACACTGAAAGAACTTTCATGTGCTGAAATAATTAACATGCCATGTTTCTCAATCCAGTAGGCCCAATTGAATTCCTTAATACCATTAATTTGTTGAGGAGTACTTATTCAGCTGGTACTGAGATATTCTAGATTATATAATAAAAACAGTAGCAAGACACATATTCCATCCTTTACTAGATATATGCAATTCATATTCATCAAGTGACATGTTTCCACATAAACTAAAAACTGAAAAAGTAATACCCTACATGAAAAGGTGATCAACATTGTATAGGTAATTATAGGTCTGAGTTACTGTTGTCAGGGTTTTCAAAGTGTTCCTTTTACAATGTACTACATTCTTCAACAACAATAATATTATTTCTGCAGGTCAACAGCAGCCAACAAACAGCCATTTTTAATCTGATAAACCATGTCTTAAATGTAATGGATGATCACAGAAACATCTCAGGTTTATTGGTAGTCCTAACAAAAGTTTTTGATATAACTGATCATTCAGTGCTCTTGTGAAAGCTTGAATGGTACAGCATAAGAGAGATGCAAAATGAGTGAATTAAATCAAATTTGGAAAATTGCTATCAGGTAACTGTAACAAAGTAAATGGAAGGGAATGAACTCCAGGTACACCTTTCAGAATTATGTGGACTAAGTCATGGTGTTACACAGGGCTTGATTCCAGGTTCATTTCTTTTTTTAGTATACATTAATGATTTCCGATTACACTTTAGGGATCCAGAACCAGTACTGCTCACAGATGACACCAGTCTATTGGGTGAAAAAAAATAAAGAACTTCTTACTGAATCTCCAAAAGATATTATGAAAGTAGTGTCTGAATGGTTAATAAGAAATGAGCAAATAGCTAGTCCCCAAAAAACAGTACTAATGAATTTCCAATCAGATAAAAAAAACGCAGCACAACCAATGATAACCCAAAAAATTGTTATATTATTGAAACTAAATTTGTTAGGATTACCATGCAGGGAAATATTAAATGAAGCTCTTGTTATCATATCCCTAAATTGAAAACTACAAAAATGAGCTGTATAGTAAGAATTCCTTGCAACAATACTACTGCAGCAACAGTGCTACATAATTTGCACAGGATCATTCTATACTGAGGTACAGTATCTTTCCTGGGGCAGTGTACTCCAGACCACAACAATTTTGAGGAAACAAAAGGCAATTATAAGAATAATGAAACAAGCAAGCAGCAGTAAAACATGCAAATCTTACTTTGAAGACCTACAAATTCTACCCCTTCCATGTATTTATGTATTATCTTACTCAAACAAAACTGTACAACAGGTTACCAAGACACACAAAATTCTACCTGAACTACAAAACTTTAAAACACCTGTGACAGCTCATCAACTGCAAAATAGCTACTATTCAATCTCACTGTGTCTTATGCATGAAAAAATGTAATTCATTCTTTTAACTGTAGAATAAGTTGTGATTGTTCATTATTTAGTTAAATCTGTTATTATTCACAGTATGGGTCCAATTTCTTATAAAAATTTTAACTACACCATCCTGATGGCTGCAAAACCAACAGCTAATAATGTTTTCTCTCCAATGCCTTTTTTGCAAGCTGAAGAAGAGATTTCTATGTACAAATTAGCAATAATTATAAGTGAAGAGCAAATTAACTCTAGTTTGTCAACAAACAGTAAGAAGGGCCAACATTTGTCACAGTTAATAAGAAAGACAGATTCACCTTTAGGGTAAAAATTAAATGGATAGCAGAGGATCTTAAACTAAGTGTAGGGAACTAATTATAAGCATTGAATGTATGAGAGAGCACAATATAAAGTGTTAATACTGCTTGTGGTATGAATAGTTGTAAATTGCTTATTTTTCTGCACTGATGTTTGAAAATTTAACACACTATCTTCTATGTGTCACAGTGAATTTTGGCTTATGGGCTCACAAGAAGCAGTTAGCTTATGAGACACAGCAGAAACAGAGGAAGATGTGCACTGATGAATGAAACCATTATGATCACATGCTTAACAGGAATCTGATCCACCTTAGCAATGCAATATGCACCTGGAATATGGGGTGACAAGCATTCGACAAGTTCTTAGTAAGGTTCTGGAAATATTGATTGGGGACTTCATGGAGTGCTGTGTGCACCACGACCATATATGTTATATTAAAAGGAAGGTCAGCGTTGGTCGTAATATTGATGTTTTATTGATAGCAGAATCGATTTTCGATTACATAGTGATCATCTTCAGTGCTGTACACATTAAACTCAGATGCTGGTATCAAGTTATCAATAACCATAACTCTGGAAATATGTGACACAAAATGGGTACACACATTTTACAATTACTGTAAATTATGAGCTGGTAGTTTGTGGGTGCAGATAAGGCTAATCTGGTGACAAAGAGATGAATATTACTTCACTTCCATGCTCCTATAATGACTATACCATGATTCTAGCCCAATGACATGGACAGTTATCCCACTACAAGATGCCATTGTCACTGGGGAAGACATCAAGCAGGAATCAGGTGGTCCACAGTAATGTTTGTGTAGTCCACAGTTGTCATGGTGCCTTTGACTCCAACCCCAAGCCCCATGGGAGCCCAGACGAAAATCCTTCATGACAAAATACTGCTCCCACTGACCTACATCTGTGACACTGTGTGTGTTTTGAGTAGCCATTCACCTGGAGGATGGTATATCTGAACATGACTATTGACCCCGTATAAGAAGAAATGTGATTCATATGAAAAGGAAACACATTTCCATTCATCTACAGGCCATTCTTCATAACCCTATGTTCCCTATAATAATAACTGGCGATATCTTTGGATCAACAGGAAGAGTTGTATGCTGAATGGTGTACTTCAAAACACATGTGCCTGCACTATCAAGATACTCAGTCAACAGATCTGCCCCAGATCATTTCCTATCCTTCTTTCTAGAATGGCCAAGTCTCTAACCTCCGCAGTTTGTAATGATATGTGGACAACCAACGCCTTGTTGTTTTTTTTTTAAAGTGCCAGTCATTTACATAAAACAAAAAAAATCAGTTTGACTATTACTTCTTTATTTAGAAATACCCAGTTCACAGTCTACCACCTGTATGATTCTGACCTTAAAGGCTTGGGTAACATGTATAGTTTTTTTCAAAACATTTTTCAGACATTATGGCTGCTATTTCAGTAGGAACACAGTGAGGACTTTTGAAATCAGGTTCAGTGGGTAGTACTGCACTTATGGCAATCAGATAAATCTGATTTGTAACTGGATATTGCCACACTACAATAAGAGGATTTAGATGGTGTACAAAGTGATCCTAGGACATAAAAATGACTTGTCTCAACTCCCCCTCCAGAAAAGATAATGTGAAAAGTTGAAAAGGATCAGTCTTAGTAGAATAGCACAATGGGAGAGAGGGGACAGTGAGAAAAGAGAGCAAATGAAAATTCGTAGACTGAAACCTACAAAATGAAATTAAGCGAAGTGTTGCTGCGGTCTTTAGTATGAAGACTGGTTTGATGAATCCTTCCACACTTGCCTATTCTGTGCAAGTCTCTTCATTCCTGGATAACTACTGCAACCTACATATGTTTCAACCTATTTACAGCACTCAAACAATGGTCTCCCTCTGATGCTAAAGGATGTGTCTAGTCAACCGATATCTTCTTTAGTCAAGTTGTACCACAAATTGCTTTTTCCCCAAATTTGATTCTGCACCTCCTCATTAATTATGGTATTTGATCTAACAAACCAATTTTTAATATTTTTCTACAGCACCACATTTCAAAAACTTCTAGTTGTACTGTTTGTAGCCCTGTCTCGCTTCCATATAAGACTACACTTCATTTAAATACCCTAAGAAAAGACTCTGTAACACTTAAATTTATGTTCAACACTAACAAATTTCTCTTTTGAGAAATGATTTTCTTGCTATTGCCAGTCTGCATTTTGTATGCTCTCTCTTTTGGCTATCATCAGCTGTTTTGTTGCCCAAAGAGCAAAACTCATCAATGACAATTAGTGTGTATTTCCTCTTCTAATTCTGTCAACATCATCTGATTTAATTCTATTAAATTCCATTGCCCTTGGTTTTTTGTTGATATTTATATTACAACCACTTTTCAAGACATTATCAATTCCATTTAACTGCTTTTCTAAGTCCTTCCCAAACAGAACCAGCATGTTGTCAGCAAGTCTCAAAATTTTTATTTTCTTCTCCCCACTCTTTAATCTCCTTTCCCTATTTTCATTTCCTTTGCTGCTTGCACAGTGTAAAGGTTGACTAATATTGGGAACAGGCTACACTCTCTCTTACTCTCTTCTTAACTGCTGTGTTCCTTTCATGTCATTTGGTATACAACTAACTATAGTCTGGTTTCTGTAGGTCTTTTATCTGTAGGTAAGATTTCACTCTCTATATTTTACCCCTGTTAACTTAAGAATTTCAAACAGTGTGGTCCAGTCAATATTGTTAAATTTAAGGGGCGATCAAAACATTTCCATTTGAAGGCATTTCTGCAGTGTATACGCAATGAAGTGCAGCACCAATGCAGTTATAAAAGCACCAACGTGTAGGCAAGGGAGTAGTGTGGAATCCATGTTTTTTCTGACATGCATGACATAAATACAGTCATGAATTATGGCAATGTTATTACCAAATGCATCCAAACAGCTACAATGTGCTGCTGTTCTTTTCTAGGCTGCTTAACGAATAACACTGGTAGACATACATCTGAGAATGGAGAATGTATGGTGCACCAAGCTCCATGGTAATTGTGATTTGACACAAGACTGGGATGTTTCTGATCACAACTTAAACTATCAATGTAGGTTTGCATTTCTTCAGTTTATCTTCTATGATACAAGGGCAATGTACTTGAGGGCAATATTATGGAAATTGAGGAGGACATAGGTGAAGATGAAATGGGAAATTCAATTAGAACTAATGACAGCCTTGGGAGAGCCAGGCTTAACAAAACACTACCATTTAGTGAGCAAGATGTATGAGACTGCAAAATACCCTCAGACTTCAAGAAGAATATAACAATTCCAATCCCAAAGAAAACAAGTGTTGACAGGTGTGAAAATTACTGAACTATCAGTTTAATAAGTCACAGCTGCAAAATACTGTCATGAATTCTTTACAGACGATTGGAAAAACTGGTAGAAGCCGACCTTGGGGAAGATCAGTTTGGATTCTGTAGAAATGATGGAACACGTGAGGCAATACTGACCCTATGACTTATCTTAGAAGTTAGATTAGGGAAAGGGAACCTACATTTCTAGCATTTGTAGACTTAGAGAAAGCTTTTGACAATGTTGACTGGAATACTCTCCATCAAATTCTGAAGGTGGCAGGGGTCAGATACAGGAAGCGAAAGAATATTTACAATTTGTACAGAAACCACATGGCAGTTCTAAGAGTCGAGGGGCATGAAAGGGAAGCAGTGGTTGGGAAGGGAGTAAGACAGGTTTGTAGCATATCCCCAATGTTATTCAATCTATACATTCAGCAAGCAGTAAAGTAAATCAAAGAAAAATTTGGGAGTACGAATTAAAATCCATGGAGAAGAAATAGAAACTTTGAGGTTTGCCGATGGTATTGAAATTCTGTCAGATAAAGCAAAGGACCTGAAAGGGCAGTTGAACAGAATGAACTGTGTATTGAAAGGAGGCTATAAGATGAATATCAACAAAAGCAAAACGAGGATAATGGAATGTAGTCTAATTAAATCAGGTGATGCTGAGGAAATTAGATTAGGAAATGTGACAGTTAAAGTAGTAGATGAGTTTTGCTATTTGGGGAGAAAAATAACTGATGTTGGTTGAAGTAGGGAGGATATAAAACGTAGACTGGGAACGCCAAGAAAACCGTTTCTGAAGAATAGAAATTTGTTAACATCATCAAGTATAGATTTAAGTGTCAGGAAGTCTTTTCTAAAAGTATTTTTATGGAGTGTAGCTATGTATGGATGTGAAATGTGGTTGATATATAGTTTGGACGAGAAGAGAACAGAAGCTTTCAAAATGTCGTGCTACAGAAGAATGTTGAAGATTAGATGGGTGTATCGTATAACTAATGAGGAGTTGCTGAACAGAATTGGGGAGAAGAGTAATTGGTGACACAACTTGACTAGAAGAAGGGATTGGTTGATAGGACACATTCTGAGGCATCAAGGGATCACCAATTTAGTATTGGAGGGTAGTGTGGAGGGTAAAATCATAGAGGGTGACCAAGAGATGAATACACCAAGCAGATTCAGAAGGATGTAGGGTGCAGTAGTTACTTGGAAATGAAGAAGCTTGCACAGGGTAGAGTAGCATGAAGAGCTGCATCAAACCAGTCTGTTGACTGAAGACCACAACAACAACAACAACAACATCTTCTAAGACAAGTAGCAGGGTCATATTGCCTCACACGTACGAACATTTGTCGAACATCCAAAGTGATACCTTCCAAGGTCAGCTTCTACTGGTTTTTCCACACTTCTGTCAATAATTCAAATCAGTATTTTGGAAAGGTGACTTACTAAACAGATGGTTCAGCAATATATGCACTTGTCAGCATCTACCTCCTTTTGAACTGGAATTACAACATTCTTTTTGAAGTCTGAGTGTGCTTTGCCTGTTGCTTGTATCTTGAACATCAAATGGAAATGGATTTGTCAAACTGGCTCTCCCAAAGAACTCAATAGTTTTATGTCATCTACATATCTCAAACCTGAACAAGAACGCATACAATGCAAAAGGGCAAATGCTACAGATATGAGATATGTGGATACGACTGAACTCATAGCATTCTTTGACCTCCTCATTTATACCCAGGTTTTTAAATCAAATCATGAGAGCACTTCTGCTATTTGAGTGGCAGATGGAACAGGAAGGGATATTTTGTGTTGTATCACAAATCGAAACAGATTCGACATCCTCCCTTTGAACAACTGTTTCAATGACCTTTGATATAGAGCTGAGTGAGTGGTAGTTGAACAAGGAGCAGCTATACTCGTCATTTTTGCAAAATTTGTGGAAAATTGCCAGACAGCATACACTACTGGTCTGTGTGCACTGACATCAAAGAAATCCAGGTGTCCTTCAGAGGGGAATGTAGATTCGATGTCTACATGCCCAAGGAACCTTCCACATACAGAATAAACATTCAGAACCTGGTCTACTCAACAAAAAAAAATTATTTTCTGAAAAGCTATATTTACACGGATGAGGAGTCTGATGGAAGGACTCTTGCAGCAGAGGATGAAAACTATTCATTCCCCACTCATATATGCATCCACATTCCTACGTCAATCAAAAGAACACTCAAAATGTGACAACTGATGATTGGTATTTGACTGCGGAACTTGCCCAAGTGATATATATATATATATATTAAAAGGTAGTTGCTGCTGGCTGATACAATATGGAGTAGCAAAAGAGAAATATACAAGGCACTTCACCAAGCAGAAGACTTCCTGTCCATTGGTGTGGGTTCATGAAAAATATTACCCTAGTTTTGTACATTCCAAAGAGAAACAGAGCTGTTGTACTACTGTCCAGTATGCATCATGTGCTGAGCACAAGTGACAAAACACATAAGCTAGAGGTTATTCAATTCTATAATGAAATTAAAGGCAGAGTAGACAGCCTTGATGAAAAGTCATCTGTTTATAATTCAGGAAGGCGATTCTGTTGATGGCCCATGCCAAAATTTTGTAGGATTGCAGGTATCTGTTGTGTTCATGCATGTGTGCTGTACAATAGCTACCAAGACAATGAACTTGTATGCCAGAGGAATTGCATAAATAGTCTTGCAAAGCAGGTTGGTAATCCCGACATGGAAAGAAGAACGCAGAACATTCACCTTACACATGGGCTGATGGCTTGTATTGGGAGAGTTCTGGGAGTTAGTGCAGAAAGTGTATGAGTGGATGGAGCAGATGACTGTCTCAGCAAGTAGATGATGTTCAAAATGGCTCTGAGCACTATGGGACTTAACTGCTGAGGTCATCAGTCCCCTAGAACTTAGAACTACTTAAACCTAACTAACCTAAGGACATCACACTCATCCATGCCCGAGGCAGGATTCGAACCTGCGACCGTAGGGGTCGCACGGTTCCAGACTGCAGTGCCTAGAACCGCTCGGCCACTTCGGCCGGCAGTAGATGATGTGTAAACTTAGTTATCCAAATAAAATGAGGGAAATGGAGCTCCTATGTAAAATGTGCAAGATTCTTATTTGTCTTGAGTGCTCCAAGAAGTGTGTGTACAATGTGTTACAAAGCTTTGTGTGTGAAACCTTCAGTATTCGGTAATGTTTTCAAAATACTCATTTCTTCAGTGTTCCTATAAAATGCTTAACTGAGTGGTGGTAACAAAAAATTAAATTGCAGTACTGAATATCAGTTTTGCAGGATTTCTTTTTTTATCTATTGAGTGCAATTTTTACATTCAAGTTTAACCCTGTAATTAGTTTTTATGTGAAAATTTTCTTGCTGCAGTGATACAATAATGTTTCAGAATGGAAGTCTTTTCTCTAACAGTTTGCTAAGTGTACTATTTAAAAAGCCACACAAAAGTATGTAATTTTGTGTGATAGAAAGTAAAATACAGTAGGCTTTATTTAAGGCAATAAAGTCCAGGTGTATTTAAACAACATGATATAACTGAAAAACTAAAAGTTGTGTAACTTAAATTAAAATTTTCATGATTTACTACTTAAATCTTTGTTTAAACATAGGGGTTGCATAAACCAGACATCATGGTATGCATTACAGGAAAGTCACTTTGTGAGATAAGAATTGATATTCAAACATGTGATACTCTTTTCTTCAAAATCCTCTTTAATTTTCCTGTAGCTAGTGCAGGTATCTGTCTTTCCCAGACACTAGATTGGATTAGTGAGAAGTCAGTAGTTGATGAATAGAAGGAAAAGGGATGAGAAATGGATCTGAAGAGGATGCAGGGCACAGGGTTAGCAAAGGCTGTGAGCAGGGGCACAGAATCTGTGATTCATGAGGGATGGTAGGATATCAGAAGGCCAGGGTTGTTGGCATGTAGTGTTCAGTAACATGAACTGCATCTCAATATTCAGCTTATCCCTTGGTCAATGTAGGGTAGTGATATTCATAAAAGTTGACAACTAATTACTGCCCATGCCGAGAAAAAGGTTATGAACTTGTCTCTCCCTTCACCTTGATCCTGCCTATCCCTTGCTCTTTCCTTGTTCATCTCATCTGATCCAGTCACCACAGTCCCTCACCCCACATGGGCCACAGTACCAAGATGATGCAGATACAGACAATAAAAAAGAACCAAAGTCATAAAATAAGTTACCATGTTCCAGTTCTTCTATATCCCTTTTTACTGCTTAGTGCTAATGCTACATGGTTACCTTTACTCATTCCACTGTAGCCCACCTGTGATTTTCAGTATCTTATTAAATAGGGATAGATAAGGTAGACTTTGCAGAACATGTTCATTGCAGAAGTCATAGTGTACATGTAACATGACCAAATGTGAACTACTGGAACTCCACAATTAAAGCAACTTATGACATCAAAAGCTAAAGTGACCAGTATCACTGTCCTCATAGTTCGTCAGAATTACAGCAGTTCTGCATTATATTCCTGATGCAGAGAATTTTGATGTTTCCTGAAACTTAAGAGTCCATAATTAAATGGTGTGATCACTATAATAAGATTTTACTTGTAAGTGCTAGTACAAAAATGCTGCTGTGTGTTTCTAGTTCTCCAGTCGTTAAATTGTGAACAGAAAACCATATTATACATATTCAAAGAAACACACTTTTGGTCAGTGTACACCATCTTTAAGGTGAACCTGCATGTACATGAGATCATGTCCTCAGGTAGCAGATACAAAAACAGCTCCCAGATATGGGGCTATAGTATGGAACTCAAATACTCTAGTGCACAGACAGCACAAATGTGGGAGAAAAGAGGAAGTAATGAACCTCCTACTAGTGGTGAAGAAATTAAGCTAAATAAATGGCAACCCTAAAATCTTAACTCTGCTCCTCTAATCTGGAAGTTGGAACTGGGATGACATTCTGTTATGAAAGATTTATTATCACCAACCCAACTACAAGCCTGAAAATTAGGAGTTGTATGTGTTACATATACAATGCTAGTGCTTCACTGAGCTGAGGCAGAAGAACCAGAAAGATATGAAAAAAATACAGTCAATTCACAGGAAACTTTCTGGGACTGTACAGTCATCTTCAGCACTACTAACTTGTCAAAAATTTATGAAAGCTATTATTAAAGGCATGCCCCATCCACAGGTACCTACATGTGCAAAACCAACTGCTATGATCTCCAAATTTGTAGTTATTATCACTACAATTCTTGTGCCCGTGAATACAAGAAAAATCAAGAAGACCTTTGTAAGCCATCATGCACTTATGGAAGAAAATATACCTCCGATACAGGATGAATTCTTGCTAGAATAGGAAACATTCGGGCCCTTAAGGGCACTAAAATCAGAGAAGCCGTACATACTGCTCAATAACTGCATTGACCAACTACAGAATGCGATGTTTTCATATCTCATAACTTCCCATTTTTATCCACCATTAACCACATTTACAATGGAACAGGGTCCATCACTTATACATAATTACAGACATACATAGTTATAGATATACTTAATTGCAAACATATATAACAGCAGACATTTGTATTGTCATGTATCATACTCACAATCTGTATGCCAAAAAACTGTTATATTATAAAATAGGTTTCAGCCAACCAGTTCCGCAATTATCTTTGAAATAATTTCCAAGAAGTGGACCACACTGAGTGTAGTAATTTATTAAAGATTATTAGAGAGCTGACTGGGTGAGTGGGTTGCTTTCATCAGTTTGTGTCTTGGAGTATCAGTTTTCATTTTGCCTCTATTATCATGTTAGCGAATATCTCCTTTTATATGAAATTCTATTATATTCAGTTTAATGTATGGTGATGAGACACACACCTACCATTTTACAATTGTCTCTTATGTTTTCTAGACAGGTCAATAATGATCTCCTGAGTCAGCCCTACATATTTCTCATATTACACATTTTTTCGTATTTTCAATGTATCACTAGCTGCCCCCTCCCCCCCCTCCCCCCCCCCACCCCACACACACACACAGAAAAAAGGAGGAATAATCCAAAATATGCCAATTTTAGATATTCTGAAGCAATTCCATCTCTTAATTTCCACATTATGTTGCCATGGATACTACTTTGCAAATATAAATGATGTCTTCTTCCCTGGTCAACTTGGAGTAAATATGAAATCCCAAAAAGTTAATTGACTTTTTCCCTACATCATTAGTACTAAGAGAAGATGACTGGGTTACACAGAAGTTTATTGGAGGAGAATAATTTTGCTGCAGTATGTAGTCATTCCAGTGATATTTATTTCAATACTAATGTCTTGCTGGGTGGTATCACATCATGTCAATTTCTCACAGAGACATATTGTTTTCTGTTATCTCAGTATGAAATAATTACTTTCAGTGATATATTATGTACCTATAAACTCAAGCTTCTCAGGTAGTATTTCATAAGGAATACAATTGAAGGCTTTACTTAGATCCTACACAACAAGTAAGGCACTATTATTTTTGGAAGCTGTGATGATTTGGTTAATAATATCAGGAGCAGCTAAAGTGGAACCTCCCTAATTTTGAACCAAACTGATTCCTTGAGAGGAAGTTATTTTATGTAAAATAATCCCTTAAAGGGAAGTTATTTTATCTAAAATAATCCCTTAGTTGACTGTGTATAAGAATTTCAAATATTTCGGAAAATATTGGAAGTATACAAACTGATCACTGATACCGGGGGATATTTATTTTTTTATGAAAAACTGGTACAACTTTTGAAATGTTAATGATTCTGAGAAAATCCCAAGCAATAGACATTTGTGGATATGCCAGCTTCCTACTGATAACACTATTTCACTGGCAGCTGCTTACCATGTAGTTTCTGTGGAGAAATACCAGTCAAGTTAATTTTGTTTCCAATTTATTTCAGTTCTATTCAGTTGGTCTGGTTCAATTAACATTTCTTATGTGTGGGTAGGAGAGTGTTCTTGTGTGGTAATCTGGCATGCTACTTTGCACTTGTCTGGAGCAGCTTCTATAAACCTTTCATGCACTAACTTTTTTGCTTGAATAAGCTTATCTTTATAAGAATTTTTATATTTCAGATATTTCCTACAACCTGTATCAGGCTGTTTACTGTCACTTTTAACTCTTAACTTTTGTAGGAATTCTGGTGCACAAGGTTGCAAAATGAAACTGGAAGCCAACGAGTGAAGTTAACAAGAATCTTATTGCTAACAACGTAGTGTACAGAAATGTCACATGCACACTGTACAATTGTTCACAGTGAACTAAGAATGGCTAGACTGAGAAAGATTTTCCTCCCTGTGGTGGAGGGAGGAATAATTAATATCACTACCAAAGCATTTTAGTTTTTGGTATATCATGTCATCAATGGTGAGGTCCCCATACTTTCATATATGCCTCACAGTAACTATATTTGTTCCTGAATGCTTAGCATTTCTAACACATCTATCAAACATAGTCTCAATAGTTAGTTCCACTTTATGTAACTTTATCTATCAAAAAACAAGTTCACAAACTCATCTTTTTTACCTCTCATACAAGTCATTACATTTTTTTTTTCCTTGGTAATATCATTGGCATCACTTGAAAGTTTGCTGTAGAGTAAAGGCAAAGACAAAAACAAACAGAATACAGTGGTGTGCATAAAAGTGTGTTGTGAAAAACATAAAAAAGCCATAGTGCTGCAGAACAACTAAAAATTAGACCAAAATGATCAGTGTCCAATGCAGAAAAACAATGATGTGCTAACAGATGGCATTTCCTAATGTAAGTGATGTATCAACCAAAAATCACCACCACTGATGATGCTTTACCTCAATAAAGCAAAACACGTCTGGTGAAAAAAAACATGCATATTTGTATTTGTAACGACAGAACAAAAATACTCTCAAGAATTATAAAGCAACTACAGACACTACGGCCACATAAATTAAGAATTTAAGGCATAGTGGTTCATGTTCAGAAAAACATCCATCTGCATAAAGAATGGTAAAAAACGTCATTAGCAATGTTAACAATAATATTATTAAAGGGGGCTTTTTAACAAGTAGCATTTAATGACCTTAGAACAGTAAAAAAGATCTAGAAACTTCCTTGTCGCAGTTTGACATTTCTGTATTGAAAACACCACAGATAATCATATTTTCATTCTTCCTTGATGCTTACTTCACTACAAGTAGAAAATTTTCTTAAAATGTTTTCAACGGCTTTCTTTTGAGATGTGTAAAGATTCATATTCTGGTCTGGCAACTTTATGTAGTTGAAGTTACAAACTAATTCACAACAAAACTGGCTTAAGTGAATTTCGAATTTCAGACCATCTTTGGCAAAAACTGCACCACCATTTTTTTCTTTTTTTGGCACATTATGCTAGCAACAACATATCCTTGTGGAACAAAAATGTTTAAGTCAGATTCAGTATGCAACATTCTCATACACATTGAGTTGCAAAAGTCATTGGATAGTAATCTGCACATATACAGATGGCAGTAGTATCACGTACGCAAGGGATAACAGGGCAGAGCATTGGTGGAGCTGCCATTTACACTTAGGTGGATCTTGTGGAAATGTTTCTGGCATCATTAAGGCCACACAGCAGGAATTAACAGACTTTGAATGCAGCATCACAGCTGGAGCTAGACATACTGGAAATTCCATATTGGAAATTGTTACTGAATTCAATATTCCAAGATCCCCAGGGTCAGAGTATGCTGACAATACTAAATTTCAGGCATTATCTCTCACCATGAGCAACTCAGTGGCTGGCGGCCTGCACTTCACTTAATGACTAACAGCAGTGATATTTGCATAGAGTTCTATGTGCTAACCAACAAGCAACACTGTGTGAAACAGCCAAGAAATCAATGCGGGACATATGACGAATGTGTCTGTCAGGACAGTGTGACAAAATTTAGCATTAATGGACTACAGCAGCAGAAAACCGACACAAATGTCTTTGCTAACAGCACGACATTGGCTGTAGTGCCTGTCCTGGGCTCATCACCATACCTGTTGCCTGCCCCGATAGCTGAATGGTCAGCATGATGGACTGCCATCCTGAGGGGCACAGGTTTGATTCCTGGCTGGGACAGGGATTTTCTCTGCTCAGGGACTGGGTGTTGTGTTGTCTCCATCATCATTTCATCCCCATCCAGAGCGCATGTCACCCAATGTGGCGTCGAATGTAATAAGACCTGCACCAAGGTGGCCGCACCTGCCCTATAAGGTACCTCCCGGCTAGTGACGCCAAACACTTATTTCCATTTACCATATCTGTTGGAACCTTGATGAGTGGAAAACTGTGGCCTAGACAGATGTGTCCCAGTTTCTGTTGGTATAAGCTGATGATACGATTAGAGTGTGGTGCAGACCCCATGAAGCCATAGCCCAGGTTGTCAACAGGGAAGCTGCGGGTGGCTCAATAATGGTGTGGGATGTGTTTACATGGGCTGGACTGAATCCCCAACTATTTTTGGCTACTGGGACACCATTCACTGTCATTCATTGACTTATGTTTCCAAAAAATGATAAAATTTTTATGGATAACAATGCACCATGTTATCAGGCCGCAGATGTTGGAAATTTGTTTGAACAACATTCTGGAAAATTCGAACGAATGATCTGGTCCACCATATCGGCTGACATGAATCACATCATGCATTTACAGGATGTAATTGGGAGGACAGTTGGTGCAGAAAGTCCTGGAATAGCAATACTTGTGCAATTATGTGTGGTTATAGAGGTAGCATAGCTCAACATTTTTGCAAGGAACTTCCACTGACTTGTTGAGTCCACAGCATATCAAGACGGCACATCAAGACGTGATACTGGAGGAATCCTATGAGTTTTCTCACTTCTCTAAGCAAACAACACCCACTTTCTTACTTCTACAATAATTTTCTAATTCTAGTACATTATTTCTAACACTGCATATACTGATTTATTTCACAGTAAGTACTTAATATCTATACTTGTTCATATTGGCCTAGAAGTTGTTATGTCTTTAACCACAATAAAAGGACTTTTATTTTTGGAGAATGGAACATATAGCCAACATTTCCTATACTGATACTAATGGGCCAAAATATTATGGCCACCTGATTAATTTTGTTTTGGTCCATCTTTGAAATGCAATACAGCAGTGATTCAACATGGTATGCATTAGACAAGTCATTGGTATATTATTTTGTAGATATATGTGGCACCAGATGTCTATGCATGTCATGCAGTTTCTGTAAATTATTGGTTGGTGATTTGCGGCTGTGTAACTAACACCCCTATAGTACCCCAGATGGGTTTCGTTGGATTTATATTAGGCTAATTTCATGGCTATGATACCAACTTGAGGTAAATACCATGCTCCTCAAACCACTATAGTATGATTGGGACAGGTGTCTTGCTGGAAGTTGCCTTCTTTGTTGTTGAGGGAAACAAAGAACGAAGGGATGCAGGTTGCCTGCGTAATGTTTGCATAGTCCGCAGCTGTCATGATGCCTTTGAATACTACCACAAGTCCCATGTCAGCTCATGTGAATGTCTCCCATAGCATATTACTGTCCCCACTGGCCTGTTTCAGTGGCGCACTGCATGTTTTGAGCAGCCAACCAACTCAGTGATGCTGCATCCAGACATGACCACTAACATCATGTACCGAGAAACATGATTTATACAACCAGGCAACAAATTTCTATAGATCCCTGGCTCATTTTTGATGATTAAATGCCCATTGCAAATTGACAATATTTTTTGGTCAACATCGGAATACATGAGAGTCGTCTGTTGCAGAGCTCCACTGTCAACAAGGACAGTTAATGATGTGCTCTGAAACACTTGGGCCTGCATCAGCATTGCACTCTGTCACCAGATCTGCCACAGATTGCCATCTACCCTACTTTACAGAAAGGGAAATCTTCTGACCTAATTATTCTGTGATGAGATGTGGATCTCCAATACACTGCAGCCCACTCATGGTTTCACCATCCTGCAACCATTTTCTATAGATGCTCATTACAGTAGCATGTGAATAGCAAAGAAGCTCTGCAATTTATGAGACGTTCAGTCCCTGGCACCATGTCATAACATTTTGTCCTCTGTCAAATTCATGCATGTCAGTGGATTTTTCCATTTGTTGTCTTTACATCACAAGAATGATTCTCCATTTGTCTCCACTCTGCTTATATACTTTCTTTACTGTGCCACTTGCCCACAACACTACTAGGTGGTAGTCAGCCTCACGGTGGTCAGTGGTCATAATGTTTTGCTCATTAATGTGTCGGTGTAACCAAATATAGTGTGACATGGACTATGAACACAGGAAAGTGGTAGTACATTAGGGACAAATGATGTTACATACAGAGTAAATATTAAACTCCGTGGTGATCATGGACAAGTTAAATGCAGTCACCAGGCAGGAACAAATCTTGGTGAGTGTCAAAAAAAGCTATAAAAGCATTGAATCTTGAGCTAACACAACAAGATATGTTATTCTGAACCATCAGTGAGTAAAATAGCAGTGGCTCTTTAAGGATCTCCAGTCTTCAAACTATTCTTAACTTCTCTTTCTCTCTTCAGTCTGTTAAGTTCCTTATTTTTCTGTTTCTGCTGCTGCAGAACAACGAACTATGCTCTGGAAGTTCTATATATGCTACTGTCAATATCTTCATGGGTTTGTTTAGACAATATTCAACATCTGCTAAATGTGCAATATAACATGGTGCTTTTTTACAATAATGCGAATATCTTCTCCCCCCCCCCCCCTCCCCCTTTCCCCATCCATCACTTCTGGTATTCATTCATTCACAAATCATATTTTGTTGATGTAGGAGAACCTCTAGGGATGTGGAATGAATCCAATTCTACATTAACTACCAAAAACAGTCAGAGCAAGCTACTTCTTGAAAGCATGTTAATAACCAATTATGCAATCAGTAATCTACTTACACACATTATTACCTTAATTAATTCTGTATTTATTTATTGCCATAAAGATTATGACAAAAAGAGCTACCTTTGGGGGAAAAAGAGAAAAACAGCTTTGTGACTGACAGATCGCTACGATAGTAAACAGTGTTGTCAGTGATGCTACACAAGGTTCTGTATGTACCTACAAACTAGGCAACAGTGCGAGCATGTAGTGCTTAAGTGTTGTTGTTGTCATTACTGTGACATTTGTTTCTCAGCTTGATTCAGAGACATTATTCATTCTATGGAAGCCCATGTCAAACTAATTACTGGACCCAGAAATAATTCCATTGAACAAAAAAGGGAGATGCTTTTCATCACACAGAGGCTGCCAGCCATGTCTGACAAATCTCTGCATGTTTGTACACAGTAAGCAACAAAGTGAACCCATGAGGCTTGAGAAAGACCTAAAATTGATGTCATGAAGTTCACATTCAGCGAATAATTTGGAATAATATTTCATACAGATGATGACTGTTAAATCATATGTAAATTACAAAAATGCTACTTGGTTGTTTACGAGTCTGCTAGTAAAACACAGCACTCAAAGCATTGTTCCATGCAGTATTCAAATAGGTCTATGGCTCAAACTTTATTCCACTTTTTGATCATGTAGTCATTACCTATTTCATTATATTATGCCTATGGTAATATGATATGAACATGTACACATTTAGGTGCATCTGTTTAATTTCTGTAATTTACAAATGATATTCTGTTATCTGTAACACATATGTACAGCCACTATTTGATATTGTTAACTTAAGTTATGTGAGAATCTCTTCTTCCTTATTTAAAAAGTTTCTTGTATCTTGATGGAAAAGGTAAAGTGTACTCTGATTCTTACCCTTTGCACTGTCCAATCTGCAGTACCGGCAGTGCTCATGTTACGCTGAATGCTTGAGTTAAATTATTCCAGTATATAATCTCTTACTCGAAACATTCAAATGTAGAAGTGTGAAGTTAACAGTTTATAATACAGAACAGAATGATCAATAGTACATTAACATGGTCTGTTTTGTAGCCATGGAGATTATCTTCACCTCCCACAATCTTCTGGAGTTATAAAAATAAGCACAGTAATTCCACAAAGCAATTTAGTAAGATGGCATGCCAAGTTTTTCCTACATAAAGGTGTTCTTGCTTAATCTACTCCTATCTATGAGATCACTAATCTGCCAAATACAGTACAACCAGAAACAGTTTTTGAGGCATGGGAACAAAGACAAATGTATGGAAAAGTATAGATATTGAAGTCAAAAGGGTACAGACAAACACTGGAAACCAATTTGTAATTCATTTACAAAACACATAACAGTAATAAATATCTTGGTCCTGCCTACTTCGAAAAAATTATACCACGGAACATGTGGTGCTTGCAAATGAACTGAGTTATTTTAATGTCTTAATAATTTTACCTGTCTTGAAAACAGAAATTGGTATAAGTTTACATTAGATTCTATTTTAATATGTCTCAACTTTTAATTGCTTCTGCTTAATTTGTTTTCATGTATTGATTATTTGGTGTCCAGTAGTGTAATGATGTAACAAGTAGATGACACTGACAAGATTTACTCAACTGCAGCACTTATAAATTTCAGGGGCTGGAATGTGTACCAATGTGCAACACTCTCCCCTACTAAATATACAAAACTATTCAAAAATAAAAAAAAGTGGGGATGAGAAGTTTATTTTTTATTTTTCAGGAGATGAGTGAACATTTGAATATGTATAATGTATATGTACAGCAAGATATGCAGTAAGAAACATCACTGTAGGAATGAACATCTTAATCTGGAGGGTCCACATAATTTCAACTGTGCTTCCCAAAGTTAGTCATCCTGACATGATGTACACTGTCCCCATAAATGTTAAGTCAGAATCAAAAATTTTCCATCCTCTACAGAACAAACAACCCTATCTAGATTTCTCCACACTTTACAGTCTTCACCCATATGTGCCAGTGTAGCTTTTCACAATATATATAAATGACCTAGTAGTTAGTGTTGGAAGTTCCATGCGGCTTTTCAAGGATGATGCTGCACTAAAAAGAAAAGTTGCAGCATTAGAAAATTGCAGCGAAATGCAGAAAGATCTGCAGCAGATAGGCACTTGGTGCCACTGACCCTTAACATAGGCAAATGTAATGTAATGCGAATACATAGAAAGAAGAATCTTTTATTTTATGATTATATGTTAGTGGAACAAACACTGGTAGCAGTTATTTCTGTAAAATATATCAGAGCATGCGTGCAGAATGATTTGAAGTGGAATGATCATATAAAATTAATTGTTGGTAAGGCAGGTGCCAGATTGAGATTCAATGAGAGAGTCCTTAGAAAATGTAGTCCATCAACAAAGGAGGTGGCTTACAAAACACTCGTTCGACCTATACTTGAGTATTGCTCATCAGTGCTGGATCCGTGCCAGGTCGGGTTGACAGAGGAGATGAGAAGATCCAAAGAAGAGCGGCGTGTTTCGTCACAGGGTTATTTGGTAAGCGTGACAGCATCACGGAGATGTTTAGCAATCTCAAGTGGCAGAGTCTGCAAGAGAGGCGCTCTGCATCATGGTGTAGCTTGCTGTCCAGGTTTTGAGAGGGTGCGTTTCTGGATGAGGTATCGAATATATTGCTTCCCCCTACTTATACCTCCCAAGGAGATCACGAATGTAAAATTAGAGAGATTCGAGTGCGCACGGAGGCTTTCCAGCAGTCATTCTTCACGCCAACCATACGCGACTGGAACAGGAAAGGGAGGTAATGACAGTGGCACGTAAAATGCCCTCCACCACACACTGTTGGGTGGCTTGAGGAGTATAAATGTAGATGTAGACCTTTAAATACAAAAACTCATCGAGTGACTATGGCATCATTGTACATTCATGCCATTTTTTGCGCACTGAGTTGATCATACATTATTTAAGTCTCAATGTGACTGATTTTTAAGTTTATATTCAAACTTGCTCTAGCAGTCTTTTCTATTCATAATGGAAGTATGCATGCTAAAAAAGTAAATAGTCCAATGTCTTCAGCAAACTGATGCTGATTCAGATACGTTCCATTAAAGCAAATTTCTTTTACTTTTTCCCCAATTTACCTAACTGAACATTTCCTCTAGGGAGCGTAAAATGACAGGTTATAAAATTTGGTAGAACTCCAATGTGTAGGAGATTCTAGGGATGACTAATGGTGATGGGTACAGAAAATTTAAAAAAAGAAAGAATAATACCAAGTGATGTTTCTTCATCATCAACCAACTTGCCTGTGAGTCATGAAGTTCAGTAAACATTACTCCAGACTTCCCTTCTCCAAAATTTTCAGTTGATCCTCAGAATCGAATGGAAACCCCATCTAACTGGCCAGTAACTATTTTAATATTTGTGTGGTGCATTGCCATTGGCATTACATCTACATAAACAGCACAAAACATAATATTACTACTGCTCTTGCAACCAGGATCCTTTGTTCATAATACACCACAAATGATATGTTTGAACAGATAGATCACAATGAAAACAGACAATACTTTCAGTAGCATAATTTGTCGTAATCTGATGAGTATAAGTTAGAAGCATTGAAACAGCCTGACATGATAAAAATACTTTTTACTGTGCAAAACAATACAGGAATGCAGTTTCAGTTGTTAAAATATGAATGATCAGAATTTGTGATTGTACCATAATTGTATGGATCAAGTCAAAAGTGTATATCAAGCATGGAAAGGTTCTATGTGTAGTAACTAGCAGTCAGACAATCATAGTTATGTAATCACAGAGGTCTATTTTAAAATGCATGCACCATATTACATAACTAACATATTTCCTCTGAATGCTTTAGAGCAGGGATTATAAGATGTATCTAGTTATTAATGTGAAGTATGGTATGGTACACCAATAATGCAGCTTACACAGTATCATATTACATATTGTGTTTACACTGCATGCCAGAGGAAAATGATCTATGCTATAGAAAGCTTTTTCTATCAAAACGTTTTTAAACATGCTTTTGTTGTTTGTGTCTCTTTAGTTCGAAGGGAGTATTTTTGGGGTTTTGGACTAGCATAATATCTTGTCACTTTCAATTACATGGCTTTGGGATCATTCCATATCAAATCACCCAATAAAAATAAATTTTACACCCACCTCCTTAGATTTTCACGAAATTTGGCTCAATTGGTTCTAATACCATCTTGACAACAACTGCAAATTTTTTTTGCTGTATCTCTTACAGTTTTTTTTTTTTTATAAATTTTTAAAATTTTTATGTTTTGCATTTTCTGAACCTTCGGAATTGGTAAATTTAATTTGTATTCAAAATTTTAAAATTGCTTATCTTAAAAACTCTTTTAGATAACATCATCAATTTTTGCAGCTAATTTATTTATTATGCATCTTTGAACATAAAAATAATACTATTAAAATATATTAATATTTTCTATGAAAAAAAAATGTACTTGTTTCCTTTTTTTTAACAGATGTTTTGTTTTATAAGAATTGCAATATCTAGAGTCTCAGACCTGATAGAATGCTCAAATTTGTTTTAATTTGCTCTTAAACATATAGGCTACTTGATAAAAGAAAAATAATGATGGCTTTTTAACATGTTTATTAATTATAGTAGATTATATTAGAATTATGTACAAAGATAGTGTACTTACAACACTTATGTATAACTCAACTGATTGCTTGAAACATTGAATTTTTTGAGTAATTTTGTCTTTTTAATAAACATTAATGCTGATTCAAACTATTTTTCCACTTCATCCAAGAGCTTTCAGTTCTTTTGATACAGCCTTTTTTGAAGTAATATATTCTTCCAGTGCCGCTTGATTGAGGTGCGTCTACTACACAGACTATGTGCTCCAAAGGCACTATGCAAGAATCTTCTCTTTCAGGCCAATAAAATGATGCAGCTGGTCCTGAAGGATGTAGAAATAGAATTTCTTCATCTTCTTCATCATTGAATATTGTTTTTACCAGTCCAAAGTACCAGTTACCATCATAATTTGCAGCCACATAGCTATTTATGGATGGTTCAACATGAACCCAATCAGAAGAAGAATGGAAAGAAAAGACTAAGGAGGGTTTTACACTATCTGTAGTCCTAATTTCAAGGTTGTTTGTTGGAGGTTGTTTGAAGTTATGAAAACTTCTTGTTCCAGGAATGGTTCGGGTTGCTGAAAAACATTTTTCTAGTTTTAACCACAGCAAATCAGTTTCTTTTTTGTCAATAAAGTGAAAATGAATGTTGTCAATATTTTTTTCACAAAACTTGTACACATTGATTGCTGTCATTACTTGTTCTTCGTCTGAAAGCTGTAGACTGACTTTCCTTAAAATTCTTTTAATAGTTCCTCCTAGGCCATCACAAATTGACTTCCCATGACTTGTTGCAAAAAAAGAGTGTTGGGCCTTCAAATTAAAGTCTCTCAAGCGTTCAATCAAATTTTTAAAACTGTTTCTATTTTTGTGCTGCTCAGCACAACCATCTGTAAAGTAGTGAACTGAGTCAATGTCAGTATGATGTAATGACAGCCACTTTGTAATTTCTTTTCATACAAAGTTAACAAAACCAGTGTCATGTTCTTGATCATCACTAATAAAACAGTGGTTGGAAACAAAAACATTGTTTTCCTCATTTCTTAGAAAAACTCCAACTGGGTGTAGAGTACAACCACCTCTATTCCAGTGGTAACTTTGGATCTCATTTTGTATAACAAAGGAATAATTTTGACTGAAATCCATCACAATAATTGCTGTTTTGGGTGGTGGGTCTTCTTTCAATCTTTTAAAGGCTGCTGATTGGGATTTTGCTATAAACGAGAGCAGGGTGAGCTTTTCCAATGACCTAACCAATAAAGAAATGTAGTCTTCAACACTGATACACTGTTTGAGCATTTCTGCCCTGTCTGTGGTAACCCACTGACTGATTACAATTTCTTCTTCTAAATCATAATCTTCACTTAGTTTTTCAGTTAAGTACTTAGTTAGTGCAGTATTTGCAGGACAGCTGTCGCAATGATGTAGCATGCAGTTTTGGTTTTCCGTGTTGCACACAAGCATCTTAATTAGTTCTTTATAAGATTCTTCAATTTTCACAGCATCCAGTAATAGTTTAACATTATGGTGGATACTGCATACACATAGAGTGTGTGTGGCTGCAGCACCAGCAAGGATACACCATTTAAGTCTCAAGAAACAAAATTTTGAAAATCCTACTTCTACCTCAGGATTCTCCCATTCGAAAGAATAATAGAGTTCTCTCAAGTTACACAAAATGAGTCTTTGTTGCATGTAAACATTTTTTTGAACACTTACTTTGTCTTTTGTTCCAGGTAGCACTCTGGAACTTTCATCCTTTTCATAAAAATCTGTTACAAGTCTTCCTGTATTTTCAGAAAGAGTTTTACCTTTTTTTAGACCAGGAGTTTCCAAAATACCCTTTTCAGATTTTAGCTTTCTAGCTTGTCGCACCGTGTACTCACTTACATTAAATTCTTTCATCACTTTATTTCGACTCCAAGCATCTGGAGCCCAGGTCAGAATCTGGATTTTTCTAGACCACCCAACAGATGAAATGTTCTCTTTCATAAGAGAAATCATTACATAAAAATCCTTTGCTTTCTCAACCACACTTGTATCTTCTTCGTCATCATCAGAACTTGGTGCATCATATTTTAATGCTTTTGAAACTGCCTTTTTTGCAGTCTTTTCAATACTGCTAACCTTCCTTTTAAAATAAGACCCTTTACTTTGTTCTGACAAGCGATGAAGCTTTATCGGTGTTAAACCTAAATTACAAAGAGCAATGTTTGTTTGTACGAGGGATTTATTTCTGGATTCCAATGATTCTAATTCAATCATGACTTCATCATCTGTTTCACTTTCATTGACTTCAACTCTTAATTTTTCCTCACAAAAGTTATGGCATGTTGAGCAAAGCTTTTGTCCAGGTTTTATGCTAATATTTTTTGTCAGTAATTGTTTAGAAAGATCCAAGCTTACACTTCTCAACGATTTTTTGATGGGCTTTTTGTATTTTTTTAGTGGGTCTACACATGTAGTTTGATACTTTTCAAAAACATTTAAAAAGTAGTAGCTGTGGTGTGAACATTTATTCTTAAATTCACAAAGATTAATTCCAGATCGTAAGTGGATCAAATCTTTTTCTTCCTCACTCAATTCAGATACCGGTTGTAACTTTTTTGAAGGTGTGTAGGTTGTTTGGAAACATATTTTTTAAATAACCCTACGCTACAGGTTTGAATATCTGACATACTGATTTCACTTTTGGTCTGATTACTTTCTATCAGGTCTGAGACTCTAGATATTGCAGTGTTTGTAAAACTAAACATCCGTTAGCTAAAAAAATAAAAAAAAAAATTTAAAAAAATAATTTTTTTTTTCCATTTGGAAGATTTTAATATATCTTTATGGTAATTTTTTAACATTTAGATATAATACACAAACTTATTCCAAAATTTCATGCTGATATCTTGAGTATTCTATAATATACAAATTTTTTTAGTTGTGAGGACACGTTTAAGTTATGATTTCCGACTGCTGAAACAACACCAAATCTAAAAACTTTAAAAATGTATAAAAAAAACTATAAGAGATAGAGCAAAACATTTTACAACTGCTTTCAGGATGATAAAAGAAGTAATTGTACCAAGTTTCATCAAAATCTGACATGGTTGGTGTCAAGGCCTGGGTGACTTGACCCTTTGGGTATGGGCTCATGGAATTGATTTCATTTCTAGTGTCACCAGTAACACCCATCATGAGAAACAATTGAACTCCTCTGTATACAACATCTTCAGCATCTGATTACATTACAAATGAGTAAATATATAAAGGTAGATTTTCACGCATCTCAATGCTCATGGTGTCATATCCTATGAACTGTGCACTGTACAGTGATATCATTTAGCGTGTAATTCAGTGATATATATGGGTGACGTCTGCAAAATGTACTGTGAACAAGCAATAAAGAAGTAATAAATTCAAAAATCATGTCTGATACTGAAGTTTTACTGCATTAACTATGAAAGTGTAGTAAGTGATAAACTTTTTTCCTTTCACTATTTTGGTAGAATGTCAGTAAGAAAAGTTTCAAAAGGATTTAAAATTATGTGTTAAGTGTATTGAAAGTCGCCAAGAGTATTCATTCTCAAATACTAATTGAATATTTATGGGTAATTTGTCACTTGGTACTGGCTTGATAAGTATATGTGCTTATTGTGCTAAGCATTTGATGTGGGATTATATTTAATTGTAACTGTAATTTTATTAATCCTGTAGATCATACTTTGTGTGCAGAGAAGTACATGATGATATAGGACAAGTCAAAAATGGAGATGAGATGGTACATGGTTAAAATGATTGTGTCAGTGATGTTATAATGATACAAGTGTTCATACAATACATGTGTAATGCCAAGAAACAGACAAGGATGTAGGCGGATATTTAGTGAAAGATTCAGAATTGCACACTATTTGTAAATAAGTTCACATTATTTAGGGAAAAAACATATAAGCAAATAACACGGAAATTCAAAAGTACTGTATACATTTAAAAATCTATTACTAAACTAAAACAGTGAAGGTGACACACTTCTTTACTAAGGTATTCGGGTTTACATACAAAGTACGGCACAGAAAAAGTTTTGATGTTTCAAGACATTCCACACTTTTGCAATAAATATTTATATATGTATTTGTTTCTGCATAAAAATCTCTTTCAGTATATATATTGTACACAAGATATTGGACAGAATTCTTTTATGGACAGTAGTTTTAAATTTTGAAGTGTTTTTTTTATTTTTTAATGTTATCAGGAGCTTATTGTACAGTCTGTTTCCCGTTGGCAGTGGTCCATTCTGTTTTAGCATTGTGTAAGTGGGTTGAACATGTATTTCCTGCTTTCTCCTTGTGTTATACAGATGGAGTCTCTGATTAATTGACACAAAACTGTTGCTATTTTCTAAGATTTTCCTAACAAGTTTATTGTACTTGTAAAATATATAAACATGGTACTAGAAGGATGTGAAGTTTCTTAAATAAGGGCTTGCATGAGCTTCTTGCGGCAGTGTTTTCTATGGCTCCTACAATTCTCTTCTGGCAAATAAAACAACTTTTGCTGGCAGATGCATTTCCCCAAAAGATTATGCCATATCGCAATAACGATTCTGCTTGGGCAAAGTATACATTTCTTAGTGTCTCTTTCGATCTGCAACCAGAAAGAATTTTTTATAGTGTAACAAATGGTATTCAATTTATTTATAATGTATTTTGCATGTTGGATCCATCTTAGATCTTCTTGGATCCATATCCCAAGAAATTTTGTAGAGCTCATATTTTCAAGGATTCTGGTGAACAACTCTATGTATACCTCTTAATGAATAAAAACAGTATTTTAAATGTTTCCATTCAGTTAATAGTTATATGAAATTAAATATCTTCAACATTTCGCTGCCCTGTCAGCAACTGTATAAATATTAATTTCAATTTTAATAATCAACAACCTCAGTAGCACCGTTTACCTAGAATTTACCTAGGTTTCAGTCGGGTTAACCCAACCTTCTTCAGAATAACAGTAACTACAGTTTGTCCACTAGGTAAACGGTTCAACTGAGAGAGTTGATTATTAAAATTAAAATTAAGTTATATGAAATAATGAAACTCGGATTGTTATTGTCCCTGGAAGCTGTTAGATAGGCAACCTGCATCTGAAGTAACAAGCCTGGTTTGGCCTCTTAAGAATACATATGGTTGTACCGTCTAGCATTAACTGAAAAGCATAAAAATTTAAATATTTTCAGCTATAACCAAGGTTCCTGTACATCTTCATCTACATCTACATTTATAGTCCGCAAGCCACCCAACGATGTGTGGCGGAGGGCACTTTCCGTGCCACTGTCATTACCTCCCTTTTCTGTTCCAGTCGCGTATGGTTCGCGGGAAGAACGACTGTCTGAAAGCCTCCGTGCGCGCTCGAATCTCTCTAATTTTACTCCTCAGGAGGTATAAGTAGGGGGAAGCAATATATTCGATACCTCATCCAGAAACGCACCCTCTCAAAACCTGGCGAGCAAGCTACACCGCGATGCAGAGCGCCTCTCTTGCAGACTCTGCCACTTGAGTTTGCTAAACATCTCCGTAACGCTATCACAGTTACCAAATAACCCTGTGACGAAACGCACCGCTCTTCTTTGGATCTTCTCTATCTCCTCCGTCAACCCGATCTGGTAATGAGCCCACACTGATAAGCAGTACTCAAGTATAGGTCAAACGAGTGTTTTGTAAGCCACCTCCTTTGTTGATGGACTACATTTTCTAAGGACTCTCCCAATGAATCTCAACCTGGTACCCGTCTTACCAACAATTAATTTTATATGATCATTCCACTTCAAATCGTTCCGCACGCATACTCCCAGATATTTTACAGAAGTAACTGCTACCAGTGTTTGTTCCGCTATCATATAATCATACAATAAAGGATCCTTCTTTCTATGTATTCGCAATACATTACATTTGTCTATGTTAAGGGTCAGTGGCCACTCCCTGCACCAAGTGCCTATCCGCTGCAGATCTTCCTGCATTTTGCTACAATTTTCTAATACTGCAACTTCTCTGTATACTACAGCATCATCCGTGAAAAGCCGCATGGAACTTCCGACACTATCTACTAGGTCATTTATATAAATTGTGAAAAGCAATGGTCCCATAACACTCCCCTATGGCACGCCAGAGGTTACTTTAACGTCTGTAGACGTCTCTCCATTGATAACAACATGCTGTGTTCTGTTTGGTAAAAACTCTTCAATCCAGCCACACAGCTGGTCTGATATTCCGTAGGCTCTTACTTTGTTTATCAGACGACAGTGCGGAACTGTATCGAACGCCTTCCGGAATTCAAGGAAAATAGCATCTACCTGGGAGCCTGTATCTAATATTTTCTGGGTCTCATGAACAAATAAAGCGAGTTGGGTCTCACACGATCGCTGTTTCCAGAATCCATGTTGATTCCTGCAGAGTAGATTCTGGGTTTCCAAAAACGACATGATACTTGAGCAAAAAACATGTCCCAAAATTCTACAACAGATCGACGTCAGAGATATAGGTCTATAGTTTTGCACATCTGCTCGACGACCCTTCATGAAGACTGGGACTACCTGTGCTCTTTTCCAATCATTTGGAACCTTCCGTTCCTCTAGAGACTTGCGGTACACGGCTGTTAGAAGGGGGGCAAGTTCTTTCGCGTACTCCGTGTAGAATCGAATTGGTATCCCGTCAGGTCCAGTGGACTTTCCTCTGTTGAGTGATTCCAGTTGCTTTTCTATTCCTTGGACACTTATTTCGATGTCAGCCATTTTTTCGTTTGTGCGAGGATTTAGAGAAGGAACTGCAGTGCGGTCTTCCTCTGTGAAACAGCTTTGGAAAAAGGTGTTTAGTATTTCAGCTTTACGCGTGTCATCCTCTGTTTCAATGCCATCATCATCCTGGAGTGTCTGGATATGCTGTTTCGAGCCACTTACTGATTTAACGTAAGACCAAAACTTCCTAGGATTTTCTGTCAAGTCGGTACATAGAATTTTACTGTCGAATTCACTAAACGCTTCACGCATAGCCCTCCTTACGCTAACTTTGACATCGTTTAGCTTCTGTTTGTCTGAGAGGTTTTGGGTGCGTTTCAAGTTCGAGTGAAGCTCTCTTTGGTTTCTCAGTAGTTTCCTAACTTTGTTGTTGAACCACGGTGGGTTTTTTCCCGTCCCTCACAGTTTTACTCGGCACGTAGCTGTCTAAAACGCATTTTACGATTGCCTTGAACTTTTTCCATAAACACTCAACATTGTCAGTGTCGGAACAGAAATTTTCGTTTTGATCTGTTAGGTAGTCTGAAATCTGTCTTCTATTACTCTTGCTAAACAGATAAACCTTCCCCCCTTTTTTATATTCCTATTAACTTCCATGTTCAGGGATGCTGCAACGGCCTTATGATCACTGATTCCCTGTTCTGCACTTACAGAGTCGAAAAGCTCGGGTCTGTTTGTTATCAGTAGGTCCAAGATATTATCTCCACGAGTCGGTTCTCTGTTTAATTGCTCGAGGTAATTTTCGGATAGAGAACTCAGTATAATGTCACTCGATGCTCTGTCCCTACCACCCGTCCTAAACATCTGAGTGTCCCAGTCTATATCTGGTAAATTGAAATATCCACCTAAGACTATAACATGCTGAGAAAATTTATGTGAAATGTATTCCAAATTTTCTCTCAGTTGTTCTGCCACTAATGCTGCTGAGTCGGGAGGTCGGTGAAAGGAGCCAATTATTAACCTAGCTCGGTTGTTGAGTGTAACCTCCACCCATAATAATTCACAGGAACTATCCACTTCTACTTCACTACAGGATAAACTACTAGTAACAGCGACAAAAACGCCACCACTGGTTGCATGCAATCTATCCTTTCTAAGCACCGTCTGTGCCTTTGTAAAAAATACTGTATATACTAAGTGGGGTTAACGTCGTAAGTGACTTAAATGATTGCCTACATGATGCTCCTCCTTTTAGGTTCACTGAACGTTTATTCTGAAACAATTACCTACATGCAAACAGGGATCGTGTTTTTGTAATATTTTATGTTTTTTTTTTTTGCCCCGACCGCCGTTTCTATTTTTCGAAAGTCAAAAATTCGCTAAATTTCTTTGCAGCATATTTGCAGGCTCATCAAAATGCGCCTTTAATATGTTTGGTAAATCACGGAACCTAAAATGTTCATTGTCTTTATCCGAAACAACAATAGTAGGCCTACAGTTCTGTTAACACGCGACTAAAGCATTCAAATTCTTTACACCGACACTGCAGTAGGAACCATAAATGTTCGGCCACCGCAGTATTTACATCCCAATAAATTAAAGTCGTAAACGTAGGTTAATCTACAAACAGCAGGTAGCATATTTGTTTGTTATGAAAGATTTTCGAAATCAGTGCCACAGTACGGTACCGTACTCACCGTTTGCGCAGCAAACATCACGGCTAGGCTGGTGAAGGTCTTCTTGCACGCGACGCGAGAGCGGCGAAGGAGGGATTATTAGCTCCAAATTATCACTACAGTACTACCAACAAACGTAGTCTTTTCATCTGAACACAAGTCAGCTTTGAATCTGCGAGTTTATGCAGTAACAGATGAATGCGACACTGTTTCTTTTCTGTTTTTATTATGCAAGAAAGCAAAGCAGTCCACTAAATATTACATGTGTCTGAAGATGTATGAAACTTGTCAGTCTCGACCGATTATGAGTGTTGGAGTGAATGTACTACATAACGTTAGATGACACGATGTGGACAAAGTCTTGAAGCTAATGTTTTTGTTCCTATGGTAACTCTACGTTGCATTACAATGGCTGTTCGGTTTTCAATTGTTCTCAGCGTTCAAACATCTATGTTTCCTTTACTCAATAAATTATCCCCTCAGCCCTGTTATGGAGATAGATGCGCAGGTTTGTAATGCTGAAAGCCGCTTTGAAAAGTAACCAGCAAAGTATTGCCTTTGTACGCCTACTATCCATGTGTGTCCCGAAGTCACAATTTGCTTTTCGGTTACAACAGTAATTACGTCTTGCACTCCAGTTTCCTCTTCTTTCTCACATCTCTGCTAGCTGAGTAGCTGAGCGAGGTGGCTCTGCGGTTACTATGGTTAGTACTATAGACGCGTAATCATGGGGACGACGGTTCAAGACCAGGTACGGTCATATAGGCTTAAGTATTCCGTGGATCCCCTAAATCGCGTAAGGGGACCAATACGTGATACTGGTTAAAAATGGATTTTTTTACTGGAAGTTGATATTGTGCAAAGATTGACCATATATTCTCCAAAGGACTTACCCGAAAAATTGTTTTCAGGACACATTTAATTTGTTTAACATCGTGCATCTTTCACTCACATCTGGATTTGTTGTGACAGTATGGTCTGACATTCAACCTTCCCTTATCATTTATCTTAATTAATCTTGTTTGTATTTATGCCCTTTTTTTCCAGTGCAAACTGTAATTCTTAGTTAAGTACAGAATGAAAAAGTTCCATTATTAAACTAGAAATGGAAATTTTATGTTTTCATTCGTTCCACTCAGCTTAATAGACAGCACAGTTTTACTGAATCTAGAAGCCAAGCATAAAACATTAAAAATGACAGTGGGCCAAGTTCATTCTGCTTTCACTAAAAGCTTTTTGTATATGAATTATCTCCAGGAGAAAAGAATTGTTTCTTCTTTTAATATTTAATATGAGAATACGATTCAGAAATTTGTTTCTGTTAAGAGGAATGTCTAGTAGTTCTTATTTCAAAAGAAGAACTCATTTTTACGATCAGTAGATTTAAAGATCTGACCAGTAATCCAAGCAGTGGCAACTAATATCTAAGAGGGGGAGAAGGGATGCCAACCGATACGTCGCTTGTGTGGAAAAATGTTCTCGAACGCGTCCTGGGTGGACGAGTCAAATCTTTGGTCGCCACCATGGATGTCGTTAAACAGTTTCGACCGTAGGTCTACTATTTCCCATAATAGTCTTAGCATTTTAGTATACTAGTAGTTTTGGTTAACTGATGATGCCCTGGGGAACGAATTCATGGTGAACTATCTTCTTCGTATCGAAAAAAAACCGGAAGAATATCGTATTAATGTCGGTTTTGCCCTGCTTTGCTTTCTTTGGTTGTGATGGAGAAGCATCCTAGGTTAACGCATTCTCGTCGTACGTATGCCAGAGATTCTAATATCATAACAGGTGACGAAAGCTGATGCTAATATGTTACTGTGTTAAGTTCAGGCGCTGCAGTCATAGACTATGCGGCTGGTCCCGGGGGAGGTTCGAGTCCTCCCTCGGGCATAGGTGTGTGTGTTTGTCGTTAGGATAATTTAGGTTAATTAGTGTGTAAGCTTAGGGACTGATGACCTTAGCAGTTAAGTCTCATAAGATTTCACACACATTTGAAAATTTTGAGTTTGATAAGTTCACAAGTGCAAAATCGCCGAGCAAGTAATACAGCGTTCGCGAAAATAAGTACTTTGACTTAACAGACGCTTCGAAATGGATAATGGTTGGTCAAAAGCTTCAAAATGCCATACTGATTCCTTTTCCCCTGCGGGACCAGTACTTTTTAAAAAAAAAAAAAAAAAAAAAAAAACCAAAGCTTTCAGGAACGTTAGGTTTGACGCGGGGTATGACGAATTCTGTTCTGTGCTAGTAGGGTGTATTTGTTAGGTAATTTTATATTTTGACTCAAAGACGAACGAGCGCAATTTCCGGTGTGACATTTTGTGTTGATGCTAAAAATAAAATTTGTTGCGAACCTGTGCGAGTTTCATATCCACCTGCAATTCTGCAATTTGTCACTACGAAAAGTCTTTCTTGGTACTCATTGAACCGAGACTACCTGAGCAGGAAAATTCTTAATCCACTCCTCGCGTGCCACTTTTGATAGTTTTGTGAGATACTGAACGAAACATGTCCGGCAATCTATGCATAGCGTGCTTTCATGGTCAAATTGCGCCGCAGTGGCTACGGCGTCGCCTGGAATTCAACCTTCAGTAAGCCTTATTTCTTGGAGTAAGATGGCAACTGCTTGTGTGAATTAAACATTATCAGTTCATGTATAAAATCTGCGAAGCTGAAATTCGAGTTGTTTTGTAAGAAGCCGGCAAATCTATCGACAGTGCTTTCGTAATATTGTAAGAGGTTACTGAAATACTGAACAATCCCATAAACAACAGTACATGGTGTCTGACATAAAACCTGTACGCTTCACGTACCGGTTAATTATCTCTAGCCGAACTGCTTGTTAAATGATAACACTGTCCCAAAAGTTGGCAACACTGCATTTTATCGGGAAGCTGAGAGCAGCTGTGTCATCGTGCGTCAGCTATTGTGAGAAGCACGTATTGTTGAATTGTTACAGAAATGGAACAGTTGGTATTAGAATAGCGAATTGATGTTGTGGAGTGTTGCGTAAAGACAGACTCCATCAAGGAATGTAAAGAAATGTTTTTTAAAGCGAAGTATCCTGGTAGGAAACTCCATAAGACCAGCTCTATGCACGATCTGTGTAAGAAATGGTGAGCTGTAGAATCTGATCAGAATGTGCACAGGATTAGGCGACCGACAATGATGATCCCTGAAACTATAGCCAGAATTCGCACTGAAATTACGCACTGACATCGGTAACGAGGTTACCGCAAAAGGATGGTGTACATAAATCGTACATCGTATCCTTAAAGATATTAAATTAAAAGCCAGTTGTGTGAACGTGACGCAAAAGTTGAAGTTTCAGGAAGAGGAAAAAAAGAGTTTGTTAATGTAACTAGGTCTTAACATCAAATGCTAATGGCTACTTGGAGCCCTTGCTTTACTTCATGTCAGATGTGGCCTGGTTTCATTTGTCAGGTTATGTAAACTCCCAGAATTGAGTACTGGTCGCGGGACGACCCACATACACTCCTGGAAATTGAAATAAGAACACCGTGAATTCATTGTCCCAGGAAGGGGAAACTTTATTGACACATTCCTGGGGTCAGATACATCACATGATCACACTGACAGAACCACAGGCACATACACACAGGCAACAGAGCATGCACAATGTCGGCACTAGTACAGTGTATATCCACCTTTCGCAGCAATGCAGGCTGCTATTCTCCGATGGAGACGATCGTAGAGATGCTGGATGTAGTCCTGTGGAACGGCTTGCCATGCCATTTCCACCTGGCGCCTCAGTTGGACCAGCGTTCGTGCTGGACGTGCAGACCGCGTGAGACGACGCTTCATCCAGTCCCAAACATGCTCAATGGGGGACAGATCCGGAGATCTTGCTGGCCAGGGTAATTGACTTACACCTTCTAGAGCACGTTGGGTGGCACGGGATACATGCGGAAGTGCATTGTCCTGTTGGAACAGCAAGTTCCCTTGCCGGCCTAGGAATGGTAGAACAATGGGTTCGATGACGGTTTGGATGTACCGTGCACTATTCAGTGTCCCCTCGACGATCACCAGTGGTGTACGGCCAATGTAGGAGATCGCTCCCCACACCATGATGCCGGGTGTTGGCCCTGTGTGCCTCGGTCGTATGCAGTCCTGATTGTGGCGCTCACCTACACGGCGCCAAACACGCATACGACCATCATTGGCACCAAGGCAGAAGCGACTCTCATCGCTGAAGACGACACGTCTCCATTCGTCCCTCCATTCACGCCTGTCGCGACACCACTGGAGGCGGGCTGCACGATGTTGGGGCGTGAGCGGAAGACGGCCTAACGGTGTGCGGGACCGTACCCCAGCTTCATGGAGACGGTTGCGAATGGTCCTCGCCGATACCCCAGGAGCAACAGTGTCCCTAATTTGCTGGGAAGTGGCAGTGTGGTCCCCTACGGCACTGCGTAGGATCCTACGGTCTTGGCGTGCATCCGTGCGTCGCTGCGGTCCGGTCCCAGGTCGACGGGCACGTGCACCTTCCGCCGACCACTGGCGACAACATCGATGTACTGTGGAGACCTCACGCCCCACGTGTTGAGCAATTCGGCGGTACGTCCACCCGGCCTCCCGCATGCCCACTATACGCCCTCGCTCAAAGTCCGTCAACTGCACATACGGTTCACGTCCACGCTGTCGTGGCATGCTACCAGTGTTAAAGACTGCGATGGAGCTCCGTATGCCACGGCAAACTGGCTGACACTGACGGCGGCGGTGCACAAATGCTGCGCAGCTAGCGCCATTCGACGGCCAACACCGCGGTTCCTGGTGTGTCCGCTGTGCCGTGCGTGTGATCATTGCTTGTACAGCCCTCTCGCAGTGTCCGGAGCAAGTATGGTGGGTCTGACACACCGGTGTCAATGTGTTCTTTTTTCCATTTCCGGGAGTGTATTTTGTATGAAGAACCTTTCCACTCAGAAGATGGGTGTTACGTGTGCGTTGCCCGGCATGCGCATTATTGACTCAATATTTTTAAATTACCCCAGTGCCAGATATCTAGAAGTCTTTGAATCTTTCTACGCACAATCAACAGATGGAGGCAAGCTGCATGCAATAGTCCAACAAAGTGGAGCGATCGCTCACACATCCAATCAAAGTATGGCCCACTTTATCAACTTGTTCCCTGAAGACAGGCTTGCTAGAAGAGACCTCTGGCCTTCAAGGTCCCCTGACTGAACATCGTGTGATTTTTATTTATGGGGCACACTAGGAAGCAAAGTGTATGTTGCCAATCCTCGCACAACAGGCGCTCTTAAACGGAACATTACAAGAGAAATTAACGACCTCACGCCTGCAGAATTACAGTATGTTGCTGGTAACGTCATCACACGAAGTCAGCGATGCCGAGATGCCCATTGCCACTGCTTCCAGCATCTCTTATAAACAGATAACTACATGTTTTTTAGTGCTAGTTCATTGTTACTTGTATCTGGGGCGTGAGGAGCATTGGTTTCATGTGGGACATCCGGTATTATTACACATGTACTCTTACCTGAAATTTTTAGTTCCTCGAAGATAGAGTGTATCTTGCAGCTGACGCTTCCATTGCAATTTCTTGCTATAAATTAGGTGACGGTGTCGAATTCTTGTACAGTTTCCATCTTCATACAATCACGTGCAGTATGTATCATGACACGGGTGGGGCAGAGACGACATTTAATAGATTTAGCATTCATATCCCACTAATGATTCTTAAAGGAGCAGAATTGAACTTCAGAGGCTCCGTCCTTTATATCATCAAAACAGTTCCTGAATGCTGTGCTGTCAGTTACCTCACCATTCCTTACGTATCGTTCTTTTTCGTCCTGTATTACGTGAGGAACATGAAAAATTACCACTGTCATTTGCCGTGTGTCGAACTTTTCGGCACACTACGTTCCTGGAAAGTTGAGTGACCTTAGGTGAGTGTGTGTTACTTTTAAAGAATATTATTAATGTATTAAGGTCAAAGTAATAAAGTGCATAAGTGTGTTTAATTTGCCTGTTCAATGACCCCAAGTGAGAACAGATGAGGCTTCCTTTGTGACTGGCCTGGTCAGCGCCGGTCGAGTAAAGTCTGCCAACCGACGGACAACTCGCAGAAGAAACCCAACATGTAGTTCTTAAGTGTAGTTACACGAGTAGGACCAAATAAATAGCATGTTCATTTATGTTAAAACTAATTGTGTAAACTTATCCTATAAACGGTCTTGTTTCACATCGCTTCGATAGAAGAAGTTTTCGAACGTATAACTAATTAACAAAGGAGATCCCACTGGACTCGTCTACGTCGTCGATATTTAATTACTGTTGTTGTTGCTGTCTTCAGTCCTGAGACTGGTTTGATGCAGCTCTCCATGCTACTCTATCCTGTGCAAACTTCTTCATCTCCCAGTACTTACTGCAACCTACATCCTTCTGAATCTGCTTAGTGTATTCATCTCTTGGTCTCCCTCTACGATTTTTACCTTCCACGCTGCCCTCCAATGCTAAATTTGTGATCCCTTGATGTCTCAGAACATGTCCTACCAACCGGTCCCTTCTTTTTGTCAAGTTGTGCCACAAACTCTTCTTCTCCCTAATTCTATTCAACACCTCCTCATTAGTTATATGATCTACCCATCTAATCTTCAGCATTCTTCTGTAACACCACATTTCGAAAGTTTCTATTATCTTCTTGTCCAAACTATTTATCGTCCACGTTTCACTTCCATACATGGCTACACTCCATACAAATATTTTCAGAAACTACTTCCTGACACTTAAATCTATACTCGGTTTTAACAAATTCCTCTTTTTCAGAAACGCTTTCCTTCCCATTGCCAGTCTACATTTTATATCCTCTCTACTTCGACCATCATCATTTATTTAGCTCCCCAAATAGCAAAACTCATTTACTACTTTAAGTGTCTCATTTCCTAATCTAATTCCCTCAGCATCACCCGACTTAATTCGACTACATTCCATTATCCTCGTTTTGCTTTTGTTGATGCTCATCTTATATCCTCCTTTCAAGACACAGTTCATTCCGTTCAACTGCTCTTCCAAGTCCTTTGCTGTCTCTGACAGAATTACAATGTCATCGGCGAACCTCAATGTTTTTATTTCTTCTCCGTGGACTTTAATAGCTACTCCGACGTTTTCTTTTGTTTCCTTCACTGCTTGCTCAGTATACAGATTGAATAACATCGGGGACAGGCTACAACCCTGTCTCACTCGCTTCCCAACTGCTGCTTCCCTTTCATGCCCCTCGGCTCTTATAACTGCCATCTGGTTTCTGTACAGATTGTAAATAGCCTTTCGCTCCCTGTATTTTACCCCTGCCACCTTCAGAATTTGAAAGAGAGCATTCCAGTCAACATTGTCAAAAGCTTTCTCTAAGTCTACAAATGCTAGAAGTGTAGGTTTGCTTTTTCTTAATCTCTTTTCTAGATAAGTCGTAGGGTCAGTATTGCCTCACGTGTTCCAACATTTCTACTGAATCCAAACTGATCTTCGCCGAGGTCGGCTTCTACCAGTTTTTAAATTCTTCTGTAAAGAATACGCGTTAGTATTTTGCAGCCGTGGCTTATTAAACTGATAGTTCGGAAATTTTCACATCTGTCAACACCTGCTTTTTTTGGGATTGGAATTATTATATTCTTCTTGAAGTCTGAGGGTATTTCGCCTGTCTCATACATCTTGCTTACCAGATTGTACAGTTTTGTCAGGACTGGCTCTCCCAAGGCCGTCAGTAGTTCCAATGGAATGTTGTCTACTCCAGGGACCTAGTTTCGACTCAGGTCTTTCAGTGCTCTGTCAAACTCTTCACGCAGTATCGTATTTCCCATTTCATCTTCTTCTACATCCTCTTGCATTTCCATAATATTGTCCTCAAGTACATGACCCTTGTATAGGCTCTCTATATACTCCTTCCACCTTTCTGCTTTCCCTTCTTTGCTTAGAACTGGGTTTCCATCTGAGCTCTTGATATTCATACAAGTGGCTATCTTTTCTCCAAAGGTCTCTTTAATTTTCCTGTAGGCAGTATCTATCTTACCCCTAGTGAGATAAGCCTCTACATCCTTACATTTGTCCTCTAGCCACGCCTGCTTAGCCATTTTGCACTTCCTGTCGATCTCATTTTTGAGACGTTTGTATTCCCTTTTGCCTGTTTCATTTACTGCGTTTTTATATTTTCTCCTTTCATCAATTAAATTCAATATTTCTTCTGTTACCCAAGGATTTCTACTAGCCCTCGTCTTTTTACCTACTTGATCCTCTGCTGCCTTCACTACTTCATCCCATTCTTCTTCTACTGTATTTCTTTCCCCCATTCCTGTCAATTGTTCCCTTATGCTCTCCCTGAAACTCTGTACAACGTCTGGTTTAGTCAGTTTATCCAGGTCCCATCTCCTTAAATTCCCACCTTTTTGAAGTTTCTTCAGTTTTAATTTACAGTTCATAATCAATAGATCGTGGTCAGAGTCCACATCTGCCCCTGGAAATGTCTTACAATTTAAAACCTGGTTCCTAAATCTCTGTCTTACCATTATATAATCTATCTGATACCTTCTGGTATCTCCAGGATTCTTCCACGTATACAACCTTCTTTTATGATTCTTGAACCAAGTCTTAGCTATAATTAAGTTATGCTCTGTGCAAAATTCCACCAGACGGCTTCCTCTATCATTTCTCTCCCCCAATCCATATTCATCCACTATGTTTCCTTCTCTCCCTTTTCCTACTCTCGAATTCCAGTCACCCATGACTATTAAATTTTCGTCTCCCTTGACTACCTGAATAATTTCTTTTATCTCATCATACATTTCATCAATTTCTTCATACTCTGCAGAGCTAGTTGGCATATAAACTTGTACTACTGTAGTAGGCATGGGCTTCGTGTCTATCTTGGCCACAATAATGCGTTCACTATGTTGTTTGTAGTAGCTTACCCGCACTCCTATATTTTTATTCATTATTAAACCTACTCCTGCATTACCTCTATTTGATTTTGTATTTATAACCCTGTATTCACCTGACCAGAAGTCTTGTTCCTCCTGCCACCGAACTTCACTAATTCCCACTATATCTAACTTCAACCTATCCATTTCCGTTTTTAAATTTTCTAACCTACCTGCTCGATTAATGGATCTGACATTCCACGCTCCGATCCGTAGAACGCCAGTTTTCTTTCTCCTGATATCGACGTCCTCCTGAGTAGTCCCCGCCCGGAGATCCCAATGGGGGACTATTTTACCTCCGGAATATTTTACCCAAGAGGACGCCATCATCATTTAACCATACAGTAAAGCTGCATGCCCTCGGGAAAAATTACGGCTGTAGTTTCCCCTTGCTTTCAGCCGTTCGCAGTACCAGCACAGCAAAGCCGTTTTGGTTAGTGTTGCAAGGCCAGATCAGTCAATCATCCAGATTGTTGCCCCTGCAACTACTGAAAAGGCTGCTGCCCTCTTCAGGAACCACACGTTTGTCTGGCATCTCAACAGATACCCCTCCGTTGTGGTTGCACCTACGGTACGGCCATCTGTATCGCTGAGGCACGCAAGCGTCCCCACCAACGGCAAGGTCCATGGTTCATGAGGGTTGGTTAATTACTGTACATTGTTAAACAAAAAAGAAATGTGTTGTTTTATACGGCTGAAAGGTTTTTAGATTGTAAATCAATTTTAGTTTATGTTCATCTGCTGAATTGTAATGTCTGCTTTATCTGCCAAGTTGTCAACAATGTTGAAAGTAAATGTTTGATTAAGGCAGAAAGTTTTTTGTATATTGCGCACGTTTACCTGACTGAAGCTTTGAAAACTTACCAGAAAAAAGACCAGAAAAAAGATCAGAAGGTTGCTAATGAAGATATCTGGAGGACTGATTTTAATCATGTTACATAACCAGTGAAATAATTTTGCGTAGGTTGAAGCAGTTTTGATCAAAGACCGGAAGTGAATAGTAAAGTTACACACTTTTTTTAAATTGGGATCGATGACCTTGCTGCTTGGTCCCCTCCCCCCGAATCAACCAACAACCACATTTTTAGATAGGTATTTTTAAGAATATACAGAGAAAGTTTATAAACGATAGTAAAATTTGAAGAAACCGAAGGTCAATAATAACACATCTGCTAGAATATCTTTGGGGGAGAAAAGTCAGAGAACAGCAGTGCTTTTCCATAGGTACAGAAAGGTCATTAGGACGAAGAGAAAAATTATAACTTCAAGCAGTTTTCTCCTTCCATTGGCTCAATCGGACGAGAGCCCAAGGAGAGCCTCCGACGATGAATGAAGAGAATCTGTCACAGACTACAACGAAATACTTCACTTTTTAGCTGCAGATATACCAGTTTCCTTTAGCGCAAAGTTCCTGCTTAAAGGCTACCTAAAAGTGTGTGTTTTCCCGCCGTTTGTGTTCACAGCTGTTTTGTAGCTTGGTTCTTCTCATTTTAACATACAAAGGAAATCCAAATTGTTTCTTGTCAAATAAGATACGTTTCTTATATACATAATATATGCATGTCGGAAAAACTGAATGCCAAAATTATTCTTAGTTATCTGGTTAGTATTTCTGATGTGTTTCCTGTCTACAATACTAAATTTTGTTCTGTACAAATTTGTGTCACACTTGTCCTGTCTTCCTCTACATACCATTTCTATGTCGACGAGCTCCAGCTCATCCTAAGCGCTAGCCCTGAAGCTATACTATAAATACCGCGACTTCCCAGACGGATGATGATCTGTCTTCAGTGGTAACCTGGAGCTTAAACTAAATGTAAAATAGTCGGAAGTAATCTTAGTATCCCATCAGAAATTAGTAAGTCCAAAATTTGGCGATCAATTGCCTCCCATTCACCTTCACGGCATCCCAGTAACATATCAAAAAACCATGAAGGACATAGGTAAAATTTTGAATGAACATTTGAATTGCGCAGAGAATACTGTCATCATGTGCTGGATGACTTCTGATTGCCTCTATGCCCTAGAAAAAATTTTGGAACGTGTTTTCAAAGGATGTGAAACGCAAATTCGAGCAGTCATTCGTTCTAATGAACCTCCACTGTTGTGACGTAATTCAACATGTTGCAAGTAGTGAAAAGACAAGACGGTTAGAGCTAACCATAAAGGCTTAAGCGTGTTACATCTGCAACATTTGTCGATATTATGACCATATTTGGGCTTCACACACTTAGGATGATTGCGGCCAGACAAGTTACGGGACTGTCACACGCTGTGTCTACTTCACCGGCTCCTCGGTGCGCAAGGACCCACCACTCTCCTGCCTCAGAGATGAATCATCTTCAGTGCAATCATAATATAAACACAAGGTCTCACCTATCTAGTGTCCTAGCTGTGCCGATGCATTCGCTGCTGTCCGCCTCTGGAACAAGCTGCCCTGCACTATTGCACAATTCGAAGTATTGCTACTTTTAAGAAAAAGTTGATGAAATTTCTACTGTCATCCTCATAGCGCTTACCCAAAACTGACGTATTCGGCCTACTTCCCATCTGTCAAAAACCAAACCCAACGCTTCTATCTTCTCCTAGTTATGCTTCTTATTCTTTTAGTTTCTCTGAGTCTCGCGACCTTCCCCTTTCACATATTCATTTACTGTGTGTTATAACGTTCATCTTTCCGTCCCTCGTCCATCCCTTTCTCCATGCTCATTGATGCTAGCACTCATAATCAAAAACCTACATTACTGTGATCGCTGATTACAGTTGTATTTACCTTGTACGAATATAAACTGTGAATATATATATTTTTTTCTTACCTATACTACTGTAATTTTCATTTTTCTAACTTAATTATAACATGCTGTTGTAATTTATAAAATGCAAAATACGCAGAACGCCTGGTTAGGCGTAAGAGAGGGCCTGATAGCACTATCTTGCCAGGTTAAATAAATAAACTGTAATTCCGCAGTCGAGAGTTGTAAGTTAATTGCAGTAATAATTTAGCCCGTTACTTTCATGTCAGTGGATCGTATTCTCGTTTTCTTACTGAGGCAGAATGTATCAAGTGGTTTACAAAATGTATATATGTTACTGTGGTTAACACAATTACAAGGTCACTGTTTTCGGAATATTCATGTACTTGTATAATGTATATGCTGTGTTTGTACTGTTATAGTACACAGGAACTAAAATTTCATCTGTTTGAAACTCGTTTTTTCGGTCTCTGTACCAGTCATTCCGTAGGGATACTATGAATATTTTTATGATGCATCGTTCGTCCATTTAATGTGCTACATATACGTTAAGAGGGGAATAACTGTGGTTATTGTTACTGTTAGCGTTATTAAATAAAACAGGCTCGGAAAATATATTCAATAAGATCGATGTTGGATTGACCTTCTTTAATGAACATCACAGAAGTTTTTGGGAATGGCGGCATTTTGACACTATGTTTTGCACCGAAAACTTTGCCGAAGGTTCTGTCACAATGCTTCAAGTCTTCCGCAAGGAGTGGCGCTTATGTTTCGCTGAATTATGCGTCACATAACACTCAAATAAACATGCTTTGTTTTATCGTGAGCACCATTTTCTGTGGCATTCAACTGGTCGTTAAACACATCTGCTATTCTCATTCACTCTAACATAATGACACAACAACATACTCAGGACAGAGAATGCTGGAGATACGCATACGCAGACATGTGACATGTGACGAAACAGACTGGTACACTGAAATCACGATTTGTAGCGCTTTCTGCGATGGGCAATTTTCCTATTCAGTAAGAAGCGTCAGTTTCACGTCAGTCTTATAACTATTTTCAGGGACAACTTTATTTTACCTAACCTGTGTTTGAGAACACTACAATCATTTTGGTTAAATGTGATGCCAAACAGTTAAACAGGCTTCAAGCTACGTATAGACCCTAATTTCAACAGTTTCTCAAGTGGGAATAACATCTAGCTTCCATGTTATTGTAGTACCTATTGTATCTAATGCTTTTCTGCATATACACACATAAAAAAATGTTTTACGTCACCTCGGTTCCGAGAGTTCCGGAACCTGTACTGAAAATTGGAATAGAGATCAACATAAACATCATTTCCGCCCTTTTTATTTCTCACGAAATCCACACATTGCATGTTGTACCACCATAGAGCGAGACCTTCAGAGGTGGTAGTCCAGACTGCTGTACACACCGGTACCTTTAATACCCAGTAGCACGTCGTCTTGCTTTGATGCATACCTGTATTCGTCGTGGCATACTATCCACAAGTTCATCAAGGCACTGTTGGTCCAGATTGTCCCATTCCTCAACGACGATTCGGCGTAGATCTGTCAGATTTGTCTGTGGGTCACGTCGTCCATGAAAAGCCCTTTTCAATCTATCGACAGGCATGTTCAATAGGGTTCATGTCTGGAGAACATGCTGGCCGCTCTAGTCGACCGATGTCATTATCCTGAAGGAAGTCATTCACAAGATGTGCACGATTGGAGCGCGAATTTTCGTCCATGAAGACGAATGCCTCGCTAATATGCTGTCGATATGGTTTCACTATCGGTCGGAGGATGGCATTTACGTATCGTACAGCCGTTACGCCGCTTTCCATGACCACCACCGGCGTACGTTGGCCCCATATAATGCCAATCCAAAATGTCAAGGAATCTTCACTTTGCTGCACTCGCTGGACGGAGTGTCTAAGGCGTTCAGCTTGACCGGGTTGTCCCCAAACACGTCTACGACGACTGTCTGGTTGAAGGCATATGCGACACTCATCGGTGAAGAGAACGTGATGCCAATCCTGAGCGGTCCATTCGGCATGTTGTTGGGGCCATCTGCACCATGCTGCTTGGTGTCGTGGTTGCAAAGATGGACCTCGCCATGGGCGTCGGGAATGAAGTTGCCCATCTTGCACCGTACTGCGCACAGTTTGAGTCGTAACACGACGTCCTGTGGCTGCACGAAAAGCAATATTCAACATGGTGGCGTTGCTGTCAGGGTTCCTCCGAGTCATAATCCGTAGGTAGCGGTCATCCACGTCAGTAGTAGCCCTTGGGTGGCCTGAATGAGGCACGTCATCGACAGTTCCTTCTCTCTGTATCTCCTCCATCTCCGAACAACATCGCCTTGGTTCACTCCGTGACTCCTGGACGCTTCGCTTATTGAGAATCCTTCCCGGCGCAAAGTAACAATGCGGACGCGATCGAACCGCGGTATTGACCGTCTAGGCATAATTGAACTACAGATAATACGAGCAGTGTACCTACTTCCTGGTGGAATGACTGGAACTGATCGACCGTCAGACCCCCTCCGTCTAATAGGCGCTACTCATGCATGGTTGTTTACATCTTTGGGCGGGTTTAGCCACATCTCTGAACAGTCATAGGGACTGTGTCTGTGATACAACATCCACAGTCAACGTCAACCTTCAGGAGTATTGGGAACCGGGGTGATGCAAAGCTTTTCTGATGTGTGTATTTCTCTGATCATTTGTGTATACAAATATAAAGAACACTTCTTGCAATTTTAATATTTGTTTCCAGATGTCTTCATGGCGTTTCAGCATTAATGCCCAACAGTGCAGCGTAACAGAAACAAGGAGTCAAGTAAAACAGAGACTGTTAGTAGGCATGATTGTGGCAGGAATTGAGTACGAGGTGCGATCAATAAGTAATGGAACACATTTTCACGGACCAATTACGGTTGAAAAAATACAGGATTTGCTGTAGGATATCACTGAATATTTCCGCTTCAGCTCCCAGCTCCCATAATTTCATGAAGTTCCGATTGGTGGCGGCGCTATATGTGGTCTTCACGTCGGCGTCTGTAACACAGGTGCGATACAAACAGAGCTGTCATTGAGTGTCTTTTTGCGGAAAAACAGGCCATCGCGGATATTCATAGATATTTGAAGAATGTTACGGAAACCTGACAGTGAACGAAAGCACATTGAGTCGTTGGGCGAGACGTCTGTCATCACCGCAACAGGGTCGTACAAACCTGTCCGATCTCCCACGTGCCGTCCGGCCGCACGCAGTAGTGATTCCTGCAATGTTGAAACGTGTGGACGCTCTCATTCGAGGCGATCGGCGGACCACAATCAAACACCTCGCACGCACAACTGGACGTCTCTGTTAGTAGTGCTGACACTCTTCCACCAGTTACGGAGACGTTTAGCAAACTCAAGTGGCAGACTCTGCAAGAAAGGCGCTCTGCATCGCGGTGTAGCTTGCTGTCCAGGTTTCGAGAGGGTGCGTTTCTGGATGAGGTATCGAATATATTGCTTCCCCCTACTTATACCTCCCGAGGAGATCACGAATGTAAAATTAGTGAGATTCGAGCGCGCACAGAGGCTTTCCGGCAGCCGTTCTTCCCTCGAACCATACGCGACTGGAACAGGAAAGGGAGGTAATGACAGTGGCACGTAAAGTGCCCTCTGCCTCACACCGTTGGGTGGCTTGCGGAGTTTAAATGTAGATGTAGATGTAGTTGGGGTACTCAAAGGTGTGTGCCCGCTGGTTTCCTCGCCGCCTAACTGAAGCATCGAAGGATCGTCCGTGCGTAACTGCTTGCGCGTTACGAGGCTGATCATGACAATGGTTTGTCGAGCAGGCGATGAAACATGGATTCATCACTTCGAAGCGGAAACAAAACGACAAGCCATGGATTGGCGTCAAATCACCTCTCCCCCGAAGAAAAAGTTCAAAGTCACGCTCTCAGTCGGTAAAGTAATGGTGACAGTCTTCTGAGACTTTGAAGGGGTCTGTTGGGGAGGTTACTGGTGCAGCAAGATGTTGGCTCCGACTAGACTAGTGCCATGTGAGGTAAAAGCGCTACCAGTTAGCTGGCGTAAGGCCGTCGCACTGAACGCAAACCATGTTGAAAAATTGGATTTTATACCCAGAAGAGATGGAAATAATGTAGGGTAATGAAATCCTGATAAAACCAACCTGCTTTCAGAAAAAAAAGTGTTGCATTACTTACTGAACGTCCCTCCCATAAGCAGCATCCGTCGATGCCTCAGGATAAATAATACAGTAATACTGTAAATCGCTAGGAATATTAACTTCTCATCACTATGCTAATGGTGAGATATTAAACCATAAGGGATTTACCTTGTAAGATGAGTCAAATTAAACTACAAAGTCAGTGCTCTATGTACCAGTTAAAAGGCTCAGGATGCGGCACCGAGCGGTGGCGGGTACGTGGCACACGCGACTGCAGCTGACCGCTCTGTTACAGACTCGTGAGTCGCGTCACTCAGGGGTCAGCGACTCGTGGCCTCACCACTACTCCAGCGATCTGGCGCGCTGACCTCGCCTCTGGCCAACTGCGTGGAAAACGGGGAGCAGGGCCCTGCCAGCACAGGCTGATCGACCTGCACGGCTTCTCTTCCTCGAACTAAAGTTCCACAATACTTTTTTATTTACTCCCGTCTCTCAGCAACTATCGATTTGAAATAGTGCCACACTAGGTACTACTTATCAACATTTACTTCTCACACTGGCTGTTTAACTCTTTAATACTGTAAAATGTGGGACACTGCTAGAAATACAGATCCTATCGCTGGTTCAAAGGAACTTTTATTTTTTTCCTTATTGAAGCGTGTACCCGCTGAAAATGTGAGGAAAGCCGTTGAATAAACCATTAGTGATACTAAGAGAAGCAATCGAAGTGGAGATGGAATGTAAAAATAGATCTCATAATTAACGTTGAGAAACTCACATCAAATGAACGAAAGCTACAGTGTCTGCCACACTAAAAAGCTGTAATATTATAATATACGAAATACCATTTACTGTCTTACCAAAGCCGGCCGGTGTGGCCGAGCGGTTCTAGGCGCTTCAGTCTAGAACCGTGCGACCGCTTCGCTCGCAGGTTTGAATCCTGCCTCGGGCATGGATGTGTGTGATGTCCTTAGATTAGTTAGGTTTAAATAGTTCTAAGTTCTATGGGACCGATGACCTCTGCTGTTAAGTCCCATAGTGATCAGAGCCATTTGAACCATTTGTCTTATCAAAAGTGTTGAAACGTCCCCATTGAAAAATTAAGAATAACTGTGCTGGTAATCTTCTACGTTGTTTGATTTTCAAACAGCTAAGCAAAACTGAACGTATTCAGGCAGTTCTCTCTTCACTTATTCTGATCATCACTAAAGTGACACACAATATTTTTAGCGCAACGCAATCTGACTTTCAATAATCCGGTTGCGGACTGTAGCCCAACACTACACAAGCGAATATTCCAACAATGAGTCCAATTAGCCACTGACTTCACACAGCGCAGTCAGTGATTTTCATACACAGCACTACATGGCATTACCAACATAAAAACCGAGCGAGGTGGCGCAGTGGTTAGCACACTGGACTCGCATTCGGGAGGACGACGGTTCAGTCCCGCGTCCGGCCATCCTGATTTAGGTTTTCCGTGATTTCCCTAAATCGCTCCAGACAAATGCCGGGATGGTTCCTTGGAAAGGGCACGGCCGACTTCCTTCCCAGTCCTTCCCTAATTCAATGAGACCCATGACCTAGCTGTTTGGTCTCTTCCCCCAAACAACCCAACCCCCCAACATAAAAACCTAAACAGCCTACTTACAGCGTCGCATCACGTATTAGTGGACATTAATAAGGGGTGTGTCCAACTTTCACCTTTATGATGGCTTGAATTCTTCTGCCGACACTTTCAGTGAGATGTCTAAATGTCTCTTGACGAATGGCAGCCAACTCTTCTTCAAGAGGCGAAACCAGAGAGGGTAATGTTGTTGGACGCTGGGATCTTGAACGAAGTATGAGTTCTGACTGATCCCAAAGTTCATGCTGGGACTGTGGTTAGGCCAATCCAGTACAGGAATGTTATTGTCCACAACCGAGTGCCTCACTGATGCATCTTTACGACTTAGTGTGTTGTCGTGTTGTTACAAACAATCATTGTCCCCGAAGTGTTCCTATACTGTGCACAGTGCTGCGAAATACTTTCATATCCTTCCTTAGCATTCCAAAGCATCTACACACTAACCCCGAAAGACATCCTCATTCTTAACACTACTTCCTCCATATATCGCTGTTGTCACTATGCATGACAGCCCGGTACGTTCTCCAGGCTTGCACCAAGTGCAGACCCTTCCATTGGAGTGTCACAGGGTACAGCTGTGATTCATCACTCCACATTACTCGTTTCCAGTGATCCATTGTCCATTGGCCACCCTATTTACACCACTTCAACCGTAAGTTGGCATTGACATCAGAAATGTATGGATTATCTTACCTGCTCGACTGCTGTGCCCCATTCTTTTTAACTCCCTAAGCACAGTCATTGTCCTACCGGGACTGCTGGTACCACTTTTGAACTCACGAGTGATGATTCCTTTCACAGGCTTCATGCGACCTTATACATTATTTTTCAAGTCAACATCACTTTCTTCCAACAAACGCCTTCTAACATTGGATGCCGATATTGCGCTAAAACTTAGTATTTTTGGAAGATTATAACATAAAAGAAACTTTTAACTATCACAGGCAAAAGAACATAATGGATGCCAGCTTCATACCTACATTTCATGTTGTTGTTGTTGTTGTCTTCAGTCCAGAGACTGGTTTGATGCAGCTCTCCATGCTACTCTATCTTGTGCAAGCCTCTTCATGTCCGAAAACCTACTGCAACCTACATCCTTCTGAATCTGCTTTGTGTATTAATCTCTAGGTTTCCCTCCGCGAGTTTTACCCTTCACGCTTCCCCCCCCAATACTAAATTGGTGATCCCTTGATGCCTCCTACTAACCGATCCTTTCTTCTACTCAAGTTGTGCCACAAATTCCTCTTCTACCATATTCTCTTCAGTACCACCTCATTTGACGCGTGATCTACCCATCTAATCTTGAGCATTCTTCTGTAGCACCATATTTCAAAAGCTTCTATTCTCTTCTTGTCTAAACTGTTCATCGTCCATGTTTTACTTCCATACATGTCTGCATTCCACACAAATACTTTCAGAAAGGACTTCCTGACAGAATGAGATTTTCACTCTGCAGTGGAGTGTGCGCTGATATGAAACTTCCTGGAAGATTAAAACTGTGTGCTGGACCGAGACTCGAATTCGGGATCTTTGCCTTTCGCGGGCAAGTGCTCTACCATCTAAGCTACCAAAGTACGACTCACGCCCCGTCCTCACAGCTTTACTTCTGCCACTCCTGACACTTAAATCTGTATCCGATGTTAACATTTTTGCTTTCTTCAGAAACGGTTTTCCTGGCATTCCCAGCCTACATTTTAGTTCGTCTCTACTTCGACCATCATCAGTTATTTTGCTCCCCAAACAGCAAAACTCATCTAGTACTTTAAGTGACTCGTTTCCTAATCTAATTCCACCCGTTTCACCTGATTTAATTCGACGGCATTCCATTATCCTCGTTTGGCTTTTGGTGATATTCATCTTATATCCTACTTTCAAAACACTGTCCATTGCGTTCAGTTGCTCTTCTAGATCCTTTGCTGTCTCTGACAGAATTACAATGTTGTCGGAAAACCTCGAGGTTTTTATCTCTTCTTTATGGATTTTAATTACTACTCCAAATTTTTATTTTGTTTCATTTACTGCTTTTTTAAAGCATTAAGCAGTGAAGTAGTAAATATTTCATAAAGCTAACTTATTACTCACGAATAAGAAGCTCTCTTTTCGTGTTACCTTATTACTACTATCATTTTATTTGTTTTGAAGTATTCATTAACTGGATAATATGTATACAGCATCATCACAGATAGTAACCATGACCACTATGGTAGTCCATTATCTGTGCACGTCGTAGAAGTTGACCTTTCCAAACGAATGTACTTTCCGAAACGACAAACATATTCATCATTTGTCATTTACCTATTGCTACTACGGCCTAACATGCTTACTGTAAATGAACTTCGTTCAGAACTATATGCATGAAAATGTGTGTACAAAGATGTTTAATAAATTAATGATTATTATTTTACGTCTTTCGGTTTATTTTTAAATATATTTTTTCTTCATTTCTACAACGACCTTTATCCTAACGACTACACTTATTCTAAATGTTGTCATTATTTAAAACCACACATTGCGAAAGTTCTGCACGGGTCCCCTGGTTTTTTACGATCATTGTTCGTAATGTTCGACGGCCCCTCTCCGTCAGTACATGACGTTTATCTGCTCTTTGCATACCTGTGGTTGTTCCTTTACGTTTCCACTGTACAGTCACGTCACAAACGGTCGACCTGGGCAGCTGTAGAAGGGTTAAAATGACTCTGATGGATTTTATTACTCAGATTACAGGCAATGACGAGTTCACGTTCGAAATCGTTGAAATTTCCTGACTGATCCATTCTGTTATTGCTTCTCTACTGACAACAGAATATTCTCCGTTTGATTTTGTACTGCTGGATCCGCCTGTCGTGATAACTAGTGGCAAGTCCCGCTTTACATAGTGTTGTCCGGATACTTTTGATCAGATTGTGTGTGTTTTGGTACGTGCTCTAACGAGAATTTATCTTATAAGGCATTTCTTTCCAGCTTTAACCATGCTTTCTGTGTACTCTTCATCTGTTACACTATTATGCATCTTAGAGAAAAATATCAGTCTAACTCCCATCACACATAGTGTTATATCACACGGTCATTTACAGGTCAAGCAAACATTTTTCTGTTGGGAACGTATTATCCCACGAGAAATTTTAGAAATAGCTCTTTATCCAAGGTTTCGACCGAGGTTTTCTTTGTTTGTAAGGTACATACAGAAAAATGAAAATTCCCTCCAGATATTCGAAGCGAGTAAGCCTTCTATCTCAGTTCCAGTTCACTGGGATCTGGCTAAAAGACCAAGCCCCACAACGTACCATATCCAATAGGGCGAGCCCTGGACGCTAATGCATTAGATGTATTTCAGGAATACCGCTGTCTCTGGGATGTGAAAATAAGTGATAACTTTAGATATATTTAAGTGCAATACATTGAAATGATAGTACACTATAAATATTATTTTATTAAATTGTTAATTTTAGTTCTAAACTAACATGAAACATTAATTTTAAGAGTTTCTGTGGAGGAGCTTTTCTATGCAGCGGAGATGGTATCCCAACAGAAAGTTTTTTAAAGTAGTCTTCCATACTTCTTACTGACATTTAATATACTCTGTGCTCTGGTAGGTTGTTGGAGACGTGTGTATCTGACTAATTTCTGTATTGATGTTTAGGTAGAATAACGAAATTTCGGGACTACATTTTACTACGTAACATATTTAAGCAATTAACGTTTGCAAGACCACAGGTTAATGTAAGTCTGAGATAAGCCATTACAAATGTGAAAGTGAAATGTTGGCCCATTCATAACCGGTGTAACCGCCAGAATGTTAAATGCGTTGTGTTGAACAGGAGCCGGATATCAGTTTGTGGGATGGAGTTCCATCCCTGTGGCACTTGGTCGGTCAATACAGAGACAGTTAACGCTGTTTGTGAATGCCGCTGGAGTTGTTGTCCGATGATGTCCCATATTTGCTCAATTGGAGAGAGATCTGGTGATAGAGCAGGCCAAGGCAACATGTCGACGCTATGCAGAGCGTGCTGGGTTACAACAGCGGAATGTGAGCGAGCGCTATCCTGTTGAAAAACACCCCCTGGAATGCTGTTCATTGTGTGGGCAACACAACAGGTCGAATCACCATATTGACGTATACATCCGCAGTCATGGTGTTTGAGATAACCACTAGAGTGCTCCTGTTGTCATATCACAGACGTAGCTCCAGGTGTAGGACCAGTTCGTCTAGCATCCACACAGACTGGTTGTAGGCCCTCAACTGGCCTCTTTCTGACCAACACGTGGCCATCATTGGCACCGAGGTGGAACTAGTTTTCACTCGGAGCTGTCCCTGAAGTAATCGATTTCCAGCAGTTCGTTGTGTCACTATGGTGCCAACTGCTGCTCAAGTTGCTGCTGCAGTTACGGTACGGGGCGTCAGAGTCATACCCTAAGCATGATCGTCTTGCCTCCCGTTAGTTCCACGTGGCCTTACGGAGCCCGGCCTTCTTGCTATCGTACACTGTTGTTACCACAGCTACCACAATCTTGTACAGTAGCTACATTCCTGCAGAGTCTTTTCGTAGCCCTATTGCACAACTTCGTTCAAACACTGTTAAGATGTTGACAATGGCGTTTTTGTCGCCTTAAAGGCACTCTTGACTAATACATCTTGTCACTTCCAATGTCAAAGGTAACTAAAGCTCACGATCTTTACAGCGTGTACTTAAAGCAAAGCTGATTTGCATTCTCATAGTGGCGCTACTGGCGCCACTCTTATGCGACTGGCGCAAAACTGAAATAGACGTCATCTTTTATACGTAGAAACGCGCCTACCAACTTTCGATTTGTCGAACAACTCATTCTTGGTGTTGCAATTTGTTTCTGTCAGTGTATATGAACCAAAATATTACCACCTACTTAACAGTGTGTTGGTCCACCTTTGGAACGAAATAAAGTAACGACTCTGCGTTACACTGATTCTGGTTTTTGGGATACATCCTAGTGGCGATTGAGCCACAAATGGGGAAATCCATTGACATTGGCAACTTTGACAAGTGGCAGATTTTTAAGGCAAGTCACCAGGGAACGATCAACTTGGAAACGGCTGGTCAGCTGTTCGGGCGCTGCTGTAGAAAACGTTTATGGAAATAAGGACGGGGAAACCAAAATCGTTTACCTGTGGAGGTTTACCCGCTCTATAAGGCAGGGCATAAATCATCCTGAACTACGTCAACTGCTGACTATAATGCCCATGACTGTGCCCATACCGGTTAAAATAGATGTATGAAAGTTTGCCGAGTCTGTAAATAGTTGATGTGCTTCACAGTAGATCCGATTGTAGTTAGCAAGTAAAGGAAAAGCAACGTTCTCCTCACTCTATACTTATACTTGTGATTACCAGAGTGCACTATATTGTTTTGACCACGTAGTATCTTAGTTCACAAACATGCCGCATAACCACAGGCTGAGTAAATAGACTCGATGCGTCATGCCCCTTAGTCAAGTAAGTTTCTAAAATCGAGCAGAGTCACCTATGCAATCGCCTGATAACCCCACGGTCAATAAAGCACACAAACATATCCACAATCACTCTAAAAAAACAATATACAGTACACAATGAAGAACATAAGTAGATAAAAGACACAAATATTGTAAGCACTTCTTTATTGATGATTGTTATCAATAAACTATTAGCTACAGGACGTAGATGTGCGCCTGGATAACTCAAAACCTTTATGTAAATGTGACGCACAGAGTACGCGACCAGAACAGTTTTTCTGGTGTGTGTTGACATTTCGATGTAATACAAATTTAGCTCAATCGTAATAACTAACGTTAAACAATGTGTGTACTAGAAACATGCAACAATTGTACCTACAGCTGGAGTTATATACTTTGTAATCTTGCTGTGTAATCTTGGTAAGTCCTCGATGCAAATGTTTTACAATAACTCTCATAATGGTTCAAATGGTTCTGAGCACTATGGGACTTAACATCTGTGGTCATCAGTCCCCTAGAACTACTTAAACCTAACTAACCTAAGGACATCACACACATCCATGCTCGAGCCAGGATTCGAACCTGCGACCGTAGCGGTCACGCGGTTCCAGACTGAAGCGCCTAGAACCGCACGGCCACACGGGCCGGCCGCAGGATCTCAGCAGGATGGTGATGTCATTGTGCTAACTGAGTGAAATCACAGAACTGAAATAAAATAAAATATACAGATTTTTTGGAGTACTGTTTCTTCTTTAAGTACGCAGTAAATGAGTATCAAACGAAATTCGAAAGATGCGAGACTGGTTGCTTCAGGTCAATACTGTGAAGACAAATTTTCAGTTTGCAGAAGGACGACTGCTTGATGTCATTTTTGAGTAGCAAGTCGCCCCATTATTACTGCTTTCAAATTAATCATTCGGTAGCTTGGCCCTAACACTAACGAGACAAAGTTTTTAACGGAATAGTACTTGTACTTTCATCCTCCACAAATTCACAACACAAGTGTGACTGATACGTCTACACTTGTAGTCCCACCTCTAACTTCTTAATGCTTACAACTTCCACATTCATTTCTTACAAACTCCTCCTCCTAGTCGTGGCTATCAAGAAACACTTTTTTCTACAAAAAATATACTGCCTTTTCCTACGATAATTCTACACGGCACATTCGTCAGTCTTTACTCTGATGTGGCTAAAGCCATGGGATAGCGATGGGCACACAAACAGTTTGCGGTAGTATCGCGTACACAAGGTATAAAAGGGCAGTGCATTGGCGAATCTGTCATTTGTACTAAGGTGATTAACGTGAAAAAGTCTCCGACGTGACCATGGTCGTATGACAGGAAGCAACAAACTCTGAACGCGGAGTGGTATTTGCAGCTAGACACATGGGATATTCCATTTCGGAAATCGTTAGGGAATTCAATATTCCAATATCCACAGCGTCAAGAGTGTGCCGAGAATATCAAATTTCAGGCATTGCCTCTTACCATGAACAACGCAGTGGCCGACGGCCTCCACTTAACGACTGAGAGCATTGGCATTTGCACAGAGTTGTCAGTGCTAACAGACAAGCAACACTGCGTGAAATAACCGTATAAAACTATATGGAACACACGACGAATGTATCCTTTATGGCAGTGCGGCGGAATTCTGTGTTAATGGGCTCTGGTAGCAGACGACCGACACGAGTGCCTTTCCTAACAGCACGACATCGCCTGCAGCCCCTCTCCTAGGCTCATGACCATATTTATTGGATCCTAGTCGACTGGAAAATCGTGCCAGGTCATATAAGTCCCGATTTAGGTTGGCGTAGCTGATGGAAGGGTTTGAGCACAGCGCAGACCCTACGAAGCCATGGACCTAAGTTGTCAACATGGCAGTATGTAAGCTGGTAATGGCCACATAATGGTGTGGGTTGTATTTACATGGGAAGAAGTGGTTGCTTTGATACAAGTGAACTGATCATTGACTGAAAATGATTCTGCTCGGTTACTTGGTGACTCTGCCCGGTTGTCTGGAGACCATTCACAGCCATTCGTGGACTTCATGTTCCCATGACAATGCGTCATGTCACAAGGCCACAGTTGTTCGAGATTGGTTTCAAGAACATTCTGGCCAATTCGAGTAAATGATTTGGCCACTGCGATAGCAATTACGGACAACTATGGAGATAGCATCGCTCAGTACTTATGCAGGGGACTTCCAACGACTTGTTGAGCCCATGTCTTGTCGAGTTGCTGAGCTATGCCTGGCAGAATGAGTGAGGTGCGACACGATATTAGAAGGTATCCCATGACATTCGTCATCTCAGTGCACACCGCTGAGTCCCGCCTTTAACGGCTACTCTAGTCACTTGTCTGTTAGAGTGTTCGTGAAAACTTTTAGGAAGAAGATATTTTCCTTAATGGCCCGTAGTTTCCAGAAATATAAAAGCAATATACTTACGTACACTGAATGATATTACCTATAAAATAACAGTATTAGTTGACATAACAGTTTTCTATTATATATATTATTTATACATGTAAAAATCACCAAATAAAGTAAGCAGCTTAAAAAAAGAAAATGAAGAGAGTCTGTACAGTTTTATAATGCTTCCTACCAAACAATGGCTGGCCGCTGTGGCCGAGCGGTTCTAGCCGCTTCCGTCCGGAACCGCGCTGCTGCTACGGTCGAAGGTTCGAATCCTGCCTCTGGTATGGATGTGTGTGATGTCCTTAGGTTAGTTAGGTGTAAGTAGTTCTAAGGCTAGGGGACTGATAACCTCAGATGTTAAGTCCCATAGTGCTTAGAGCTGATGACTGGGTGTTGTGTGATGTCCTTAGGTTAGTTAGGTTTAAGTAGTTCTAAGTTCAAGGGGACTGATGACCATAGATGTTAAGTCCCATAGCGCTCAGAGCCATTTTTTTTTTTTTTTTTTTTGCTTAGAGCCATTTTAACCACTTTTGAACCAAACACTGAATTAGGAGAGAAGCTGTTGTACACCACTGGGGACTAATGTATGTCCGTCTCAGTCAGTTAGTGCTTGTGGGAGATCTAACGACAGAGTACAATGCAGGTGCCGGCATAACTGTTTCAGAGGACACCATGCAGCGCGCGTTTTTGAACGTTACATACGGCAGTATATTCTTCAAGTCGACGCCACAGTTATTAGCAGAAGGTACTGGTACTGTTATTAAACACTTGCTTTCATGTTCAATTTACTTAATGAGTGAAGAGAAAATAACGTCCATATATTTCTGTGCAAAACGCAAGCTATCATACGTGGACGTTGTTTCACAGTTACCGTGAAAGTTAGTGAACAGTATTGAGCAAGATCAACGGCGCCACTCTTCCAACGTTTCTCTTTGGAAATGGAAATGAGCGTTTGGCGTCATTGGACGGGAGGCCCCTTGCGGGGCAGGAAACGTTTTCTCTTTAAGTTGCGTGGCTAATAAGCAGTACGACCGAACAAATGAAGGGAACTGGTTATAACGCTAGCATTAAGTCGCTACCTTCTTCATACGGACTAAACAGATCAGTGTATTGGCCAGCGGACCAGTACTTAAGAATAAATTGTTCTAAAATATCGTACACGCTCTCCTAAGAAGACTGCGCATAAATAGGGGTTGATATCCACTACTTTTTATATTATGGTGTAGACGATAAGTCGTTGGTAACAGCATACTAGATAAGAGTGACTATTCGGTGCGACCTAATATAGAATGACCATATAAAATTAGTTGTAGGAAAAGTGACTGCCAGGCAGAGACTCCTTGGTAGAAGGAAGTGTAATTCATTCAAGAAAGAAGTGGCTCAAAAAATGCTCATTCGACTGATACATAAATATTGCTCGTCAATCTGGTGTCCTTACCAAGTAGGATTAACCTTTCCCTACCTAATGGGACTTGAAAATCCCGTCACTTTCTAGAGTCATAAAATAGCATAGAGCGGGATTCATACTCTGACATCCTGTCTGAACATCTTTTCACCTCTTTTGTAGCACAGGAAACTCTTTGGGTGTGATAGTGCAGTTATCTCTGCCCGCAGAGGAGAGAAAACATCGACTGACTGTCGTACTGCTGTGTTATTCACTTCATCATATGAAAGTATCTGCCCTGCTGACGTGAAAGCACATTGCTGTGAGTGTCTTGATGCTTATAACCTCGTTCAGTATTGTTTTAGTTAATGTAAAGTGATATTACTAGTGCAATAAGCAAATAACCAGATCAAATACGATGAATACAGTCTTGACAAAAAAACCTGCCACACTGTGAAGGAATTACCCGAATGGGACGGAATCGGTAGACGATGTGATGTACGTGTACAGACAAACAAATGATTACAATTTAAAAAAAAGACAAAGTGACTAGAAGATTTATTCAAACTAAAGAGCTTCACAAATGCAAAGATCTGACCCTTATGTAAGCAGTTATACGGCTTAGCATGATTGACAGAGTTGCTGGATGTCCTCCAAAGGGATATTGTGCCAAAATCTGTCCACTTGTCGCGTCAGATCGTCAAAGTCCCTGGCTAACTGGAAGGCTCTGCCCATAACGCTCCAGACGTTCTCAACTGGGGACGGATCCAGCCAACTCGCTGGCCAAAGCAGGGTTTGGAGAGGACGAGCAGTGGACACTCACTATACGCGGGCTGGCATTATCTTGCTGAAATGTAAGCCTGGGATGGCTTACCATGAAGGGAAACAAAACGGGGCGTAGAATATCGTCGACGTACTGTTGTGCCACAAAGGTGCCGCGGATGACAACCAAGGGATCCTGCTGTGAGAAGAAAAGGCACCCCACACCATCGTTCCCCGTCGTCACACCTCATGGCGGGCGACAGTCGGGTTGATATCCACAGCTGTCCGGGGCGTCTCCAAAGACGTCTAGGAATCTCATTGAATGTAGCAGAATTGCCTTCAGTGATGAGACCTGCTTCGAACTGAGCCCCGATGACCAGAGTCGCTCCGGACAGCACAATGACTAGAGGTGCACCAACGAGTTATTGATTTATTCTATTTGTGAAGCTCCTTCTTTTGAAAAGAAAATCGTCAAGGATTCCCTAAATTGTAATGATTTGCTTATGTGTACGTGAACACCACATCTACATATATCAGTCCCATTCGGATTATTCCTTCGTGGTGCGTCGTTTGTTTCGTCTGTATGGAATGATCAGATTACACAAGTAACGGGTAAGTCGAACTCTAGATTGCGGTTTATTGGTAGAACCCTGAAGAGATGCAGTCCTTCAACAAAGGAAATAGCTTACAATATGTTAGTTTGTCCAGTCTTAGAGTATTGTTCGTCTGTATGGGACCCTTACCAGTTGGGTCTGATTCAAGAGATTGAGAGGGCCCTAAGAAGAGCGGCAAGATTCGTTACTGATACATTTAGCCATCGCGAGAGCGTTACAAATCTCATAGAAAGTTTGAGGTGGGACACACTTGCAGGTAGACGGTGCGCTAAACGGAAGGGACTGCTCACTAAATTCCGAAATCCGATCTTCAGCGAGGATGTAGAGCATATATTATTACCACCAACTTTCAAATCGCGCAATGATCACCATTCAAAGATAAGGGAAATAAGAGTTCGTACTGAGGCGTTCAGACAGTTGTTTTTCCCTCGCGCGATCCACGAGTGGAACAGAGAGGGGGGAGGGGGGGGAGGGATTATGACTTTGGCACGAATTGTGCCCTCTGCCACGCATCGCTTGGTGGCTAGCGGTGTATATATCTAGATATCCTGACAGAAATCAGAAATCCCAGTTTTGTTTTGTAAATGAATTAAATGGTTCAAATGCCTCTGAGCACTATGGGACTTAACTGCTGAGGTCATCAGTCCCCTAGAACTTAGAACTACTTAAACCTAACTAACCTAAGGACATCACACACATCCCTGCCCGAGGCAGGATTCGAACCTGCGACTGTAGCGGTCGCGCGGTTCCGGACTGTAGCGCCTAGAACCGCTTGGCCACTTCGGCCGGCCTGTAAATGAATTAAAACAATCATGTTAAAAATGTTTGTATTACAATATACTTCTCAATTTTTAGTTGCTCTGGGAATATTCTCTCCAGTTATTAAATTCTTTGATGCAGTTTTTCATAGTTTGGGGAGAAAAGTGTTAAAACAAGAGATAGAAAAGATCCAACGAAGAGCAGTGCGTTCCGTCAAGGACGGTTTAGTCGGCGAGAAAGCTTCATAGAGAAGCTGAACAACTCCAGCGGCAGACGCTTGGAAAGAGGCGTTGTTAGTAAAAAAAGATGTCCTTTGTTAAAATTCCGGAAAGAGTCGGACGGCCCACTATATCTTTCCATATTGATGTCGCGACATGACCACGACGAGAAGTCGTACGGAGGCTTACCGACAATCTATCTCCCCATTCACCATACACTAATGGAACAGGAAAGGAGAAAATTATAGTAACATCAGTGTCCTCCACCACACTCCGTAACCGGACCTGCGGAGTATAGATATAGCTCGTATGGACGCAGAACGATGCCGTTACTAATCGGTCATGGCTCTTAAAAAGAGAGTCCATTACAGACGAAACAGTATAGGGCGTCCGAAAAGTCTTTCCCTGATTACATAAATTCATAAATCAGGCTAGAAGTAAGATACAAATATGAAACTTGTGTCTAATTGTTTACAACTCTCAAAGTTTTTTTTTCTGTTTTAGGTTCGCAGTTCGTAAGTAGTGGGTGAGGTGCAGTGCCCAAGAAGCCATGTTAACCAATCAGGAGAAGGCACAGTGTGTCCTGTGGTACCATAAGACACGATCACCAACCACAGTGCAGAGGCACTTCCAGATAACATTTGGAAGGAATCCACCTGATGTCAAGAGCATTAATGCCTGGTATGAGAAGTTCAAGAACACAGGATCGGTTGCTGACTTTCCGAGGTCTGGTCGACCAAGAACCTCAGCAGACGGGGTGGAAGCTGTAAGGCAGTCTTTTCTGCGAAGTCCGAAGAAATCGGTGTGCAGGGCCTCACGTGAATTACAGATGCCAGAAAGCTCTCTCCATGACATTTTACACAAACGTTTGCATATAAAGTACAAATCGTTCAGGCCTTATTGCCCAATGACAGTACACGTCGATATGACTTTGCGGTCAAAATGCTATCACGTATTGAGGACGATGATGGTTCTCAGACTATTTGCCTTTTCCGACGAAGCGACCTTTTTTGTCAGTGGATTAGTGAATCGCCATAATGTGCGCATTTGGGGTTCACAACTCCCTGGCGAGCTCATGTAGTGCACCAGATGCAGTCCAACGGTGAATGTTTGGTGCGCGCTATTGCACGATCGAATTATCGGGCCATTCTTCTTCGCTGAGGCTACCATCACATCTGCGGTGTATCTGGACATGTTGAAACTGTATGCTGTTCCTCAGCTGCTTCAGTATCACCCCGATGTCTTGTTTCAGCAAGACAGTGCACCGCCTCATTGGGGTTTGGATGTCCGTGCCTATCTCGATATGACCTTTCCTGTGCGATGGATTGGTCGTAATTGGCCAACGGTTTGGCCTCCACGCTCTCCTGACATAACACCATTAAACTTCTTTTTATGGGGTTATGTCAAGAACGAGATGTACCGAACACGTTTACCAGATCTTGAAACCCTGCGGCAACGGATAACCACAGTCGTTGAATCGATCCCTCCAGTGATGTTGGCTAATGTGTGGACGGAAATTGAATATCGCCTAGATGTGCTATGTGCTACGTGCTACCAAGGGTGCTCATGTGGAAGTTTACTGATGTGTGAAAAAAACTTTGATAGTTTGTAAACAATTAGACACCAGTTTCATATTTGTATCTTACTTCTAGCCTGAGTGATCAATTTATGTAATCAGGGAAAGACACCGTGTATTTCTTAGAACCATTTGCTGCTGACACTTCGCTGCAGGGGGGACAGCAGCGTTAGAATATGGTAAAGAAGAAAGACTAGGTTTAACGTCCCATCGACATCGAGTTCATTAGAGACAGAGCACAAGCTCGGATTATGTTAAGGATGGGGAAGGAAATCGGCTGTGTCCTTTTCAAAGGAACCATCTGAGTATTTACCTGGAGCGATTTAGGGATATCATGGAAAACCTAAGTCCGAATGGACGAACGCGGGTTTTGTTGTGACTTGGCAAGACAGCCAAGCCACTAGGAGGTAGCCGAAAGGCACGCGTTAAGCTCACGCAGGCTGGCGTGATGTCTGGAACAGGTCAAGTAATGGAGACTAGCAAATAAAGTACGTAGCTGCTGGAATACTTAACTTTAATCCATAATTGGTGAACTTCGGTCTGACGGTACATGCATCACAAGACAAATAGCAATTGATAATGGCACCTTGCTAGGTCGTAGCAAATGACATAGCTGAAGGCTATGCTAACTATCGTCTCGGCAAATGAGAGCGTAATTTGTCAGTGAACCATCGGTAGCAAAGTCGGCTGTACAACTGGGGCGAGTGCTAGGAAGTCTCTCTAGACCTGCCGTGTGGCGGCGCTCGGTCTGCAATCACTGATAGTGGCGACACGCGGGTCCGACGTATACTAACGGACCGCGGCCGATTTAAAGGCTACCACCCAGCAAGTGTGGTGTCTGGCGGTGACACCACAGGTCTGAAGCGTCACCTCCGGAATGAGAGCCCAGTGTGTTAACCACTGCGGCACCTCGCTCGGTGCTAGAATGTGGTGGTAATATCGCGTGGGGTTAGATGCCACTGCAGTGCGGCCGCGGAGAGAGTGTGCAGCAGTGAGTTAGCGGCTTGTCCCGGAGGTTGGCTTAACCGCGAGCTCTCCGCCCACCCGCAACCGCTGCCCGGCGCTTAGGCTACGGCCTGGACAGGGGCAGCGGCAACGGCAGCGGCGGCGGCGGCAGTGGGGCGTATGACCGTGTCGCCGACTGCTAACTTGATTATCGGATTTGTGGCGGCCAGAGGGCCGAGCGCAGCCTGCGGTCCTTGGCTGGCAGGTAACCAATTACTGGGGTCTCTGCCGGGACTAGAGCCGGGCAGGATTAAGCTGTTGTCCTTAGCGAGCTTGCACGCCATTAAAGGAACAGTGCGCTCTGCACATGCGTCACGCAATGACACTTCTACAAGGAAACAGTTATTATCTCAATTACAGTGGAGGTTTAAGGTAGTGCGGTTCACATACCACTCATGAACTGCGGGGGTTCTGTTCAGAAAGACGTACTTTTTTAACGTGTTGTATACTGCCACTGGTAACTTCCAATAAAAAAAATTTTCTCAAATTTAATAACTTGCTTCGCGTTTGCCAATAGCAAATCTTTCCTGCGGAAAGTCAAAATGAAATTTTTGGATCATTCCCTGCTTAGGTCTTACCCAAACTGAAATCGACCATGTGACCAGTGGTTCTTACACCTGTTTTCACTTATAAGGGGACCGAGCTACTCGTTATCACCAATTTGATTCAAGTTCATTGTTCTGGCTTGGCCAGAAATGAAAACGACAGAAGTGGGTGGTCCCCGTGGCCAAGCGTTTACAAAAAGTAGCATATTTGGCGCGGGTCAGGAGAGACATGAGCCACGTAAGTTCGAGATAGCGGTCGACGCAGCTCAATTAGTACAGAACCATAAAAGTTGTAGAGTCGAGTCCCTATTTTCAGTTTTCAGGTTACGTACACTGCTTATAAACGAAAATAATTTTCAGTATATTGTATTCATGACTATTTTCGTAAAAGGTATGTAAGGAAAGGGAAAGCAAAACTTGGGATTACGTATAAATTTCGAGGAAGGGGCAGTAAGGTTAACACGAGAACTTCGTATATAAAATGAGGTACTGTTGTTATTGTACAACTGATTTACACGTGCTGCGGTGACATTCATCGTAAAAACAGTGGAACCAATAATTTTCTCGGCATTTCGCACACGTTATAAATGTCGCCATTTTGCCTATACACTTTCACCGTAGTAATTTCTTGGAATTTTATTTGCAGAGACCTCGTGGACGCTATAAGTATAATCCTTTTCATGCCTTTTACGAAAATATTAATAAATACAATAAACTGAACCTTATGCAGGTCTACTTGCAGTCTAGCAAGGGAAACTTCCCATCGCATCCCCCTCAGTTTTAGTGGTAAAAGTGTCCAGCGGACAGCCCATCAAAAACTGAACACAGATCAAGCATGAAACAGGAGGATGGTGTACTGTACGGTAAAAAACCAAGCAAAATAGAAACACTGGACAGTCTAAACTTAATATGTGCAACATTGAGCACAGAAGGGAAACAGGGGCCTCGTGGTTAAGTACTCCACGTTCCCTGCCTTCCTTGGTTCAAAATGGTTCAAATGGCTCTGAGCACTATGGGACTTAACATCTATGGTCATCAGTCCCCTAGAACTTAGAACTACTTAAACCTAACTAACCTAAGGACATCACACAACACCCAGCCATCACGAGGCAGAGAAAATCCCTGACCCCGCCGGGAATCGAACCCGGGAACCCGGGCGTGGGAAGCGAGAACGCTACCGCACGACCACGAGATGCGGGCACCTTCCTTGGTTCCTGGAGCTTGAGAACAGGACATGGTGGCCAGGCCTCGGGTTCCGACCCCTGCCGACTTTATCCCCACCCCTCCCTTTCACGCCGGGAAGGATCTTAAAAAAATTATCAAGGTAGATATTGGACTGCCAAGCTCCTTGGTGTCTTTTTTTCCCCTGTTCTCTGTATTCAAATTTGTGTCTGTCTAATGGTATAACGTCCGTTTGCAACAGCGAGGTGTAAGGAAGGGTCCTATAATGAAAGTTGATTCTGCACAACTACTCTATTAGCAGACAAAGGAAGTGACTTTCGAATGGGAACCCCAAACCTTTGATGATAAGACGACAGGTCAACGGAATCCTCCACCGGAAATTGCGACGGTAATGTGTTCTTACCACAAGACATTCTATAACCAATGTATAGATGACAACTGCCAACACTACAGAAAGAGACCAGACTTTTCAATGACCAGACGAACAGTTCATACTATTGTGAAGAAACAAAAATGAATGGTATTATGCGGTTCAGAATCAAGCCCGCCCGACTCGCAGTCCAACACTGTGACCACTTAATCACGACGCCATGACTCTTACATGCTGCTCAATCGGGACCATCCGACCGCCGTGTCATCCTCAGTGGAGGATGCAGATAGGAGCGGCGTGTGGTCAGCATACCGCTCTCCCGGTCGTTATGGTGGTTTTCTTAGACCAGAGCCGCTACTATTCGGTCGAGTAGCTCCTCAGTTGGCATCACGGGCTGAGTGCACCCCGAAAAATGGCAACAGCGCATTGCGGCCTGGATAGTCATCCATCCAAGCGCCGGCCACGCTCTACAGCGCTTAACTTCGGTGATCTCACGGAAACCGGTGTATCCACTGCGGCAAGGCCTTTGCCCTTCCTGTTTCCATGCTTGGTCTAAATTCAGTTTTTGATGGTCTATCCACTGGGCCTCCTTACCATAAAATCTGAAGCGGTGCGATGGGGAGGTTCGCTTGTAAGTAATGTAAAAATTGAAAAAAAAAAATAGTTTCTCCGTGCGGACTCGATCCCACGACCATCCGATTGCCGTTTTGTACTCCTACCGCTGTGCAGCCAACCGCGGCCTGGAAACTTCACCAACAGACATAGCTCTTGTCTCACCTGAACCGCGCCAGAAATGCTGTTTCTTTCTAAATGCTTGGTCATCTGGAACTCCCACGTCTGTCGTTATCATTTCTGGCCAAGCCCTGCATATACCATGAACTTGGACGAAACTGGTGATGACGAGTAGGTGCGGTCCTCTTGTAAGTGAAAAGAGGAACGTAATCATGATATAAATTTTTGTCATCTCTGGTGTAACCAGCAGTACTGGCGGTTGCCTGTCATTGCAGTCGCTGTCTTGTTCCATTGGATGTTTGCGATAGTGGTTAGACTGTGACCTCTTCATCTAAAAATGGCTCAAATGGCTCTGAGCACTATGGGACTTAACATCTATGGTCATCAGTCCCCTAGAACTTAGAACTACTTAAACCGAACTAACTTAAGGACAGCACACAACACCCAGTCATCATGAGGCAGAGAAGCTCTTCATCTATTCCGATTCTTAACCTGTATACGGATCCAAATGTCTCAGGTTAAATCTCCAGTACCTAATAGAATTCGTATCTGTCACCTTCACCTCTGGCATCTCCATTTGCCACGTTTGTTGATGTGAAAAATCCGCAGTTACACATTGGTTCGGGAACCGCATAAACAGTGGGTTCCCCAGTAACTGAGTGGGTAAGCCAATTCAAACGTCATGTCGCGACCCGGTCACTTCTCTGCGGCATCAGACTGCTGTGGTCAGGAGGTCGAGCTTAGTGTAGGGTTGAGTGATCCAGTGCATTCCCGGAGGCTTCAGTGATACAGCGATAGCTGCAATAACATTTATGGGTCGAGCAGAGCTTACATAGGTGTAACCGCCTTCAGAATTACAGTCGGTAGCCAGACGTAAACGCATGTGCTGCGAAAGAGTGCTGTTGCGTCAACAGCGAATCTTGATGTTGCCGGCCCAGGTTAATGTCACGGCTGTATGCTATACTACAAAGAGTTATTGGCGAGATGAGTCTCTCGCTTCCCGCCCAGATGTTTTGCGATGATCCATTAAGGCTGCCACCTCAGCGCTCTCGACAGCCCGTTGGGATCTGAGGTGCAGACTGCTGATTATAGTCCAGTATGCCAGTTTCCGCGAAGACTAGACACTGGTCACGCACCATGGATCGGCCAAGACTGCAGCAGATGCTCACAGATCGGCCAAGAACGCGCGCGGCCTAACTTAGCCTGGCCAGTTCAAATGGTTCAAATGGCTCTGAGCACTATGGGACTTAACATCTGATGTCATCAGTCCCCTAGAACTTAGAACTACTTAAACCTAACTAACCTAAGGACATCACACACATCCATGCCCGAGGCAGGATTCGAACCTGCGACCGTAGCCGTCCCGCGGTTCCGGACTGAGCGCCTAGAACCGCGAGACCACCGCGGCCGGCAGCCTGGCCAGTGCGAAGATAGCAGCTTACAGATAATCTGCGATGACCCATTAGTGGCGGATGGCTCGCCGCTCCCTTCTCATCCATTGTGGCCCAGTAGGCAGCTGTGGCAGGCCACGGCTGTGGTATACATCGGGTTGACTGCATCTCGCTACGGGAGTCAGCAAGCAAGTAGCAGGCTGGCCACCATCGATCAGAGTGCCACCCACGGTTTCACTGAAACTCGACATACTTTCATTCTCACTGGTCCTAACGATGCGGACAGAATGGCAGCATGACAGAGTACGTTCTTGAGCTCCGAAAGCCCTTCTATTTAATGGCTCCAGCCCGCGCCTATGACGTAGCGGCTCTGGACGTATGAGTACATTTGTCCTCATTTATCGGTCCTCTCAGCCCTCCTTGCTTCGCTTTGGTAATTTCAATAATGGTTTCGGGTCCCTGAGCTTGGTCCTTTCTATCTACATTTGATTTTGTAGTTGCGCTCGGGCGCTAACGTTAGGTGGTATTACCTCACAGTGCCTTGGTAAGTAGTACAGCAGTATTTGCATATCGGTTTGCCCCTGCCGAAGACTGTTGCAGTGATAATACGGCTTGTTGACATACCGATTGGAACACCAGCCCAGCGCTAAACTACTGAACTCACGTGTTAGAGCTAACAAAATTTTAAGATTGCACAATAAAATTATTCTGTTGCGCAACAGTTGGAAGAAGGCAACAGCATAATACCTACAATAGGACTGTATCTAGTAAAGCACTGTAGCGTTCAAACAAACATTCAGGTTGATGACAACTTCACTTTTATTCTGTCTCGAGAGCCGCACACACATAATTGTTCACTGAGAGTCCACGTCGGTATCCTAGACGAAATTTCAGACTATAATGTTGCAGTGACACAATGTCACTCGTGTTCTCTAAGTCAGAGCTGCTGACGACAAAGAAAACATCAAATGGTCGACAAGCCAGGCAAAGGCATTATTTTCGACTTTCAGAAAAATTTTCAATCTGTCTGCAAAATTTGGTCACCGCTTATGACCGCTTATGACATTTAACATGGTTCTCGTGATGATAAATATCTGCATCTACACCTAGATCTATAATCCGCAAGCCCTTCTTACGGTGTGTGGCAGAGGGTACTTTGTACACCACTGTCACTCCCCCCTTCTCCTGTTCCAGTCGCATATCGTTTGCTGGAAGAACTATTGCTGGTAATCCTCTGTGTGGGCTCGAGTCCCTTTAATTTTACCTTCATGCTCTTTTTGTGGGATACACATAGAGGAAAACAATATACTGGTTGACTCTTCTAGGAAAGTACGGTTTCAGAACTTTAACCGTAGTCCATACAGTGACGCAGAACTCCTCTCTTGCAGCATCTGCCACTGAAATTCGCTGAGCATCTCTGTGGCACTTTCGTGCTTACTGAATGAATCTGTAAGGAAACGTGACGCTTCCCTTTAGATCTCATCTGTTTTATCTACCAATCCTATCTGATACGAATCTCACAATGAAGAGCAATATTCAAGTATTGGTCAAACGAGTGTTTTTTCTCACCGAATTCCAAATTGTAATCGTTTTCTTGCACATACATATGTGTTTCACATTTGCTTCAGCTTTGTATATTTCTCATAAAGCTGTAAGGATCAGTTTAACTCTTCATTTCTTAGCAATAGCTGTGCTGATTTCGGTAATGATTTCTACCCAGATTATAATATTCCCCTGGACGCTTTTTCAGACCTGTGGCCTATTTTTGTGTGGATTAGGGGCATATTCAATCAATTGTTGCTGAGGATTACCTTAATTGGTTTTCTCCTACGTTGGCTGTTTCCACGTAGTAACCATGGATGTATCTGTAAATTTAGCATTCTGGATCGATATAAAACGGCGGTTTTATATCTGAAGGTCGATTCACTCGGAAGATATCTTTTTTGTGAGGCTTCTTTCAAAAATGTTCATATTTGTGTGAATTCCTAAGGGACCAAACTGCTAAGGTCATCGGTTTCTAGACTTACACACTGCTTAACTCAAACTTACTTATGCTAAGAACAACACACACACCCATGCCCGAGGGAGGACTCGAGCCTCCTGCGGGAGAGGCCGTGCAATCTGTGACATGGCGAGGCTTCTTTCACTTTCTCTATATTGCATACTTGTTTGAGGAATATTATCATGCATTTATGAGCATCAGCAGAAATTTATTCAGGTGAGGGAAATACTGTAACACTGCCGTTTCTGGTATTACCGTAATTGGTCACTTTCCAGATGTGTCATGCCACTGAACTAAATTTATTCGTGACACAAAGATCTTATTATGTCCCAAGGAACTGAAAGGTATGACAATTGTACCAGAAATACGTAGTGAATAAAAGCTCTGTACTCCAGATTCCAGATGCCGCCCTACCCCTTCCGCCCCCCCCCTCCCCCCCAATTGCGGACACCTATGCATGCAATGTAGATACAGAATCTTCAGCCCCAATCCTCCGCTGATACATGGGATGTCTGTGTTGATCACAGGCAATTTGAACACGGCACCTGGTGGTTTTATTTACTTGCTGCAATTGATCTCATCTAACACTGCCCTGTTATACTAAAAATGTTTTGTGATACAGTAATATTCCTGGAACACAGATCACCCTGTCAGTCACTCACTATTTTCATTGCGAACAGAGAATTCTTATTTCACCCGTTTTCAGTCATTTACTGATCTTCGCTGCCATATTTAATAACTGAGTTCTTATTTCTCCTCTTTATAGGTGCTCATTTTCCTCTAATATGTGTTAACCAGGATGTGAGAAGTGTTACGGGGTCTGGCTGTAGAGTGGCTGCTTTCTCGTTAACATGTGGCCTTCGGTAGCCCCTTTTGCAAAGTGTCCTACTCTGGAGCCGGATCATGCTGTGATCCAGGGCGCCCGCAGGGCGGAAATTGTCTGCGCTCGCGGTCGCTGCAGTCAGCGGAAGGGAAGACCCGCTAATTTCCCTTCCCGACGTCCGCCAAACACGCAGCCTCTCCCGTTCAACCATTCTGCGTTGTGGCGCCGCTTGCTGCTCCAGCTGCATTACGTTGTCTCTCATGACGGTTTTGATGTTTGGTTTGTGGGGCGCTCAGCTATGCGGTTATCAGCGCCCGTACAAATTCCCAACCTTTGCTCAGACCAGTCTCTTCACTCTCATGAATGGTGATGATAAAATGATGAGAACAACACAAACACGCAGTCATTTCGAGGCAGATTAAAATCCCTGACGTCGCCGGGGATCGAACCCGCGACACCGTGTTCGGGAAGCGAGAACGCCATCGCGAGACTACAAGCTGCTAACACATAGCGCACCACCATTCAGTAAGTGAACTGTCGTTCGTCAAACTACACGCTTAAACTGCAACTCGCACTGAAGTGCGTGGCAGAGGGCTCGCAGCACCACTTTCAGACTAGAGTCCTGCGTGACCGAGTAAGCTATTGAGATCAGTAACGGCGCGATCACGAGTCTACTAATGCTCTGGCCGCTTACTTCGCAGATCAAGGCGCCGCTGTTACCTTCCTTCGTTCCCGCTGTAGTTTCGCGAGCGTGACGAGACTTGAACTGTGGCGCCGCGGTCGCTCTCTCTTAAGATATGTCCGTGCGATGTCTCTTTTTCTCTTGCGTAGTCGCAGACGCGTGGAAAGAAATGAGCATGCAGAAAAATTTACGGAAAGAACGCATGTACGCATGGGCGTTCTCACTGCGCGAGCAGTCTGCTATGGTCCCCCGTTCTTTGATTGGGAGCTTGTGCTACATTTATTTTGATGAAAAGATGACAGAAAAAGAAAATGCGAACGCGACTGTACGTAAAAACAGGGGTACTTGACAGTCTTTTGTTAGAAAATTGCAGGTCACAGCTAGATTTTAGATTTTGTGCTTGGGAAACTGCCAGCTAGTAACTGCCGACTAATATTTCAGTTTGAACTATTTATTTCACATTTCAAAACAAAGCATTTAAGTGATTATTCCTAAACTGTGGAATACTTAAGGGAGGTTCCTAGTCTTTATGTGAATGTTAATTAACGTTCAATGCGTCATTTGTGTTTTACTTTACTAACAACTCACTTACTCAAGTTAAATCAATAAATATTATGTGCAGGTAAGCAACCTTGGACTCGACAAATTTGGGAATTTCATAGACGCCGAAAAAAAAAAAGTTCAAATGTGTGTGAAATTTTATGGGTCATTGTCGCCTTGGCTTAAGGTGCTGAAATCAAAGAAATCTTCTGTTAAACTGAAATAGAGTGACACACAATAGGCTGAATCGATGGTTACGTTGCACTCCTCTTGCTGCTTAAGTAACGCGTCTGTCAGCCCAACAACTTAATACGGGGGAACAATGTTAAAGTGCCACATCCTATTTTGTAGTTTGTAGCACGAAGAAAGGCAGATTCGGTTTCTGTGTGAAATCTTATAGGACTTAACTGCTAAGGTCATCAGTCCCTAAGCTTACACACTACTTAACCTAAATTATCCTAAGGACAAACACACACATCCATGCCCGAGGGAGGACTCTAACATCCGCTGGGACCAGCCGCACAGTCCATGACTGCAGCGCCCATAGACCGCTCGGCTAACCCCGCGCGGCTCGTAGACGCCAAAATCCACTAGAACGGAGGTTGCGTTTTCCAATTTGTATTTTTGGCGCCATGAGTGGCCTTTATTTCCATTTTTAGTAGTTTGTTGAGGACCTACACTTAATCTAACATTTCTTCTGTTCTGATGTAAGGTTCCACAGTTGCTGTGATGTAAACCGCCATAGCACGAATATTCGTCAGCGATCTACAAATTTACTTTTCAGTTTTCTTGCTTATTCGTCTCTGTTTTCCTACTTCGAAACTTAAGCAAATTTATTCTTTACAGTAATATGATCGGAAACTTTTATCTAATACTTGGCGCTCAGGATATCTATCGCATCTCAAATTTTTATTTAAGTAATTTTTAAAAGCGCCATTCCGTACGGTTTTTCTTTGTCTGGAATCATCTATAAATTTAAGTTTGCTTCCTTTGGAGTCAAAATACATTTTTGTACAAAAATCGCGTCATAGCGTAACTCAGTGCACTACACAACAAACACACATGCGCTCCAACCGCCAGTCGCCTGCAGAAAAGGGCATGAATTCCCACCAAACACGAGAAGAAATGCACTTAACGGACGGCCTCCATTTCCAGAAAATTACACATGCACAAATGAGCATGGGTACTTGCTCCGTTGAAAATTTATGGGCATGTGCAGAGTTGAACAGAAAAAGGACATCTTGCGGACGCACATGTACTGAAGCATGCAGGAGTTGAATGCTAGTCGTAACTGTAAAGTAGCGCTAACAGGGCGGAATGCCAGATTGAGGGGATCAGATTAATTTTAACGAAGCTGTTTTTTGTGAGATTTGGGGGATGTAAGACGAAAATTAATTGATGCTAAGTACACTATTGCAAATGTATTCCGTCACAGGAAGAGTGAGATCTGGAGTAAGTTTCATGCTGTAATCCACGCTTCGGACGAAACATATACAAATTTCGTCTAAAAGCAAACTAAATGATTGTAATCTGGTTTTGTCAACCTCCGTCATCAGAAAACATACGTTTCTTACGAAAAGTGGGCATAGAGCAACATCACTGTTATATTCCTGAGACAAAAAATTGTGTATTGTAAGATGGCAAGAACTATGCCCCTTACATGAAGTCATTAAAGACCACCTAACTCACGTTGAGCGAACAGTAGGGCTGAACAAAAATAACTGACAAGGCACAATGCATCTTGTAGAGGGTATAGTATGGACGTATTGGAATAATTAATGTCGGGTGATGGTTTTAAAGTAATTCACATGACATGAAAACTTTGTGGAAATGCGTCAATTTACTGGAGGCTAGTTTATCCCAGGGAAGTATTCGAGTTGACCGCAGCCAGGTAGCGGTGCACGGCTGGGGAGCAGCGAAGGGAAGCGACAATAGGCAGCTTAGGGCGGCTCAAGCTCTGAGAAAGCGGTAACGGGGCGCGGCCTCCAGCTGCCTTAAGATGAGTGACAGTGAGGGAGAGGTTGATCCCATGCTGGTGTACCGGGAAGCAGACGGAGAACTTGTACACCTGTTGATAAATGTCCGTCGTCCTGTTTTCAGTGAAACATGTGAGAAAGCCGTGCAAAGCTATGGTGGAGCCATCAACAGAGGTCAAAATATGCGTGTTCATGACTATAGCAACTTCACGCTGAATTCATGGCCCACAGAGTCTGAAGTAAATCAGGTGAAGAGCGACAGAATGAAATACACCAGCCTCCGATGGGAATGTAGGACCAAGGAATTTGAAGTACTCTCCTGGGAGTCAGAATTCCGGAAAAATTTGTGTTTGTGCAGATGCTAACCTTGATGGGTGGCCTGGAAGGAGCTAAATAGCAGAAGTTGAGAGGAAGGGAAATTTTGTGGGAACTTGTTCACTTCCCAGAGCAGGCATTGGTCGGCACTGGGAAGCAACGCATAATTAACGCCACTTGTGCTCCAACTGGCGTAAGTGATTTTGCTGGAGGAAAACCGAGGTGAAGAGCGGACTGTGAAAAGTCTCTGTAGAGGTCTTCCGTTCCTAGCTTGCCTAGAGTGTGGACGTGGCGTTCTTTACTCAGCTTGGCTGAGAAAGAGTGAGCATCTCTGCAGTTTAGGACTTAGCAAATGGAACGATTGAGCTTGGAGATAGGAAGTTTTGGTTCAGCTATGTACTGAGCAAGATAGCTAGGAGTGAATAGATGAGCGCAGCCTTGCAGCACCATGAGGTCGGCTGATGTCCGCACGACACCGTTCCGCCACGCTGAATTCGGTGATATTGCGCTCACTGTGGCCACTGATTAATTTGTTGGATCACGTCGGTCAAGTTTCCACGAGGGTTTCATGGGCCGTGTATTGTAGAATTCTTCCCGCACTTTGCATTACGCCTGGGTCAGTCGATAGGAATTACTTTTGATTTATCGCGCTTTACTCCACGCTAATGCAATTTATTACCACTGCCTGTTAGGAGGGTCATGTAATGTGATGGTTGAAGGTCGTGAGTTAAAATAAATTTGTGCTAATCGGCTGCATCTGATTTCAATCAAGTAGTTGAAATCCCAAGTCACTTTCTTAATTAATTTTGTGTTCAACATTTGCATCTGGTGTTCAATAGCTGCATATAACATAAATGTGCACCCCTTTTTAATTAAAAGGGATCAATTCTGAACCAATTAATGTCAACACTGCCACCGTAGTTCAATCAGGAGTTACAGGGCCTTATTACTTTCTTTGCGTTATCCGACATTGTGGCAGTTTTGCACTCTCTGTTGATCTGTTACTCAATTACCTGGAGTGAACACATACCAAAACCAGATAAGTGACGGGTGGGGTGTCACATTATTCATTTCGTCATGGCAACTTGCGTTGATGGGCTAACAGTGAGTTGTGTAGCCCAGTCGTTCCCAACAGATGGTCCGCGGAGCTGTGCCAGAGGGGTCCGCAAGATGCTATTAGAATAAAAAATATATTAAATATATTTCGTATGATAACATATTTGTTTTGGCCACTTCCTGCATGAGTAGTTTTAAGATCAATATCGTTTCAATAATGAATATGTCAATATTTTTTCTAAGTACCAAAAATAGAAAACGTATAAAAAGACTCTTAATTTGGCTTTTTTAGGTACTTGATACTGTGATATGACAAGGTACCAATCATGCTCGATGAGGGGGTCCTCGAGAAAATTTTGTTGGGTACCCCTGGTGTAGCCTATTCATACCTGCAGATTATTTTAATAATTAATCATCATTTAGACATGGACTTCATCCTCATGTCATGTTTTCTGGTACTGTCGTTACAGACTCGGTAACTCCTCGAAAGTATGTATATATCAATATAATTGTTAGACATTCTCTGAATAGATGTTAAACAAACTCCGTCCGAACAGTCATACGGAGGCTCAACAGTACCGACCGGCCGCCGTGTCACCCCAACCGATACTCGTCACTGGATGTAGATATGGACGGGCATGTGGTCAGCACATCGCTCTCCCGGCCGTTGTCACTTTTCGTTACTGGAGCCTCTACTTCTCAGTTAAGTAGCTCCTCAATTGGCTTCACAAGGTCTGAGTGCACCTCGCTTGCCTACAGTGCTCTATAGACTCGGACCGCGACCCATCCAAGTGCTAGCCAAGCCCGACAGTGCTTAACTTCAGTGATCTGACAGGAACCAGTGTTAACACTGCGCCAACACCGTTGGCCGAATAAATATTGAATACTGAAAAAATTTACAGCAATCTCCAAAAAAATTTCATCTGTGTAAATGTATGTATAAACAGAACAAAATGTAGTGGTAATCGATCAATCGTTATATTGTCATTCAATATAACTTACTTCTGCCATTTAGGCAGGCCGGGCATTTTGTGACATTTCGACATGCACTTGAGAATGAATATAAAGCCGAAATCATGGATGTGTAAAATAAGTGAATATTAATTTACAGTTTAATGATGGAAATTTCTTTCAAAACGGTTGCCTATGTTGCGGGAATGCCGCGACTCCGCGATTCTACTTGCGAACTCCTGTACTAGCTCTCCCTTCTGAGCGATTCGAGTCCACTTGTACCCAACAACAGTCTCAGGTGACGAGTGGGCTGCGGCGGAGACCCGAGAGTAAAGTGTACGGGCACAAGAAGACGGCTGGTTCTGAGATGATGTCACACGACTCGCTGTTGAGTTTAAAGCGAGTATACGGAGCTCATCTCTGATCTCTAATAAGCGAACACAAAATGCAAGGCTAGCAGAGCACAGTCTAGCTGGATGGGCTGCTCCCACTATTTGATGTAGGCGAGCATAGAAGCCATGACCAAATCCTGGGTAACGTTTGACTCCTAAGACGTTAAAATCGTCTTTATCCGTGTACGACTACGGGCAGTACGGGCTTCGCATTCGTAGTTTGTGAGTGACAGTAACCATGCAGCGCGAGAAAGCCAGTGCTATAAGAAGTAAGACTCATACCAATGCGTACACATTGATGAAACTGAAGGGTGTGAAAAGTGATGAGTGGAATACATTTCTGTAGGCTGTAGACGAAAACAGCAGGTCTACTGAACAAGTACTGTGCATAAACTGCATTGTGTCTGAAGTCGGGAAGGGCTCATTTAAAGAAATACAGCTGTAAGAAATCCCACAATGACGCAGCTCCTTCAGGAATATTGACTGTAAAGTAGTATAACAGCAAATTGTGTTGCATTGTGTTCTGAAGACATGAGATCTTTTAATTCTGTTTGTCGTGAAGGTTTTAAAAAACTACGCCAAGAAGGTGCACATTAGGGTGAATTCGGCATCTGAGATGTCATGCCACGTTCCTCTGCTGTAAGAAGACATATCAAAGAACAGACTGACGCAGTTCGAAGCAACGTAATTCATTCTGTAATTATGGAAATTATTTGTAAAACACGTGCTGTAACTGTTGATATGTGGCCTGATACGCATAATCAGTAGCATAACATAAAAACTGATTGGTCTCCTGTGGATAATGTTTTATTTACAACTAAACCTCTAGATGTTATGAAGATAGGAGTAAATATTATGAAACAAATAGAAGAAAGGATGGCTGACTCGAACAGTGCAATGCTACATAATTTTGTTTTTATTTCCGGCGAGAGTGCAATATAATAAAAGCCTTGGAAAATCACAAAACGTTTCCTTTTCGCTCTCAATGTATAAACACAGCGTTAAGCTACACTTTCGATGAGGACAGAATCTTGTTAAATATGCCCCAAACATCACAGAAACAATTAATACTATAAAATGCAGTGGCTTCTGCTCATCTTTGAAATCGTGTGTGAAACACGAAGTGAGAACACCTTGCAAAAGCTTGTACATGGTGGTGGATACTTACAAACTCAATATAACGAGGCTCTACTTCACCGACAGAAAGAATTTCGCTCACAAATCAGACAAATATGATAATGAGCTTTCTGGAAGAATTACGATTTCCTGAAACCTTTTAAAGAGGGCACAGGTCAATTAGAAGGCGAAAAAGAACCTACATTCCAGTTAGTCATTTCCCTGCTTTCACAAATTTCATCAAATCAGCAGTGTCTATCACAGTGACTATGAGGTGAGTTTAATTAGTGCAGTTAGAAATGCTGCCTCAAACTGATAGAGGGCAAGGAAGATTTGTAATAAAATAGTGTTGTTGACGTATGTTAGTAGATATGTGTTTTTAACAAGATGTACAGGGATTAAAAATCTTGTCCTGAGTTTTATACAAGAGAAGCTTGTAATTACTTCCACCGATAAAACTGATACGTTCCTTGGGGCGTCTTTCTGTGGCCTCAGTATGCTTGATAGAAATGAAAAGAAGGAAATTCTTGCCAGTGTGCGACAAATGTGTGCACGTTATGCATGCGCAACATGCAATTATTGAAGGCATAGTTTTTATATGGTTAGAGCATAGTGCCTTATCACAAAATAGAAATATTATAATGCATATCCAATTTCATCAAAGTAAAACCTATCTTCCGGCTAAGCATTCATGATTCCCAGGTCTATTCTGTATTACTTCTCTCTCCTTTTTTTTAGTAACAAAGAGCCTTAAAGCGTAGTTTCATCTCCACCCGGAAAGAAACATCGTTCTGAGGACTGGAGGAATAACAAATCCTCCGCACCAGGTCTTTATATTTTAATGCACCCTGGCAAAAATGATGACATCATAAAGTGGTAGAGTAGACATGAAAAGGATCTACCCGCTGTGGCTGCATTTGCAAGAATTACTTTATGTATCCCAGCAACAAGTGTACCTATTGAATGGCGCTTTAGAAAAGCTGGCATGTTATTAACAAATGGTTCAAAAATGGTTCAAATGGCTCTGAGCACTATGGGACTTAACATCTGATGTCATCAGTCCCCTATAACTAATTATACCTAACTAACCTAAGGACATCACACACATCCATGCCAGAGGCAGGATTCGAACCTGTGACCGTAGCGGTCGCGCGGTTCCAGACTGAAGCGCCTAGAAGCACTCGGTCACATTGGCCGGCTATTAACAAATCATAGGAGCCAATTACACCCAGAACGCATCAATGATATACTGCTGGTTAACAGTAGCTATAAATTTTGGTTCTCCTGCACGCAAGTGAAAAGTGTGATAAATTAATGCTGTAAATATACGTATTATGTTCTTGGTATGTTTTTTTACAAAGGCAATCGTCTCCCAGATTTCCGGAATGATATTTATTTAAAGTGTACGTAGTTTCCTATTAATGACAGGCAGTATAAACTTGTGTTTGGAAATGAGCCTCAACTGAGGGGTTTGCTGCAGAAATGGTGTAATCCACAAATTTCCTGTTTTTAGAAAGAAGGAGTAAAAGTTAAAGAAACCGTATAAATTAAATATTACTGCCAAAAATTGTTCTTTGTACTTGGAATGATATTATTAAATGTAAATATTTACTTTCTCTATGAGCTAAAAAACTGCATTTTCAGTGCCAAAATTGTGGGTTAAACCATTTTACCTCAAAAAAAAATTCCGCATATTTGTGCTTTTGTACCTCATTGCTACTCTCTAAGAACAAAATATGTATTTACTGCCAGAATGAAGTAACCTACATTGTGATAGTTTTAAGAAAAATGATGGAAATAACACTATTTGAATTAAATAAATGCAAAATACAACTTCTTTCTTTACTGACATTAGTACTCAAAGTAATGTAACTTTTTAAGGTAATATTACAAAAATGTACAGACATTTCTCCCAGTTAACAAGTTATCACTCATTTTCACCTTCTTCACTCAAAGATATGGCTGTATCGACTTTGGAAGTGTAGCCTTTGAATTAATAATGTCTTCATAAAAGCTGTGATGGATGGGAGGAATGTATTTCATCAGCTTCCTTAAGTATTTAGCTTCAGCATGTATTGTTCGAGGTTTTTTCACCTCAGACAACTTTAAATGCGTGACACAACCTTGTCGATGTATTTGACGTTCTTTTCTGGTTTTCTTGCAATTTATGGTCCTATAAGGTATATCTCGTTTAATGTTTCAGAGAAATCGATTGCAAAACGTTTTACCTTGTGAAATTTCAGCCGCTGTTTCTTCAGCCAGTTGATTTTTTTCACCCTCCATACATATTTTCTTCTTAACTTCTCTCTTTCAAAGGGTTGATGCTTTTAAAATCGTCTTCCTATAGATGAGTGACTTGAAATTTGTTTTCTTTCTTCTTTGCCGCCCCAATAATTCTAATAAGACTTTCAGCATCATAAACTTATTTTCCTTTCTTCATCCCATTATCCGCACATGAGAAATCCTGGACACAGGCCATGAAAGAGTGTCCTGAAACAAAAAATTTCAGCTCAGTTGTTTCAACACTAATCTCTGGGTTCGTGACAATACACAGCAACATAAGAGACAGACCGAAATTTCGATTTTGTCCCCCACAAGTATCACTATAGCAGAGAAATTTCTTTACATGCAAGGGAAGATTTTTTACATCATGCAAAATACATGAAGCAACTTCTTGCGATCCTCTACATGCTTGTTGCTCTGTCCAGAAATACATGGAAGCTTTGCCTTCCACTAAACTGAGGATACAGAAATTGAAGCACCTTAACTGCCGTAGATAGTTTATCTCAGAAACTGGGAGTTTAGGCAATGAAAACACACTCTGCAAATCAAACGCGATAACACACATCCCAGGATCAGATCAGGCCAGTTCTACATCTTCCTTCATTTGGGACCTCACCAGTTCAGCTCTTCGAAGGTGTAGTTGATGTGACAGTTCCGGCATTTTCTGTTCATTTTCATCAGTTGAAGCTGGTATTTCTGTTTTCTTAATTTCAAAACTTTTACACGTATCTGAATGTGGCGGATGGAATGAAAGATTGAAATCTGAGGTAAATACCTGACAGTAAAGAGATTCCTATACTGGGGTGTAATCTCGTTCTTTACACCAATCCAAATACAAACGATGCATTTTTGGCAATGTTCAGTTCGGGATTAAGGTATTCTCGATTTGGATTGTCCTTTCTGGAATAATGTGATTAGTACCTTGGGAATGATTCTGTGTCTTCTTTAACTTGACGAATGACTTCTGCAGGAGCTTTGTTTGCAGGTTCACATTTACCACGATTAATTGAAGCGACTTCTCCTTTTTGTTTGTAAGAAGTAACAGCACGATCTAGCCAACCAGACAAAATTTGAAAGGTGTTTTGGAAAGCAAGTCTGCACAAATTTGCATTGGTACCAGCCTCTTTCTTTAAGGTGTATGTACGAGTGAATGCACGACGTGATTCTGTTGAACTATATGATCGCTTGTTCATTTTTTGTTGCACCAATCCACATATAAAACTTTTTTGAGCTAATTCACCTTCTTTGCCAAGGGAATAGAACCTTTCAAAACTGCGCTGCCTCTCTTCTTCAGGAACATTAACCTCACAGTTTTTAGGTTAATTGCAATAATAGAAACTTCTTGTACTTGCCAGTAAAACGTTACATATTCTTTAGATTTCGTTCCCACAAATAATGATCCCTTGTTCTCTTTCTACCCTTTTCTTGAATGGCAGGAGGGTTATTTTCAACATCAGTAAAGTTTCCACATCAGCAAATTCAACTCCTTCAGCGACAGTATGCGTTGTTTTAGTTGAGGTACTTGACATTTGTTCATCATTTCCAGGATCTGTGAGAGTAAGGTTACCTCTTTCGCTTTCTGGGTCATTTATAGTATCTGACACAGCAGATGTTTGTAGTCTTGCTGTTTCAGCAATGGTTTGTCTTTTCACAAGTCTCTTTTTAAGCTTCCATTTGGGGATTTCATAATCAGGGTCATCTTCGCATGAAGAAGCATGTGGAACATATTCTTGATCAAAACTAGAATCACTCAGATTTTCTTCACTAAATGAATCCGTAGTGGGTTACACCAATTTTGCACTGAATTAATTTCAAAATAGTTGTCTACAAGTTACACCACTAACGTTTTACTCCTGAATGGCACCTAAAAGAAGTACAAAAATGACAGACTATAGAAACAGTGTAATGAAGCAACAAAAAACCCAAAAATATAAAAAAAATGCTTTTTTCGGGTTACACCGTTTCTTCACCAAACCCCTCAACATTTTCTGCGATTGTACTGAACTATCAAATTACTTTCCGCGTCCCGTATGGTATTAGTTGTACGCGTTCTGTATGGTGTTAGTTGTGTCAAGTAACCATTTTTGGAAACGTTGAAAAAAGAGAGAGACAGGTATAGCCCTTTCAGACCCCCACCCAAACTTGAAATGAAAATTTTGAAATAAATGCATTTTTGTAACTAAAAAAATATAAAATCGTGGACCCATTGCTTCGAAAGTTTTATTTTTTAATTTTGATACAAATTTTGAACTCACACGATTGTGTGGGTCGGGATTATCTTGCATATTTATGTCATTTCTTGCAGTGATATTCGCGAAAGCAATTACTGTCTTTTGACAAACACAAATAAATATTACACTTCAGACATCTTGTTCTCGTCCTCTTCTTGCTTTTTTTTTTTGCCTGCAGCAACGAGCTGAAGGCAAATCATCAACAGTTGACCAGTGATGATATCCGTCTAGCCGCTTCTCATTACATTGTGTGTTTGCTGGTTTGTACATTTTATTTGGTGGCTGTTCATCTGATTCATTTTCATGTTCCTGTCCTGAAGAAGAAGAAATTAGCGCTTCCTCAATCACTTGTCGGAATCCAAGAAGATCGAAAGTGTTTTTCTTTTGTACTTTATTGGCTTCGCATTCAACTTTGTGTTGTAACGAGGAATTGACGCAAGCCAAATCAAGTAAATGAATCAAATCTTTTAAAGTCCACTTTTTTGTCTTCAAGGAAGTACTGTAGGTCTCCATCATTTGATCGCAGAGGTCCACTCCTCCCATATACAGGTTGTACTTCACTACGACTGCAGGACATGGCACTAAGATGTATTTCTTTTCTGGTTTACTCCATCTCTCAACATTACTTACAGGTTCACATCCTGTACAAGTAGAGGCAAGGGTCACAGCTTTTGAATCTTTCCACTGGACAATGACTATTTTATCATCGTCCCTGCAGAATTCTTCCATATCTCCTTTCTTCAGTCTTTTTTCTTCTATCAGGTGAACTGGTTTCACTCTGTTTTTCATTATGGTTCCTGTTCCTTCCAGCCCTAGGTCAAGTAACTGTTGCAATAATGGCAAAGCTGTAAAATATCTGTCAAAATATAGTCTTGTACCTTGAGGTAATGTTTGAGCAAGGCGAAGTATTACAGATGGCCCAAGACCAAGGCCAACATCTGGCAGAGGAGTTGATTTACCTTGATAAAATTCAAAATCAGGTACTAAACCTTTCGTTGTTGCCAAAACAAAGTTTTTAATTCCCAAAGGGCGCGGTTTGTTTGGAACATACTGAGACAATGTGCAACGTCCAGTAAATGGTATCATTTGCTCATCAATAGAATAATCATTTTCAGAGGGGCGTGGAAGTCTCAAACAAGCACTGCGTACAACATTAATTGCAGGTTGTACTTTCCACAATCTATTAGTTTCTGATTCACGTGGAATGTTGTTAGTGTTCACAACATGCAGTGCTGTTCTGAGAGTAAAGAACCTGTCTATAGGCATACAATCTGCAATAGTTGGCATACACAATAACTTCTTCCAGTGCATACGTGTACACGGATATCTAATGCATCCCATAAGTACATGCATGCCATACAGCTTTTTTATCTCTTGAGGATTTGTATGAAGCAACTTCTCTTTCTTCGAAATGTAGTAACTGTTAGTGCAGTCAGATGCTAATTGAAAAAAATCTTCTGGACAGCAATCGCTGAAATAGTTCATTGGAGTTTTAATTTCCTGTCCTACCTCACTCTCTAAGTGCGCAAAAATTTAGGAGGTGAATGGTCTTTTTCTTCAAGTGGACGAACGACGATGTGTTTCCACTATTTCTTTTTAGAATTCTTTCTACTGTGTTGACTGGGAAAATTGTCCTGAACTTCTGGAGCAACTGGTAGTATTGTTGCAGAAGCATTGTTGCAATTTTCCTCCTCGTCAGAAGATCCAGAGCTTTCTCGAAGTCTAAGTTTGATTGTTGGAAGAGCCCAAGTTGTATACAACAATTCTTCATCACTACTGAAGACTTCAACTTCAGAGTCATCTAATATGGCTAGAATTTCCTCGTCAGTAAGCCCTAAAACGAAACAAACAAACGAACTGTGGAAATAATGTGTAAATACAATAGTAAAATGAGTTTTCCATTCCGTAATCTGTTCCGAATCGTAACCACAAACATCGACCGAAAACGACCATATGCCGGTAAAATATTCCCAACACGCACAAATGTGCGTGTGGATGTTACAGTCATTGTAGCTATGAAAGTATTCAAATAATTGTGGCGGACATATTTTTATTTACTTCTGTACACCTTTCGGAACCTCAAACACATTTTTTCAAATGTCAACACGCAATAAATAAAGCACAATAAACGTGTACCTCGACAGATATGCTTCCGACCCGCCATCTTGGAAATTACCAAAGATTAAGACACAATATTTCGCGTCTGTAATGAGATATCGATTTAAATCGAGTTGTATACGAAACAGCAATTCCTGCACACTCGTGTGACTTGGGACTCAACTGCATAGCGGAATAATATGATGCTGCAACGCAAATAAGCCGCACCCACACAATTGCGCGTATCGGGTCTGAATGGGATAGGGCGAGCGCGTGACCGGGCACAGTCGTGTGGGGCCGGTGTCCCCTTCAGCGGGCAAGTCGTTACCAGTTAAACCGCTGCATCACTCTATTTCAGACAATTTCTTTACCGTTCCGCTCTCAAATAGCACGTTGGAAAAATGAACACCTGTATCATTCAGTACAAACTTTGCTTTCTCCTATTTTATTACAATGGTCGTAGGTGAGTATCTCCAAACATTCGGAAGAGGAAGTCGATTAATGAAATTTCGTGGAAATATTATGCCACAAAAAAGGTCTTCCTTTCAGTCATTGCCTCCCCAACTCGCATATTGTATCCGTGACAATCTCTCTTCTATTTCGTGATAATGCAAATTGAACTACTTGAACTTTTTCGTCATACTCCCATACCGTTCGGCACTACTACAGCATGCCTGAAATATCCTACAGTATAGCAAAATTTTTTCAACTTGCTACCTGCACCAACATCTATACTGATTCGTTATATGTGGTAGCAGAAATAAAGAGCCACTGTCAAAAGAAATACGGATACAAAACAACGGTCACCGTCACATCAAGCGAGAGCACATGGATTTGCATTCGGGAAAACGACGGTTGAAATTCGGTTCTGGTCGCCCTGATTCAGGTCTTCCACGATTTCCCTAAAACGCCCGAAGCAGATGCTGGGATGCCTCCTTCGAAAGGGCACGGCCGATTTATTTCCACAATTCGAGCTTTTGCTTCGTCGCTAATGACCTCGATGCCGACAGTACATTAAATCCTAATCTTACTTCCTCTTCCTTAGTTCCCCATACCCGTAATTAGAAGACTGAATTGGCTAATACTTCTTTCCTGAAAAACTTCCAGAAAGTGTTGACTCAAGTGTACATAATGTTACTCCGTCGACTTGCATATCTAGTATCAAATCTTCCAATGTTGTATACTGGCCGCCAGCTCCGGCTTCGCAAAAGTAGCATACAACTCGTCGGGCGTAGCGGTAGTAAATTGTACGATGGGTCTTTCAAAAAGTAATGCAACAATTTCTTTTCTGGAGCAATTTCCTTTGAAAAAAATGTGAAATTTATTGTGGGCTATAGTGGAACATTCTCGCTTCCACCTTTATAGTTTCATTAAGTTCCGATAGTTGGCGGCCCTACACGTAGCCTTAAAAATGACATCTGTAACGGAGGCTCGTTCCAAACAGAGAGCTGTGATAGAGTTTCTTTTGGTGGAAAACCAGAGCGTCGGCGATATTTATAGGCGCATACAGAATGCCTACGGAGACCTCTCCGATCTCCCGCGTGTCGGCCGGCCACACGCAGCTGTGACTAGTGTAATGTTCGAACGTGAGTACACACTCATTCGAGATGATCGACGGAACACAAACACCTCGCTGCACAACTGGACGTCTCTGTTCATAGTGCTGACTCACTCGGCCCCTATTTGGGATACTCGAAAGCGCGTCCGCTGCGTTCCTCGTCACCTGTCAGGAGACCATAATGAGCTACGAAGGACCATCTGTGCGGCATTGCTTGCGCTTTACGGGACTGATCGTGACAATTTTCTGTCAAAGACGATGAAACAATGGTTCAGCATTTGGAACCGGATCAAAACAACGATCCGTGGAGTGCACCGCACCACCTCACCTCCGATGAGAAAGTCCAAAGCCGCACGCTCGGCTGGTAAAGCCATGGCGACGATCTGCTGAGACTCTGAAAGGGTTATTCTGTTTGATGTTCTCGCTGATGATGCAACGACCGAAGCTGCAATCTGTTGTGCTACCCTCAGGAAATTCAAGAAACGACTTCGCAGTGTTCGCCGCCACAAAAATGATAACGAACGTCTTCTCCACGACAACGCAAGGCTTCACAAAAGTCTACATACCCAAGAGGAGCTAACAAAAGTTCTTTGGATTGTTTTTCCTCATCTGCTCGACAACCAGGATCTTGTATCTTCCGACCTTCATCTATATGACTCAATGAAGCACGCACTCCAACTGTACTTGGATGATGTGTAGCTTATTGATGCAGTAAGACGCTGGCTCCGACGTCGACCAGTAGAGTGGCACCATGCGGGCATGCAGGACCTCCAAGTAAGGCGGAGAGAAGCCGTCGCATTGAACGGAGATTACGTTAAAAAACAGATTTTCGTAGCCAGTACAGTAGGCAATAACATGGTGTAGTAGAATCCTGAATAAAGCCAACCTGATTTCAGAAAAGGAATGTGTTTCATTACGTATTGAACACCCCTCGTATAAACAGTTGATCTATTACTCAAAACCATATAAAAATCCCTACAGTAATTCCTGAGATTGCATTTACCTACAGACAGAAGAGCGTGACGGGGGCTTTTCATTTACAATGTGTAGGGATGTCTATAAGGGACAGTCAAATGAAAACGAGAGAGATGAAAGGAAAGCATTGAAAAGTAGCTGCCGTAACTGTTATTACTCTCATTCCACTGTGAGACAAGATTGTCAATGCCTTCGTGGAAAAATGTTTGCTATTGCATGCAGAATCATGACTGTTTAAAGTCTTGCACCTCTTTGGGCGAGCGAACATGTTGCTAGTTTTGTTTCGAGCACGCTGGAGAAGTTTTTCTGAGAAGCCCGTACACATCCTCCATACAGCCCCAATCTCTCCCCATGCATGCCCGAATACAGTCGAGGTTCCGTAGGCAACATCAAACATTCTTCCATGGAGGCACTAATCATCTCACCTCACAGAGGAATAAGTGAATTAACAGTTATGGTGGATACTTTTGAAATAATAGACAATTTACTTACCTTATTCCAATGTTTCTGATTTTCATGTGACTGTCCCTTATACTACAATCATTTAGTTTCATGGCACCAAATATTAATAAATTTCAACGTACTGTCGTCAGCACTATTCAAATACCTCATAAGATTTTGATGCATCTTCTTATCCAGATTTGTTGCCGTATCCCTTTTGTAAAATAATTCTGTAATGCTGTAATTCACTACATCACATTCATTTCTCTGTACTTAACGCTCTCTGTGTAATTTAAAAATATGTTAATACTATGGTATTCTACATTCTCATACATTTTGTTAGTTCAGGTTGCATATATTCAGGGCCAAGCATATATTCAGGGGCAAACTTGATTGATTTATGATCCCCTCCGCTAACCCTTAACCTACTACTATGTCAATTGATTCATGATTCCCTGGAGATAATCCATCCTTCTGACAAACCCCCCCACCTTCGCCTTCCCGCTCTACCGCCCCTCTCTCTGGGAAATCTCCTCGCCAATACAAGCACACCTTTTATATCAAATTAATTGAATAAGTAAGTAAAGTAATCAATTAATTACCCCCTCCCACTGAGGTAGATCCCCCAGCCTTCCCCCTCACTCACCTCCCCCCCCCCCCAATTCCCACCTCATCTGGAAATTGATAGGGAAAGACACAGTCTGTGCTTGAGAGGAAAGATCTCATGATATTGAATTGAAATCATTGTCAGTTACATAACAGAGGATATACTGTTTATCTATAAAACTCAGTTCACAGGGGTTACCTCACTTTTATTTGGCGGGAAAAGCTCATCATTCTCAGCTATTTTAAAAGATGCATATCTTGTAAAATACATCGAAAAGAAGGAATTAAAAACATCGCTTTTCTCCAATCGCGTGAGGAGTACTGTCACGAAATCGACGTCAGCATAACTCGCGGCATGTAACTGCACTGTGAGAAATGTTCTAACCGTGTCTTCACCCTGACCGCAGGGCAGACATGCCGGCCGCTTCATGTATTTCTGCGCACGTAGACTGGGAGGGCGGCCAACACATAGGGCCAGCTTATGTGGTGTACAGACCAGAAGTCGCCCTAATCCCCGAACAAAGCATTAAGGTGATGGTAACCCTTTGTGCAGCTGTGTCAACAGGTAAGATATGGTAAGAAGCACCAGCTTTTTTGGCTGCCAGAAACATCGGATGTGATGTCCTACTCTGATTACAATGTTACAAATAGGTAGTCGGAATTACATATCACAGAACAAAAATCGCTAATGAAGACCTAAACATTCCACAAAGATAGCGAAAAAATCCCACCTAACACGTGTACCAAAAGGAGACTATAAAACACACACCTGCTAACAGCTCTGATTAAATACACAGTGCTAGAAAAATAACTCCCATATTGTACTTCCCTGGAACCGTCCTGATAATATGTCTGCTTCCCATGGTCTCCAGAAGCCTTGTGCCCAAGCTCACAGACAACTAGCCAGTTATCCCAGTGCCCTCATGCGACATTGGTGGAGACTACTGTCTGGTGACCACATCACAAAGTGATATGGTGAAGCCCAGATGTACAGAGAGACGAAAGGAAGTCAGGTAATTCAGTTTCAAGAACACTCGCCATATGTCAGGGGTCTTATATGCAGAGACAGTTGAGAACACGACACTATTCCACGCTTTACCCGTAATCCGTGTGGTCATGAAGGCATCCAAACGCATACTGAGCAGTAGTTCACTATTAAACCACATAGAGACCATCTCAGGAGTCACCACCTGAACAGTCCAAGAACAGAAGTAGACGTCCTTTTGACATCTCATGCCTAGGATGTGGCACAGTGTCCTATTCCCTTGCAGTCTGTCATTTCTGCACTCCACAGGAAGTGCATGCAGTTGTGGGAGGAAGAATGGCTGGCGGTGACGGCCAATAACTTGCGATCGGTCAAATCAACAACTTGGCTGTGGCGTTCCTCTTGCCGGTTGCTCAGGAGGGATGAAGTGACCCTCACGTGTCTTTGGATTGGGCACTGTCCTCTCACACATAGCTTTCTCTTACAGCGGGAGGATCCCCCATTTTGTGATGCTTGTGGTGTGCACATCTCTGTCCGCCACATTTTAACGGAATGCATTTTATACCATGATGCAAGGGCAGAAGCAAGAATTGGTGGGATCAGTCCTCTTTTTTAGCTGATGATGAGACGAATGTAACTAGGGTTTTAAAGTTTTCTGATGTGTCTTAACTCTGGCCTAAGCTTTTAGGCTGGAGGTTTTAGTGTATTGCACAGTGGCTGGCTCCTCCCTCTTTCTCCTTGCAGTCAGCCAGCCACTACCATCTGCTATATTGTTTTAGCTCCTACCACTTTCTTCCTGTGTTGTCCATGTTTTACTGCTGATGTCGTGCTTCGTCCCATGCTTCGGTATGGGTACGCACATAGTTTTATAACCTTTGTTACCTGTGTTTTACGTTCTGTTTTATCTTAATGTAATGGGCATTTTCCTGAAACTCATCTCAATCTCTTTTTGAGCGGGTGCTGAAGACCTTGCCATCATGTGTCCTTGCAAACCTCTCCTGCCATCCACCTCTCTCAAGTGGCTACTTATGGTTGCAGCAACTGCACAATCTGCTCCCAGATACAGCAGTGGAAGCTCTTTGTGCTCATCCAGCCGTGCAGATACTGACTTAGTTCACAATACCATTGCAGAGGACATTGGCATAAACAACCACCCCACCACTCCTCTCCTCTCTCCAACCCCCTCCTCCCTCCCACTTGCCCCCCTTCATCCCCCCCCAGTTACTTCCTGTTAAACAAATGATCAGGTGGCAGCAACTCTTAGATATTGATACCTGAGAAATTCCTGTGAAAACACATGCGCTCTCTTCTCTCTCACCCCTTTCTTTCTCTCTCTCTCTCTCTCTCTCTCTCTCTCTCTCTCTCTTTCTCTCTAGTGGCTTCTTTCTGCTCAGTGAGCATCTGTCATGTACCACACACTAACCTCTCTTTTCTCCCAAACAAAGCAGTAGATATTGGGTAAATCTCCAGTTGAGCATGTTTTGGAAGTATTCGCTCACTCTAATCAGATTGATTGACTAATTAATTAAATCGATACTCTTTGTGTGATGGTAGTTTTTCCTTCAGTCCTATTGGTGAATAGCAGAACTTATATTTGCTGGGATTTGAACCTGCAATTGCCCAGTTGCCAACCCTACTCTCCCCCTTTCAGGATTTTTCCCTTGCATCCTGTTAGTGGATACTCACACAGGTAGATCGTTTGACAGAAAATACATTGGACTAGAGATAATTGAAAATTTCAAATTTCAGCTCAGTTGCATGCAATGACCTTAAACAATTTGCGAGAAACAGGGCACTGGGAAGGACTGGTGTGTGTGCGCTCACAATACCACTATTGGAAACAATAAATTCATCGATCGGCACTCTAATTCTTAAGTTGGTTTTCTCAGCTACATCAGCACAAAGAATGAGGAGGAGGAAGGGTCTACCAAGTGACAGGAATGGTAACAACAGAGAATACAACTCCCTCCTTTCTGCTGCAAGACAGAGTCCACTGGACTGTACTGAGACACAGTAAACACCACGCACTTAAATCACATTCCTTTCTATAGTAGTAGCCGTCTAGGTTAGGTATCAGAGATCGATGAACTGCACGCGCACCCCACATCCTCATGTCCCAGTGTCCGCACAGAGTGTCTCAAGCCAGACATAATGTAGTGTTAGTTGCCACTGTGGATGCGCAGTCACACCAGTCCTGCAGCTGGACTCAGCCCACCAGAGAGAACCAGCCGGCCATCGAGAGTATCCAGGAAGATTGGGGTGATAGGAAGCCAGATGTTGTTAACATGTCCAGTGCCAATTCTTGTCAGTGATCAATATTGAAACTTCTCAAATACCCAAGTAAAAATCAGAGAATACTCGCAACACGCATGCTGCCCAGCACATACTAAGTATTAGTTCGCAATTCTACTGCCCGGAGAGTGATGAGGTGAGGTCAGCTGCATCTCTGTTCCCCACCTGACTAGTTCTGAAGGCTCACAACTTAAGCCAGAAATGCTCATTTGTTCCAGCTACTGGCTACCTCTGTCATCCACTTGGATGCCTCGCAGAGCATTCCTAGGAAACCCGCCACATACTCATCAGCGTAATTATAATTAAATATTATGATCGTAACGTCAATCTGGTGACATTCAAAAACGACAGAAGTATTGGAAATAGCTCCTGCTGACAACTGTGGCTCTGGGAATAACAGGCCAGCCGCGGTGGCCGAGCGCTTCTAGGTGCTTCAGTCAGGAACTGCGTGACTGCTACGGTCACAGGTTGGAATCCTGCCTCGGGCATGGATGTGTGTAATGTCCTTAGGTTAGTTAGTTCTAAGTTCTAGGGAACTGATGACCTCAGATGTAAAGTCCCATAGTGCTCAGAGCCATTTTGAACCATTTGGGAATAACAATATCCTCTTAATGAATGGACATAATTTTCCACATAAAACCTTTCGCTCACCTTATGGCTATCAATGCACTGAAATCGCAATTTTCCAAGTCAAATGTGTATCTCCCTTACAACCAGACAGTCACACCCTCATAATTTTCTTTCAAAACTCTGCCCACAGCAACATTAATCTCAGAAGGACAAATTATCCCCAGGGGGTCATAAGTCAGTTAATAGTAAAAAATGTTAAAGGTAAGGGGAGGGTTTATAAATCAACCGCCGGCCAGAGTGTCCGAGCGGTTCTAGGCGCTACAGTCTGGAACTGCACGACTGCTACAGTTGCAGGTTCGAATCCTGCCTCGGGCATGGATGTGTGTGACGTCCTTAGGTTAGGTTAAGTATTTCTAAGTTCTAGGGGACTGATGACCTCAGCAGTTAAGTCCCATAATGCTCAGAGCTATTTGAACCATAAATCAATCAAGGTTGCCCCTGAATGTATACAACTTGCATAAAAAAATTCATCAGAACCGAGTTTGCCCTACTACTTACATTTCCAGTGTAATATAACACTAATATGCTCCTTTCCCCGATAATACTATATCTCTGTAATATAAAACTGTACTGCATTGTCCTTTGCAGTCATTTACATTGTAACAGGGTGACTGACTCATTCACGCTTTTTGGAAGTGGTCAGCCAGTAAGCTTTCCCCGAGTCTTTCTTTTGGCTTATCTGTGGTTTTAATTCCGTTTTAATCCCAGGTATAAAACCGTTTCTCCGTTGTCTAAGGCGTGTGAGATACTGGTCGTGTGAGTGAGTTCTAGTGATGAAGTGTGTTCATGAGTGTCGTTTTATGTTTCCTCCTCACAGCGTGATAACAATTTTCGTAATTTTATTCACATTCGTTTCTTGTAGTATGCGTAAAGGCGCTGATAACCTTGCCGTTGAGCGTCTGTAATCTCCAAACACACACACACACACACACACACACACACACACACACACACACATACGGAATGCTTTTTCGATCAGTCTTTTGAATGGCACACACTCCACATGGTCACGTATATGATCTAGTGGAAACGCGACTTACATAATTTCAAAACATGTTCTTATGTTCAAAAGTCAATTTTTGAACGATATCACGCCGTTCGTGAACCAGGTCGAGCACTTTCTATTTCGACATTTTTTTATCATGTTACGTGATTTACTCCGCCATATTCGCGGCAGTAACCAATTGTGGAAACGACGCTGCCCGTTTTTGTATTACATCTACATTTACCTACATACAGAGAAAGCCACCATTCGGTACATGGCGAAAGGTATGACGTACCATAGCTAGTAACTCCCTTTCCTTTTCCACTAACAAATGGAGTAAGGGAAAAACGGCTGGGTAAATACCTCCTTACGAGTTCTAATCTCTCTCACTTTGTATTCGTGGTCCCTACGCGAAATGTACGTTGGCGATAGTAGAGAGTGTTCTGCAGTCAGCCGAATATGCCACTTCCCTACATTTCCTCGATAACGTTTCGCGAAAAGAATATTTGAGCTCGTGGAGCATTTCCATAATACTCGCTTACTGATTGAACAGACCGGTAATAAATCATGCTGCAGATTTCAGAAATTACTTCGATGTGTTCCTTTAATCCAATCTGCGGGGATGGGAGGGGATTCTAAATACCCGAGCAGTACTCAAGAATAGCTCGCACTAATGTCCTATACGTGGTATCCTTTATATATGAGCTACGCTCTCTTGTAATTCTCCCAAACAAACTACTACCGTCCTTGAGTGCTCGTCCCATTTTATACCGTGTTGCAATGTTACGCCTACATACACCGTCGAAAAAAAAAATACATCCTTTTAGACGTTCTAATTCACTCAAGATTTATTTTTGCAACAGTCCATATGATTGCATTTACAGATCTATACCACAAGCGGTTCTGAGGTATCGGATATCGACCCGCTATTAAATACCCATATTAGTACGTGGCGGCAGTTCAGGTGCTAAATCTGTCATCCAGTCGACCAGAGAGATGGCGAATACTGTCCTTGGATACGTAATGCACCTGATGGACTTGTTCACGTGGTTCTGTAGCAGTTGGTGGTTGACAAATCAGACGAGTCACTTCTTGTCGGATCATATCAAACATGTGCTCGACTGGAGACTAGTCGGGATACCGTGATGGCCAAGGGAAGTTGCTGCACGTCTTGCAGAGCGCATTGAGTTTCACGGGCAATGTGTGGGTGGGCACCATGCATTATGCATTAGCAACATATCACCTTGCTATTGCAAGAACAACCAAATAACAGATCTAACAACATTCTGCACGTATCGAGCACTGGTCAGCCGCCTCCCCCCCCCTCCCCCCCCCCCCCAGAAACATTAAAGGTAAAGGAGAGTTGTTGCTTATCGCACCAAGACCATAAGGCCTGTGGTGAAGCCATTGTGACTTCCACGTACGCACTGTACAAGACAGCGCTCCCCACGTCTACGTCGTACGCATAAGACACCAGCACTTGCGTGCAGGCACAATCTGCTTTCATCGCTGAAGACCACGGTACGCTATTTCATTTTCCAAGTGGTCCTCTTGTAAGTAGGCTGTTTAGGTTCTTATATTGGTAATACCACCGCCACCTAGCACTCTGTATGAAAATCACTAGCTGTACTGTGTGCAGTTTGTGGCTGGTTTGCATTGTCGTTGCCTATTGTAGTGTTGGGCAGCTGGATGTGAACAGAGCGTAGCGTTGCGCAGTTGGAGGTGAGCCGCCAGCAGTGGTGGATGTGGGGAGAGAGATGGCGGAATTTTGAGAGCGAATGATCTGGACTTGTGTCCATCAGAGACAGTAAATTTGTAAGACTGAATGTCATGAACTGCTATATATATTATGACTTTTGAACACTATTAAGGTAAATACATTGTTTGTTCTCTATTAAAATCTTTCATTTGCTACCTATGCCTATCAGTAGTTAGTGCCTTCAGTAGTTAGAATCTTTTATTTAGCTGGCAGTATTTGCGCTCGCTGTATTGCAGTAGTTCGAGTAACGAAGATTTTTGTGAGGTAAGAATTCATGAAAGGTATAGGTTATTGTTAATCAGGGCCATTCTTTTGTAGGGATTTTTGAAAGTCAGATTGCGTTGCGCTAAAAATATTGTGTGTCACTTTAGTGAATGTCTGAGTACGTTCAGTTTTGCTCAGCTGTTTGAAATGCAAATAATGCAAGAGGTTTATCAGCACAGTCATTCATTAATATTTCTAAAGAGACGTTTCACTCTGACGGCACCAATCGAACTATGCACTTCGATTCTGTGGTGTGAGTGGAACACGCGTTAGAGCTGTGCCTGTCCGTAGTCCCACTTGTGATAACCGATTCGGAATAATTCGTGTTGACTCGTTATTGGCTCACAAACCCTCTTACGTCTGCTGTTATAGCTGTACGACCTGCCACTGCTGCCCTTACAATCTGGCGGGCGTCTGTGATGCGTGGACGTCCAGAACAGACGTGAGAATGTTCTCGTGACCAGCAACACCAGCATAGTTGCAGCACGTCCAGCATATGTGGCAATTCTCCGAAAGAATTATCCCGCCACTCGGAAAGCCACAGTATGATCCCTTTTAAGCTCACTCATTTGTCAGTAGCAAGCACGATTGCGTGTCTCTCCCTGGGTAGTCTGCCTGCTTCACAGGTATGCACCACATTAAGCCTTCTGGCTGTGAGCATTCCCTCTTAAGGATAGGCACAGATGGCTACGCTACGACACTACCTATTGGCGGACGACGTTGAAACCAATATCAGCCCATACCAGGTGGCATATCCCGTCGTCGTTGGATCAAAATCGACGTCGTCTTTCCAATTGTACTTATTTTTTTCCGGCAGTATATTTAATGAGGTGGCTGTGTCAAGCAGCACACCAGTAATACTGTATTCAGCCCGCCCGGTTAGCCGTGCGATCTAACGCACGGCTTTCCGGATTGGGAAGGAGCGCCTGGTCCCCGGCAGGAACCCGCCCGGAGGACTTGTGTCGAGGTACAGTGGGCCGATCAGTCTGTGGATGGCTTTTAGGCGGTTTCCCATCTGCCTCGCCGAATGCGGGCTTGTTCCCCTAATTCCGCCTCAGCCATACTATGTCGGCGATTGCTGCGCATACAAGTTTTCCACGTATGGGTACACCACCATTATTCTACGACGCAAACATTGGGTTTACACTCCTCTGGTGTGTGACGTTACCTGGGGGGGGGGGGGGGGGGGGGGGAGGCGGCAGAGGGGTGGACTGCGGTAGTCGTCGTGGGGTTGTGGACCACTGCGGCTGCGGCGGCGACGGAGCCTCTCCGTCGTTTCTAGACCCCCAGTTAACATACAGTACAATACAGCACTGTATTTGAACATTACAGCATTGTCTTTTGTACTGATGTACATTAACTTACATTTCTTCTACATTTAGGGCAAACTGCCATTCATTACATGAAATAAAAACACTAAGTCATTCTTACCTTCCTACAATCACTCTACGACCACATTTTCCTGTGCACTACAGCGTCATCAATAAAGAGTCGCAGACTGCTGCTAACTCTATCCGTCAGATCGTCTATGTATACGCACAGAGAACAACAGCGCTCCTGTGACACTTTCCTTCGGTACTCGTGACAACGTTATCGGTGATATTGGTTTCACCGCAGAGTACGTAGACGTGATAAAGGTAACTGCACACTAGAAATAGACAGGCTGACAACAGTAAAAGTACGAAGACAACCAGAGACGTAAGACTGCAGTAAACACGGAAGTGAAATGACGCAAAGCCATTTGTTTTTTGTCGGGCATGGTGTAAGCTGTCAGCTGCAGGGCAGGTGCGCCGCCCACTCTTGACTTACGCCAATTATTTTAGCTTTTGTTTACCAGCTGTGAGGTATCTCTTCCGTCTGTCGAAAACTTGCCACATTGTTTCAGATTGCGAACATGCGCCCATATCGGCATCATGACACAACCTGCAACACTGGTTGATTTCTTATCCCCATTGGCGTCTAAATCCATACGCTGCAAGCCACTGTGAAGTTGATGACAGAAATTTTCCCCACTGCACTACAGATTTGTTTCTTCCCGCTCGTTTCGCGTATTGTGAACGGGAAGAATGACTGCTTAAATGCTTCTGTACGCGTTGTAACTACCGTGGCATTGTCTTCGCAGTCCTACAGGTGTGACGCGTAGGTGGCTGTAAGGTGTGATTAGAGTCCTCGCTTAGCATCGGCTCTTGAAACCGGAAGTGGGCTTCAAGCATCTGTCAATCAGATTATTCATCACTTTCGTAACATAATACCACGAGTCAAGCTAACTTCTGACCATTCATACCTCTCTTCTTTGTATCCTATTTTAGCCCAGTTTCACATAGATCCCAGACATTTTAGGAATATTCCCGAGTGACTGTTTTTTACCATCATCCTGTCAAAGAAACAAACTCTGCAACATGCTTTACCTATGGCTGAGCCATACCCACACACGTTTTTAAACTCAAGAATGAGCTAAATGAGTCCAGTTGTGACTCATTGATATTTTAGCCAAATGGTTTTTGAGTCATCAGTCTTCTGACTGGTTTGATGCAGTCCGCCACGAATTCCTCTCCTGTGCCAAACTCTTAATTTCAGAGTAGCACTTGCAACCTACGTCCTCAATTATTTAGTGGATTTATTTGAATCTCTGTCTTCCTCTACAGTTTCCTCTAGTACACTGAAAGTCATTCCCTGATGTCCTAACAGATGTCGTATCATCCTGTTCCTTTTCCTTGTCAGTGTTTTCCACATATTCTTTTCCTCTCCGATTCTGTGCAGACCATCTTGATTACTTACCTTATCAGTCCACTTAATATCCAACATTCGTCTGTAGCACCACATCCCAAATACTTCTATTCTCTTCTGTTCCGGTTTTCTCACAATCCATGTTTCTCTACCAGACAATGATTTGCTCCAAACATACATTCTGAGAAATTTCTTCCTCAAATTAAGGCCTATGTTTGATACTAGTAGACTACTTCTGGCCAGAAATGCTCTTTCTTCCAGTGCTATTCTGCTTTTGGTGTCTTCCTAGCTTTGTCCGTCATTGTTTATTTTACTGCCTTGGTAGCAGAATTCCTTAATTTCATCTACTTCGTGATCATCAATCCTTATGTTAAGTTTCCCGCTGTTCTCATTTCTCCTACTTCTCATTACTTTCACCTTTCTTCGATTTACTCTCAGTCCATATTCTGCATTCATTAGACTGTTCATTCCATTCAGCAGATCATGCAGTTCTTCTTCATTTTCACTCAGGATAGCAGTGTCATCAGCTTATCGTATCACTGGTATCCTTTTACCCTGAATTTTTTTCTCACTGCTCAATCTTTCTTTTATGTCCGTCACTGCTTCTTCGATGTACAGATTGATCAGTAGGGGCGAAAGACTATATCCCTGTCTTACATCCTTTTTAATCCGAGCACTTAATTCTTGGTCGTCCACTGTTATTATTCCCTCTTGGCTCTTGTACGTATTGGATATCATCCGTCTCTCTCTATAGCTTACCCTTATTTTTCTCATAATTTCTATCATCTTGCTTTTTCCAGGTCGACAGATCATATGAACGTGTCTTGCTTTTTCTTTAGTGTTGCTTCCATTATCAACCGCAACATCCGAATTGCCTCCCTGGTGCCTTTACATTTCCTAAGGGGAAACTGATCGTCCTCTAACACTTCCCCCATTTTCGTTTCCTTTCTTCTGTGTATTATTCTTGTCAGCACCGTGGATGCATGACTCATTAAGCTGATTGCGCGATAATTCTCTCACTTGTTAGCTCTTGTAGTCTTCGGAACTGTATGGATGATATTTTTGCGAAAGTCAGATGGCATTTCGCTAGACTCCTACGTTCTACACACCAACGCGAATATCGATTTATTTATTTATTTATATATTTTGCCACTTCCCCCAGTGATTTTAGAAATTCTGATGGGATGTTATGCCTTATTTGATCTGAAGTCTTTCAAAGACCTCTTAAATTCTAACACTGCATCCCCTATCACTTCTAAATCGACTGCTGTTTCTTCTTGTATCACATCAGATAAATCTTCCCTCTCATGGAGGCCTTCATCGTACTCTTTCCACTTATCCACTCTCTCCTCTGCATTTAACAGTGGAAATCACCTTGCAATCTTAATGCTACTATCCTTACTTTTAATTTCACAGAGGGTTATTTTGATTTTCCTATATGCTGTGTCAATCCTTCCGACAATCATTCCTGTTTCGATTTCTTCACGTTTTCATGCAGCCATTTCGTCTTAACTTCCCTATACTTCCTATTTCTTTCATTCCTCAGTGACTTGGATTTCTGTATTCCTGTATTTTTCTGAACATTTTTGTACTTCCTTCTTTCATCGATCAACTGAAGTATTTCATCTATTACCCATAGTTTCTTCGCTGTTATTTTTTTATAACTATGTTTTTCATCCCAACTTTTGTGATTGTCTTTTCAGAGATGTCAATTCCTCTTCAACTGCACTGCGTACTAAGCTATTCCTTATAGTTGTGTCTATAGCCTTAGAGAACTTCTAGCGTATCTCGTCATTCCTTAGTACTTCCGCATCCCACTTACTCGTGTATTGATTCAAATGGTTCAAATGGGTCGGAGCACTATGGGACTTAACAGCTGAGGTCATCAGTCCCCTAGAACTCAGAACTACTTAAACCTAACTAACCTAAGGACATCGTACACATCCATGCCCGAGGCAGGACTCGAACCTGCGACCGTAGCAGTCACGCGATTCCGGACTGCAGCGCCTCGAACCGCTCGGCCACACGGCCGGCCGCGTATAGATTCTTCGTTACTGATCTCTTGAACTTGACCCTACTCTTCATCACTATTACACTGTGAACTGAGTCTATGTCTGCTCCTGGGTGCAAATTACAACCCAGTGTCTGATTTCAAAATCTCTGTCTGACCGTGATGTAATCTAATAGAAATCTTTCATCTCCCGGGCCTTTTCCAAGTAGTATACCTCCTTCTCTTGTGATTGTTGAATTGAGTATTCGCTATTACTAGCTGAAATTTATTGCAGACCTCAACTAGTCTTTCCCCTCTCTCATTTGTTGTCTCAAGCCCATATTCTTTTGCAAACTTTTCTTCTGCTCCTTCGCCTACTACTGCATTCCAGCATCCCATGATTATTAGAGTTTCGTTTCCCTTTTCGTACTGTATTACTCTTTCAGTAACATATACTTTCTGTATCTCTTCATCTTCAGCTTGCGACGACGACATGTATATCTGATCTATCGGTGTCGGCGTTGGTTTGCTGTCGGTTCTGATAAAAGCAACCCTATCACCGAACTGTTCACAATAACACACTCTCTGGCGTGCCTTCCTATTCATGAGTCCTACTCCCGTTGTACTATTTTCTGCTGCTGTTGATGTTACCCTACGCTCATCTGACCAGAAATCCTTGTCTTCTTCCCGTGCCACTTCACTGACCTCTACTTTACCTAGATTGAGCCTTTACATTTTCCTTTTCAGATTTTCCTAGCTTCCCTATCACGTTCAAGCTTCTGGCATTCCCCATGGTACATACATTTTAAAGCAGGTTTCGAAACTTTAATCCTTTTTGCAACCATATTACCATTTTATTGAATATTTGTGCAGCTTTTCGGGAGTACCATACACCGGTCGGTAAAAATGGAACCCTATTAGGCTTACTTTGTTTCTCTCTCTCTCTCTCTCTCTCTCTCTCTCTCTCTCTCTCTCCTGTCCGTCTCTTAAGACCCCTTTTTCTCAGGGACAGATAGCGTGTCTCAAACCTTAGAGTACCAGTGGTCAGACCTGCATCTTTACTGTGTTATGGAGGTACACAGCGTATACCTCTTAATAACGAGGTAGCTCACAGTAATTGTTCAAAGAGGCGGCTGCCGATCTCGATGCATATATTGCAACGACGCCTGCAGTTCTGCCGCACTCTCGCAAAGCTCTCGGGTGTCTGTTGTACACTGGAACAGGCAGCGGGTGACAACAGCGTATCCTCCCTGACTAGTTTGTACTGTTCACGGATGAGGCTTCATTCACCCGTGACGGTGCTTTCAACAGCTGGAATAGCCATGTCTGAAGTTAGGACAATCCCCACGCCACCCATATCGATGGCCACCAGTAACGATTCTCTGTCAACGTATGGGCGGACATTGCCCAAGATCATCTAACAGGATTTTACTTGCTGGGTCCACTTTCATCGGTCAGTGTTACCTGGTGTTTCTGCGAGATGTGCTGCCACATTTCTTGGAGAGTGTGTCCCTTGTTGTCCGCGAAAGCATGCGGTTTCAACTTTACAATACACCAGCTCGCTTCGATGTTAATGTCAGCGAGTTCCTGCACAACACGTACCCTCGTCGCTGTCCTATGGCCAGCGTGATCCCCGGATCTCACGCCTCTGGAATTTTTCCTCTGGGGTCACGTCAAGAGATTGGTACATGAAACTCCTGCTTGCTAGGGTCAAAGCTGCTTGCCTCCTGGTACAACAGACAACACGGATCTTAGAATGTGGCAGAACTTCTTGCGCCAGTGCCATGTATGCATTAAGATTGGCGGTGGTCACTTTGAAATCTTACTATGAGCTAAATTATTATCATGCGATGTAAGCTGTGTATCTCCGTAACACAATAAAGATGCATTTCCGACTGTTGGTTCCCCATCTCAGTATAACCATCGGTTGCGGACCCACTATACCTGCTTCAGTTTGACCTAACAGTTTGAGACATCGTGCATATATACAGGGTGGTCCATTGATCGTGACCGGGCCAAATATCTCACTAAATAAGCGTCAAACTAAAAAACTACAAAGAAGAAACTTGTCTAACTTGAAGGCGAAACCAGATGGCGCTATGGTTGGCCCGCTAGATGGCGCTGCCATATGTCAAACGGATACCAACTGCTATTTTTAAAACAGGAACCCCCATTTTTTATTAAATATTCGTGTAGAAATATGAATGTTTTAGTTGGACCACTTTTTTCGCTTTGTGATAGATGGCGCTGTAATAATTACAAACGTATGGCTCACAATTTTAGACGAACAGTTGGTAACAGGTAGGTTTTTTGAATTGAAATACAGAATGTAGGTACGTTTGAACATTTTATTTCGGTTATTCCAATGTGATTCGCCTTCGGTAATGTTTGCACATGCATTGACAATGCGCTGACGCATGTTGTCAGGCGTTGTCGGTGGATCACGATAGCAAATATCCTTCAACTTTCCCCACAGAAAGAAACCCGAGGACGTCAGATCCGGTGTACGTGCGGGCCATGGTATGGTGCTTCGACGACCAATGCACCTGCCATGATATATGCTATTCAATACCGCTTCAATCACGCGCGAACTATGTGCCGGACATCTATCATGTTGGAAGTACATCGCCATTCTGTCATGCAGCGAAACATCTTGTAGTAACATCGGTAGAACATTACGTAGGAAATCAGCATATATTGCAGCATTTAGATTGCCATCGATAAAAATGGGGGCCAATTAGCCTTCCTCCCATAATGCCGCACCATACATTAACCCGCCAAGGTCGCTGATGTTCCACTTGTCGCAGCCATCGAGGATTTTCCGTTGCCCAATAGTGCATATTATGCCAATTTACGTTACCGCTGTTGTTGAATGACGCTTCGTCGCTAAATAGATCGCGTGCAAAAAATCTGTCATCGTCCGGTAAATTCTTTTGAGCCCAGTGGCAGAACTGTACACGACGTTCAAAGTCGTCACTATGTAATTCCTGGTGCATAGAAATATGGTGCGGGTGCAATCGATGTTGATGTAGCATTCTCAACACCGGCGTTTTTGAGATTCCCGATGCTCGCGCAATTTGTATGCTACCGATGTGCGGATTAGCCACGAAAACAGCTAAAATACCTACTTGGGCATAATCATTTGTTGCAGGTCGTGGTTGACGTTTCACACGTGGCTGAACACTTCCTGTTTCCTTAAATAACGTAACTAATCGGCGAACGTTCCGGACACTTGGATGATGTCGTCCAGCATACCGAGCAGCATACATAACACATGCCGGTTGCGCGTTTTGATCACAATTGCCATACATCAACACGATATCGACCTTTTCTGCAAATGGTAAACGTTCCATTTTAAGAAGGGTAATGTATCACGAAGCAATTGCCGTCCGCACTGGCAGAATGTTGGGTGATACCACGTAGTTATACGTTTGTGACTATCACAGCGCCATATATCACAAAGCGAAAAAAGTGGTCCAACCAAAACATTCATATTTCTTTACGTAATACACGAATATGTAATAAAAAATCGGGGTTCCTACTTAAGAAAATAACGCAGTTGACCTATGGTAGCGGCATCTAGCGGGGCAACCATAGCGCCATCTGGTTTCCCCCTTCAAGCTAGACGAGTTTCGTTCTTTGTAGTTTTTTCGTTTGATGCTTATTTCGTGAGATATTTGGCCCGGTCACTATCAATGGACCACCCTGTATGATGAATGTGATGATCTTGACGTGTACTACGACATGAAATGTAACTAATTTCGAAAGGACAATGAATCGCTTGACATTTGTTACAAAATTGAATTTACTATGCCGTATCCAGAAGGAAATATATGACAGTATAATGGAGAAAGCGTTGTCATTTAGACGGCGCCTTTCCAATTAAGCGGCTAAATAACCAATCTAAGTCTCCCAGTCAATAATGCCATTCGACTTTAACATTCATTACGCAATATTATGGAATCATTTCAATGGTTGGCATAGCTAAGGTGTTGCCCCGTATTTATTACACACTCTCGAAACGCATCAGGTAAGTTATCGACAGCTCTGTATATAACTGCGGGCAGAAATGGGCCGGGTTCGTCTCCTGCTTCTTGCGTTAGCTGTCCACTCATTTGGGGACGACGTGACTAAACTTCAGCGCTATGACGAGAAATAAAAAGAAATGTACAATATCAATTCGCATGGCTATTTGGATCAGTCACGTTCGCTTTATCGAACGCACAACAACAGTGTGGACTTCTCATTGTCAATTTAATAGTGATTAGAAAGGTCAGAGGTGGAATACGATATTCAGTGATCTTCGGGACTCTCCGCTTCCGTAAATGAGAGACGAACTTGCCTAACAGCGAGTAGGACGATCCTTCGGTACTCTAAATGATTCTTTACTTGGCGGGACGACAGGAAATGGGTGCTCACTGCCAATTGAGGAACTACTTGATGAGAAAAAGAAATCTAGGATTTAATGTCCCGTTGACGGCGAGATCATTAGAGACGGACCACGAGCCCAAAATGGGGAAGGATGAGGATCTGAACAGACGCCTCCGGAATACGAGTCTATTGCTTTATTGCCGCGCCTTCTCTCTGGAATGATATGTTCACTGTACGCATACGGCCGTACGATGAGATGTAATTATGCCATCTACTGATTACGCCTACAGCTGCTGAAAAAGCACGTGTCTTTAAAAACCCAAGCAATTTTTCAGACAGCAAAGAACTGTGGGACAGTCAGTATAAATGGCGACAACCCGGAGCCATTTATCAAACAGAGTGCCGCTGGCACATTCGTTTCGGTTGCGATTGTGGCCATGGGGAGTGTTTGGCGTTAACTCTGCGGGGGCATTTAAAAGGCGGTCGTGCCACTGCGAAGAGTTCCGCCGTGATTTATGGAGCGAACTGTCGGAGGGCAACAGGTGTCGATCTACGTGTGAATGGACTGACGACCCGTCAATACAAGCGAGCCCGTCACAGCATAACGTAGCGGAATGCGATGGACGCGGAAAAACAGTGCCCTGGCTGTCACGGCTCTGACTGCCTCGCGGGCAGCAGGCAGCATTCATCTTGTAGACCTGGACAGGTTACCGATGGCTTCACAACTCACATCTTCCTCCTACAGTTACATTAAATGCCATGCGGTCTACGATACTAAAATGAGTTAGCATGTTGTCTCCTTGAGTTCATTCTCTGTTTGTTTCCATAAGCACATTTGTTGCTTGTATTATTGTGTACCTTCGTGAGATTTTCAGAGGGGCTTTCGTTGTGCGTTCGGTTGCATAAATATACAGATGATCGAGAACGATGTGAGAAGCTTAGGAACTCCGCATTTTTCCTTGTTACTACCTGCGATTCTTTTCTTATAATTTCAATGTTCTAACTATGGAATGACCAACAGAAAACGGACAGTTTCAAATCAACAGTAATATAAGCCGTTGGTGGTGTAGCGGAGCAGCCATCCACAAGCTGCTTTTGGTTTATTTCACTGGAAAAGTATCGTTACCACATTCGAATTGATACAGTTGACAAGCAGTCGGCTTGCATGCTGTCGTCAAAACAAGCGTTACGTTTTTTTACATTGAGTTACCCTAGGATCAACAATAATTTAGCGTTACAGAGGTGTTAGTTACGCTGCAGACTTCTGTTAGAATCCAAATTTCGTGAAATATCCATGTGGAACATTCGTTTTTACAAATTTTCTCAAACGAACCATTCTCATTTAGTTGTTTGTATTTACACACACACACACACACACACACACACACACACACACACACACAAGCACGCACTCCTTGGTTTTCCCTTTCATTATTACAGTATATGCTTTCTTTCGGCACATAACAAATTATTAACGCGCACGTGTTTTCACCCACTTATTATATATGGATCAGTTTGTTTGGCTTTAGGAATGGGGTTGGGTTGTTTTGGGGAAGGAGACCGGACAGCGAGGTCATCGGTATCATCGGATTAGGGAACGACGGGGAAGGAAGTCGGCCGTGCCGTTGAAAGGAACCATCCCGGCATTTGCCTGGAGTGATTTAGGGAAATCACGGAAAACCTAAATCAGGATGGCCAGACGCGGGATTGAACCATCGTCCTCCCGAATGCGAGTTCAGTGTTTAACCACTGCGCCACCCCGCTCGGTGGTATTATTATATATGGAAACAGTTTTCGGAAACAAGGTAGACAAAACATCGCGACACACTTCCTTGGCTGCTACATCTGCCCTTTCATTCCCCGCAGTACCCATGTAACCTGGTACCCGGCAGAAAGACATCTCCTTCACCGAGCGTTGTCGGTGGAGGAAGGCGTCGTGGGTATTATGAACGACTTTATCTGCTGGTTATAAGCGTTGTTGAGAGTGAAGGGCATCCAGCCATTCTAAACAGCCAAAGAATTTAGCGCTTCAGGCACGTCTCATCTGCTCCAGTGTCCGAAAGGTAGCATATAATTCCGCATCGAGACAATCGGACTTTGAGGACAAAATCTGGGAAAACTAAAAAGCAACCAACAGAGTACCCTGCTTCGACCCATCCGTAAGGACTACTGTAGAGTTGTGGTGCTCAGTTAAAACGTCAAAATAACGTATTAAAAATATGCACGAGTGCAATCTTTCTTGTACTGCACTAAAACGACTCTGGGCCTCAGTAGTAGCCAGGGTGGCAGGTTGCTAAAACCCTGGATTTCGGGTTGTACGTGCTCCACACCAAGTGACGTCAGCACACGCTGCACGCGGATCCCAAACGGCATTGTTGCTCTTGGACGATCGGAGAAAAGGCGTTTCGGAGGTGGACGAGCAACAGTATGGTATGCAGGTGAAGTCGGAACTGCGAGGAACTTACATACCTGACGCACGATGAGGAGCTGGTGTCGGGTGGTGAGCGGCGGTTTCCCGGCCTTGGCACAGAGTTTGTGTATGGGGCTGATCTCCTCTATTGAACAAGTGCCCATAACCTATTAAGGCACGTATTTTTAGAGCTCACGTTTACTAGACTTTTTTCTCGTTTGGTCCTTAAGAGCACCTCTGAATGTTGCCTACCCTTTAAACTTAGCAACAACAACAGTACCAGTACATGAATTCCACTGTCAGAGGTACCAGAACAGGCACAAAGACTCTTACCTCAGACTGATACATTTAGCCTCCTCCATCACCTTAGGAAGTTGGTAACGTCATCACGGAATCATCCTGTAGATGCACACATTTACAGGCGTTGGCAGCTATAATTTTGACACTCTGTGTTCTACTGGCATCGCTGATATCGATATTCGGCTATCGTTCTGTTTTTGACTGCTCCCCCCGGCGGTTTTCCGCGTGAACGTGTGACGAGAGAGTCTGCGGTCGGCGTTCAACGAGCCAACTTGTGTTGAAAACAAGCCCGCGTCCCTAACCGTGTGCATTGGCCTCGCCGCCCTTGTCTTTTGTAGCGCCGGAAGTACGGTGCCCATCATTGGGCGTCTTGACGTTGAAAATTGTGGTGGGTTCGTGTCTCACGCTGAACAGCTTCCCAGTTCGTAATTTGCAAGATCCAAGTTACGTATGACTTTTATTCTGTGCTTAACTAAGAAGATTGTTGAAACTTATTGTGGCATGGGCAGTTGCCGGAGATGGTTCTGAACTTGGTTCCACAGCGACTATTTTAAGGAGGCTGATGTTCCTCATTTCGTTTCTCATCATCTGTGGAGTGCGTTTTAAGTGGTTTTCATGCAAATTTTAGCTTGTTTTAGGACATATTGACCACTTTGGGACTGGTTGCGGTTGTCTACGCGCCCGGCAGCCCTAGAGTTAATGGCTTAATCATTTGTCACGGCAGCAGTTGGTATGTTTACTTAATGTTAAAAGTGCCTTAAGCAACTGGAAGTCATAAGTTTCCTGCTAATTTACTGGGAGACGGGTAATGTTAGAGTATTGCTCCATAAGAATTTGGGGGCATGGTTATTATATATTCCAGTGTGGCTTTTATTTGAATTTGTTTTCATTGCAATCTATTTGTGCTGCAGGCCATTTGTTAAGTCTGCTTGTTTCCTGGCGTCGGTGCGGTTATGAATTCTTGTCAGGACCGCTCATTGTGAGACCGGCCGGATTATATATATAAATATATACCGCCTGCTAGTGAGCCTGTGCACAAGACGTGGGGAGTGAACGCTCGTATTGCCTGCCGGCCGTAGCGTTATTGCTTCCAAATACGCTGTGGGCCTTAACGCTGTTCTCTCAAATTAAGTGAGGCCACTTTGTTAATATTAGCGTTTCTGTAAGTTATTTTACTGGTTGAGTTATTACTAGCCATTCTTATTTAACACTTATGTTAATCATTTGTGTATCTTTAATGAATGTGCAACTTGTTATTTTTCCTGTGTGCCAGTTTTGTGACCTTGGTTGGCTCACTTTGCATTTTTAGTGTAAGCATTTTCACTGTGGACTTTTAGGTGGGCAGTTCAGCTTTATTAAGCTTTAAGATCTTTGTTTTTTTTTTTTTAAATGAATTTGGGGTATTATGTGGCCGTGTAACTTTGGGTTGGAAGTGTATAGTGTTACTAGTCTTTTGAGATATGGTTAAACAAGAACGACTGTTTATGATTGATTATTCACCGTGCCTACTATCTATGATCTTGGTTGCGATCACAAAATATGATTCTTATTCGAGTTTATGTAATTCACGTAAAGTGAAGATTTGTATATTGGATCAGTAAGAGGGCAAATGTCCGAATTGAAGTTTATTATAAAGTCTGTTTTGAGTCAAATTAAAATTGTAAAACAATCACAAGCTTGTCCATCACTAGTGATCCTGGGCTTCCTATTTCCTTTAAATAACTGTCGTGAGATTGTAATTTTTGATTTTCTAAAGAACTGAGTAGTACCAAAGGTTCATTATCATTATAATCTGTTTTCTCCTTTGTAAAATGACAGAAAAAAATCGCTGCACCAAAAACAAAGTAATATAGAGTAATGAAATTTCGGGAATACATTTTTTCAAGTGACATATTTACGTGATTGACACTGGAAGATCACGCATTACTGTAGTGAGAGATAAGCCATTGCAAATGTGAAATGGAACATTACTAACCTGTTTAACCGCCAGAATGTTGAACGCAACCATGCAAATGTGCATGCATTATGTAGTACGGGTGCCGGATGTCGGTTTTTTGGGTGGAGTTCCACGTCTGTTGCACTTGGTCGGTCAACACAGGGACAGTTACTGCTGGTTGCGCATGACGCTGGAGTTGTCGTCCGATAATGCCCCATGTGTGTTGGATTGGAGACCGATCTGGTGAGAGCACAGCAAGGCAACATGTCGAGACTCTGTAGACTACGCTGAGTTACAACAACCGTTTGTGGGCGAGGATTGTGCTGTTGGAAAACAAGCCTGGAATGCTGTTCATGTGTGACAACACAACAGGTCTAACTACCGGACTAACATACAAATTTGCACTCAGGATGCGTGGGATACCCACGAGAGTGATCCTGCTGTCGTACGAAATCGCACCCCAGACGATAATTCCAAGGGTAGGTCAAGCATGACGCAGACAGGTTGGTCGTAGGCCCTAAATTGGCCTCTTCGTAACCAACACACGGACATCACTGAACCGAGGCTAAATTGCCAAACCACATCATGTATTTGTTAAAGAATGTATTAGAACTGTCAGTTGAACAACTGGATCAGGTCGAGCATGTATTGTGGTTAACTGTCTATCTCAAACGTCATGCCGACGCTTTTGAGGTATCTCATACAATTTTACTTGATTTGTTCTACCCGCTATCCCATGGCTCCTTAAGTGATATTTTGATTGTGGCTCTTCAGAGTCGAGGTAGTTTGACTGATTTGAGACGGCGTATTCTCAAAGAGAAATTGTCGCCTGTGCTTGCAATGAATTTGAAAGAACACATTGGCGCGTCCAAGAGCCGAATGAGGCTCTGCTTCCCTATATAGAGCACGTTCACACGCAGGTGCTGCCGTACAGAGGGCTATTGCCGAGCAGGAGGTTGTTTCTATTATCGTAGAGGGGATGAGATACGAGGACGGGACACTCGTAATTTTTGCCAGTAGTCCTACCACCATTTCTGAGTTGAGTTGCTGACTGTTGTCCACCGACCACGTATGTCCGTAATAGCTATTACGAGACCAGTTAAAGGCACTGATATATTTGTAACATGAAGGTTATTAGATTGGAGCCGGAAGACAACGTAGTGTAACGTCGAAACTGGTTGCCTAGAAATAAACCTATACAACGGCGATTGGTACTGTTTTTATTGAACATCGAACAGCCGTAGTCCTATACTCCACCAGGAGATGGAGTTACATTTCCTGAATGAGAGGTCTATCGATTCTGATGTGCGAATTGAGAAAAAGAAAGAAAGAGAAAGAAAGAAAAACTCTTTTTAGAACTGATTTTGGCGATGCAATCATTTCGACGTACTAGGTAATTAAACCAGTACTTCACAGGAATTGTTGCAAGAATTCCTTAAAAAATTTTAATTCCTAATAAGAGAAGAGGTGCTACAAACTTTTTTCGATCCATTTTAAACATACGATCGACTGAAGTATTGTTGTAAAACTTAATTTCAGATGAACAATTTTTTAAAGATTCACTGAAGAAATATGATATTGTTAAGAACGAGTATCTTTAAATAGGTAACTGCTTCCATCTATAATGGAAATACATAAGTTACAGAACTCAAATAACAACCTCTTAATTTAGCTTTTTCCTTCTTCTTGCTGTTAGGAAGACTGTTAACCCCTGACACTTGCGGTTAGAATTAGTTACAACTACAATGACTGTTGGAGCTCCATGTTTCGTGGTAGGGAAATGTAGGTAGCTATTTTTGACTGCGAAGTTCGTAACCCCCCCCCCCTTCCTCTATATTTTCCGCTCGTGCTTTGTTTCAACAGTATAGTTTTAGGCGATCGGATATGGGTAAGGGATAGTTAACAGAGAGAACATGTTTCGTTGCGAAATTTTTGTTGCCTAAGGCGAAAATGTGTCTTGTTACTTTACGACTATTAATGTTCGTCAAATTTAGGTAGGAAAATGTTGCTTTGAAAGGATAATAGTATATATCATTTTATTGCGTTTATGGCTTCCGAAGTAATACATTTCCCAACAATTCCTTGACACAACTGCGATCTTAATAACGGTTAAATTTATTCTACTTTCATAATGAAGTTTGCCATTGCTGTATCGCGTTTTCAAATTAATCTCTCACGCTATGTCATTCCTCGGCAGCCTTTATAAATGTTCAAATAGTATGACGCCATGCTAGCGGATGCTAGAACGAATGGTTTCGAGCATAATTCACATTTTCCGAGAATAATCCAAATACTCACTCATTATTGCCTGATCATTCGACAATAAACTTCAAAACTCATATTTAATCACGTCTGTAGACTGTTAGTACGGTTCTAGTGCGTCTCAACTATACGCGACCGATCCGCACGAAACCCGAACAACGATTCTTCGTCTCACATTCTGGCGTATGATCGGCAGGGCTTGGGCGTTCAAAGAAAATAGCGAGACGGAGCCCCTGCTGGAAAAGGCTCTGCTCCGAATCTCCTAGAGCACTAGCGATTTACTACGATACGTGGTACGATTTACTATGTCTTATCATTATTGGCAGTTGAGCCGCTGACAAGTTTATCAGTCAATTTCACACTAATTTTGGTTATTAGCTGTACGGTTTCGAATCCTTAGTCATTTCCAGTAGTCATTTCCAGTAGTCCGTAATGCTACTGAAAATGACTAAAGACTCTATAATGCCTAAAGGGTATATCCAGGAAATAAAGTTTGTGTGAACACTCACTCAATCTTTAGAGTCATATTTAGTGAATATAATCGCTGTATGCCAGCAACTTGGCAACTGTTAACAAAGTAGACAAATGATTTTGTGTGCATCTCCCGGTGGCTTTAACTACAGGGTGTACAACTTTGCTTCCGCCGTTTGCCGATAGGTGGCGAAAACGGTAAGTAGCGGTCCAAAGAAACAGATCGCAGACGTCAGGCAGTTAGCTTGGGCCTCGGTCAACATAACCTCATTCAAACATTAGTCGATTTGTGTCTGCATCATAAAGCTGTTCTTGATTGAAAATGTTAGTTTACGAGCCTAATTCTCGTCATTTGCGTGAGGTGTTACTGTTTTCTTTCAATATGAAGAGAACAGCTGCTGAGTCTCATCGAATGCTCTGAAGTATGTATGGTAAGGACGCTATTAGTGAAAGAATGTGTTGTGAGTGGTTTCAACGCTTCAAGAACGGTGATTTTAACGTCGTAGACCGGCATAGTGGTGGAAGCGAGAATGTTTTGGTAGATACAGAATTGGAGACATTGCTGAGTGAAGATTCTCGTCAAACTCAAGAAGAATTGGCACATTATTAGGAGTGACACAGCAAGCCATTTCAAAACGTCTCAAGGATATGGGCATGATTCAGAAAGAAGGAACTTGTGTCCCGTGCGAGCCTAAACCGAGAGACGTTGAATGGCGTTTGCGTGTTTGTGAACAGTTGCTTCAGAGGCAAAAACGGAAGGGATTTCTGCATCGCATTGTGACCGGGGACGCAAAATGGGTTCATTAAGGTAACCCTAAACGCAAAAAAACATGGGGATATCTCGGCCGTACTTCCACGTCGACGGCCAAACTGAATATTCGCTGCTCGAAGATCATGCTGTGCATTTGGTGGGACCAGCTTGGCGTCGTGTACTACGAGGTGTTAAAACCAAGTGAAACAATCACAGGTGCCCGTTATCGAACGCAATTAATGCGTCTGAGCAGAGCATTAAAAGACAAATGGCCGCTATACAGCGAGAGGCACGATAAAGTGCTTTTGCAGTACGGCAACGCTCGACCCCACGTTACAAAAGAGGTCAAAACGTACTTGGAAACGTTAAAATGGGAAGTCCTACCCCACCCGCCGTATTCTCCAGACTTGGCTTCCTCTGACTATCACCTGTTTAGATCAATGGCGCATGGTCTGGCTGACCAACACTTCCGATCTCATGAAGAAGTCACAAATTGGATCGATTTGTGAATCGCTTCAAAAGATGAACAATTTTTTCGACACGGGATTCGTACACTGCCCGAAAAATGGGAGAAAGCAGTGGCCAGCAATGGAAAATACTTTGGATGATACATGTGTAACCAATTTATTTCATTAAAGCCTCAAATGTTGGGGAAAAACGGCGGAAGCAAAGTTGTACACTTTGTATATTTATGGTGAATTACTGAATAATTAGTATCGAAGAAAGATACTTCCTAACTTATTGTTAAGTGCAATAGCAGCTTAGAACAAGCAAAAGAGACACACAGGATTCCGATGCCAGTTTTAAATGATTCCTAGCTATTCTCCGATACTCTCGGCTTTTCGTCGGGTATTATCACCCAAAATACACAACATTTCATTAAATCATGTGATCATAATCTTAGGCAAAATGTTGAAGGTTGCGCACTCTTCGAGAGATTAACATAAGCTTCTTAGATTTTCTTTCTCGTCGATATTCAACGACCTGAACATCATACTGATGTATGCAATATTTAATGCTTACTACTGTACACTTTTAAGGCCTTATGAACAGGTACTCGGAGTGTTCAGTCATCCACAGTTGTTCTGCGGCTGACAGTCTTAAGTCATCATAATCTTTTGTAATACCAAAGCTATATTACAATAAACTGAATAATGCACGCTGCTAACACCAAACGCGCACTCCGAGGTTACATATTAGCATTTCGGCTAAAATCCAAAAATATTTCTCACTAGGGGGAATCTCTCATCCATGTCTTTTGAGTAATGATGAAATCTCCCACGGCCGTTCCACTGGAAGGAAAAATCCGCGTTATTCCCGCTTTTAGCTCGACATCTATAGTTTTTGAGAAAATTGACTTCCTCACTGACAAGAATGACTTCAAATTTCTACTGCACACTAGCCAAGACGTCACACAATGGATATCGGCACAGAACTAAATACGGATAACAGTAACAGGTTACACTGAGCAAATAGTTCCGTGTTTGCCTCACTCCTGGTCGAAAGATCTGAGTACATGTAACTGGAATGTCAAATCTAGCAACTTTAAAGCTGAGATTCGAGAACGAGACCTGGAAGGCCTGGTATGTCAACAAATACGTCCTCATTGGAGTGCAGTGTTCATCTGTCGTTTTGCGCCTACCGAAACTTACTCGTACCTCACGCAGCATTCGGACGGTGGCAGCTCCTTGGAACGAAATGGTCATAGACATAATCCCATCAAGCACAGTTACCATCGGACGTGATGATAGCTATGCAGTTGGAACAGTGGAGCATCGGTTCACTTACAAAGAACTGAAAATTGTCTGACTGAACGTCCAAGGAGGTGGCCTTCATCACTGGAAAGCTACCGAACAGCTTAAGCGTTAAGAACTTCATATTATCCTTTGGTCCCACTTCCTACGTTGAAAACTTATTTGTGGTTGATGGGACACACAAAATTATATCGCGACTTACACCGGACCCGATAAAGAGCTTTTTCTTCAGCAAAACAGCAATAGAAATCCTAGATCAGTTGTATTGGAGAAAACCAACGAACCGTCCAAAAGTATCTGAAGATAGTCTTAACCGCTACGTTAGTTCAGATGATTCTTGTAGTGCCAAAGAGAATTTTGTTTTAATCAGTTTCTTTTTGTGATTTCAACGGACAGGAATAGTCACATCTCCCCGAGTACAGTAGAATATTACTTGTATTTGTTTTATCAAGAAAGGCTTTCTGTTTTTAGGTTGTCAAAGTATTCTTTTATTTGAAATTTATGTACTCTTTCTCAGTCGAAAGGTAACTAATTTATTCCTTTCAACACAAGAGAAACTTTTAACACATTAATGCTTCACGTTTCTTACTTTACTAAAAACATTTCTTTGCCCCTGGAAACACTTCTTGAGAAGATCATCATGTCATGCAGGCGAGCTTGTGAAGACGGATAGGCTGTGAGGGGAGGAACGAAGCTAAAGTGAAGACGGCATCGAACTCTGGATTGTCAGACTCGGGATTGATATGGTAGAACATTATGAGCTGTTTTTATTGTAGTCTTCAGTCAGAGGACTGGTTTAATGCAGCTCCCAACGCCAGTTTATCCTCTGCAAGCTACTTCATCTCTACACAGCTACTGCAGCCTACACTCATTTGAACATGCTTACGCCTTCCACCCCACCAAACCACCCTCGTCCCCACACACTTCCCTCCATTATTAAATTTGACAATTCCTTTATGTCTCATGATGTCCTTCAACAACCGACCCCTTCTTGTATTCAGGCAGTACCATAAACTACTTTACCGTCCAATTCGATTCAGTACCTCTTTATCAGTTGTTACACGATGTACCCAACTAAAATTCATTACTCTGTAGCACCATACTTCAAAAACTTCTATTCTCTTCTTAACTGACCCGTTAACCATCAATGCTTCATTTCAACGCTAGGCTACCCCGAGACAAATACTTTCAGAAATGACTTCCTAACGATTACCTTTGTGTTCTGTGCTAACGAATTTCTCTTTTTCAGAAAATATTTTCTTGCTATTGCCGTCCTGCATTTTGTATCCTTTCTACTTCGACTACCGTAGCATAGTTTGCTTCCTGATTGTGTAAATCTGACGTGTAAAACTGTGCCTCAGGAGCTCGCCTTTCATAGAAAATCCTCTTACCCACTGAGCTACCCATGCACGGTTCACAAGCCGCTCGCTCGGTTTCGATCCTACCATTTCCATTTTCCTAATTTCCAAACTTCACAAAATTTCTCCTTCATTATACCTTACTGCCCGGGTAGGGACTTTGTGTTTGCCGCAGTTAGGAACTGGTATTAAACCCTTTGAATAATAGAATGATAATAATTGACACATACTTACACGACGTTAGACAGTCTTACCGCGTAGCAGTTCACTCGTAAGCGGGGTCTCGATGTCAACAAATTAAGCCGTCTTCTCAGCTTCTCACAGCACTAAATAAGTCACCAGCTGACGCTCAAAAGTGTAGCCGTCTGCTGCGTACAGATGACATACGCTGATTCCTGAACTGCAGTCTGCATGCATCGAAAGTTCCCTGTCAACTAGTCGCGTCAAATTCGGATAAAATCCGAAGCTGCCCATGACAGCCTCCATCGTCGTCAGGGGCTACATCTGACTTTCGCGAAACTGGAGAGGCTTCAACTTTCACGCCCGGAGGGTTGGAACTGACTGGCCAAATTATGGCCAGCCGCGGTGGCCGAGCGGTTCTAGGCGCTTCAGTCCGAAACCGCGCTGCTGCTACGGTCGCAGGTTAGAATCCTGCCTCTGGCATGGATGTCCTTAGGCTAGTTAGGTTTAAGTAGTTCTAAGTCTAGGGGACTGATGACCTCAGATGTTAAGTCCCATAGTGCTTAGAGCATTTTGAACCATTTGAACCAAATTATGTCACGGAGATGGCGCATAATGAGGTGGCGGCCTTCGCGCCAGTAGATTATGTTTGCACGTGCTGTTCAGTGTCGCTTTCAGCGCCACCGTTTGCATCACGCGGTAAACTATCACAAGCTTTCCTCTGTGCTTTTACTTTGGCAAATGCACGCTTCCATGAGCTGCTAAGTTCATAGCCAGAGTCTGTATTAAAACTGTTCTCACATAGCGTAACTTCAACTGCTTATTTGAGCGCCAATAGTTCAGCGCGTGGACTAAGTTTCGACCGGCAGCTGACGTGGACACCCCATCTACTAATCCTCTAACAGAAAGCCCTCAACAGGCCAAAACTACTAACTGGCCGACCATGAGGACGCCACCTTTCCATTACCCTTCACACGTACGAACCCCTAATCCGTCCCATCCTTTGCTATGCAAATGTTGCATGGATATTTTGCTCCTCCCAAGTTGCACAAGTCCCTCCAGACTCTCGAATGTCATGCAGTCTGCCTCGTTTTTCACATCGGTTTACCTTCCCCTACAAGGATCTTTTACCAACTGATCACGTTCAACGCTTCCGAACATTCTACACCATCTGCAAACTCGACTCCAATAATCCTGTGTTTCCCCTCTACTTTCTAATTGTCGTACGCTGCCGCGCCTTCGCAAACAAATCCGGCCATCCCCGCACTTACACACCCTCTACACGCTCTCCCAAAGAAGCTTCAACCATCTTCCCATCCCAGATCATGAGGTCCACCTCGACATTTACCGCTCCTACCAGCCATCGGTCCACCCCGCGCAAACCGCCTTATCAGGGCTTCCCCTCCCTCCACTCTCCCCATATCTTTACCCGCTTTTCACCCTTTTGCCTTTCTTAACCCACCTCCCTTTCCCAGCAACAATAAGTGTCACCAATTCGACCCTCTGCTTCACCCCTCTTCTGTCCCAACAGCCAATCCTACAGCGTAGCTGCAATGCACCTGTTCTCCATCCTTATACCACCACATTCCTACCCTCTCCATCTGCCAGCGTTTTCCCATCAGCAACGACTCCGTATGCACTTCCTACAGGAAAGTGCTTCTTTTATGTATCATTGCTTCGGCAACAGGTTTTAAATGAGCGCTTATTGTATTTCATTTTACCTTTAATTATTACTGTTTTTAACTACTACTATTACTACTACCACTACGTGATAAGGCCCAGTGGACCGCACGTATCTACAGGTTTCCTCCTCCACTGAATTCTGTCCATTGCTGCTATCCGCCATCCGTTCACGTCTATTGCAATTGGTTGAAATCTTCATGGTGTCCATCCCTCCAACGCTTCTTGGGTCTCCCTGGCGGTCTCTTACCTGTGGCTGTGAAATCCAGGAGCTTCCGAGGCCATTTGTGATCCTCCATCCGGGCCACATGGCCGGCCCACTGCATTCGTTTGGTTTTGACAATTCCTGCTATGTTTAAAAAGTTTCAAATCCAGTGTATATATATCTCTGCTGTATGCTTCTTGTTTTTTCACCTTGCAAGAATTTTACTGTCCTTTGGCTGAAGAGCGGATTGCCTGTACCGTTGACAACCAACCACCCTCCCCTCCACTCCTACGGAGCACGGGGGGATGAAATAACAATAAAGAAAAAGAAAGCTCTGCACGTGAGCAAGAGCTTCCATTTATTCAGAGACAATCTTTGTTTATTTACCAGGCTGTGCTTGACCACGGCTGATTTTTCTAAATATCTGTATTTAAGGTGACGTTGACGCTCAACACAACAATCGGCAACAGTCGCATATAACAGCTGTCACACTCGCAACGAAAATTCTAAATCCGTGGTGCCTTCAGACCGAAATAATCTTTAAACTGGTCACCAACCACATTTCTTTAATTTTTCTGAATCGTAGGAAGAGCGGTCTGATTCCGTGCCTTTTTGGTCTCTGACGACCGTGATGGACTCTATTATCGAAAACTTAAGGTTTCAACCCAATTTGACGTGACAGGATTACCGACAACATTTTACCCAGGGACTCGGTGGCGAACGTCATCTTAGTGATTTGGATGTAATCGTTTTGACCAGTATTTAAACTTTTTTCTCAACAACTTTATACACTCCTGGAAATTGAAATAACAACACCGTGAATTCATTGTCCCAGGAAGGGGAAACTTTATTGACACATTCCTGGGGTCAGATACATCACATGATCACACTGACAGAACCACAGGCACATAGACACAGGCAACAGAGCGTGCACAATGTCGGCACTAGTACAGTGTATATCCACCTTTCGCAGCAATGCAGGCTGCTATTCTCCCATGGAGACGATCGCAGAGATGCTGGATGTAGTCCTGTGGAACGGCTTGCCATGCCATTTCCACCTGGCGCCTCAGTTGGACCAGCGTTCGTGCTGGACGTGCAGACTGCGTGAGACGACGCTTCATCCAGTCCCAAACATGCTCAATGGGGGACAGATCCGGAGATCTTGCTGGCCAGGGTAGTTGACTTACACCTTCTAGAGCACGTTGGGTGGCACGGGATACATGCGGACGTGCATTGTCCTGTTGGAACAGCAAGTTCCCTTGCCGGTCTAGGAATGGTAGAACGATGGGTTCGATGACGGTTTGGATGTACCGTGCACTATTCAGCGTCCCCTCGACGATCACCAGTGGTGTACGGCCAGTGTAGGAGATCGCTCCCCACACCATGATGCCGGGTGTTGGCCCTGTGTGCCTCGGTCGTATGCAGTCCTGATTGTGGCGCTCACCTGCACGGCGCCAAACACGCATACGACCATCATTGGCACCAAGGCAGAAGCGACTCTCATCGCTGAAGACGACACGTCTCCATTCGTCCATCCATTCACGCCTGTCGCGACACCACTGGAGGCGGGCTGCACGATGTTGGGGCGTGAGCGGAAGACGGCCTAACGGTGTGCGGGACCGTAGCCCAGCTTCATGGAGACGGTTGCGAATGGTCCTCGCCGATACCCCAGGAGCAACAGTGTCCCTAATTTGCTGGGAAGTGGCGGTGCGGTCCCCTACGGCACTGCGTAGGATCCTACGGTCTTGGCGTGCATCCGTGCGTCGCTGCGGTCCGGTCCCAGGTCGACGGGCACGTGCACCTTCCGCCGACCACTGGCGACAACATCGATGTACTGTGGAGACCTCACGCCCCACGTGTTGAGCAATTCGGCGGTATGTCCACCCGGCCTCCCGCATGCCCACTATACGCCCTCGCTCAAAGTCCGTCAACTGCACATACGGTTCACGTCCACGCTGTCGCGGCATGCTACCAGTGTTAAAGACTGCGATGGAGCTCCGTATGCCACGGCAAACTGGCTGACACTGACGGCGGCGGTGCACAAATGCTGCGCAGCTAGCGCCATTCGACGGCCAACACCACGGTTCCTGGTGTGTCCGCTGTGCCGTGCGTGTGATCATTGCTTGTACAGCCCTCTCGCAGTGTCCGGAGCAAGTATGGTGGGTCTGACACACCGGTGTCAATGTGTTCTTTTTTCCATTTCCAGGAGTGTATATGTCTAACAAGAGAACATCCTCAAGTGTCAAACGATTTTGGTGAAACTTGACGGTGTGTAGAAGGGGCAAAATAATGCTATACGTGTTTTTTTTGTGTGTGCCCAATTTCATTTTTAAGGGGTAAGACACACCCCATAAGATAATTTGGCATATTAGTTTTGGAGGGAATATCTTCGAAATGAAGATATAGATAAAAAAATGTATCAAAGTTGATAAGTAATTGAAGTTCTCGAAGACTGCATAATCGACTTTCGTAATAATTTGAAATTTTGCAATACTCCATTTTTGAAAATTAAAACTTTTCTTACAACATAGGTCAAAGAAGCTCTCAATCCATCTATGTTTAATGAAGCTGGTTTCTGAAATACCATTTTTGAAAAATAAGCTGTACACAATGTTCTGTCAGAGGGCTCGAATGGCACGGATACATTCTTGAGATGTACATAGGTTACGATGTTGGAAGACCATTATAACAAGCTTTTCAGATCTAACTCTGTTGAATGATTATGTCAATCTGCAGATGAGAAACAATATTATCAAGCTGCAGATACTAGTACATAATCAGTTCTCTGCGCCGAGGCTTGCCAATCTACTGCAATGCGTCTGTCGCGTATCAAGATATTTAGAGGGTCAATTGCGGCAATTTGAAACCCTCCTGAATTTTGTTTTATATTGTGTTTTCTGTCGTGTGTATTATGTGAATAAATTTCGTTCATGTTATGTGCATGGCGTAAGAAAATGTTATGTTTTAAGAGCTTATTTACATATCATTATTGTAACAGCTCTGTATCTTAATAATGAGTAAATTATTTTTTTCACCAAACGAAATAAACGTATGTCAAACGATAAACTAAAATAAAGTAGGTTAAATGTAAAATAACAATTAAAAACATAAAACATATAAAAGTAACATAAATAACTAGAGTAATAATGACTGTTTGGATATTTTAATTACGGATGTTGAAAATACTCTTACACCACACTGCGTACAGCTTATTTTAGAAAGCACTTTCATTACGCAGGTATGTATGCAGCTTGAAAGCTTCTTTAAGTTGCAAGAGAAATTTTCGTTTTTCAAAATTAATTAAATGGTGGCACTGTAGGGAAGCAGCCTACTCATGCTGTAGTAAATTCACATCAGTTTCCATTGTGTGCCAGCCAGTCTGCTGTAACTAGCTCTGACGTCATAAATATTCCGCAATACCTTAAAAATCAAGCAAATGACCTAAAACTTTTCTAGCATGTCAGGAATAATACTAAATTAATGTGTGTTAAATATCAGCTCGATAACTTCAGCCATTTTCGAAATTGGACGTTTTTCTAAAAAAATCATTGGCGCAACAGAAAAGAGCTAGAGACTTCAAAATTTATATTTAGTTTCATCTTTCATAATGATTTAATAAAAATAGTACTTTGGATTTCACAAATTAAGATTTTAGTGGAAATTCATGATATTCTGGTTTTCATCTCAAAACTGAAGGAAGCAAGATAGATTAAGTAGGCTAATAAATAAGGCTAGGATGTTTAGATTTAAATAGGTTGGAGGTCCGCTATGACTATGAAGATGTGTAAGGTTTCTTTTGAATACCTATAAAATTATAGCGATAGCGGATCTCAAAAGGGCCAGTTCAGAGCTCATCTACTGCGTACAGTGTAATTTAATTAATTCTCTCGCCCAGAATATTTAACTTAGCCACGTCAAAATTTTATTATCAATACTTACCTGCGTGCTGAATGCACGTTTAAATTAAGAGCTTCTTCGGCCATCAGCAAAAGAAGCTATAAATTATTATGTAACTTGAAGTGGTGCGTTACTAGCCCAGCGGCTAGTCGGGAGAGCCGGAAAGATCAGGCGTTCCCTTAGCCGTCCGCACCGCGGCTTTATATATAAGAACGCTGCACGAGGAAGGAAGGCCCCAGTTCTCTCCAGACGCTGAATGACACGCCATCTGTGTCGGGAGCCGCGTCGCATCAGTGTCACTGCTACAAACAGCCTCGGGTGCCATATTAAGTTACTAGAGATACGCGGAACCACGAAAACATTTCATGTGAAGTGTTAATTCTGGAATGATTTTCATTATCTAGCTTCAGTTTGCGTATTGTTGTATTTTCAAGTGCCGTCGCGGGACAGACATTCTACCAAATATTTAGCGTGGCGTTTGATGAAATATTTTCATCAAATTATGGCGAGCATTCTTTTTAACATTTAATTCGGACATTTATAGTTGCATCAGCGCATTAGACTCTGAACTGCTCTGTTAGTTAGGTTGTAGGGATACTTGTGTTTTTTATCAGTGAATTTCAGAATATACTCAACTATTTTGGAAAACCATTTTTGATTAGAAATCCCGGACAATCTCCTAATTCCTCAGAGCTATAAGCTGCAGCTATAATAACATTCTCAGATAAAGTGGGCACTAGGATTTCTAATTACTGGTTCCATGTTTTATTAAATCACTTTCTGGGTGCCAAAAAGTAAATAGAGAGCCAGTGTTGAGAACGGCGAAAGACAGCATTAACAACATTCTAAAAGCCAGAAACTGATTCAACATGCAAGCATGTATACAGCAATTAGAATTTATTTATTTTTACAAATTATTCGCCGCCCCACAGTACGTATGTTGCAAAATTTCAGATTACATCAAAATTCGATTATCCAGTTCTCAAGAACTTTACTTACCTCTTAACTCTTATATGAGAATCATTTTTATGTCATATTTTGCCGCCCGGTGTGGCCGAGCGGTTCTAGGCGCTTCAGTCTGGAACCGCGAGACCGCTACGGTCGCAGGTTCGAATCCTGCCTCGGGCATGGATGTGTGTGAAGTCCTTAGGTTAGTTAAGTTTAAGTAGTTCAAAGTTCTAGCGGACTGATGACCTCAGATGTTAAGTCCCATAGTGCTCAGAGCCATTTGAACCATTTTACGTCATATTTTGTAGGATAATCGCTCCAAATCTAATATGCCAAATTACCTTCCGGGGTGTGTTCTACCCCTTGAAAACGAAACTGGGGAGAAACAAAAAATAAATCTTGCACTATTTTTCCCCGTTTACACACCCGCATAGTTTCATCAAGATCATTTATTGACACTTGGAAATTCTGTTTTAGCTATTGTTAGATAATAGAGGAAATGCACTTTTCTCCTCAGGCACTGAGAATGTGTTACATTAATTGGTTGCTATTAACTTATGTGATTTGCTTTGAAGAGATAAGTTGCGTGCGGCGGTCGTGGAAAAACGCCACGAGATGCTGAAAGCACACAATTTCCAGCGTGTAAGCATAATTCTTCGGTATTTCCACTCGAGCGGACGTAATGCGTGGCAGCTGGCCTGGGGAAGCAGACGGCTAGTGGCCGTAGCGCCTGCCACTGATACAGATAGCTTTGTCATCGGCTGCGGAACTGGCGCACCAATTTACAGGCCTGGCCGCCAGCCAGGGCAACCTGTTGCTGCGCCGGGCGTCGCGCTGCGAGTTTCGGCCGTAGACGGGGAACGCGGCTGCTTCACGGGTGTCTGGGCGCTGCGCAGAACTGCCTGTTGAGCACTGGAAGCAGTGAGCTGAGACGAACTGACATGCGACCGGTATCCAGATCATGCGAGAACAAAGTAACGGAATACCTCATCAACCACTTCTACGAGTTACCACAATACGTCGTCGTAAATGTAACTTCCGCATATCCCTAACATGTAAGTTTAACACGTCTTGGAGCGACCGCTACGGTCGCAGGTTCGAATCCTGCCTCGGGCATGGATGTGTGTGATGTCCTTAGGTTAGTTAGGTTTAATTAGTTCTAAGTTCTAGGCGACTGATCTACATCTACATCTACATTGATACTCCGCAAGCCACCCAACGGTGTGTGGCGGAGGGCACTTTACGTGCCACTGTCATTACCTCCCTTTCCTGTTCCAGTCGCGTATGGTTCGCGGGAAGAACGACTGTCTGAAAGCCTCCGTGCGCGCTCTAATCTCTCTAATTTTACATTCGTGATCTCCTCGGGAAGTATAAGTAGGGGGAAGCAATATATTCGATACCTCATCCAGAAACGCACCCTCTCGAAACCTGGCGAGCAAGCTACACCGCGATGCAGAGCGCCTCTCTTGCAGAGTCTGCCACTTGAGTTTATTAAACATCTCCGTAACGCCATCACGGTTACCAAATAACCCAGTGACGAAACGCGCCGCTCTTCTTTGGATCTTCTCTATCTCCTCCGTCAACCCGACCTGGTACGGATCCCACACTGATGAGCAATACTCAAGTATAGGTCGAACGAGTGTTTTGTAAGCCACCTCCTTTGTTGATGGACTACATTTTCTAAGCACTCTCCCAATGAATCTCAACCTGGTACCCGCCTTACCAACAATTAGTTTTATATGATCATTCCACTTCAAATCGTTCCGTACGCATACTCCCAGATATTTTACAGAAGTAACTGCTACCAGTGTTTGTTCCGCTATCATATAATCATACAATAAAGGATCCTTCTTTCTATGTATTCGCAATACATTACATTTGTCTATGTTAAGGGTCAGTTGCCACTCCCTGCACCAAGTGCCTATCCGCTGCAGATCTTCCTGTATTTCGCTACAATTTTCTAATGCAGCAACTTCTCTGTATACTACAGCATCATCCGCGAAAAGCCGCATGGAACTTCCGACACTATCTACTAAGTCATTTATATATATTGTGAAAAGCAATGGTCCCATAACACTCCCCTGTGGCACGCCAGAGGTTACTTTAACGTCTGTAGACGTCTCTCCATTGATAACAACATGCTGTGTTCTGTTTACTAAAAACTCTTCAATCCAGCCACACAGCTGGTCTGATATTCCGTAGGCTCTTACTTTGTTTATCAGGCGACAGTGCGGAACTGTATCGAACGCCTTCCGGAAGTCAAGGAAAATAGCATCTACCTGGGAGCCTGTATCTAATATTTTCTGGGTCTCATGAACAAATAAGGCGAGTTGGGTCTCACACGATCGCTGTTTCCGGAATCCATGTTGATTCCTACATAGTAGATTCTGGGTTTCCAGAAATGACATGATACGCGAGCAAAAAACATGTTCTAAAATTCTACAAGAGATCGACGTAAGAGATATAGGTCTATAGTTTTGCGCATCTGCTCGACGACCCTTCTTGAAGACTGGGACTATCTGTGCTCTTTTCCAATCATTTGGAACCCTCCGTTCCTCTAGAGACTTGCGGTACACGGCTGTTAGAAGGGGGGCAAGTTCTTTCGCGTACTCTGTGTAGAATCGAATTGGTATCCCGTCAGGTCCAGTGGACTTTCCTCTATTGAGTGATTCCAGTTGCTTTTCTATTCCTTGGACACTTATTTCGATGTCAGCCATTTTTTCGTTTGTGCGAGGATTTAGAGAAGGAACTGCAGTGCGGTCTTCCTCTGTGAAACAGCTTTGGAAAAAGGTGTTTAGTATTTCAGCTTTACGCGAGTTATCCTCTGTTTCAATGCCATCATCATCCCGTAGTGTCTGGATATGCTGTTTCGAGCCACTTACTGATTTAACGTAAGACCAGAACTTCCTAGGATTTTCTGTCAAGTCGGTACATAGAATTTTACTTTCGAATTCAATGAACGCTTCACGCATAGCCCTCCTTACGCTAACTTTGACATCGTTTAGCTTCTGTTTGTCTGAGAGGTTTTGGCTGCGTTTAAACTTGGAGTGGAGCTCTCTTTGCTTTCGCAGTAGTTTCCTAACTTTGTTGTTGTACCACGGTGGGTTTTTCCCGTCCCTCACAGTTTTACTCGGCACGTACCTGTCTAAAACGCATTTTACGATTGCCTTGAACTTTTTCCATAAACACTCAACATTGTCAGTGTCGGAACAGAAATTTTCGTTTTGATCTGTTAGGTAGTCTGAAATCTGCCTTCTATTACTCTTGCTAAACAGATAAACCTTCCTCCCTTTTTTTATATTCCTATTAACTTCCATATTCAGGGATGCTGCAACGGCCTTATGATCACTGATTCCCTGCTCTGTACATACAGATTCGAAAAGTTCGGGTCTGTTTGTTATCAGTAGGTCCAATATTTTATCTCCACGAGTCGGTTCTCTGTTTAATTGCTCGAGGTAATTTTCGGATAGTGCACTCAGTATAATGTCACTCGATGCTCTGTCCCTACCACCCGTCCTAAACATCTGAGTGTCCCAGTCTATATCTGGTAAATTGAAATCTCCACCTAAGACTATAACATGCTGAGAAAATTTATGTGAAATGTATTCCAAATTTTCTCTCAGTTGTTCTGCCACTAATGCTGCTGAGTCGGGAGGTCGGTAAAAGGAGCCAATTATTAACCTAGTTCGGTTGTTTAGTGTAACCTCCACCCATAATAATTCACAGGAACTATCCACTTCTACTTCACTACAGGATAAACTACTAACAGCGATGAACACTCCACCACCGGTTGCATGCAATCTATCCTTTCTAAACACCGTCTGTACCTTTGTAAAAATTTCGGCAGAATTTATCTCTGGCTTAAGCCAGCTTTCTGTACCTATAACGATTTCAGCTTCGGTGCTTTCTATCAGCGCTTGAAGTTCCGGTACTTTACCAACGCAGCTTCGACAGTTGACAATTAGAATACCGATTGTTGCTTGTTCCCCGCATGTCCTGACTTTGCCCCGCACCCGTTGAGGCTGTTGCCCTTTCTGTACTTGCCCAAGGCCATCTAACCTAAAAAACCGCCCAGCCCACGCCACACAACCCCTGCTACCCGTGTAGCCGCTTGTTGCGTGTAGTGGACTCCTGACCTATCCAGCGGAACCCGAAACCCCACCACCCTATGGCGCAAGTCGAGGAATCTGCAGCCCACACGGTCGCAGAACCATCTCAGCCTCTGATTCAGACCCTCCACTCGGCTCTGTACCAAAGGTCCGCAGTCAGTCCTGTCGACGATGCTGCAGATGGTGAGCTCTGCTTTCATCCCGCTAGCGAGACTGGCAGTCTTCACCAAATCAGATAGCCGCCGGAAGCCAGAGAGGATTTCCTCCGATCCATAGCGACACACATCATTGGTGCCGACATGAGCGACCACCTGCAGATGGGTGCACCCTGTACCCTTCATGGCATCCGGAAGGACCCTTTCCACATCTGGAATGACTCCCCCCGGTATGCACACGGAGTGCACATTGGTTTTCTTCCCCTCTCTTGCTGCCATTTCCCTAAGGGGCCCCATTACGCGCCTGACGTTGGAGCTCCCAACTACCCAACTACCAGTAAGCCCACCCTCTGCGACTGCCCGGATCTTGCAGACTGAGGGGCAACCTCTGGAACAGGACAAGCAGCCATGTCAGGCCGAAGATCAGTATCAGCCTGAGACAGAGCCTGAAACCGGTTCGTCAGACAAACTGGAGAGGCTTTCCGTTCAGCCCTCCGGAATGTCTTTCGCCCCCTGCCACACCTTGAAACGACCTCCCACTCTACCACAGGTGAGGGATCAGCCTCAATGCGGGCAGTATCCCGGGCAACCACAGTCGTAGTCCGATCAGGGGATGCGTGGGACGAGCTGGCCGTCCCCGACAAACCCCCATCCCGACCCCCACAGTGATGCCCATTGGCAACAGCCTCAAGCTGTGTGACCGAAGCCAACACTGCCTGAAGCTGGGAGCGAAGGGATGCCAACTCAGCCTGCATCCGAACACAGCAGTTGCAGTCCCTATCCATGCTAAAAACTGTTTTGCTAAGAACGTCTGAACTAATCTACAGAGAGCGCAAACAAATCGACAAAATTTAAACGGTTATTAAAATACAAGATTGCCTAGTAAATGCAGTAATGCTGCTACTTGCGCACTGCTGACACTGCTCGGCGGCGGAAGGAGACTAATCGAAATTACACTATTCAGGTACTAAAACACGATGCTACACTCTCAAATACTATAATACGCCCGAAATTTATGAATTAAACAATGCAAGAACCAAAAACACGCAAAGAAATTAAGAATTAAACTATGTAACAAATGAGTGAGCTAGGAGTAAACGACTTGCTGCTCAGCTGCTTATCCAACGGCGGCAGGGAGCACACTCAGAGGTTAAGTCGCATAGTGCTCAGAGCCATTTGAACCATTTAACACGTCTTGACTTTCCCAGTACGGTATGAACAGTGACCCAGAACAACCGTTAATATTTCAGAATGTACTAACTCACGAAAAATGTACGTAGAGAGGTGAAACTTGACACACATGACTGAAATGATATGGGGTTTTATTGAAACCAAAAACGAATGACAAAAGTGGCCAACAGACGCCGCATGAGAATTGTCAGCGTGGCGGGTATGTGGTACGCCGATATGCAGATAGAAACTAGCAGAATACTATCCCGGCTGCCAAACATTTGCTGGAGGGTACGACTTTTAAGCCAGATGGCGCTCCACACCGTAATGCTACACGTGTTAAAGATCTATTGAGCGTATCGCTTGGGTCGATTGCGTGCTGAGCTGCTACTTCAGTCGTGCTTGGCCTGCCGCGTCCCAAGATCTCAATGTGATTGTTGGTTGTGGGATAGCAAATCTATCGTGATCGTCCGACCTCATTAGTGATGCTAAAGGACAACATCCGAGGGCAATTTCTCACCATACTTACGAATATGCTGTACACTCCTGTGCACAACATTGTGTGTCGACTACAGGTGGTGTTGATTAATAACGGCCGACGTGCTCAGCAATTATTACAAAGAAGATCGTCTTCTCAAAACCTCACTTGTTATGTTAATTATTGCTTTTGTGTCATGTGAAGCGCCATCTGCTGGTCATTTTGGCCACTTTCTTAGTTTCAATAAAACCACATGTTATCTCAAGCATGCCTGTCCATTCTTATCTCTCGCCCGCATCTCGTGGTCGTGCGGTAGCGTTCTCGCTTACCACGCGCGCGTTCCCGGGTTTGATTCCCGGCGGGGTCAGGGATTTTCTCTGCCTCGTGATGGCTGGGTGTTGTGTGCTGTCGTTAGGTTAGTTAGGTTTAAGTAGTTCTAAGTTCTAGGGGACTGATGACCATAGATGTTAAGTCCCATAGTGCTCAGAGCCATCTGAACCATTTTTTTCTTATCTCTCTATATACAATATTTCGTGAAATATTCAATTTTCAAATCTTAATGAACGTTTGAGTCACCCTGTAGACAGCTGCCCCGTGTTAAGTTACATGAATGCCTTGTTTGAAGTGAAAAATGACAACAGTACTTGTGTAGTATCTACAGGACGAAGAATAGTACCTTTTTCTTCCTAATATACGTAACTGTACATAAAGTGATCTAGAACTAGTGTCCATAATTCTGAGTGTCAGTACATCAGCACTAGTCATAATTTTTTGTTAGTATACAGCGTGGTTACAATTAAACTTAGGCTGTTTGACACGGTTCCCATGACGAATGAGGTGATCGAAGGACAATGAAAGTTTGTGGAAACAATTGTAACGACGTGCGCAACAAAAATAACGAATAAGCCTTTGAAAGAAACACATTTTGATTTCGACGTAAAAGGGTAATACTTGTTAACTGTGTACCATGTTTACGTTCCAGTTTAGAGACGCTGCTCGATGTGGTGACCATCTGCACCCGCGACAGCCAGTAGCCGCTCTACAGACTGCACTACCGCTGTCCGAAATAACACTGGACCATGGCATGTTCACGTGTCGTGACACAGCTCGAGGCCTGCTCGAAGATAGCACGTTGCGTGCAGCATCCTCAGCCATGGAAACAGTAACTTCTTCAACAATTTGTGGTGCATTCCGCCATTCGTCTCTTCGTGACGTTTCTAGTCAACCATCTGATTAGCCGACGCTGACTGGAATCGAACCCAGGCCCACTCGCTTCGCAATCCGCAGCGCTACCGCGCAGCTACTACGTCGACACTCGCAAGGAGCAACACCGCTGTAGCTGCCGTTGTGATAATGCTGTCTGCAGCTGTAATACACACTGATGCTTTTGTTTCGACCCTACGTCGGTACCAACCCGACTTCGCCGTACCGCTACCGGAGCGTAATGTGAGGTCATGACACTAATACTACTAACAACGCAAACCCTGCCGTGTACAGTCTCAACATTATTCCTATTAAGTTGAGTGCCCAAACGCTAAATAGTTTTCCGTTTACACTTGTTCAATCTACGACAGTTTAATTACAACTATTCTATACGTTGCATAATTTGGCAGCAGTGGTTGCTTCTACTTATTAATGAATAACTTTACTAGTTACACGTCCCTGGATGCTCTCTTTCATTATGGGATTTACTGAACATGTGGATCAGAGATTCAATGAACTGCAGCAGTCTAGGGAGGCCACAGGCACGGAAGCTAACGGCTGCCATGTTTCATTCTTTGGAGGTCAAATAACATAATTCTCTTCCCAAATATTGTTCCGTATGCTCAGTCGTGTAAGGTAAGTCGGAAATTTTTTCTGTAAGATACTGTGACTAACAGTATCGCATCTATATTCACAATATAAAAATGTTACGTAACTAGCTTTAAACCATGCTTCACAACGGAAGACAAAGAAGGACGTTTTCAAAACCATCGCCTTTTGGGGTTCGGTACCTCCTCGGTACCTCCATCGGTAAAAACGGCACACTTACACTATCACCTTGTTTATAAATTTGTTTTTTCTAGACAATAAATCAATTATAAAAGTAGCCTATCGAAAGGAGCGAAACAATTTCGTGAAGCTTTAAATGCAGAAAGTGAAATCAGTAAATTCGTATATCGTAACCAATTAAATTCAGTGTCAGTTTGTATTCGTGAAGATAAGATTGGGCACTTAATTCTATCACTGACGTAAACTTCCGAAGACAGTTCTGACACCGATGTAAAAAAAAATTTAAAAAAGCTACCAGCCCTATCTGTTGGTTCTCTGGTATACTAGGAAACTAACAGCGCCGCCCACTAGCCCCTACGTGAACTACACCATCAGTAAGGTAAACATCCGATTATGTAAACTATAGATGGAAGGGGAGAAAGGAAAGGGAAAGAACTGGTGATGTGAGGTGGTGAGCTGCATGGGGATTTTCTCCCGAATCTGTGACGAGCGGGAACGGGACTCGAACCCGGGATCTCCAGCTTGCTAGGCAGTTGCGTTAACCACTGCGCCATTTTTTTTCCTTTTTAATAATAATAATTAGAAAACCGAGAACACAGCCAACAAACCACCACCAAACTCACGTGATACGTATCAACAATTATTTTTATATGGTTTTTTCGTAATTTTGTAATTGTTTTGTTATTTTGTGTTTTTTATTTATTTTTATAGTTTGTAATAGAATCTAAAAGCAGAAAGAAAAGGAAACCAGATTCATTTGAAACAACAAACTAAGAAAAATCCCAGTTTCATTACAAGGATTGTAGATGCTCATTTGTATCTATGCTTTCTCTATACGCATTTTGCAATAGAACTGGAGCGATGCTTGGTCAATATACAAAACACAACGAACAGTGAAACCAGGAGAGGACAAATTGAAGCAAATCTGATGGGAACATACATAGCAAAGGAAAACTACCATCAGAAAAATTAACCAACACCTTGCCGACGGGAAACAAGATCCAACATGTTGGCGAAGAGGTCTCGATATCGAGGCATTCGCAAGCATGTCCAATAAGCAGTGATTATGTACGGCATGAGGCTCATGTGATCTGCCCCCTCGCCTTCTACAACATAACGAACGAAGTGTCCCAGCAACCACATAATGATACGTGTTTCTGACCGTGGAAAGAAGATTCCGGGTGCAATATGATGTCCGTAGTGTATGCAGCCTCAGAAGATCGAGTAAGGAAGGGCAATTGTGTCCTGATCCAAGACCAGTTTGCCATGTGACCTCCACAAGTATAGTGATGTATCTTATCTGGAGACTTACAACGACTACATAAATCCGTGTCACTAAGCCCAATACGGAAAAGTCGCTCGTTAACTTATTTACTGCCTTATACCACGACGACGCTACGCGCATCGGCAAAATCGGGAGACTTGTATTGAACCAAACTGTTGTCCAGGTTGGTTTCGGCGATTCTCTTTCAACGAGGTTCGGGCAAGGGACTGCTTCCCAACGGGTTATTAGGAATTTCATGGCAATGGCGGGTTTCCATAAAATTTCAGCCCCTAAATAGTTCACTGCAAGTTAGAAGTCACGAATGTGTTTTAACTTATAATTTATGCGAACAAAATCATTAGGGGATCAAGACCAGCAGGACGGACACAGAGAAATAAACGAGACTTGAATGTGTGAGTTTCTTGAGTTATCAAAACAGTAAGTCGCACATGTAGTATCTGCGTCATCCTTCCTATGTCAGCCAGTCCCAAGTACCCAAAGGAACGAGGCTTCGTGACCACCTCATACCGTAAGCGAATTATATGTCTTTTCCATAAGAAACGACCACCAGACAGTTGTTGTAGTTTCTTCGACATCATCGAGGGAAGCGGATAAACTTGGGCCACGTAGTAAGATTTGCATAAGACATATGTATCCTGTATTCGGACTTTCTGGAGCAGAGTAAGAGAACGCCTTCCATGTTCTAGTATCGCTCCCTGATTTTTTTCCGCAACAGACTTCCAGTTGCGCGCCGCCATTTTTGATTGGACAACTATCGATGATGATACCGAGAGACGTACGCCGATCCACTGCAGTAGCCCATGGGAAACCGCGTCATCAAAACCTCGTAATCAAAGAAGCTTGCATTTACCTTCATTAAGTTTTGCGCCTGAACTCCGACAAAAATCATCGATTACAGCTTTCAGTCGAAGTACGTCAGCAGGACTGCGAAGTTCGGATGTGCACGAACAGCTATAGTCCTGCCGGAAAGCGTCCAACCCGTCAGCTGGGATGCTAGCATCCGAAGTAGGGGCACCAGAGACAACACAAAGTCATTGACAGCGGGCTGCCTTGAGGCACTCACCTACGGATATTTATTCGGACGTCAGTTGGTCATTAACAACCACCGAAGCCGAAATACCCGTAAACAGATTTGAGAGCACTCGCTGTGTGTTGACAGTGAAACCAACTGCATCCAGAATTTGAAGCAGAAAGTCGTGATTAACACGATCAAATGCCTTATCGAAGTCTAGAAATCCAAGAGAGCAAGGGACGGGCGTTACGGCAGCAACCGAAATAACGTTACGACACTCGACTATAGGGGTAAGAACGGTACGACCAGGTAAGCAGCTCTGATATTTTGCAACAATCGTTTCCATCACAGCCGACATTATACTACTAACTGCCCGCGCTACAGTCTTATAATCAAAGTTTAACATAGTAAGTGGGCGAAAGCTATCAGGGGCAGCCGGACCAGTGCGTTTCGGGATTAAAACAATTTTTCCCACTTTGAACGAGGTCGGCGCTACTATACCCTGTAACACTTCATTCAAAACGGAGGTAAAGGTAGCACCCAACAAAGCCCAAAAGCGCACGAAAAATTCCTTGGGAGGTCCATATACAACCGGGAACTTTTGAGAAGGCGATCCCACAATAAGTTTGTAAACTTCCTCAGTCTGAAAGGCAGCTAAGAGCGTTACAATATGTTCAGATGTAATTGTCGCATCAAAGATGGTGACAAGTGGGTCATAAAAGGTTTCATTGTACTGATCGATGTTGTAGATGTCTGCATAGTACTGGTGTAAGATACGCACTGTATTGGCTTGCGCCGTTACGAGACGTCCATCCTTTGTCATGAGAGAATTAATACAAGAGCGTCGGCGGCGGGTCTGATGCCGAAGTAAATGAGAAAATGAAGTCAGTTCTTCCGTAACCAATGAACGCGGCTTCGATCGGACTTTCAAACCTTCCATTTGTATTCTCTTCAAGGTCAACAATTTTGCGTTTACACGCCTAACATCCGCAATTCGCAGAGGGGCGTGATCCTAAGCAGCATAACGTTCTCGCGCTTTGGCAGCACAGAAAAGTATGAAAGTTTCCCTGAGCCTCGGTTTTGCTAGCTGCGCCCACAAGCCAAGGGTGGAAGATTATTTTCCAGTGGACCGCGGAGTACGCTCCCACACGAGTCGCATCACGTCATCGAGAGAGGGGTCAGCTAGGTGAGCGACGTTTAACATCCACGGAGGGCGAAACAATTTGACTGGTTGCCGTTCAAGATTGAGAGTTGTGGCCACAGCACAGTGATCCGTAAAGGAAGCTGGGATGTCTTCAACATTAAGAATACTATCGCTCAGGCAATCTGATAAGTAAAACCTATCAAACCCGCTACTTGAAGTCACAGTAAAGTGGGTAAATTTAACTAACGTCGGCTGTTGACATATCCAGACGTCTTTTAGGCGTAAGGAGCGGACCAATTCATGTAATGCACGCGAGAAATTTAAATTAGGAGACTGACCTGCAGGACGTAATAGACTGTTAAAATCACCACCCAACAGAATACCCAGAGGACTCTTACGCAACAGATAAACAGTATCCTCTTTACAAAGCGCGAATGATCTACTGCGCGACCAATACCAGAAGGGGCATGTTGTGGACTGACAAGACAGCCAGTCCACAGTGACGGGTAATCGAAAGGCACGCGCTTAAACTCACGCAGGCTGGCGTGAGGTAAACTTCATTAGATACATAGCAAAGGATAAATGGCGCCTTGCTAGGTCGTAGCCATTGACTTAGCTGAAGGCTATGCTATCTATATTCTCGGCAAATGAAAGAGTCTCCGTCTGTGTAGTCGCTAGCAAAGTCGTCCGTACAACTGGGGCGAGTGCTAGTAAGTATCTCGAGACCTGCCGTGTGGTGGCGCTCGGTCTGCGATCACTGACAGTGGCGACACGCGGGTCCGACATGTACTAATGGCCCGCGGCCGATTTAAAGCTACCACCTAGCAAGTGTGGTGTCTGGCGGTGACACCACAGGGCATATAAAAGAACCAAGGTAAGATTAAAATGTTGACGACCTTTACCCCTTCCAGAATCTAACATTTCCACCTCAGCAATAAGAATGCCTTCGCGAAGGAATAAGGCGACCCCTGTAGAATATTCGGGTGCTATATTAAAGACTATACTTAAACCAGCTAAGGAGAAATTACTAAATAACACCTCCTGTAAGAAAACTACGTCAGCACATGAACCATAAATGAACTGACAAAGCGAAGCCAATCACAGTCTTGATTCCAGACGATTAATGTTTAAGAAAAGGAACGTGTAGGGTTGGGTCGTTGATCACAGCTGGAAAGCGATGTACGCATCCTCCGAGTAGAATTAGGTAGACAACTGAGAGTCAAGGTCCATTGCGGAATCCACAGAGGAATCAGACATCGGGGGACCAGAACCCCCGTCATCGCAACCTCTTTTCTTAGAATTTTGATGTGCCACCACACGGACAGGCTGTATACGCTGTTTCTGTCGGCTACGTTGGGTGGCGGCCTTTGCAGACGGAGGTGTGTCATAGGCACAGGTTCCTTTCACCCCATAACTAGGGTCATGTAATGCAGGTCCTGTCACAAAGGCGGAAGCATTCTGTGGAACTACCTATACTGGGCCGCTAATTTTATTCTCAGCGGGAGTTGAAGTAGGCGGAAAATGCAGGAAACCGTCGGCAGCTAAAGACGAAGGAACAGGAAGACATGGCATGGCCTGAGACTGTAACGGAGTGATACGTCCTCTTAGAAAAATTTATGAATTACTGTGCTGGTAAACCCCTTACGTTATTTGAGTTTTAAACAGCTGAGCAAAACTGAACGTACTCAGACATTTCGCTCTTTACTTATTCTGATCAACACTAAACTGACACACAATATTTTTAGCGCAACGCAATCTGACTTTCAAAAATCCCTACAAAAGAATGGCCCTGACTAATAATAACCTATACCTTTGATGAATAACTTACCTCACAAAAGTCTTCGTTACTCGAACTACTGTAATACAGCGAGCGCCGCTACTGCCAGCTAAATAATAGATTCTAACTACTGAAGTCACTAACTAATGATAGGCATAGTTAGCAAATGAAAGATTTTGATAGAGAACAAACAATGTATTTACCTTAATAGTATTCAAAAGTCATTATATATATATGTGTTGTTGTTGTGGTCTTCAGTCCTGAGACTGGTTTGATGCAGCTCTCCATGCTACTCTATCTTGTACAAGCTTCTTCATCTCCCAGTACCTACTGCAACCTACATCCTTCTGAATCTGCTTAGTCTATTGATCTCTTGGTCTCCCTCTACGATTTTTACCCTCCACGCTGCCCTCCAATGCTAAATTTGTGATCCCTTGATGCCTCAAAACATGTCCTACAAACCGATCCCTTCTTCTAGTCAAGTTGTGCCACAAACTTCTCTTCTCCCCAATCCTATTCAATATCTCCTCATTAGTTACGTGATCTACCCACCTTATCTTCAGCATTCTTCTGTAGCACCACATTTCGAAAGCTTCTATTCTCTTCTTGTCCAAACTGGTTATCGTCCATGTTTCACTTCCATACATGGCTACACTCCATACAAATACTTTCAGAAACGACTTCCCGACACTTAAATCTATACTCGATGTTAACAAATTTCTCTTCTTCAGAAACGATTTCCTTGCCATTGCCAGTCTACATTTTATATCCTCTCTACTTCGACCATCATCAGTTATTTTACTCCCTAAATAGCAGAACTCCTTTACTACTTTAAGTGTCTCATTTCCTAATCTAATCCCCTCAGCATCACCCGATTTAAGTTGACTACATTCCATTATCCTCGTTTTGCTTTTGTTGATGTTCATCTTATACCCTCCTTTCAAGACACTGTCCATTCCGTTCAACTGCTCTTCAAAGTCCTTTGCTGTCTCTGACAGAATTACAATGTCATCGGCGAACCTCAAAGTTTTTATTTCTTTTCCATGGATTTTAATACCTAGTCCGAATTTTTCTTTTATTTCCTTTACTGCTTGCTCAATATACAGATTGAATAACATCGGGGAGAGGCTACAACCCTGTCTCACTCCTTTCCCAACCACTGCTTCCCTTTCATGCCCCTCGACTCTTATAACTGCCATCTGGTACAAATTGTAAATAGCCTTTCGCTCCCTGTGTTTTACCCCTGCCACCTTCAGAATTTGAAAGAGAGTATTCCAGTCAACATTGTCAAAAGCTTTCTCTAAGTCTACAAATGCTAGAAACGTCGGTTTGCCTTTTCTTAGTCTTTCTTCTAAGATAAGTCGTAAGGTTAGTATTGCCTCACGTGTTTCAACATTTCTACGGAATCCAAACTGATCTTCCCCGAGGTCCGCTTCTACCAGTTTTTCCATTCGTCTGTAAAGAATTCGCATTAGTATTTTGCAGCTGTGACTTATTAAACTGATAGTTCGGTAATTTTCACATCTGTCAACACCTGCTTTCTTTGGGATTGGAATTATTATATTCTTCTTGAAGTCTGTGGGTATTTCGCCTGTCTCATACATCTTGCTCACCAGATGGTAGAGTTTTGTCATGACTGGCTCTCCCAAGGCCATCAGTAGTTCCAATATATATATATATTAGTTCATGACATCCAGTCTTACAAATTTACTGACTCTGATGGACACACGTCCAGATCATCCGCTCTCAAAACTCCGCTATCTCTCTCCCCACATCCACCACTGCTGGCGGCTCACGTCCAACTGCGCAACGCTACGCGCTGTTAACAGCCAACTGCCCAACACTACTGCACACAGCACAGTCAGTGATTTTCATACAGAGCGCTACATGGGGTTACCAACATAAAAACCTGAACAGCCTACTTACAGGAGGACACAAAGACTAAGAGGGGGGGGGGGACTCCGTTTCACACACAGGTAGCTCAAAAAGAGCCACTTCGCGAGCAGGAGGGATGCTGGAGATAACTTCTTCGCCACTCACCGTACCACGGACGGGTGGTATCGTAGCATAGAGTGGTGGAGGAGACACAATCGATGCGCAGGAGTTGGCGCAGAAGGCACAGCCGAATCCTCACCATCACCATTCTGAGAGCGACGTCGCTTGTTTGTCGCCGTTATAGGTTCTATCCTGGGGCCAGTAGGATTCTGAACCTGTCGCGGAGGTAAAGGCGGAAATTCATTGATACGATTTCAGATTTAACTGTTTGTTCATTATAATCAGAAGCAGAAGCAGATCCGACGGCGGGAGTAGAAGGAACAAGATCAGCAACCGTCAATTTGCGACGCTGCACTAATAACGGCTTTAATGCAAAAATCCTCCGCGGACAATTAGACTGAACGTGTCCACTTTCATTACATAGGAAGCTGGTTCCCTCTTGACCAGTATATATGACACGGACGCGTAACCACACACTAGTAAATGTGATGGAATATTGCGTTTGACATGAATTTCCACGGAACGAATTCCACTATAACACTGTAATCTGTATTGAGTAGATCAGCGTTCATGACGGACGTTTTTCATGTTACTATAAGGAGCCAATATGTCCTTCAGAAAGTTGTCATCAACTTCCGGCAGGAGGTTGAACACTCGAACATTGGTATATTCGACTTCAGCATCTGCGAGTTACACCATATTAACGGAATTACCGCGATGCTTGAAGGGGACTTTAGAACAATGTCGCGATATTAATCTTTCAACGTGAAGGGGATCCATAAATTTCACGTAAAACACTTACTTGCCTGCATCAAAATAAGCGTTGTGGACCACATGAATCGTGTCGACAAGCCAATAGTGGATTTTTAGAGACCTTGGCTGCATGTGTAGCGTTGTTTTATTAAAAGTAAAGTTCACAGTACCTTCTCGTGGAATACACCTGGAAACCATGGCAGCCATAGCGGAGCGGCCGACGCCGCTGCAAGTACACGAATACAGACAGAAAGTAAAGGCGAAGCGGAGGCGTTACGACTCACTCGGCAGACAGAACAACACTGACGAGGGAAAGTTCACACAAGCGACGCTGCGGCAAGTGAAATAAACAAGAACCTTCCCGCTCGGCGAAACTGAGCCATTCAAACACAGTGTTTATCACAGATGCACACTATCTTGGCACACTGTCCCGCTGAGCCACATTCCAACCTAGCACCACCTACCCACAGGCCCTGTCCATGTCCGCGATCGCTAATTGTATATTCCCTTCGGAGAGGAATAAATTATATGAGTGCGTGGTGTCCGTTCTTTCGGACATGTCCGAAAGAATCAGCACCACGGTTTCATATCATGCAAACATCCGAACTGCTAAGCTGAGTAGACTACTAAAACTTAAAATTTCGGGTTTTTGTCATCAGATTTTGACGAAATAATGCCTATAAGCTGACACAAACTACGCCCAAGTCATCTGTGAAAACGCCATGAAAATTCGTCTAGTAGTTTTCGAGGTTAGCATGTTCAAACAGGCAGACACGGAGGTTTTTCGGATTTACTATTAGTACAGATATACGCAGTCAAAAAAGCAACGTTATGAATATCGTCTCATTATAACAGTAAGCCATGTGTATCAATCCATGTCCATCACATGTAAGTAGACGTTCCGAATATGAAGAGAGTAAACGTAGTGTACCACAGCGTTCTGCCATAGGACTGTAGATTCGTAAGTTAATGATATTCCAACTGCACTGTGAGAACGTGCTAGTTTTGGCCTTCTTGTAAATATTCCTTTGCAGAAGGGAAAAATTAATGAAATATTTCCTAATACTCAAAGAATATAAGTTGTTCGATTTTGAAGAGACTCAGTGCGCGCACTTCAGTAGTTTTCACTGAACACCAGAGAATGTAATAACAATCTCTTAAAGAGGTAAAATCCGAGAGGTAAATAAACTCCAATTGGGGTTCGCGACATGATTCAGAAAAGTGCACCATTTTCCCATGTGTTGTGGAACGTGTCACAATTCGCCTACAAAACACTACTCATTTTTGTTTTAGCTGCTTCACCAACAAGTGTACATTTATGGCTTTGAAATCCTCACTACTCGTAGACATCGAATGGCCATGGCAAACTGACTGAGCTTGGTGATTGTCGTCTTTGCTTGCTCTCAAATGGCCAGGTTTCACCTTCCATCACTGCGAACATGACAGTGTGTCCCACCGCGCGTGTAGCAATCATCTACCTTAGAATAGTTGTAGGTGATACACCTTGGCTCTGAGCACTATGGGACTTAACATCTTAGGTCATCAGTCCCCTAGAACTTAGAACTATTTAAACCTAACTAACCTAAGGACAGCACACACATCCATGCCCGAGGCAGGATTCGAACCTGCGACCGTAGCAGTCGCGCGGTTCCGGACTGCGCGCCTAGAACCGCTAGACCACCGCGGCCGGCAGGTGATACACCTTATTCACTTACAGTGAAGAACAGTGTGGGCGACAGAAGACTTTTCCAATTCGATAGATGAACTATCTCCAGGGATCTTCCAGCGAAATAGTGTCATTAGGTGATTTTTTTTTTACCTGACAAATGTCTCCTGCTTCTTGTTTCGTACAGATATAGAATCACCCCAACATTACAGTAGTCAATTGTAATTTTATAGCTTAGGTGACATGGTTTTGATTAAGCAGATAAATTTTGTGGATGAAAAGTACATTAGTTTATATTACTTTTCTCAAATAGTACATACTACAGTATTTTCCGCCGCGAGTGGTAGCCGCGCGGTCTTCGGGCGTCTTGTCACGGTCCGTCGGAGGTTCGAGTCCTTCTTCGGGCATGTGTGTGTGTGTGTGTGTGTGTGTGTGTGTGTGTGTGTGTGTGTGTGTGTGTGTGTGTGTGTGTGGTCCTTAGCGTAAGTTAGTTTAAGTTAGATTAAGTAGTGTGTAAGCTTAGGGACAGCTGACCTCAGAAGTTTGGTCCCATAAGACCTTACCATAAATTTCAAAAAAAGTATAGTATTTTCAACCTGACACAGTTTGCTATTCGTAGATATCACCATACGCGGAAGGGCGACAGGTATTTTTTGTTGTCGTGAGAAAAGTGTTCCCATAAAAATTAATTACTATGAATCTGTAAATTAATTTGAATACTGAAGTGTTTATATTTCTTCATACATCTGATTAAAGTGCATAGCTGCAAGAAATTGTTGAGGATGTCGTTGCCACCTGTTGACGTATTCCCTGTCAGCTATTGTCTTGTATCTTCAGACGGCTTTTGTTTAATTACTTATCTTCCGTTTCACCAGCACGAGAAGATAGGCATTGTCGAAGATTCCCTCTGCATTGCAAGTGGGGAGTGCCACCAGCAATGGAGGTTGAATCTTTTACAGTGCCAGTCCCTTGTGCTGTAGAAATGGGAAACAAATCGTGAAACGTTCATAGGCTGAAGATCCAGAGACGATAGCCACCAGGCAACACGTCACCATATTAGCAGACTTAACACATAAAACAATTCAAGTATTCTTACTTTTTCAATATTTTATCAACAGTTTACTAAACAGTATTCATTACTTCATTGAGAACTGTACTGAATTCCATTATTCAGACAGACAAATGCTGCAAAGGACACATTGTATTTTGCATGCAGAGTGGTCCTCTACTTCTATGTGTTGAGGGGGAAGGAGGTTTTAGGTATAATTTAATTATTGTAATTAGTAAGAAGGAGTGAAGGTATGTATTACAAAAATAATTTATTTTCACCTTTCACGCCAATCAAAATTCATTTTATTACTGTTAATACATTATATTTTAATACTGCTTCAACTAATACGTATGGAGTATAAAATAGGAAATGCCACTTCTTTTGTCAGTCAACCAGGTACACTGCTGTAGGTAAATAATTTTGTAATTGTGTGAATAACTATTCCGTGGTGGCTGCGAATTACTGCACGAGAAGAAGTGAGGAAATCTTCTTCTGACATTGTGTTTCCCTGTATTTTCTATTGTTTTTTGTAAATATCACGCTAATGCAAAATATTTAATATTATGTGCTCTCCTTTTCCAATAAATAAATCACTCGAACAAATGTTTGTGACATTTGATCCATGATTTATGCGCTAAACGTATTACATTTATTACTGAATCGCCTGACTGGTGCTTTGTGACTGATGCAAAAAGTGGAAAGAAATTTACGTTTCGCGTAAATCTTAGCTGCATTATATTTGCTTTGTGTAAATGTATATTTAGACGCTTTGTGCATCTCTAGCTGTCTTTGTGTTGCTCCTATAGCAGGTTATGAGGGGTGAAATGCAAAAATCCCCGTTATTGCTGTGACAGGACTTTCTTGGAAACACACGCATACATAATAAATGTGTGGCAGACGCATACATATGAGATGCGTATCTGTGAATGAATTATGATTTCCTGTGATGAATTGTCTGGTAGTTATTCGGCTCATTTTTTGACTGGAATACTATCAACATTTATGGTGCAGACATTACGAAAAGACGATGCTGTAATGTATGCCAGTGAAATAATTGAAGTATTGGATGAAAGATAGTCCACAGCGACGTGCTGAGATGAGCACATTACTGGCGTCTAGCCGTAGAAAGCGTGGAACTGGTAGAGGGCTGGGGAACGCACTGCAAAACCGTGGTGTGTTCTGGTAGGTACGACACCGGAGCGCGAAGCCAGGCCACCGGTGTGTGCAGTGTGGGCGACTGTGTCCTGCAGAACCATGTCGGCCAGTTTCTCGCCAGTCATTACGATGGCGGCCGTTGGGTTGCTGTTGGGAACCACAGGGAAAACAGACGCGTCGGCTACGCGCAATGCTCGCATGCCACGCACCCTGAGTCGCTCGTCCACGACAGCCATTGGGTCGTGCGGAGGGCCCATCTTGCAGGTCCCGGCCTGGTGGTGCTCGGGACCGGTCGCCGTTCGCACCACACACCGCCAGTACTCGTCCGAATCGAAGGGGACCTTCTCACATCCCTTCGAAGGCTTGGTGTCCAGACGGAAGCCGAGCTTCTTCAGTGGGGGAGTCTTAGCCATGCGCTGTACGAGACGGATGCCGTCGATCATCACGTCCATGTCGCGTTTCTCGCGAAGGTAGTTGGGCTGCAGCTCTGGCGGCTGCAGAGGGTCTGCGCTCGTCAGGCGCACGTGCCCGCGGCTCCGCGGGAACAGGTTGGTGGGTCGCGCCCTCACGACGCGAGGACCGCACTTGCCCGAGTCACCCGCCTCGCACTCTCCGTCCGCTCCCGTTTTCGAGCAGCGGCAGTTGTAGCCGTCAAAGAAGACTTGGATGTCCGGCACGCCGTTGGATGCGTACTTGCTCAAGAAGAAGCCGGTCACCTGCGTCAGGCCAGTGCTCGCCAGCGTCCCGTTTCGGTACCGCAAGAAGTCCTGGACGCTCTTGTTGGAAAGGCATCTCGTGAAGGGCTCGTCTGTGAGGAAGGGCACTGCGACCGATACCTGATTGTGCAGGTTCCTTCCGACGCCGGGCAGGTCCAGAACCACCGGGACACCGAACTGGCGCAGGTGCTCTTTGGGCCCCACACCAGACAACAGGAGGAGGTGCGGAGATCCGATAGCGCCAGCAGACAGGATGACCTCCCTCAGCGCCCTCGCCTCCTTCAGCTGACCGGCGCTGTCGACGAACTGGACTCCATACGCGGTGCGTGTGGCGGGGTCGATCAGCACTTTGGTGACGTGAGCGTTGATTACGACTCGCAGACCACTTCCCGGAGCGCGTCCCGCCGAACGCAGGAAGCAGCGGCTGGGCTCGTCCCGCAGGCCGTCCAGAACCATCATCTGGGCGCGGTTGATGCCCGTCATGTTAAAGCCGTTGAGGTCGCCCCTCCGGTAGCCCATTGCTTCACCCGCCTGTATGATCGCCTCCGTCATGGGCGGCGCGTGTGGGAAGAACTGCACCGCCATAGGACCCGAACTCCCGTGGTAGCCTGGATCCACCTCGTCGAGGTTCAAGTTGCGTTCACCTTTAAATCAAACAGATAGAGTTTTCAGAAGGTTTAACTCATAGGTATCTTTTCTCTGAAACAAAATCAAGGAAAACATTTCGGTGTTAAGAAGACGGTTAACTTCTGAGGTCATCAGTCCCCTAGAACATAAAACCAGTTAAACCTAACTAGCCTAAGGACAAAGGACATCACACCCATCCAGGCCCGAGGTAGGATTTGAACCTGCAACGGTAGCGGTCGTGCGGCTCCAGACTGTGGTGCCTAGAACCGCTCGGCCACTCCGGCCGGCCTTCCGTTTTGATAGAGCAAGGAACAGTTACTAATTCAAAGTACACAGAGCAACAAGATTCGCAGACGACATAGATAACTGAACACAGAACGTATAATATAAAGACACCGCACTGTTGATTTTCTGTTTGGTAGAAACCACTCTCGACGACATTTGCTTCCGCCAGGGCTATAGGTTCATTATAGCTTAAGGTAACAGTCGGCTGAGTTGCCCAGAAGTAACGGGTAAATGTTATAATAATTCAACATTACCAGTTATCTGCTTATTAGTAGTTTAATACCCGTATTTTGTCCAGTGGACAAGATATTAGATGTTATCGAAGCAGTCGCTTTCAAAGAACCAACTGACGGCCCAGCATATATCATACTTCCAAATGAAGGGGTGCTTAATAACGGTCGCATCAAGTTTCGTATACGATATATCATGCTCTGTTTCGAGGATGGAAACGTAAAACACTTTTAACGAAACCTTTCAGCTAATGATACATTGGATTTGTCCACAAAGTGAATTGAAATATACGTTTCATATTTTTCAAGCTGTCGCAGAAAGTTGATGGGTTGTTTGGGGAAAGAGACCAAACTGCGAGGTCATCGGTCTCATCGGATTAGAGAAGGATGTCGGCCGTGCCCTTTCAAAGGAACCATCCCAGCATTTGCCTAGAACGATTTTAGGGAAATTACGGAAAACCTAAATCAGGATGGCCGGACGCGGGACTGAACCGTTGTCCTCCCGAATGCGAGTCCAGTGTGCTAACCACAGCGCCACCACGCTCGGTGTCGCAGGAAGTGCCTGGCTTTGAGAGACGGCAAGTAATATTATTTGTATTACGATTTGCTGTAATGTATAATTTCACCATCAGATCATCTAGCAGTTAATGTGCAAGAATAATGCAGATATTATCTAAGTTGTTTCCGTATAATTCGAACATACCAATCACAGACTAATTCCTTATGTAATTCCATGCTTTATTACTATCGTTTGTTATCGTCATCAATATCGTTGGCTACTAATACAGCGAAGCACCTGTACATTTTTGGTAAATTCTATCTTATGGATTGGAAATTTATTTTTACGTAGTGAAATCGCCGATTACTATACAATATTGGCAGCTACAGACGGCCAATTTCTTTCACGTGCCACACACATCAGAAACCTGAAACTCTCAGAATAAATCATCTTTACATCAAACCATGGACCTTGCCGTTGGTGGGGAGGCTTGCGTGCCTCAGCGATACAGATAGCCGTACCATAGGTGCATCCACAACGGAGGGGTATCTGTTGAGAGGTCAGACAAACATGTGGTTCCTGAAGAGGAGCAGCAGCCTTTTCAGTAGTTGCAAGGGCAACAGTCTGGATGATTGACTGATCTGGCCTTGTAACAATAACCAAAACGGCCTTGCTGTGCTGGTACTGCGAACGGCTGAAAGCAAGAGGAAACTACAGCCGTAATATTTCCCGAGGGCATACAGCTTTACTGTATGATTAAATGATTATGGCGTCCTCTTGGGTAAAATATTCCGGAGGTAAAATAGTCCCCAATTCGGATCTCCGGGCGGGGACTACTCAAGAGGATGTCGTTATCAGGAGAAAGAAAACTGGCGTTCTACGGATCGGAGCGTGGAATGTCAGATCCCTTAATCGGGCAGGTAGGTTAGAAAATTTAAAAAGGGAAATGGATAGGTTAAAGTTAGATATAGTGGGAATTAGTGAAGTTCGGTGGCAGGAGGAACAAGACTTCTGGTCAGGTGACTACAGGGTTATAAACACAAAATCAAATAGGGGTAATGCAGGAGTAGGTTTAATAATGAATAGGAAAATAGGAATGAGGGTAAGCTACTACAAACAGCATAGTGAACGCATTATTGTGGCCAAGATAGATACGAAGCCCACACCTACTACAGTAGTACAAGTTTATATGCCAACTAGCTCTGAAGATGACGAAGAAATTGTAGAAATGTATGATGAAACAAAAGAAATTATTCAGATGGTGAAGGGAGACGAAAATTTAATAGTCCTGGGTGACTGGAATTCGAGTGTAGGAAAAGGGAGAGAAGGAAACGTTGTAGGTGAACATGGATTGGGGCTAAGAAATGAAAGAGGAAGCCGCCTGGTAGAATTTTGCACAGAGCACAACATAATCATGGCTAACACTTGGTTTAAGAATCATGAAAGAAGGTTGTATACATGGAAGAACCCTGGAGATACTAAAAGGTATCAGATAGATTATATAATGGTAAGACAGAGATTTAGGAACCAGGTTTTAAATTGTAAGACATTTCCAGGGACAGATGTGGACTCTGACCACAATCTATTGGTTATGACCTGTAGATTAAAACTGAAGAAACTGCAAAAAGGTGGGAATTTAAGGAGATGGGACCTGGATAAACTGAAAGAACCAGAGGTTGTACAAAGTTTCAGGGAGAGCATTAGGGAACAATTGACATGAATGGGGGAAAGAAATACAGTAGAAGAAGAATGGGTGGCTTTGAGAGATGCAGTAGTGAAGGCAGCAGAGGATCAAGTAGGTAAAAAGACGAGGGCTAGTAGAAATCCTTGGGTAACAGAAGAAATATTGAATTTAATTGATGAAAGGAGAAAATATAAAAACACAGTAAATGAAGCAGGCAAAAAGGAATACAAACGTCTCAAAAATGAGATCAACAGGAAGTGCAAAATGGCTAAGCAGGGATGGCTAGAGGACAAGTGTAAGGATGTAGAGGCTTATCTCACTAGGGGTAAGATAGATACCGCCTACAGGAAAATTAAAGAGACCTTTGGAGATAAGAGAACCACTTGTATGAACTTCAAGAGCTCAGATGGAAACCCAGTTCTAAGCAAAGAAGGGAAAGCAGAAAGGTGGAAGGAGTATATTGAGGGTCTATACAAGGGCGATGTACTTGAGGACAATATTATGGAAATGGAAAAGGATGTAGATGAAGATGAAATGGGAGATACGATACTGCGTGAAGAGTTTGACAGAGCACTGAAAGACCTGAGTCGAAACAAGGCCCCCGGAGTAGACAACATTCCATTAGAACTACTGACGGCCTTGGGAGAGCCAGTCCTGACAAAACCCTACCATCTGGTGAGCAAGAGCTATGAAACAGGTGAAATACCCTCAGACTTCAAGAGGAATATAATAATTCCAATCCCAAAGAAAGCAGGTGTTGACAGATGTAAAAATTACCGAACTATCAGTTTAATAAGCCACAGCTGCAAAATACAAACACGAATTCTTTACAGACGAATGGAAAAACTAGTAGAAGCCGACCTCGGGTAAGATCAGTTTGGACTCTGTAGAAACACTGGAGCACGTGAGGCAATACTGACCTTACGACTTATCTTAGAAGAAAGATTAAGGAAAGGCAAACCTACGTTTCTAGCATTTGTAGACTTAGAGAAAGCTTTTGACAATGTTGACTGGAATACTCTCTTTCAAATTCTAAAGGTGGCAGGGTTAAAATACAGGGAGCGAAAGGCTATTTACAATTTGTACAGAAACCAGATGGCAGTTACAAGAGTCGAGGGACATGAAAGGGAAGCAGTGGTTGAGAAGGGAGTAAGACAGGGATGTAGCCTCTCCCCGATGTTATTCAATCTATATTGAGCAAGCAGCAAAGGAAACAAAAGAAAAATTCGGGGTAGGTATTAAAATCCATGGAGAAGAAATAAAAACTTTAAGGTTCGCCGATGACATTGTAATTCTGTCAGAGACAGCAAAGGATTAGGAAGAGCAGTTGAATGGAATGGACAGTGTCTTGAAAGGAGGATATAAGATGAGCATCAACAGAAGCAAAACGAGGATAATGGAATGTAGTCGAATTAATTCGAGTGATGCTGAGGGAATTAGATTAGGAAATGAGAAACTTAAAGTAATAAAGGAGTTTTGCTATTTGGGGAGCAAAATAACTGATGATGGTCGAAGTAGAGAGGATATAAAATGTAGACTGGCAATGGCAAGGAAAGAATTTCTGAAGAAGAGAAATTTGTTAACATCGAGTATAGATTTAAGTGTCAGGAAGTCATTTCTGAAAGTATTTGTATGGAGTGTAGCCATGTATGGAAGTGAAACATGGACGATAAATAGTTTGGACAAGAAGAGAATAGAAGCTTTCGAAATTTGGTGCTACAGAAGAATGCTGAAGATTAGATGGGTAGATCACATAACTAATGAGGAAGTATTGAATAGGATTGGGGAGAAGAGAAGTTTGTGGCACAACTTGACCAGGAGAAGGGATTGGTTGGTAGGACATGTTCTGAGGCATCAAGGGATCACCAATTTAGTATTGGAGGGCAGCGTGGAGGGTAAAAATCGTAGAGGGAGACCAAGAGATCAATACACTAAGCAGCTTCAGAAGGGTGTAGGTTGCAGTAGGTACTGGGAGATGAAGAAGCTTGCACAGGATAGAGTAGCATGGAGTGCTGCATCAAACCAGTCTCAGGAGTGAAGACCACAACAACAACAACAACATCGAAGGTCTGTATCGACGGCAGTAAATGAGAACAGTTTTTTAAGTAATTGAAATGTTTTAGCTGTGACATCATTTACTAACAAATATGATTGGGACACAGCACACAAGATGTAATATTTTTCAAAAATGCCTTCCATAATAATTGCACTCCGCCAAGGCGCTACAGAAACGACGATAACTAAAAATGGATCCCAGTTTCAGATAGCAGAACTGAGTTTCTCACTTGCAATACAGCATCGTGCAAAACTATCAGACCACACATGTAATGCGAATGAGTCAAAACAGGGCACAACAAGCTAGTTTCCGTTCTGCATCCACTGGAAGACGTGTTGAAAAATGTCTTGATAAAGGGGGGGGGGGGGGCTGTTTAACTGTGTCAAGTAAGAGGGTCTAATCGCCTTGTAAACTGGGTAAAATGTAGTTTTCTTGCCTTCTTTTATTTCTGATGTTTTGTCGTCTGCTGTGACGGTGAACGCATTATAAAGGGTGTTACAGAAATGTACGGCCAAACTTTCAGGAAACATTCCTCACACACAAAGAAAGAAAATATGTTATGTGGACATGTGTCCGGAAACGCTTACTTTCCATATTAGAGCTCATTTTATTACTTCTCTTCAAATCACATTAATCATGGAATGGAAACACACAGCAACAGAACGTACCAGCGTGACATCAAACACTTTGTTACAGGAAATGTTCAAAATGTCCTCCGTTAGCGAGGATACATGCATCCACCCTCCGTCGCATGGAATCCCTGAAGCGCTGATGCAGCCCTGGAGAATGGCGTATTGTATCACAGCCGTCCACAATACGAGCACGAAGAGTCTCTACATTTGGTACCAGGGTTGTGTAGACAAGAGCTTTCAAATGCCCCCGTAAATGAAAGTCAAGAGGGTCAGGTCAGGAGAGCGTGGAGGCCACGGAATTGGTCCACGTCTACCAATCCATCGGTCACCGAATCTGTTGTTGAGAAGCGTACGAACACTTCGACTGAAATGTGCAGGAGCTCCATTGTGCATGAACCACATGTTGTGTCGTACTTGTAAAGGCACATGTTCTAGCAGCACAGGTAGAGTACCCCGTATGAAATCATGATAACGTGTTACATTGAGCGTAGGTGGAGGAACATGGGCTCAATCAAGACATCACCAACAATGCCTGCGCAAACGTTCACAGAAAATCTGTGTTGATGACGTGATTGCACAATCCCGTGCGGATTCTTGTCAGCCCACACATGTTGATTGTGAAAATTTACAATTTGATCACATTGGAATGAAGCCTCATCCGTAAAGAGAACATTTGCACTGAAATGGGGATTGACACATTGTTGGATGAACCATTCGCAGAAGTGTACCCGTGGAGGCCAATCAGCGGTTGATAGTGCCTGCACACGCTGTACATGGTACGGAAACAACTGGTTCTCCCGTAGCACTCTCCATACAGTGACGTGGTCAACGTTATCTTGTACAGCAGCAACTTCTCTGACGCTGACATTAGGGTTATCGTCAACTGCACGAAGAATTGCTTCGTCCATTGCAGGTGTCCTCGTCGTTCTAGGTCTTCCCCAGTCGCGAGTCATAGTCTGGAATCTTCCGTGCTCCCTAAGACGCCTATCAATTGCTTCGAACGTCTTCCTATCGGGACACCTTCGTTCTGGAAATCTGTTTCGATACAAACGTACCGCGCCACGGCTATTGCCCCGTGCTAATCCATACATCAAATGGGCATCTGCCAACTGCGCATTTTTAACATTGCACTGATTGCAAAACCACGTTCGTGATGAACACTAACCTTTTGATGCTACGTACTGATGTGCTTGATGCTAGTACTGTAGAGCAATGAGTCGCATGTCAACACAAGCACCGAAGTCAACATTACCTTCCTTCAATTGGGCCAACTGGCGGTGAATCGAGGAAGTACAGTACACACTGACGAAACTAAAATAAGCTCTGACATGGAAATTAAGCGCTTCCGGACACATGTCCACATAACATCTTTTCTTTATTTGTGTGTGAGGAACGTTTCCTGAAAGTTTGGCCGTACCTTTTTGTAACTCCCTGTAGAAGTTAAGATAGACACAAAATCTTTACGTTCATTCGTCATAATCAATGTTTTTTATAGAAGCCTTGCAACAGTGCCGTCAATGATTTAAATAATAAAACATTGCACCAGCTACGTTTCTTCATGCGTAGCACGATGCGTTTCACGAATTTATTCCCATTATCAGCTGCAACTATTTACATTGGTATAGTAAGTGATGTATGCATGTGTGTTCTTTTGTCCTGCAGTCGTCTCTTTATGGGTTTACTGCACTGAGAATATCGAGACATACAGTCTAAGACAAAAAAATAAAAAAATGAAAATCGATACACCACGAAGGAATTATACGAATGGGACGCAAATCGAGAGAGTGATGTGTATGAACAGACCAACAAATCATTACAGTTTCAGTAGAACTGCCAAATAATTCCAATGGCTCTTTAGATAGTCAAAATCTCGAGATGGTTGGGGGCTCCTGCTCATAATGCTCCAAACGTTCTCAGTTGGCTAGAAATGCGGGGACCTTGATGGCCAGGTAGGGTTTGATAAACACGAAGACAAGCGGTATAAACTCTCGCCGTGGGCGGACGGGTTTTATCTTGCTAAACATGTAAGCCCTGGATGGCTTGCTATGAAGGGCAACAATACGGGGCTTAGAATGTCGTCTGCTTACCGCTATGCTGTAAGGTTGCCGCGTATAACAGCGAAAGGCGCCTTCCTATGAAATTCCACTTCTGGATGTCAGACTGTTCTCCAGGCGACAGTCAGGAGCGTTTCCAGACATTTCTTCGGCCTGAAATCTCATTCACTGGAGTGGAAGTGTCTTCGGTGATGAGTCACACTTCGAATTTGTCCCCGACGGCCAACGAAGTCGTGCCTGAAAACGCCCCAGACAGCGGTGGTTTACCAACCCGACTGTCGTCCGCTGTACGATGCGACAACCAGAAGTGATGGTCTTGGGCGTCATTGCTGTTCATAGCAAGATGCCTTGATTGTCATCCACGGCACCCTTGCAGCACAACGGTACGTCGGCTGTATCCTACGCCCCGATTTGTTGCCCTTGTTGGCAAGCCATCCTGAGCTTACACTTCATCAATATAACGCCCGCCTGAACACGGCGAGAGTTTATGCTATTTGTCTTCGTGTTTGTAAAAGACCACTTTGGCTAGTAAGATCGCCAGATCTCTCCTACTATGAACGCTTGGAGCATTATAGGCAGGGTCTTCCAATCATCCTGGAATTTTGACGATCTTAAGCGCCAATTGGTCAGAATTTGGCATTATATCCCACAGGAGGACATGCAACAACTCTATCAATCAATGCCAAGCCCAAAAAATGTTTGGATAGGGCCAGAGGTGTACCGAAACTTTATTGACTTGCTCAATTTGGGAAAATCTTTCTCTGGAATAAATTAACCTATTTTTCTTGAACTGTATTCATTTGTTGGTCAGCACATGTACATCACATCTACCAGTTTACGTCCCGTTTGGATAATTCATTCATGGTGCGTCCTTTTTTCGTCTTAGAGTGTATAAATCCTGTAATTCTTTATACGCTAATGTTAGAGAATAATAACTTTTATGTGCATACTTACAGATTCTGTGGCTCATTCATTATGCAGAAATTCACACACACGTAAATCATCATTGACGCTGTTTGTTTATGTAAAAACAATATATGGTACAAAGATATTACGAGAATATGGCTTCCCAAAATATCAGTCTACGTCTACGTCTACATCTACATCTACATGAACACTATGCTATTCACAATAAAGTGCCTGGCAGAGGGTTCAATGAACCACCTTCAAGCTGTCTCTCTACCGTTCCACTCTCGAACAGCGCATGGGAAAAACGATCTCTTAAATTTTTCTGTGCGAGCCCTGATTTCTCTTATTTTATTGCGATGATCATTTCTCCCTATGTAGGTGGGTGCCAACAGAACGTTTTCGCAATCGGAGATTGAAATTTCATGACGAGATACCATCGCAACGAAAAACGCTTTTGTTTTAATGATTGCTACTCCGATTCACGTTTTATGTCTATGGCACTATCTCCCCTATTTCTCGATATACAAAACGAGCTGCTCTTCTTTGTACTTTTTCGATGTCATCCGTCAGTCCCACTTGATGTGGATCCCACATCGAACTGCAGTACTTCAGAATATGGTTGCAAGCGTAGTGTATGCAGTCTCCTTAGTAGACCTGTTGCACCTTCTAATTGTTCTGCCAATGAATCGCAGTCTTTTGTTTGCTCTACCCATAAATTTATCTATGTGATCGGTCCAATTTAGGGTATTTGTAATTGTAATCCCTAAGTATTTAACTGAATGTACAGCCTTCATATTTGTGTAACAAATAGCGTAATCTAAATTTAGTGGATTTCTTTTAGTACTCACGTGAATAACTTCACACTTTTCTTTATTCAGAGTCAATCGCCACTCTTCGCACCATACAGATATGTTATCTACATCTTTTTAAATTCGTTTTGGTCATCTGATGACTTTACAAGACGGTAAATGACAGCATTATCTGCAAACACTCTAAGACGGCTACTGAGATTGTCTCCTATGTCGTTAATATAGATCAGGAACAATAGAGGGCTTATAACACTTCGTTGAGGGTGTTCTATTGTACATGGCTACATCTCATGGCTTATCTCACTAACATCAATATCTACTTACGTTATCGATTACGATTTAATTTCTATTTTATACATTTTGGCAGTATGTCAAATAGTCATGAAAAAATTTGTGGGTATGATTTTCTATGCCATTTTACTTATATTTTCAGTCCTGTTGTGCGTGTATCTCTCCTTCTTTCATTATTCCGTACCCTGTTCTCCATTTACATATTGAACTGTCATCATTTTCTCTATTCACACATATTTTATGCAAAAGGTGATTTGAGCAAATATTTTCGCCTTCATACTCATTGACAACCGCTATTTTCTTGTCGCTTACTCGTCATCGTTTTGCTACTTCTCAGTGAGGTGCTAGTGTTTAATTACTATACTATGAGGAAATAGCTTTGTACAACTAAATGAAAAGGATTGGGTTTTGCATAAGGCAAAGATCTTAAAGCAACCTAAATTGAAACATGAATAAAATGTCAACAGGAGCCTGTAAACCGAGCAAGGTGACCCTAAAATAACCATAGTAAATTTAAAATGTGTTAATTTCTTCACACCTTCCTTGCAATATTTGCACCAAAACAGTATGAAATAGAATGTAGACGGTTAATTGATAATTTAAGTAGTCAGTGGAATTAGCGATAAAAGTTTTAAGTGACAGCTCGATGTAAAGGATGTAATCTACGAAAAATGGATCACTTCTGACCGTACCCCAACTGTTTGGTTGTACTGTCGTAATATCTTTGTCACAAATTTTTATATCGCGTAAACAAACAGTGACAGTGGTGTTTTACGTGTGGTTGAATATCTATATGATGAAGGCAACACAGAAACTGTAAGTAAAGACACGAAATTAGCAGGAGCATCGAAGACGAAATGAATGTGCATAAACAGCAGTAATAGGTTTGTTGTATCTTACGAACTGTGTTGTTCTGCTGCACCCACGTCCATCTCTGGTAGGGAATCACTGCCCACATCTAACCATCCTAGACATCGCATTTTAAGGGAGACGAAGATTTATTCGGATGGGGTTGGAATCCGATAAGAGAAAGAGAAAAGGAAGGAAAAAATAGGACGACAAGAACAGAGGTAACGAAGAGATGGGAAGTCACCTGGAAGAGTTTTGCACAGGGCACAATCTAACAATTACAGCCACTGGCGTTAAGAAACATGAAAGAAGGCTGTATACGTGAAAGAAAGTCATCTGAAGGTTTTAAACAGCTAACATTACGACGAGACAAAGATTTGCAAAGGAGATTTCCACGGGCTGATGTGGGCTCTGACGACACTTTATTGATTGTAACTTATAAACTGCAAACCGAAAGTGCATAAACCGTAAAACTGTAGAAAGTTGAGAGTGTGTGACCTGGACAACTAGAAGCAACCAGAGAATTTAAAAGGAGCGTTACGCACAGACTAACTGAAATAGTTTAAAAGGAAAAAGGCAGAAAATAGTTGCCTAGCTTTGAGAGGTGAAATAGTGAAGACAGCCGAGGAACAACAAGGTGAAACAATAAACCTCACTAGGAATTTTGGATAACACACGAGATATTGAATTCCACTGACGTAAAGAGAAAATATAAAAATGCAACAAATGAAGCAAACCAGAGGGGATTCAATCGTCTATGCAACTGAGATTGACAGAAAATACAAAACAGCAAAGCAGTAATGGCTAGAGGGTAAATAGAGAGTAGTAGGAGTCGGAAAGTCTGTGGGAAAGATAGATACCAACTACAAGAAATTTGATGACTTTGGGGAAACGAGAAGGTGGTGTCTATAAGTACAAGAGGTCAGAATACAAATCAGTAATAAGCAAAGAAGAGAAGGCTGTAAGACAGCGGGATATATAGAACAGTTATACAGTGGGAACGGATGGGAAGTATATGAAAATGAGATAAAAGATATGATACCATGAGAAGAATTTGATGGACCACTAAAAGATCTAATTCAAAGCAAGGCACTTAGAGTAGACAACATTTCCTCAGAATTAATGAGATCCTTCGGAGAACTACAGGAGAAAAAAATTATTCCTCATGGTACGCAAGAAAATCAGAGAGGAAAATATAACAATCCTAATTTCAAAGAAGACAGTTGCTGCCTAGTGTGAATATTATCGAACAATCAGTTTAGTAAGTCATGATTGCAAAATACTTGCACGAAATATTTGCAGAATAATGGAAAGACTAGTAGGGGTCGACCTCGGGGTTACGGAGAAATGTATAAATCCAGGAACTCGCGAGTATCCAGGAAGAATCCCCTTAAACTGACACCGCAAATATGAAAGGTGCTATTGATGTGCAGTTCGCACAGAATTTGATAGTCAGGGGCTCGTATTGTTAACCAATCAACAGATTGTAATAATGCTTAGAAAGTGTATTTTTGGTGCAGACATGCATTTTTTTAAATGTAACTATGCATATTGACATTAACAGACTGAATATAGTGAAAATTAGAATGTTAATGTTGTTCGTTACAGTAGACTAGTCCGAGTCTGTTACGAGGTATGGTACTTTGAAAAGTTTCCACACTGGTACTTGTTTGTGGCATTCAATCTGTATAGTTGCTATGTACAATGTTGTTATGTTTGTTATGTTTTCTTACAGTGTGCATCTGAATTCTTTGAGCGAGTTGCGAATTGCGAATTGCTAATCAGATAGTGTGTGACAATCCAAGCAGCAGGTCGTGAGCCTACGATGGGATTTGCCAATGCAGGAAAATTTTACATGGTCATGGTGTATGCAGTTTGTACGAAGAATGTTGTTTATTGTAAGGTGTACACGGCAAGATATCGCAATAGACGTCTACCATTCGCATATATTTATAAACCTCTTCAAACAGTTATGTGAAAGTGGCAGTGTAACGCCTAGACAACGTAACAGAAGGAAACAAGAGACGACAAAAGAAGGGGAAGTTGATATTCTTGCTGCTTTTGCAGTTGATCCGCACGTTATGTCTCAAGCAATCGCACGAGGAAGTGGCGTGAGTCCGGCAAGTGTGCTGAGCATTCTTCATCGACACAGGTTGCAGTATCACATCTCTCTCCATTAAGAGCGGCGTGGAAACGATTATGAAAATCGTGTTAACTTAGTACATGGGCATTAAGACAAGATACTCCAGAGGTATCATGCGTTGTGTTTAATGATGAAGCCACGTTTGTCGATCATGACCAGGTAAACCGTAGCAACATGCACGACTGGTCTGATGAAAATCTCCTTTGGCGTCGTCAGATGGAACGTCAGCGTCCAGTGTGTGTAAAAGTGTGGTGTGGGATAGTGAACCATCGGCTCGTAGTCCCGTTCTTCACAGACGGAACAATGAACGCTCACAATTATCGCAGCCTTCTAACAGACCGTCTTCCGCGGATACTAGGAAGTGTTCTTCTGCAGACGAGGAGATACCCTGTGCTACCAATATGTTTCCTGTCCAGCCCATAATGCACGAAGTACTGCAGCATGTCTTGAAGAATAGTTTCCAAATCGTTGGACTGAATACAGAGGACCTGTACCTTGGCTGGCCCGTTCCTCGGGTTTGGCGCCCGTAGAATTTTTACTGTGGGGAAAGCAGAAAGACACTGCTTGTAAGGACATACCAACTACACCCGATGATGTGTTACGATGTGTAACTGCAACCTGCTTGGACATCTCCGCTAAAATGTTAAAACGTGTGCCGTAGCCTTTCCATACCAACAGGAAGCACATATTGCCGCTGCCGGTGGTCATTTTGAACACAAAAAATAGTTCAAATGGCTCTGAGCACTATGGGACTTAACTTCTGAGGTCATTAGTCCCCTAGAACTTAGAACTAATTAAACCTAACTAACCTAAGGACATGACACACATCCATGCCCGAGGCAGGATTCGAAGCTGCGACCGTAGCGGTCACGCGGTTCCAGACTGTAGCGCCTTGAACCGCTCGGTCACTCCGGCCGGCTTTTGAACACAACCTGTGATTGTCAACTGGTCAGAATCCACACAACTGATGTGTGGACTTGTGTTATTCTTTAGTGCGTGCCACCAGAGGTACTGTACAGGTGTCGCAATGGGAACTTTTCAAAATATTATATCTCGTAAACGACTTGCACTAGAGTCCTGCAAGGAACACCACTGACGTTCTAATTTACTCTACATTTAGTCTGTTAGTGTCAACAGGCATTGATACATTTAAAAAAGTGGAAGTTTGCCCAAAAAAACATTTTAAGTATTATTACAACCTGCTGCTTGACTAACAATACGAGCCATTGACTATCAACCCATTCTGTGAAAACCGTGGAGCAATAGCACATTTCATTTCCGCAATATTTCCGGTCGAAGCTTCAGGTGATTCACTTCGTATACTGACCCTAAGTCTTTTTCTAACAAGTCAAACTGAACAAAGCCAACATGCATTTACAGCATTTGGAGAACGTGTTTGACAGTGTTGACTGGACTATATTCTTTGAAATTCAGCTAGCTGTGGGCAAAATTAAAGGAAAAAAACGATTTTCTTCATCTTATACGGAGAGCACACTACAGTTAAAAGTCTTGGAACACGAAAGGGAAGCAGTAGTTGAGGCGAAAGTGAGACAAGTTGAAACTTAAATTGAATGTTATTCAAGCTGTTCATTACACATACTGTGATACAGCTGTGATATCAAAAGAAGAAATTTCGAACGTGACTTAAATTTGAAGGAAAAGAAAACTTAAGGTTTGCAGATGACATTGTAATTCTGTGAGATACTTCAATCGACATGACAGTTGGCTGAACGGAATGGATAATGTATTGAAAAGAGATTATAAGACGAAAAATGAACAAACGTAACTCAAGGGCAATGGAATGTAGTTGAATTAAACCAGCGATGCTGTGGAAATTAGGTTAGGAAGTGAGACACTAAAGCAGTAAATAAGTTTAGAACTGACAATGGTCGAAATTGAGAGTATATCAAATGCAAAATGTCAGTAGCTACTGGTAGAAAAGCGTTTCTGAAAAAGGGATATATTTAAACATGCAATATAAATCTAGTTGCTAAACATAATTTTCTGAGAGTAGTTGTGAGTAGCTTTGTCTTGAGAGTAGCTTTGCGTGGAAGTAAAACGTGGCCTGTAAGCAGCACATATACGAAGAAAATATAAGCATTTGAAATGTGGTTCTACAGAAGATTGCTCAAGATGAGAAGGGTAGATAAGATAACTAATAAAGATGTACTGAATTGAGTAGGGGAACAAAGAAATTTATGGCACACCTCGTTCAAAGGAAGGGATCCTTCGAGAGGGCATATTCTGTTGTACCAAGAAATAGTAAGTGTGGGATTGTTGGGCTAATAACTGTACAAGGAGATCAAGATTTGAACACAGAAAGAACGTTTGAGCGGGTATGGGTTGCAGAGATGAGGAGTCTTGCAAAGGATAGACTAGCGTGGAGAGCTGTATCAAACCACGCTTCCGACTAAAAAAAACAACAATAATAAGAACAAGAACAACCGCAGCAGCAGCAGCAGCAGCAGTGTGTGTGACTCACTCTTGATGAAGTAGGGCAGCACCTCGTTGTAGGACCAGCCCGGGATGCCGGCGGCGGCCCAGGCGTCGTAGAGCAGCGCGTGTCCCCTGGTGTACATCATGCCGTTCATGGAGGAGGTGCCGCCCAGCATGCGGCCGCGCGGCCACCGGCACACGCCGCCCTGGCTCAGGCACGCGTTCTGCTGCACCGCCTGGAACAGCGGCAGCAGAGAGGCCTGCAGGGTGCTACCGCGCTCAGGTCGACGCTAGTGTGCTGCGGTTAAGTACTGCGTCGGAAAAAACTACGATCACCAGACAAAGTACTAGTTACCCCATTAAAAGAACACTTTGCTCGGTTACTTATTGAGTTAGCATTGGTTTAACACTGTACCCTCCACAGAAGACGAGCCATGACAGCGAAGTGATGTTGTGTTCCAAACGGTTGCGAGGAATCAGCGTAACACGAGGTGCATTCAAGTTCTAAGGCCTCCGATTTTTTTCCTCCGTACTGGAAAGAGATAGCAACATGGGCATTGTTTTAAAATGAGGCCGCGTTCATTGTCAATACGTCCCAGAGATGGCAGCACCGTACGGCAGATGGAATTTTACCGCCAGCGGCGAGAATCAGAACTGTTTTAAATACTTAAAATGGCGACGTTTTCTTTACTTGAACAGCGTGCAGTCATTCGTTTACTGAATTTGCGTGGTGTGAAACCAATTGAAATTCATCGACAGTTGAAGGAGACATGTGGTGATGGAGTTATGGATGTGTCGAAAGTGCGTTCGTGGGTGCGACAGTTTAATGAAGGCAGAACATCGTGTGACAACAAACCGAAACAACCTCGGGCTCGCACAAGCCGGTCTGACGACATGATCGAGAAAGTGGAGAGAATTGTTTTGGGGGATCGCCGAATGACTGTTGAACAGATCGCCTCCAGAGTTGGCATTTCTGTGGGTTCTGTGCACACAATCCTGCATGACGACCTGAAAATGCGAAAAGTGTCATCCAGGTGGGTGTCACGAATGCTGACAGACGACCACATGGTTTCTTACACTCTCAAGCCGGAAGGTTTTTGGGGACACAATAACAGACACAGAGGTCAGTACAGATGCTGACAGGCATTCATTTTCCTCTTGCTCCACATATGTGTGGAACAGGGAATCTAATGATTAGCAATGGTACAAAGTCACGTCCTCACGTCCATCATGTACCGCACGATTGCTTATGTAAATGTAAGTGCTGCTGTAGAAAGGAAATCAGCTATCCTAACGTTGTTTCTATTTTGAAGATACGTCCAGGAAGATCATATGTGTCAGAAAATATAACTGTGTCTAGGTTACAATTCAGATTTCCTGTAATGTATCTATTTGAGTTTTAGTTCTGAAAACAGGTAGTTGATGTATCTGCTGAGTAGAGGGAAAGTAAATTATCGGCTATACGAAAAAGACATTCGCAATGTGGTCGTGGCGTGAAATGGTGGAGCACCCAATTGACCGTGCGTCACATTATGGACGTTTCTACCTCCCCTCCCCCATATACCACCTTAGAACATCACAAACAATTCATTATTTGACTGATTGATGGGTACGAATTCGAATTGCTGACGGAGAAGTCAGTCAATATCAACGAAGCAGACCAGCAAGGGCTTTACGTCGCACTTTATCAAGCTTTTTCCCAGGATGAAGAGCATATGCGCAGTCACAACCGCCACACATCTTCGGTCACCAGTGACAAACGCGAAGAGAGTTATGGTTCTCTTTCAGCTTTTGTGGAAGTTCCCCGTTGACTTCCAAATGGTATTTCTTTTTCTTGGTCCAGCAACTTTCAGACAAAATTCGGTCTAATGTGCTGTAATTTGGCGTCAAACCCTGCTCAGTTCTTGAATGATCTGTCTGCCATGTCGTATTACAAGACCGCTCTACTTTGCGATTTTATCTTGTGTAAGCTGTGAGTAACCGTCACCCACAATCGATGTTCAGTTACTTTTGGAACGCCTGTACATAACATATATTTCTTTCCTGACTAAAGTAGTTACACGAAAAATTCTTTTACCTTCAATCAATTTCTGTAGTAGTTTTCTCGAGTTTCAAACACACATTGGTACAAACGGGACAATTTTTCCACCAGGCACCGCAAAACTGCGAACTAGTGTAATGAAACATAAAGCCAACTACACAGGCACACAACAGCTGCTACATTAAATTAAGAGAACTGGGTGGGACACGCGCAACAGTATTACTTTTACAACTATCCATAGAAGACAGGTCAGTTCTGAGAACTACTGAATACCATTTTGTGTATCAGTTCTGTCCTCCGTACTTATGATTTCCGGTTTTGAGGAAGACTCACCACGCTGCCGCAAGGATCCCTGAATTTTCGTGAAAGTCTAGTGTCTTGAAAGACGATAAAGTCATGTACATTTAAGGGTAAATGAAGTAAAAGTTTACGAAGAAGAATCTTTTTGACAAATCCGTAAGGGTCTCACGTTACACACAGAGATGTTGGACGACAGTATTTTGCGAATAAAAGTGCGTCAACTGTTGGTATTTCTGTTTTTTATAATTTTTATTTACGACAAGTTTTACAAAGAGAAACCTCCGTCATAAGAGGTTCCTTAATTCACTGGATGCTTACCGTCATTACCTGGTAAAGATGAAGGACCTAGGGGCGTTGTCTTGCCGTACAAATGGAAACACATATGAGCGCTCGTAAAAATAAACTACAGCCCTATAAAGTACCTGCACATTGGGAGCATCTGATTCACTAGTGGCCCAATGCGGAAGATCTCTCAGCTGGTTTTAATTTCACGTATGTTGTTTATTACGATTGTTTACTTACATCAGTTAGTTAACGTTTCTGAATCTCCACTGTTTGCCGTTCCTTCAAATGACAACAGCAATTCCTGTCGGGTTCAAAACAAACCAGATTTAAAAAATCGAACTACCATGTAAAACTAGTTTTATACATCTCATTATAAATGAATTAATGTCTTAAATATTTGGCGTTGAACATGTAAGAGAGAAAAAATTTTGAAACTGTGAGTAAAATGTTTTGGAAGTCGCTAATTCTCCTCATTCTCAAGTACTAGATGAATAAGTTTGTGCGATTTATGCGCTATGAGTTATGCGGTATCAAGACATCCACTCATATTATCTTTGACAGGTGCGTTAAAGGTTTAACATGAGATTATACTGGTTAATTAGATTATGACAGCATTTTAAGTTTTTAAATTCTGTCAAAAACTAAATGAAATACGTAAAATAAAAGCTTGGATTCCCATAAAAGCCACTAGACAGGCAATGTGCAAGTGGAAGCGTGTTGCTGGTTAGTCGTTTAGTAATGTACGGGATTTTTCACTAAGAACGACACTTTTGAAATTGTGATTTCCAGTTTCAAACATATCTTTTGTGAGCTTCCATGTGTGTGAAAATACCCAGTGCCAGTTTCATCATACAGTGACTCAGGCGTCATGAAGCTTTCCTGATTTCTAAACTCATTAAAATTTTTACGGAAGTGGTAGCTCAGTTGTTCTGTTGAACAGAGAAGTGGGTCGCCATCACTGTTTCTCTGTTCAGGCTGTTCGCCGCACTCTGCCCAAGTCTACACGATCAAAGGCCACCAAGAAGACAATGTAAAGTGCGAAGTGCGGACAATGTCGCAGCAGTACCGGTCAGTACTGAGAAAGAGTCGGAGGTGGAAGTTTCAAGACGATCTCAACGGTTGCGGCTATCTGAGACATCAGCTTCACGTATCATGAGAGAGGATTTGGGATTGCATCCATACAAAGTTGTATTGACTCAAGACTTGAAGCCAAACGATCACAGATTGCGTCGTGAGTTCGCTGAATAGGCCCTACAGCAGTTGGAAGCTGAATCTGATTTCAATGGAAAAATCATCTCCTCAGACGAGGTGCTTTTTTCTCTTAATGGTTTCGTCAATACGCAAAATTGTCGTTATTAGAGATATAAAAGGTGCCATTGTATTCAGAAAAACTCACTGTTTGATGCGGTTTATGGCGTTGCCGCGCCATATCTTTCGAGGCGATGATACAAAACCGTTACCGTCGATGGAAAACGCTGCTGAACCATGCTAGGCTAATTTCTGTGGCCGGAACTTGAGGCCATAGATATTAAAAACATGCGGTTCCAGCAGGATGCTGCTACGCTCGATTTGCCAAGGGAGAAGTTTATCGAGCGGATCGCGTCAAGATATGAATCTGTGAACTGGCCGCCACGGTCGTTTGATTTAGCATCCATGGATTTGTATTCTTTGGGGCTGCATGAAAGCCAACGTCAATACTGACAAGCCATAAACTTGCCGACGTTTGGAGGCGAACATACGTCCGGCTATCGCTGACATAAGGCCAATAACGTTGAACACAGTGATTAACAGTGGGGGCCATCGTGTGCGTTAGTGTGTTCAACGCCGTGTTGGACATTTGAGTGACTTTTGTTCAGAACTTAACTACACATGTGTTGAGTGGTTTATTTTTTTTCCATTTCCTGCCTGGTTCAGCAAGAGTAATCCAATTTCCAAATAAAGAGGCAGTCTCTGTTGCAGTTAATTATTTAAAAACTTATGCGTGTCGCTCTAGTGACGCATCTTCATAATTTCTACAAATTAACAGTAACGTTTGTATTACATGATGTTTTGATCACGAGCTAATCCAGTCCCAGCTAAGTAACAACTGACATAAAATTTATAACAGTACAAATTTCATTAGACAAAAGTGGAAACTGAATGGAGCGTAATCGCAGTCGACGAATATGCAATCGGAAGCAATGAAAGGTAAATAATTTTTTATAAAAATTCCTTATAAAACTGTTTACTGGAACGGATTTTCTTTATCTACGTGCACGAGGAACCTAACCGGGAGTTATTAGACAGTCACACTTACCAAAACATGGAGAAAACCGGTGTTTGGATAGGCTTGCGGTTAACAGGCGTACAGCACAATAATAATGAATAACTGCGGTATGCAGCATATTGGCTGCGAAAGCGAGCCGCGTACCGATCTAACGCGAATGAACAGGCGACTGAAGTGCCAAGTGATGGCGCTAGTTGTGTTCGGTACGTGACCATCGTTTACGTAGTGAAGGGTACTTAAAATAGTGGTACTTTAAAAGTACACTTCTGGCCATCAAAATTGCTACACCACGAAGATAACGTGCTACAGAAGCTAAATTTAAGCGACTGGAAGAAGATGCTGTGATATGCAAATGATTAGGTTTCCAGACGATTCACACAAGGTTGACGCCGGTGGCGACACCTACAACGTGCTAAATGAGGAGAGTTTCCAACCGATTTCTCTTACACAAACAGCAGTTGACCGGCGTTGCGTGGTGAAACGTTATTGTGATGCCCCGTGTAAGGAGGAGAAATGCGTACCATCACGTTTCCGACTTTGATAAAGGTCGGTTTGTAGCCTATCGCGATTGCGGTTTATCGTATCGCGACATTGCTGCTCGCGTTGGTCGAGATCCAATGGCTGTTAGCAGAATATGGAATCAGTGGGTTCAGGAGGGTAATACGGAACGCCGTGCTGGATCCCAACGGCCTCGTATAACTAGCAGTCGACATGAGAGGCATCTTATGCGCATGGCTGTAACATATCGTGGAGCCACGAATCGATCCCTGAGTCAACAGATGGGGACGTTTGCAAGACAACAACTATCTGCACGAACAGTTCGACGACGTTTGCAGCAGCATGGACTATCAGCTCGGAGACCATGGCTGCGGTTACCCTTGACGCTGCATCACAGACAGGAGCGCCTGCGATGGTGTACTCAACGACGAACCTGGGTGCACAAATGGCAAAACGTAATTTTTTCGGATGAATCCAGGTTCTGTTTACAGCATCATGATGGTCGCACCCGTGTTTGACGACATCACGGTAAACGCACATTGGTAGCATGTATTCGTCATCGCCATACTAGCGTATCACCCGGCGTGATGGTATGGGGTGCCATTGGTTGCATGTCTCGGTCACCTCTTGTTCGCATTGACGGCACTTTGAACAGCGGACGTTACATTTCAGATGTGTTACTACCCGTGGCTCTACCCTTCATTCGATCCCTGCGAAACCCTATATTTCAGCAGGATAATGCACGACTGCATGTTGGACGTCCTGTAAGGGCCTATCTGGATACAGATAATGTTGGACTGCTGCCCTGGCCAGCGCATTCTTCAGATCTCTCACTAATTGAAAACGTCTGGTCAATGGTGGCCGAGCAACTGGCTCGCCACAATACGCCTGTCGCTACTATTGATGAACTGTGGTATTGTGTTGAAGCTGCATGGGCAGCTGTACCTGTACAGGCCATCCAAGCTCTATTTGAGTCAATGCCCAGGCATATGAAGGCCGTTAGTACGGCCAGAGGTGGTTGTTCTTGGGAACTGATTTCACAGGATATATGCACCCAAAGTGTGTGAAAATGTAATCACATGTCAGTTCTAATATAATATATTTGTCCAATGAACACCCGTTTATCATCTGCATTTCTTCTTGGTGTAGCAATGTTAATGGCCAGTAGTGTAGTTAAAACAAATATGAAGTTGAAAATCAAAAGAGGAAACACAAGTTCATAGTAGCGCATGACATACAGCAATCCTGATGGTCGTTTCTTAGCCGTAGAGGAACCAGCTAGTGAAATTTTTGTAAGGAATGTAAATTTATTTTTGGAATATTGGACAGTCCGCATTGATAGACCAAGAAACAGGGCAGCTTCATTCACGGTGTGTCCATGGATACGTCCTGACACGAGCAGACACGACCGCCTGGTAGCAGTTGCAGCTCTCCAAGGTGACCAGTGTGCTCCTTTAAATGAGTGACTATAACATCTGGTGAGCTAGCACTAAGAGCAAACAAGACTAGAGAGTGCAGCTGAGCGGTCACTAACCGTGGTGAGGTTCCAGTCCAGGTGCGTGCGGATGGGCGTGACGGCGAAGGCGGGCACGTGCGAGATGGTGGGGTCCTCGGGCCCCGCCTCGAGCAGCAGCACCGTGGCGCCGCTCTCGGAGAGTCGCGCGGCAGCCGTGCTGCCCGCCGGCCCACTGCCCACCACGATGAAGTCGAAGGCGCGGCCGGTCGGCAGCTGCGCCGAGTCTCGGCCGACGCGGCCACACGCGTCCGACACGTCGCAGCGTGCCTGCAGCAGCGCCTGCAGCGCCAGCATGAACGCCGACGCGCCGCCGCCGCACGCGCCCGACAGCAGCGGCGTGTCGCCGAAGTCGCAGCTCCTGCACTGCGCCGACATCGCCGAGCGCGACCTGCACAGCAGCACGCGCTGTCAGGGTCTGACGGCGGCGGCGAGTACAAAAGGTATAAAAGGGTAGTGCATTTGCAGAGCTGTCTTTCCACTCAGGTGATTTATGCGAAAAGGTTTCCATCGTGACGGGAACTAACAGACTTTGAACGCCGAATGGTACTTGGAGCTAGACAAACGGGACATTCCATTTCGGAAATCGTTATTAAGTTGAGTAATCCGAGATCCACAGTGTCCAGAGTATGCCGAGAATACCAAATTTTAGGCATTATCCCTCACCACCGGCATCGTACTGGCCGACGGCCTTCACTTAACGACCGACAGCGGTGTCGCCTGTTGTCAGTGCTGATACACGAGCAACACTGCTTGAAATAACGGTCGAAAGCCATATGGGACTCACGACGAACGAATTAGCTAGGAAACTAAGATGAAATTCGGCGTTATTGGAGTTGGAGTGATATGTGACCCCTGATACGTTGAGATACGACTCTGACAGTTTACACTGTGTCTGACCATCTGCGTCCATTCATGTCCGTTGTGCATTCCGACGAACTTGAGCAATCCCAGCAGGGCAATGGGACACCCCACACGTCCAGAAAGGCTATAGAGTGTCTCCAGGAACACTCTTCTGAATTTAAACACTTACGCTAGGTACCAAATTCCCCAGACATGACCATTATTGATCTGAGATGCCTTGCAACGTACTGTTGAGTAGAGATCTTCACCCACTCGCACTCTTATGGATTTATGGATAGCCCCGCAGAATTCGTGGTGTCAGTTCCCTCCAGCACTACTTTAGACATTAGTCGAGTCCATGCCACGTGGTGCGGCGCATCTGCGTGCTCGCTTGGGCCGTACACGATATTAGTCAGGTTTACCATTTTCTTTGGCGCTTCAGTTTAAGAACGAATCCGCAAAATTACAGACCAATACGCTTAACTTCGGTTTGCTGCAGAATCTTCGAGCATATTCTCAGTTCGAATATATTAAACTTTCTTGAGACTGAGAGGCTTATGTACGCGAACTGGCATGATTTGAGAAAGCATCGCTTGTACGAATCTCAGCTTGGCCTTTTCTCACATGATACCCTGCGAACCATGGATGAAGCGTAACGGGCAGATTCTATGTTACAAAATTTCCGAAAATCATTTTACGCGTTGCCCCACTACAGACTGTCGGCGAAGGTATGAGCATTCGGAAAAGGTTCCCAGATATGTGACTGGCTCAGAGACTTCTTAAGGAACAGAACCAGCATGTCTTCCTCGGCAACGAGTGCTCATCAGAGAAAAGTGTATCGGTAGTAGGGCCCCAGAAAAATGCGATACATCCGCTGTTCTTTTATGTATACATAAATGACCTGACGGACAGGTGAGCAAACGGAATGTCTTCAGCATCTTTGCCCTTAGGAGTCCTGTCATCAGTATGTAGCAGCCGGTGTATTTTAGTTCTGTACTGTTCACGTAATTCTTAGTTATGGTATTCATTTCTGGGGAACATACGCACAAAATATTTACACAATGTTCAGATTAGAGAAAGGGTCCATAATAATAACAACAAAAAAATACACTCCTGGAAATTGAAATAAGAACACCGTGAATTCATTGTCCCAGGAAGGGGAAACTTTATTGGCACATTCCTGGGGTCAGATACATCACATGATCACACTGACAGAACCACAGGCACATAGACACAGGCAACAGAGCATGCACAATGTCGGCACTAGTACAGTGTATATCCACCTTTCGCAGCAATGCAGGCTGCTATTCTCCCATGGAGACGATCGTAGAGATGCTGGATGTAGTCCTGTGGAACGGCTTGCCATGCCATTTCCACCTGGCGCCTCAGTTGGACCAGCGTTCGTGCTGGACGTGCAGACCGCGTGAGACGACGCTTCATCCAGTCCCAAACATGCTCAATGGGGGACAGATCCGGAGATCTTGCTGGCCAGGGTAGTTGACTTACACCTTCTAGAGCACGTTGGGTGGCACGGGATACATGCGGACGTGCATTGTCCTGTTGGAACAGCAAGTTCCCTTGCCGGTCTAGGAATGGTAGAACGATGGGTTCGATGACGGTTTGGATGTACTGTGCACTATTCAGTGTCCCCTCGACGATCACCAGTGGTGTACGGCCAGTGTAGGAGATCGCTCCCCACACCATGATGCCGGGTGTTGGCCCTGTGTGCCTCGGTCGTATGCAGTCCTGATTGTGGCGCTCACCTGCACGGCGCCAAACACGCATACGACCATCATTGGCACCAAGGCAGAAGCGACTCTCATCGCTGAAGACGACACGTCTCCATTCGTCCCTCCATTCACGCCTGTCGCGACACAACTGGATGCGGGCTGCACGATGTTGGGGCGTGAGCGGAAGACGGCCTAACGGTGTGCGGGACCGTAGCCCAGCGTCATGGAGACGGTTGCGAATGGTCCTCGCCGATACGCCAGGAGCAACAGTGTCCCTAATTTGCTGGGAAGTGGCGGTGCGGTCCCCTACGGCACTGCGTAGGATCCTACGGTCTTGGCGTGCATCCGTGCGTCGCTGCGGTCCGGTCTCAGGTCGATGGGCACGTGCACCTTCCGCCGACCACTGGCGACAACATCGATGTACTGTGGAGACCTCACGCCCCACGTGTTGAGCAATTCGACGGTACGTCCACCCGGCCTCCCGCATGCCCACTATACGCCCTCGCTCAAAGTCCGTCAACTGCACATACGGTTCACGTCCACACTGTCGCGGCATGCTACCAGTGTTAAAGACTGCGATGGAGCTCCGTATGCCACGGCAAACTGGCTGACACTGACGGCGGCGGTGCACAAATGCTGCGCAGCTAGCGCCATTCGACGGCCAACACCGCGGTTCCTGGTGTGTTCGCTGTGCCGTGCATGTGATCATTGCTTGTACAGCCCTCTCGCAGTGTCCGGAGCAAGTATGGTGGGTCTGACACACCGGTGTCAATGTGTTCTTTTTTCCATTTCCAGGAGTGTAGTAATCGGGCACACAGTGATGACTGTTAAAGCCATAAATTGAGTATCTTTGCCAATCAGTTATGCACATAAAAAAAACATTGAAAATTACTGCAGGAACAACTCTGTCCATGATCAAGGAACAAGATCTGCAATGAACTTACATTTTCCAGGAAAATTTACACAAAGCTCAAAATAGCTTTTTCTACGAAAGAATAAAACAGATAGATTAGCCGAGAAGAGTAAAGCAATTACTAAAACGAACTTATTTTAAAAATACAGTTAAAACGCGCTTGTTAATACACTATACGCAGTGAAGGATTATTTGGATAACATAGCGTATGAATTTGGTAAAAATATAACACACGCAAATAATTCTAAAAATATAGCTATCTACCATTTCACGTACCAGCGGCTCTACCGCAGTGGAGACACCGGTTCGCGTGAGATTACCGAAGCTAATCGCTGTCGGGCTTGACTAGCACTTGCATGTGAGACCGGGTCTACCAAGCGCTGCTCACGCTGGGGTGCACGCAACTTCTCTGAGACGAATTGAGGTGCTACATGACTGAGAAGTAACGGCTCCAGTCATGAAAGCTAGCAACGGCCGGAGACCTGTGTGCTGACCATGTGTCCCTCCATATCCGCATACAGTGACGCCCAGCCGCGCGGAGTGGCCGCCCGGTTCGAGGCGCAATGTAACGGATCGTTAGGCCCCTCCCGCCGGAGGTTCGAGTCCTCCCTCGGGCATGGGTGTGTGTGTTGTTCTTAGCATAAGTCAGTTTAAGTAGTGTGTAAGTCTAGGGACTGATGACCTCAGCAGTTCGGTCCCTTATAAATTCAACAAAATTTGAACATTTGACGCCTATCGGCTGAGGATGAGATGGCGGTAGATCGGCTCCATTGGGCCTTCTGAAGTGTTGGGAGAGAATTATTGGGTTATCGTTTCACACAATACTTTCTACCGTATTTTTTCTTATCTTTCTCGTTTTAGATTCTGGGAAACCTTACTCTCTAAGCTCTGCGATATATGATACTATAACCTCATACACTTTCTGAGTTTAACGTCACACTCGTTATACTGACTCACTTTTTCAACTTAGCAAAGAGCAAACTGCGACGGATTAAATGAGTGCCAAACATCGTCGCAATAGTTCTGATGTCAGTTGATAGTATATTTAGTCTTACACCTGTACCTGTACAGAAAACTGGAATAGAGATGAACTTAAACATCATTTCCGCCTTTTTTATTGCTCATAAAAACCACACATTGTATGTTGTACGACCACACAGCGAAAACGTTAGAGGTTGTGGTCCAGATTGCTGTACACATCACTACGTCCAGTAACCAGTATCACATCCTCCTGCATTGATGCATGCCTGTATTCGTCGCTGCATACTATACACAAGCTCATCAAGGCACTGTTGGTCCAGATTGGTCGAATCTTCAACGGCGATTAGGCGTCGACCCCTCAGAGTGCTTGGTGGGTCACGTCGTCCATAAACATCCCGTTTCAGTCTATCCCAGGCATATTCGACAGCGTTCATGTCTGGAGAACATGCTGGCCACTCTAGTCGAGCGATGTCGTTATCCTGAAGGTCGTCATTCACAAGATGTGTACTGTGGGGGCGTAATTGACCTCCATGAAGACGAATGCCTCGCCAATATGCTGCCGATATGGTTGCAGTATCGGTCGGAGGATGGCATTCACGTATCGTACAGCCGTTACGGCGCCTTCCATGACCAGCAGTGTCGTACGTCGGCCGCACATATTTCCACCCCAAAAAAGCGGGGAACCTCCACCTAGCTGCATTCGCTGGGCAGTGTGTCTAAGACGTTCAGACTGACCGGGTTGCCTCCAAACAAGTCTCCGACGATTGTCTGGTTGAAGCGATATGCGACACTCATCGGTGAAGAGAACGTGATGCCAGTCCTGAGCGGTCCATTCGGAATGTTGTTGAGTCCATATGTACCGCGCAGCATAGTGTCGTGGTTGCAAAGCTGGACCTCGCCATGGACGTCGGGAGTGAAGTTGCGTATCATGCAGCCTATTGCGCACAGTTATAGTCGTAATACGACGTCCTGTGGCTGCACGGAAAGCATTATTCAACATGGCAGCGTTGTTCTCAGGGTTCTTCCGAGCCATAATCCGTAGGTAGCGGTCATCCACTGCAATAGTACCCCTTGGGCGGCCTGAGCGAGGCGAGGCATGTCATCGACAGTTCCTTCTCTGTGTATCTCCTCCATGTTCGAACAACATTGCTTTGGTTGACTCCGGGAGGCCTGGACACTTCACTTGTTTAGAGACCTTCCTGGCACAAAGTAACAATGCGGACGCGATCGAACCGCTGCGTTGACCCTCTAGGCATGATTGAAGTACAGACAACATTAGCCGTGGAATGACTGGAAGTGATCGGCTGTCGGACCCCCTCCGTCTAATAGGCGCTGCTCATGCATGATTGTTTACATTTTTGGGCGGGTTTAGTGACATCTCTGAACAGTCAAAGGGACTGTGTCTGTGATACAATATCAACAGTCAACGTCTATCTTCAGGAGTTCTGGGAAGCGAGGTGATGCAAAACTTTTTTATGTGTGTTTATTACGAAGTAGTGTGCGCATAACGTTGTGTAATGTGTACAGTGGGTTGTTGTGAGAAACGAAGAACAGTGCAGCACCTTTTTAGGTTGTTAAGTAACTTCTTAGGAAAGAGTATTATACACTAGGGATAAACCGAATGAGATAGCACCTTTTTAAGTAGAATGGCATTATATTCGGAAGGATGGATGGTCCAGTCTTCATCCGGCCTTCCTGATTAAATTGTCCATGTCTTCCCTAAATTAGTCCAGGCAAATGCCAGAACGGTTACCATTACTGATACATGTCCAAGGCCGATTACCTGTGCCGCAATTCACAAACTAGACTTTTAAGTACGTGAATCGGTACGGTATGTATACATAAATTATGGTACTGTTTTGTTCTACTACTACCGCTACCACTACTACTAGTAGTAGTAGTGGTGGTGGTGGTGGTGGTGGTGGTGCTGGTCGTGATATTAGTGGTAGTAATACTCCACACAAACGGAGCTGAGACGAATAGGGACTCATTAGAGCTACAATACAGGCTACAAACAGGGAACTCTACTGACATAAGTGACTTTGACAAAGGGTAGACCCATATCGCCCGACACCATGGAACGATCATCTTGGAAACGACGAAGCTGGTTGGCTGATCACGTGCTGTTGTCATGAGACTCTATGTACAACTGTCGAAGAAGGGTTAAAGCACAAGTAGGCGACTCATCACGCAACGTGGAAGTCGAAGGCTTAACCTCCCCGTAGCGCACGGCTCGCTGTGCTCTGTTACGGGTAGGGTAACAATGATGGCGCAGGCACAAGTGTCTCAGAGCACATTTTTGAACTTGGGGCTCCACAGGAGAATACCCTATGTGTTCCCACTTTGACTCAACGGTATCGTCAGTTAAATTTTAAGTGAGCATGGGATCATAGAGACCGGACCGTGGATAAACGGATAGGTGTAGTGTGAACGGATTAATTGTTTTTTGTTTCAGTAGGTCAATAGCCGTGTCCAGATACGCCGTCACCCAGTGGAACGTTCACAGGAATCAAGCGTTTACGTTTGGAGGACTACCAGTATACGAACATTACCTGAAAATAAATGTAAACGTGACACCACTCAAGGATTAAGCCTTAGCCCTGGCTCCTGCCTTCATAGCAGTAAGAGGAGCGATCTAAGATCATGGTACGAGTAATCAGCATGTCGCTAGTATCTCAAGTCGTTACTGCCAGTAGGTGAGTCCTGATGAGGTCACAGCCTCTTTAGTCAAGCATCTCCTCATTTGGCCTCTCAAGGGGTGAGTGGACTTGTTCCAAACCTCTCTACCTCAGAAAAATCTGAGAAGGTACCGAGAATCGAAGGTTAAATTTTTTTCTGTAGCTTATTGCAGTAGTAACCACTCAAAAAGTTGTGAATCAACAAAAAGAAAATACGGAAACATCGCACCTCCATTCAAATAAAGCACAATAATTATTATCTATTTTTAGTATCATTCTAAAATTGATAGCAGCTGTCGAACTGTCTTTCACATGTGGGTCCACATTTTCATCTTTTGGTGAAGGAAAGTAATTAAATGTTAATCACTTGAAATAACACATCTCATACATTGTTTCACGCAGGGAGTGTGGTAGTTCCACATATTGCAGCAATCCACACGGATGCGGATTTTATCGAAACGCAGTTTGTCTTTCACAGTGACCCTGTAGAATGTGGGTTGACGTCATAATTCATGGGAATATTATCGACTTTCATTATTATTCTTCCAAGACGTTTTCTTGCATTTGTTTTCGTGTGATACTCTTCGGCGTCGCCCAACGCTAAGTTAACGTACTCATCGAATACAGCCTTCTATGTAAAGAGACACGTTCTCAGACAGCCATATTTGTAGTCAAGATCGGTTTTGCGAACATCTAACGATAAGTCTGGTGGGCTGCACCACCACCATCTAAACTTTTTGAGGACCTTTGCACATTTTCGCAAGAAGGGAACACCACACCACCACAAACATGAAACGTGTAACGAAGGAATACGGTTACGAAGGCGGCTTATTACCTTAAAATTATTAATAATCTCTGCGTCTATCCTTCCAAACATAAAGAACAAATTTTTTTAACCATATCAAGTCATAAGAAATGAAGTGACTGTTCCATTTTTTCCATTTTTGTATGCTAACTTTAGATCAATTATTGAACTACGGAAATTGATCATCCTTGCGTACAGTGCTCGTATAAGGTAAGAGAAAAATCAGTTCTTCATGTTTATTAACTAACAAATGGTTCAAATGGCTCTGAGCACTACGGGACTTTAGCCGAACTTCTGAGGTCATCAGTCTCCTAGAACTTAGATCTACTAAACCTAACTAACCTAAGGACATCACACACATCCATACCCGAGGGAGGATTCGAACCTGCGACCGTAGCGGTCGCACGGTTCCCGACTGTAGCGCCTAGAACCGCTCGGCCACCTCGGCCAGCCATTGACTAAGATCTAGCGTTAGCGGGAGAATGCAGATCTTTATCGCCCTCCCCTGGACACTATACACTAAGGTGACAAAAGTCATAGGATAACGGTATGCACATATAGAGGGTGTTACAAAAAGGTACGGCCAAACTTTCAGGAAACATTCCTCACACACAAATAAAGAAAAGATGTTATGTGGACATGTGTCCGGAAGCGCTTAAATTCCATGTTAGAGCTAATTTTAGCTTCGTCAGTATGTACTGTACTTCCTCGAAGTAATGTTGACTTTGGTGGTGTTGACATGCGACTCATTGCTCTACAGTACTAGCATCAAGCACATCAGTACGTAGCATCAACAGGTTAGTCTTCATCACGAACGTGGTTTTGCAATCAGTGCAATGTTAAAAATGCGGAGTTGGCAGATGCCCATTTGATGTATGGATTAGCACGGGGCAATAGCCGTGGCGCGGTACGTTTGTATCGAGACAGATTTTCAGATCGAAGGTGTCCCGACAGGAAGACGTTCGAAGCAATTGATAGGCGTCTTAGGGGGCACGGAACATTCCAGCCTATGACTCGCGACTGGGGAAGGCCTAGAACGACGAGGCAATTCTTCGTGCAGTTGACGATAACCCTAGTGTCAGCGTCAGAGAAGTTGCTGCTGTACAAGATAACGTTGACCACGTCACTGTATGGAAAGTGCTACGGGAGAACCAGTTGTTTCCGTACCATGTACAGCGTGTGCAGGCACTATCAACAGCTGATTGGCCTCCACGGGTACACTTCTGCGAATGGTTCATCCAACAATGTGTCAATCCTCATTTCAATGCAAATGTTCTCTTTACGGATGAGGCTTCATTCCAACGTGATCAAATTGTAAATTTTCACAATCAACATGTGTGGGCCGACGAGAATCCGCACGCAATTGTGCAATCACGTCATCAACACAGATTTTCTGTGAACGTTTGCGCAGGCATTGTTGGTGATGTCTTGATTGGGCCCCAATGTTCTTCCACCTACGCTCAATGGAGCACGTTATCATGATTTCATACGGGATACTCTACCTGTGCTGCTAGAACATGTGCCTTTACAAGTACGACACAACATGTGGTTCATGCACGATGGAGTTCCTGCACATTTCAGTCGAAGTGGTCGTACGCTTCTCAACAACAGTTTCGGTGACCGACGGATTGGTAGACGTGGACCAATTCCATGGCCTCCACGCTCTTCTGACCTCAACCCTCTTGACTTTCATTTATGGGGGCATTTGAAAGCTCTTGTCTACACAACCCCGGTACCAAATGTAGAGACTCTTCGTGGTCGTATTGTGGACGGCTGTGATACAATACGCCATTCTCCAGGGCTGCATTAGCGCATCAGGGATTCCATGCGACGGAGGGTGGATGAATGTAACCTCGCTAACGGAGGGCATTTCGAACATTTCCTGTAACACTGTGTTTGAAGTCACGCTGGTACGTTCTGTTGCTGTGTGTTTCCATTCCATGATTAATGTGATTTGAAGAGAAGTAATAAAATGAGCTCTAACATGGAAAGTAAGCGTTTCCGGACACATGTCCACATAACGTATTTTCTTTATTTGTGTGTGAGGAATGTTTCCTGAAAGTTTGGCCGTACCTTTTTGTAACACCCTGTATAGATGGCGATAGTATCGTGTGTATAAAGGTATTAAAGGGCAGTGCATTGGCAGAGCTGTCATTTGTACTCAGGTGGTTCATGTGAAAAGGTTTCAGACGTGATTATGGCTACACGACGGGAATTAACAGACTCTGAACGCGGAATGGTAGTTCGAGGTATAAGCATGGGGCATTTCATTTCGGAAACCGTTGAGGAATTCAGTATTTCGAGATCAACAGTGTCAAGAATTTGCCGAGAAGTCCAAATTTCAGGCATTACCTCTCACGACGGAGAACGCAGTGGGCGACGGCCCTTACTCAACAACCGAGAGCAGCGCCGTTTGCGTAGAGTTGTCAGTGCTAACAGACAAGCAACTCTTTTTGAAATAACCTCAGAAATCAATGTGGGACGTACGACGAACGTACCCGTTAGGACAGTGCGAAGAAATTCGGTGTTATTGGGCTATGGCAGTAGACGACCGAAACGAGTGCCTTTGCTAAGAACACGACATCGCTTGCACCTCCTCTCCTGCGCTCGTAACCACATCAGTTGGACCCAAGACAGATGGAAACCCGTGGCCTGGTCAGATGAGCAGAGATTTCAGTTGGAAGGTGGTGATGGTAGAATTCGAGTGTCGCGCAGAGCCTACTAAGCCGTAGACCCAAATTTTCAACAAGACACTGTGCATGCGGGTAATGGCTCCATAATGGTGTGGGCTGTGTTTACATGAAATGCAGTGGATCATTTGGTCCAATTGAACCGGTCATTGATTCGAAATGGCTATGTTTGGCTACATGGAAATTATGTTTGGTTACTTGGAGACCTTTTACAGCCATTCGTGGACTTCATGTTCCCATGGCAAAGCGACATGTCACCTGAGCACAATTGTTCAAGATTGGCCTGAAGAACATTCTGGACAGTTCGAGCGAATAGTTTGGCCACCCAGATAGCACGACGTGAATCCCATAGAACGTTTATTTGACATAATCCGGAGTTCAGTTCTTGCACAAATTCCTGCTCCTCCAACACGCAAATATGGTCGGCTATAGACGCAGCATGGCTCAATATTTCTGTAGGGAACTTCCAACGACTTGTTGAGTCCATGCCACCTCGAGTTGCTGCACTACGGCGGGAGAAAGGAGATCCGACATGGTGTTAGGAGGTATCGCATGACTTTTTTGTCACGTTAGTGTAATTTTTTGCCAATGCATTGAACTCATAAGAAACTGAGTGATTGTTCCATTTCTGTTGCCGGCCGGTGTGACCGAGCGGTTCTAGGCGCTTCAGTCTCGAACCACGAGACCGTTACAGTCGCAGGTTCGAATCATGCCTCGGACATGGATGTGTTTGATGTCCTTAGGTTAGTTAGGTTTAAGTAGTTCTATGTTCTAGGTGACTGATGACCTCGGATGTTGAGTCCCATATTGCTCAGAGCCATTTGAGCCATTTCTCTCCATTTCTGTATGCTAGCTTTCAAGAAACATTTAACCGGGGAATGAGTGATCCTTGTGCGCAGTATCTGTGCAACGTGAGAGCAAAACCCGTACATTGTTATAAAATAAGATTTAGGGAGGGTATAGCACTTTAACGCCCACTTAATGCACACTACATTACTCTTTCACAAGCAAGACGTTTCGAACAAGTATTTGTAATATATCCTTCGATCTTTGTGACTACCTATTCTGTCTTTTGACCAGCTGGGCAGATGAAAAGATTTCACGTCAGTCAGTGGTCGTACGATTCTACTTGGGACAGGCGAGCGAGTGCGTATTATGAAACTGGGGCGTGCAGAATGGTTTCCGCCAGGGGCGGGGCCCGTGTAATGTTCTGAGTAGAGTCTGCGCTTTAATTACTGCAGCGAGGCGTCGGCCGCGGCTCCCCCAGCTGCAGCTGCATCGGCACAATGCAGCCGCCACGTGCACCCGCCCCACGGCCGCTGAATGCAACCGAACACAACCCGCCGCTGCAGCGCCTCGCCGCCCCACTCACAGCGCGACCAGCGCACGGCGTCTGAGCGGCCCGGCGGACAATGTGGCTCGCTAAACAACTCACGGCAAATTTGTGCTTTCGAAAGAATCTCTCCGAGTTTTTCACGCTTATCTGGTAATTTGACAACTAAATACAGCCCGTCACAGTGAAAATCTGCCACTTCTCCCCACTGCTCGGTAATGACCTTGCCAGATGCAGAGGGTGAGCGAGCTGAGACAAGTCGCCCCAACTATACCAGAGGTAAGCTGTAGGGGACATTGTAGGGGACATCTACATCTGCATTACTGCTCTGAAATTCTCACTTAATTCTGTGGCAGAAAACCCAAAGAGATTTTGGTCGTACATAAAGGACACCAGTGGCAAGACGCAATCAATACCTTCGCTGCACGATAATAACGGTGAAGTCACTGATGACAGTGCCACTAAAGCGGAGTTATTAAAGACGGTTTTCCGAAGCTCATTCACCAAAGAAGACGAAGTAAATATTCCAGACATCCAATCAAGAGCAACTGCCAAGATGAGAAACAATGAAGTAGATATCCTCGGTGTAGCAAAGCAGCTTAAATTACTAAAACCAAGGCCTCCGGTCCAGACTGTATACCAGCCATGTTCCTTTCAGACTATGCTGATACAACAGCTCCATATTTAGCAGTTATACACAACCGCTCGTTCACAGAAGGATCCGTACCTAAAGACTGGAAAATTGCTCAAGTCACACCAATACCCAAAAAGGGAAATAGCAGTAATCCACTGAATTACAGGTCCGGATCACTAACGTCGATTTGCAGTAGGGTTTTGGAACATATACTGTATTCAAACATTATGAATTACCTCGAAGAAAATGATTTATTGACACAGTCAGCACGGATTCAGAAAATATAGTTGTTGTGAAACACAACTAGCTCTTTACAATCATGAAGTAATGAGTGCTATCGGCGAGGGATGTCAAATTGATTCCGTATTTTTAGATCTCCAGAAAGCTTTCGACACCGTTCCTCACAAGCGTCTTCTAACCAAATTGCGTGCCTGTGGAATATCGCCTCAGTTGTGCGAATGGATTCGTGATTACCTGTCAGAAAGCTCACAGTTCGTAGTAATAGACGAAAAGTCATCCAGTAAAACAGAAGTAATATCCGGAGTTCCCCAAGGAAGTGTTACAAGACCTCTATTGTTCCTGATCTATATTAACGACGTAGGAGACAATCTGAGTAGCCCTGTTAGATTGTTTGCAAATAATGCTATCATTCACCGTCTTGTAAAGTCATCACATGGCCAAAGAAAAATGCAAAATGATTTAGATAAGATATCTGTATGGTGCAAAAAGTGGAAATTGACCCTGAATAAAGAAAAGTGTGAATTTATTCACATGACTGCTGAAAGCAATCCACTAATTTCGATTACGCTATAAGTCACACAAATCTAAGGGCTGTAAATTCAACAAAATACTTATGGGTTTACAATTACAAATAACCTAAATTGGGACGATCACATAGATAATGTAGTGGGTAGAGCAAACCAAAGACTTCTATTCATTGGCAGAACACTTAGAAGGTACAATAGGCCTTTTAAAGAGACTGCTTACACTACACTTGTCATCCCTATTCTGGAGTATTGCTGTGCGGCTTGGGATCCGCATCAGGTGGGACTGACGAACGACATCGAGAAAGTTCAGCGAAAGGCGGCTCGTTTTGTATTATCGCGAAATAGGGAAGATAGTGCCACAGACATGATACGTGATCTGTAGTAGCAATCATTAAAACAAAGGCGTTTTTCATTGCGACGGTATCTTCTCATGAAATATCAATCACCAGTTTTCTCCTCCGATTGCGAAAACATTCTGTTGGCACCCACCTGCATAGGGAGAAATGATCATCACGATAAAATAAGTGAAATCAGGGCTCGCACAGAAAAATTTAAGTGCTCTTTTCTCCCACGCGCCTTTCGAGAGTGGAACGGTAGAGAGACAGCTTGGAGGTGGTTCATTAAACCCTTTGCCACGCATTTTATTGTGAATAGCAGAATAATCACGTAGATGTAGATGTAGACGAAGTGCCTGGCAGAGTGTTCACTGAACCATCGCAGATTATTTCTCTACTGTTCCACTCACGAATAGCAAAAGGGAAAGACGAACAGTTAAATCTTTCCCTACGATCTCAGATGTCTCTTATTTTGTAACGATGGCTAGTTCTCCCTATGTGTATGGGAGTGAACAAAATGTTTTCGCTCTCAGAGGAGAAAGTTCGAAATTTCATGGAGATATCTCGCTACAACGAGAAACGCAGTTATGAAACATCCTGACGGATTAAATCTGTGTGACGGATCGAGACTCGAACTAGGAAGCCTTGCCTTTTGCGGGCAAGTGCTCTGCAATCTTTCTTTTTATGTCATTTTGTTCGTTAATGTTCGTTGTATTTTCTCGGGAGACACCCTTGACGCTTGTTGTTACATTAACTCTTTCTTTATTTTTTCTTTTCTTCAAGCACGACTCACGACCCGTCTTCACAGCTTCAATTCTGCCAGTGTCTCTTTTCCTACCTTCCAAACTTCACAGACGGTAGGAGACGAGATACTGGCAGAATTGAAGTTGTGAGGACGGGTTATAAGTCGTGCTTGGGTAGCTCACGAAAGGCAAAGATCCCGAATTCGAGTCTCGGTCCGACACACAGTTTTAATCTGCCAGGAAGTTTCATATCAGTGCACACTCCGCTGCAGAGTGAAAATCGCATTCGTGAAACGCAGCTGTTTTAATTACTGCCGCCCCACCTCGCGTATCATATCCGTGGAACTTCTTGCCTTTCTCGCGTCAGTAAAAGAAGTTGCCCTTCTTTGAACATTTTCGATATCATACGTCAATCCAATCCAGTAAATGAACCCATCACCGCGCAGCAATACTCCAAAAGAGGACCGTTAAGTGTAATATAGGGAGGCCCTTTAGTATTTTCTTTGCATCTTCTACGTGTTCTGCCAATAAAACGCAGTCTTTGGTTTGCCTTCCTCCAATTTAAGCTGTTTTTAATTGTAATTCCCAGATATTTACATGAATCGACAATCTTTAAATTATTATGATTTATCGTGTATGAGAAATGTAACGGATTCCTTTTAGTACTCACGCGAATAACCTCACTACTTTTCATTGTTTACATTATCAATTTTAGCACCATACAGATATCTTGTTCAAATCACTTTTCAATTCTTTGTGATCTCCTGAAGGTTTTACTGGACGGGCAACGACAGCGTCTTGTGCAAAACATCTGAGAGACTTGTCCAAATTGTGTTCTAAATCGTATACATAGATTAGGAACGGCAGGGGGCCTATACCACTTCCTTGGGAAATGCAAGATATAACTTGCGTTAAATTCGATGACCTTATATCAGTAACCGTGACTTTTACGATAAGAAATCACGAAGGACAGTCGCACAACAGCACGGAATATGATTAGAAGCCGCTTGTGAGGAACGGTGTCAAAATACAGAACCAATATGAGATTCCCTGCCCCTAGCACTTATTTCTTCGTGTGAATAAAAAGCAAGTTACCTTGTACAGGGACAACGTTTTCCAAAAATGGTTCAAATGGCTCTGAGCGCTATGGGACTTAACTGCTGAGGTCATCAATCCCCTAGAACTTAGAACTACTTAAACCTAACTAACCTAAGGACATCACACACGTCCATGCCCGAGGCAGGATTCGAACCTGCGACCGTAGCGGTCACGCGGTTCCAGACTGTAGCGCCTAGAACCGCTCGGCCACCCCGGCCGGCGACAACGTTTTTTGAATCCGTACTGACTACATAACCATTTGCAGCTGACGACATCTGAGACCGGCACATTTTTAATGGAGGAAGACATTAGTTCTGTGGTATTAATAACAGCCTTCCAACAGGACTTCAGCAGCTTAATGGTAACAAGATAACAGCTCCGCTAACACGGTCCCGCTGTTTGCGGAAGTGGTCCCACAGACGTGTTCCATTTGTACCAAATAAAAGCTATCCTTAGGTACGGTTCCGTCGCTATTAATATGACTCTTATGTGAAGTGATGAAAATTTGATCTCTGACATATCATAAATTCTATTAACCGATTCCAGATTGACAGTACTGCAAGGTTGAGAATTTAATCTGCGCTTATTGCAATACAGGTCAGCGATATACGGCATTTCATGCCTTCCGGAATCGTTGGATTTGTAGAACTCTTAATCTTCGTCATACGTGGAGCTGCAGAAGTGGTAACTCTGCTACGTGTGCAGACCGTTTTATGTTTCTCGTCACGACCGATTCAACAATCATCAAATGTTCTGTTAAGATCTATCGATAATGACCTGTGTGGAATGGGAGGGCACCTGCCTTGAGTAAAGACGTGATTCTTCAAAAACCCGAACCACACGTTGACATACCAAAAATCATTGTTTATCCCCTTCTCTCAACCAGCGTACTTTTTCAGCTGACCGAAGGTGTGTGCTCTTCTTCTTTTTCTGATGCCCTTGTCCCGCATCGGCCCAGGATCTGCATGGTTATAAACGGATTTGGCATGATTAACTCAACGGATGGCCGGTTGCCTTTCCTGTCGTCACCCAGTTACCACGCCGGACGGAACATGTGTACCCTAGCTATATACAGCTCTGTTATTCACGTTAAAGTGAGCGGAAGTTTTTCTGAATGGGTACCAGCCCCGTCTCTGTCAAGTGGGACGTGAGAAACTGTCTAAAATCCACGTCCAGGCTGGCCGACATACCGACCCTCGCTCTGAAACCGTCGGGAGGATTCGATCCGGGGCGGCGCACCTCTCCGTCCCGGAAGCGGCTCTTGCTCGCACGGCTGTCTGGGCTGACTTGAGGGCAATATTACTGAAACAGAAAGAGAAGAGGAAGCAGCTGACGACGAGGTGGGATGTATGATACTGCAAATAGGGCTTCACAGAGCACTGAAAGACCTAAGTGGAAACAAATCTCACAGAGTAGACTACATAGCCCCAGAATTATTGACACGTTTGGGAAAGCCAGACCTGACAAAACTCTTCCACGTGGTGTGCAAGATATGGTCATGAGACAGGCATAGTACCCTCAGATTTTCCACAGAGTGAAATAATTCCAATTCCAGAGAAATCAGGTGCTGAAACGTGTGAATACGACCGTTTGATCTGTTTGATAATTCATGGCTACAAAACGTCGAACGAATTATTTACGGAAGAATCAAAAAATTTGCAGAAGCTGACTTTGGGGAAGATCAGTTTAGCTTCCGTCGAAATGTACGAACAAGCGAGGTAATACGGACCCTACGTTTTATCTTAGAAGATTGCTTGAAGAAAGGGAAACCTAGATTTAGGCCATTTGTAGATTCAGAGAAAACTTTTGATAGCGTTGACAGGAAAACGCGCTTTGAAATTTTGAAGGTACAAGCGGTAAAATAATAGTGAGCGACAGATTATTTACCACCCGTACCGAAGCCAGACTGCACATATAATAGTGGAAGGAGAAAAACACGGAAGCAGTGGTTGGGAATGGAGCGAGACAGGATTGTAGACTATACCCGAAGTCAACATATGACATAAAATCATAATACGAATCCGCGAAGGAAAATAGCGTAGCTTAATATGAAGTTCTGCCTTGATGTTTTGCACTAGCGTGCAGCGCTTTTTCGACACAGGAGTCTGACGCAGATTCTGTGTATCAACGTCCTTTTAACTTAATATAGTGATGGCTCCAGACGAAACTCGAAGCTTTTTAGTCTGTGAAAATATAGGCGATCGAGAGGTAACTTACGTTAAGTAATGCTTCAAAAGATGTTAAAAAACAAGTGTTTTCATATTAGGCTACGTGGAATTACCTCATGAAAACCATTCCCAAAAAAACCTAAAATCTCAGTCGATCAGAGATGAATAGAGCGCTTACAATTCTTATTTGCTAAAGAGCGGCAAATTCAATAGAATTGTATCACAGTCTCAGTTATTCAACACAGAAAAATTTAGATAAATGCATGTTTACATAAACACTGCCATATATTTTCAGCTACGTTTATCACGGCTTCCAGGATTGACTATTCTGGTGATATGGAATGTATCACTCATCCAGATACTAAAGTTCATGGGGAAAATGAAGTGAAAATATATTTTCATTTGAATAAACCATTAGAAATATTAGAATATCTACCAACATATGTGCAGACCTTGTCCATCCACTGTTAAAGTGCCGCCTCCTGGACGGAGAGAGGCTCCGACGCCCGATACAATCCTCCCGGCAGATTAGCGGCTGGGTCAGTCTGCTGGCTATCCTGAATGTGGTTTTTAGGCGGTTTTCCACATACCGAACTCGTACCCAAGTCCCATCCCAGTTACACGATCCACAAACATTTTGAAAAACTTTCGCTCACTTTCACGTGAATAACACCACTCGCAATCTGTGGGGGCACATATATTGTGTATCAGGGGGTAAGGGTGTGGCGACAGGAAGGGCATCCGACTACCCCTTAAATTAAACGTGCTAAATGCGTTAAAATAACCATTGCGAACCTGCGCAGATGTGAGACAAGGGCATAAGGGAGAAAAAAGAGGTTACGTGTATGTCGTGGGAACCACATCAACGAACAAAATTTGAAGGTTTGACTAGATCTTGAAAGTACTCAGTGTTAGCCCGCAGTGTAATACAAAGAAAAGAAGATGAAGGTGCAAAATCCGATCGACTATGATGTCATTTACGACCTGCTACAAGCTCAAATGGGGAAAGACCAGGAAAGAGTGACACCGGTGTTCTTTTCTAAAGAAGCTCACTTGCTTTTTTCACAAAACTCTGTTTTGTGCTGTCGTTCGGGGTCTTCAGCCTCCGTCCTCTTCGATGCGAATCCAGTGTCTGAACGATAGTGCAGTCCCGTTCTGCCCGGAGTGCAATGAAAGAAGCATAGCTTCATCTCCCAACACCTCGCATGCACATCTGATGATGTTTTCTATGGAAGCAGTAATGGCACCTGTCATTTATGAAAACATTTGGCTGAGTGGTACGTACAAACTTCAGCCTCTGGGAAACCATGCTGGAAGAAACAACACTCTGTCAGGTGAGAACTACAGTGACCATGACTTGCAAGTAAATTATCCTGTGAGCACTCCACTAATTAGCAGATACTGAATGACATGGCAATGTAGATGGGCTCTCTCTTGTTTGGAAATGAAACATTGCCCCTCATCTAGCGCCGTGTGTTAGTGCACTGGTCAATACTTTATCATGTCCGGCACGTGATCTTTGCCTGTTACCTCGCCAATGAAATCGTACAAACATGGAAGCTTCTACGAACATCGGTTCGAGCATATGCACATTTCATTTCTGAAAAAGTCCCGCCAGCATACGTAGCCGGCCGCTGTGACCTAGCGGTTCTAGGCGCTTCAGTCCGCAACCGCGCTGCTGCTACGGTAGCAGGTTCGAATCCTGCCTCGGGCATGGAAGTGTGTGATGTCCTTAGGTTAGTTAGGTTTGAGTAGATCTAAGTCTATGGGACTGATGACCTCAGATGTTAAGTCTGATAGTGCTTAGAGCCATTTGAACCATTTGAACCAGCACTCGTTCTGAAGGAGTACGGAATCAGTTCTGCAGCATCTTTCTTGCTGTTGCTGTTGACTTATTGTAAGGATATTTATGTACAAGCTCAGTAGGAATTTCCATTCATATTGACCGTTCCTTCACTTACCCTTTTCTCTCAAAGCATCCTTAGTAGTGTAGTTGGCCCCTTTGTCATAGAAGGAACACACCGTGCAAACTGGCGTGTAGAAGGACTTAGGACCTAAATAACCCCAATTCTTCGTGCGTATACTACCACACGCTGTTTACTGCAGCAGGCAAAGCCATTGGTGATCGGGGCATAGTTCGAAGCGGGAATCATCACTGAAGACAATTCTACTCCAGCCTTCGAGATTCCAGGCCGGAGATTTGTCGGGAGAAGCCCCGAACATCGGTGGGGTACCAAGCTGACTGTCGCCCGCCACACGGTTCGACAACCAGGAACGATGTTCTGAGGTGCCGTTTCCTTTCATAGCAAGACCCCTTTGGTTGTCATCAGGGGCGCCCTTACACTACAGCGCTACGTCGACGGTATTCTACGCCCCATTTTGTTGCCATTCCTACAAACCACCCTGGGCTCAAAATTTCAGCAAGATAATGCCCCCCTCACACGCCGAGGGATTCTACTTCTTATCTTCGTGCTTGACAATCCCTACCTTGGCCAGCGATGTGGCCGGATCTCTTCCCAACTGAGAACGTTTCAGGCGTTACGCAGGTCCTCCAACCAGCTCATGATTCTAAATCGGGAATTGGACAGAATCTGACACGATATCCCTCAGGAAGATATCCAACAGCACTATCAATGATGTTCAAGTTGAACAGCTAACTACATAAGGGCCAGAGATGGGCCAACGAGTTATTGGCTTTATGAAGCTCTAGCTCTTGAATAAATCATCCATTTTTTTTTAAATTGTAATAATTTGTTCATCTGTACATGTAAATCTCATTTACGGATTTCCGTCCTATTTGGATTATTCCTTCATGGCGAAATGTTTTTCTCCTAGAATGTGCGTCAGTTGACTGCAGTAACAATAATAACATAAACAATCTTGCCAACACAAGATTAGGTCATATACAATGAGGTTCTGTCGACCCATAATGGATGTCCTGAAGGAATAGATAGATGATGATGATGTCCTATACTCTGAGGAGCGTAGGGGACGATGCGGGACATCTGCACCGCTGTACTAAGCGAGGTCCTAGAGGAGGTGGTTTGCCATTGCCTTCCTCCGACCGTAATGAGGATGAATGGTGATGATGAAGACGACACAACACCCAGTCATCACGAGGCAGGAAAAATCCCAGACCCCGCTGGGAATCGAATCCGAGACCCCGTGCGCGGGAAGTGAGAACGCTACCGCAAGACCACGAGCTGTGGACTCAGGGAATAGACTATCATAAAACAATACTACATATGCTCATATACAAATGTTCTAAAATACCTTCCCCAACTCCTAAAAGACTTAAGGCTACAATCAAATGATAGAATCGACAATTCTCCCCATGAAATTGTGGTAATATCATCAATTTATGTTTTGTGAAATATGGTCGTCTAAAATAAAATCTTATGTATTGACCTAATGGTAGAATGTAAAGTTCCGAGAAAAGGAAATGTTTTATAAGTATATTTTCGAGCTTTATGTCACATAGCATTGCAGGAGCATGAGAGTAACGCAACAAACGAGACTCATAAAACTTTTTGAAAGTGTGCAAATTACTTGTAAACGTACCTCTCAATTCAGATAATTCCCAGTAGTTTAAAATACTCTTTCGGTGAAGCCTACCAACTCTCATCTATGAAAGCAGTAAGTCGAAGTTATAAGGTGTGTCTCAGGCATATCTTCAACGCAAGAAATGTGGAGGCAAATCAGAACAGCCTGCGAGAGGCAGCGTTATTGGGAATTCTACAGACGAGGACTCGACCGTCACGGCCACCCATAAACTCTCAGACGCCTTCATTATCGCTGCCTCTGGCAGAATATCGGAAACTCATTTCGCAGCGCCTAACTCGATTTCAAATAGCAATCACGGCGTCGGCTGCATCTTTATGGGCGGTGCGCACAGCAAAAGAGATACAGATTCCTTTTCCAAACGCCGGTAGCGCGAAGTTTCCCGAATTTATGAGCGGGAATGAGTTGTGAAAGTAGTTGTGCCGTTTGCATTGAGAGCAGCAAAGCGTTTTCCCCTCTTCCACAAGTTTTACGATTCCCTCGCTGTTTGGAGAGGTGGAGTTATGATTCCTCTCCGCTAACGTTACTCTTTACGTCAGGAAAGGACTTCACACAACTGGGGTAACTTGTGACGTATCGAGACGGCCTTTCTTGAAAAGAGGTCGCTTGTAGCCCTGTTCTACACATAGGTGTAATCGATATACCGCCAAAGTCAGCCCTCAGCGTACATATGATGAAACTGTTTCAATGTTTGGGTGAATAGAAAGTACACATGTGCCACTCTGAATTATAGATTAAAATTTAGATAAAATGGTTATGGTTGTAATAACAAGCCATCTCTGATGATATCGTTGTAACCGGAATGTTTTTGTAATATGTGCCAATTACAGCGATATTTACTAGAGGTGATGAGCAGATTCTATTAACTGACGACTAAGCCACAGTTTTCGACTAGTCCTTTTCTCGGATTAATTACCTGTGGCGCTGTAATAGGAGTCGATAAGGAAACGGTCATTAGAGAAAGGACAGGAATGGACGTTGACGCTATGTGTTCAGCTGTATATACTGAACGTGTTATACAGAGAATCACGTTCTTTGAAGATTATATACACGATTCGTGAATTCTTCTTGTAAAAGTGCTTATCTGAGAATGTTTTTACATTTTTAATCCGAGAATTTTTTTATATACATAAAAATGGAAGCCAGATGTGTGGCTATTATTTGAAAGAGCAGAGGACCAAACACACGCTGTAAAGTAGCTTGTAAGGCGGTCGCATGTCACAGGGGGAGAAATATGTAACCTCCATAATCGTTGAAAAAGACGCCACGAAGACCATTATACTGACGAGGTGCAAACAAATAAGGCAGTTCTGAAGTATGGAAAAGGAAGCATTTACGCCGTACGTAAACTTTTCTGAAGATGAGGAACAGATGGCATATATCTTAAAGATCTTTATGGAGGAAGACGAAAACTCTAAATTATATTTATTTTCTTACTTTTGGATTATTTACCCTTAACTAAAAAAATTATTGTGTAATAAACTGACAAAATATTTAGTGATTGAATGGATAGATGTTAGTGTCCAACACGTACACTACAGCGACAAGCGACGACATTGTTATCATTAGGTACGCTGATGAACTTATTGCATATACTGCCTTTATAACAAGGATGGACCAGATGTAAACATTACAAGAGTAGTCTTCCGCGTTCGCTGCATTCTAACTACAGGGTGGTCCACTGATCGTGACCAGGCCAAATATCTCACGAAATAAATGTCAAACGAAAAAACTGCAAAGAACGAAACTTGTCTAGCTTGAAGGGGAGCTATGGTTGGCCCGCTAGATGGCGCTGCCATAGGTCAAACGGATATCAACTGCGTTTTTTTTAATAGGAACTCCCATTTTTATTACATATTCGTGTAGTACGTAAAGAAATATGAATGTATTAGTTGGAGCACTTTTTTCGCTTTGTGATAGATGGCGCTTTAATAGTCACAAACATATGGCTCACAATTTTAGACGAACAGTTGGTAACAGGTAGGTTTTCTACATTAAAATACAGAACGTAGGTACGATGAACACCTGCAGTGATTTGAACTGTTGCAGTTAAGACGCAAAAAGAGATTATCAGAGAAACAATATGGCTTCGAATGTAATTTATTGCTTAAAAAGAATGAAATAATATACGCCGTACCTCCGGCAATACTCTTCTTAGGGGACCAAATGGAAAACATAACAGGCTTTCGTTCTTGGCTAACATAGTATTGTAATTAGAAACAAGAGTTATGATAATTCCTAACTTCAACAATGGGTATTTTTTCTATGTGAGATAAGTGTCACGTTAAAGCTAATTGCAGGTATTTCATTGTACAGTCAAATATTAAAGGCACTGAAGGTATTACTTACAGTCACGTGTTTGATAATCCCTAAAGTCCTTCCTATCCAAATCTGTGAAATACATTCCAGTACTGGAACTGTCATCTGCTACGTTAATAACGAGGCGGCCAAAAACAGAATCCACGAAGCCCTCCCAGCGCCACATTTTCTCCTCTTCTTTTAGACGCGCTTTTCTGCATCCAGCCAACGTTCAGCTGTAACGTGTGAGAAGCTTCTTGTATTAGCTCCAGTACGTCTTTTAATCTGTAATGTTTTCGTAATTTAAACGATTTTTAATAATAATCTTTTATAAAAGGTCGATAGTTAACACTTAATATGTGGAATGAAAACTAGAATTTTTGAATACGACACTTTTAGAAACAAGAAGACGTGTATTTTTCATAAAAAACTATTACTAGAAATGTGTTAATTAGCGTATATTTGATGAATTTTATGTTTGAATGGTGTAGGTATTTGAACTGAGCAAAAAATTGAAAAAAGGAAACACTACAATGATATTAGAACCAGCGACCCACAGAATGCCGAATTACCATTCTCCAACACTACTAAGCCACGCATGTCCTTACGACACATGCCTTAACTTTCGTTACTAAAGTTCCTCGGAAAACTTCAAACTCATGTTCTCTGTAAGCTCTGAAAAATTTTAAAAACAACCTTCTTCTCTCCATTTTTAGTGGTGTTGCACGCGCTTGTTTCTCTAAGGAGAGGGAAGCAGCGTTAGCGATTTTCACAGCTAAACTGTGACTAAGTAAAGCGTTGCTGACTGTTTATACATTAGGATATCTTAAAGTTTTACTTACAGTAATACAATAACAAGTATCTAATACGTAAGTAGGGCCTACTTAAAGGAGAGTATCAAAACAAGTGTACGTGTACTACGGCTGCTGAGCAGTCATCGCGCTTGTATTCGTTTACATCAGGTTTATTATTATTATGAATAAGAGCTGACGCAGGTCATACACTGATGAGTCCTACATTACCAGTGCCCACCGCAAGGTCGAATGCCTCCTGGTGGTGTTGCGGACAAGTGACGCACTAAGGAAAGAATGTAAGCGGAAGAGAGGCGAATGGTCAGTCATTAAAGCGAAGAAATGGGCCGCAAGCGCGGAAATCGGCTGATATAAGCGATTTTGGCAAATTGTTCAAATGGCTCTGAGCACTATGGGACTTAACCGCTGAGGTCATCAGTCCCCTAGAATTTAGAACTACTTAAACCTAACTAACCTAAGGACAACACACACATCCATGCCACAGGCCGGATTCGAACCTGCGACCGTAGCGGTCGCGCGGTTCCAGTCTGTAGCACCTAGAACCGCTCGGCCACCCTGGCCGGCTTTTGGCAAATGGTACATTGTTGTGGCGCTGCTGCTGGAAATGAGAAGCTCTGAAACGGCGACGTTGGTCGCCTGTTCGCGTACTGTTGTGAGCACTTATTGTGAGCACTTACGGAAAGTGGTTGAAGGATGATGGAATAACGGGTAGGTCGTACAGGACGTGCATGTCTCATCAAAAGACGTAAAGGTCGGAGTATCCCCCCCTCCCCTGTGTAGTAGAGGATAAGCAGCGATCTGCGGCAGATCTGACGACAGAGTGTAATGCTGGTGCAGGCACAAGTGTTTCAGAGCACACCGTTCAGAGGCCATTGTTGAACATGGAGCTCCATATCACACGACCCCTACATGTTCCTGTGTTGACCCAACGACATCGTCAATTACGATTCAGTGGGCACAGCATTACTGAGTTTTCTCCGCGTCTCCTGTCGAATGAACCGCATTTCTTGTTGTACCAGACAGACGAGTCGTTCCTTTCACGCTGTCATTCAGGCGAATGGCTGCTTGAAACGTGCACCGCGTCACAGGTGCAGGCCGGTGAGGTCAGAATTATGCTACGGGGTACATCGAGGTGGGCTTCTATGGGACCTATGGTAGTTCTCGAAGACACCATGACAGCAGTGAACTACGTGAACATTATTGCGGACAAACATCCGTTCATGGCTGAAGTCTTCTCTAATGGCGATGACATCTTCCAGCAAGATGACTCTCCGAGACACAAGGCCAGAATCGCGCTGCAGTGGTTTTGAGGAGCATGATACTGAACTCACATTGGTGTCTTAGCCAGCAAAAGCCAGTTCTCTGTACCCACTGGAACACATATCGCTTTCCAGCTGCGTGGCCACAAACCACCGTCCCGTAGTTTTCGGGTATTTAGTGCTCTGTGAGTAGACATCTAGTGCCACATACTTCTGGAAACCTATTATGGACCCGTAGAATCCACGCCAAGAAGAATCGCTGTTCTAATGCAAAGAAAAGTGGACCAACACACTATTAAACAAGTGGTCATAATATTTTGGCTCATCGGTGTGTATCTCCTGCCGCACTCCCTCCCTCTGACCTGGCGCTCTGTACGTGGTAAGCGAACAGACGTGGGTGCACGTACAGCATTTCCTCTCCCGCTCCCACCTACAAGTTTCTCCGTCCCAGGTTCGCGTCCAGGGACGCGCGCTGGCGGCATCTCTGCATCTACCACTGCTCCATCTGCCTCCAAGATCAGTTCGTTGTGGAATATATCTTTCCCATTCTCAATCAAACTAAGTCTGGTTTCCCAGGCATTACTAGCGATATAACCACCATCACGACTGATAAGCGGTTCTCTTACTCGAATCTCCATAGAATCCTTAATGACACAGTTCCCGAAGTTAGACGTCGGTGTCAGAACCTCAGTTAATCCATTCCGTGTGATTTCTATAGGCGGTACAGTCTGGCATGCCGTTGATGTTCTCGGCAACGGTCTTTGACAGTACTCACTTTGTGGCCTATGTACATCATGTCATGTTCATAGACATTTCCAGTGAGGTGTCCGGATACTTTTGATCACAAAGTTTATATAAATATACTGATCAACCAAAGCGTTATGACCACTAGCTACCACTACGTTGGAGGCCGCCTGGTGGCTATGCGGGCACGTGACGCTGAAACGAAAGTATGTCAGCGGAACAGACACGTAGGGGGGGGGGGGGGGGGAATCATCCTAGCGAAGATATGAGCTGCAAATGGGAAAATCCGTTCAGACAAACAACTTTCACAAAATGCAGATTATTACTACACAGAATCTATCAACGAGTGTCTCGAAAACGGCGAAGCTGGTAGAATGTTCACGTGCTACTGCCGTGAGTATCTACGGAGAGAGCTAAAAGGATAGTGAAACTACCACTAGGCACTAAATGTTTGGACGTCCTGAGCTCTTCACAGAACCTGGGGTTCGGAGGCTTGTCTGCTCTGTAAAGTAGGGTAGATGGTGATCTGTGCCAAAAGAGCACAATGCTGGGGCACGCACAAGCATTTCGGAACACGCCGTTCATCGTAAATTGTTGAACATGGAGCTCCACAGCAGACCAACCATGCGTGTTCAAATTTTGACCCAGCAACATCGTCGATAACGATTGCAGCGGGCACGAGATCATCGGGATTCGACTGTCGATCGAAGGTAACGTTTCGGCTCTTCGGATGAATCACATTTTTGACACAATATGTCGATAGTCGTCTCCACAAACTCCGTCATCGTTGTGAATGGCGGCTCGAAAGGTGTAGCGTGCCAATTACGCAGGCTGATGGGAGCAGTGTTATATTGTGGGAGACATTCTGTTGCGCTTGCATGAGACCTGTGGTGGTACAACAACCGAGTTAGAAAACTTCTGCGGAAGCAAAGGGAACTTCACAGCAAACATAAACATAGCCAAAGCCTTGCAGACAAACAAAAAATACACGAAGCGAAATATAGTGTGAGGGGGGCTATGCGAGAGGCGTTCAATGAATTCGAAAGTAAAGTTCTATGTACTGACTTGGCAGAAAATCCTAAGAAATTTTGGTCTTATGTCAAAGCGGTAGGTGGATCAAAACAAAATGTCCAGTCACTCTGTGACCAAAATGGTACTGAAACAGAGGATGACAGACTAAAGGCCGAAATACTAAATGTCTTTTTCCAAAGCTGTTTCACAGAGGAAGACTGCACTGTAGTTCGTTCTCTAGATTGTCGCACAGATGACAAAATGGTAGATATCGAAATAGACGACAGAGGGATAGAGAAACAATTAAAATCGCTCAAGAGAGGAAAGGCCGCTGAACCTGATGGGATACCAGTTCGATTTTACACAGAGTACGCGAAGGAACTTGCCCCTCTTCTTGCAGCGGTGTACTGTAGGTCTCTAGAAGAGCGTAGCGTTCCAAAGGATTGGAAAAGGGCACAGGTCATCCCCGTTTTCAAGAAGGTACGTCGAACAGATGTGCAGAACTATAGACCTGTATCTCTAACGTCGATCAGTTGTAGAATTTTGAAACACGTATTATGTTCGAGTATAATGATTTTTCTGGAGACTAGAAATCTACTCTGTAGGAATCAGCATGGGTTTCGAAAAAGACGGTCGTCTGAAACCCAGCTCGCACTATTCGTCCACGAGACTCAGAGGGCCATAGATACGGGTTCCCAGGTAGATGCCGTGTTTCTTAACTTCCGCAAGGCGTTCGATACAGTTCCACACAGTCGTTTAATGACCAAAGTAAGAGCATATGGACTATCAGACCAATTGTGTGATTGGATTGAAGAGTTTCTAGATAACAGAACGCAGCATGTCATTCTCAATGGAGAGAAGTCTTCCGAAGTAAGAGTGATTTCAGGTGTGCCGCAGGGGAGTGTCGTAGGACCGTTGCTATTCACAATATACATAAACGACCTTGTGGATGACATCGGAAGTTCACTGAGGCTTTTTGCGGATAATGCTGTGGTATATCGAGAGGTTGTAACAATGGAAAATTGTACTGAAACGCAGGAGGATCTGCAGCGAATTGACGCATGGTGCAGGGAATGGCAATTGAATCTCAATGTAGACAAGCGTGATGAGCTGCGAATACATAGAAAGATAGATCCCTTATCATTTAGCTACAAAATAGCAGGTCAGCAACTGGAAGCAGTTAATTCCATAAATTATCCGGGAGTACGCATTAGGAGTGAATTAAAATGGAATGATCATATAAAGTTAATCGTCGGTAAAGCAGATCCTAGAATGAGATTCATTGGAAGAATCCTAAGGAAATGCAAACCGAAAACAAAGGAAGTAGGTTACAGTACGCTTGTTCACCCACTGCTTGAATACTGCTCAGCAGTGTGGGATCCGTACCAGATAGGGTTGATAGAAGAGATAGAGAAGATCCAACGGAGAGCAGCGCGCTTCGTTACAGGGTCATTTAGTAATCGCGAAAGCATTACGGAGATGATAGATAAACTCCAGTGCTAGAGACGCTCAGTAGCTCGGTACGGGATTTTGTTGAAGTTTCGAGAACATACCTTCACCGAAGAGTCAAGCAGTATATTGCTTCCTCCTACGTATATCTTGCGAAGAGACCATGAGGATAAAATCAGAGAGATTAGAGCCCACACAGAAGCATACCGACAATCCTTCTTTCCACGAGCAATACGAGACTGGAATAGAGGGGAGAACCGATAGAGGTACTCAAGGTACCCTCCGCCACACACCGTCAGGTGGCTTTCGGAGTATGGATGTAGATGTAGATGTAGATGTAATCGAAGATACGCTGACAGCTGCGAGCCACCTTCATCCCTTCATGCTTAATGTCTTCCTCAGCGGCCCTGTCCTCTTTCAGCAGCATAACTGTCCATGTCTCGGAGACAGAACCATGCTTCAGTGATTGGAGAAGCATTATAGTGAACTCAAGTTGATGTCTTGGCTACGAAATTTGCCTGATGTAAGTGCTATGCAATCCGTCTGGACCGCTATAGGGCGCCATAACCATGTATGCAAATCAGCGGTACGTTATTTACGAGAAGTACATGACCTGTACGTAGCCATCTAATGTCATATACCTCCACAAACCTATGAACAAACTATCGGATTTCTGATACCAGAATCAGTGATGTATTTCTTTCGAAACACTGAGAATCAAGCTGTTAAGCAGATAGTCATAATGTTTTAGCTTATCAGTGTTGTATATCTGTAATATGTAAAGGGGATAAGTTGACAGCAAAATCTTAAGTTCATTTGTTGAGAATCATAAATCTCAGAAAGTTTTCATCGATTATTTTGAAATGTTGACAACGTTGCATGCGAATACACGCGTTTTTATATAATTGTGTTTAAATATACGTAATACGTAAATAAATATGTCACATGGTTAGGTGGAAAATTGTTACCAAAACACTCGAAAAGTATTTGACCGATTTACATCAAAATTTTACACGTTACTCTAATAAACGCTACGACGAATTCAGAAACGGTGTTAGCAAATTCCGCTGAAAATTCTTCGGCGATTTCCTTCAAGTTTTAAACGATATTGTACTAAACATTCAGACCGAAGTACACTATAAAATTTTTAAACAACAGTGTACAAGTTTTCTGTTAAAACTGACTGCGAGAAATAAACTTCTCTGCTGTAAAAAAAAATGTGATTTTGTTTCCTTTTCTCAGACAGTTTTAACTATGAAAGTGGGGCTTTTAAACCACAGAAAAATAACAAAATTTTAAACATGGCCGAAGCAGCAACTGTTGAAAATCTTCACGGGAAATGTTAACAGCCAAACAGTTGCAGGATAAAGATTTATTGAAATCCTTGACCACGGTTTAGGTATATCTATATAGACATTCATCAGAAGTAAAGATGCACCGGAACAGGAAGACACCTTCATTAGCAACAAGCTTAGCACCATACGTATCTCCACTGCAGGATGTGATTTTAGTAAGTGACTAAAAGTTTTCGAGCTTGTAATACTTTGATAATTTTCATGGTTACTTAAGCTGTAAGTGTTTTTTTTCCTTCTATCTCAATTATGGTGCTAAGTTTTTTGCTAATGAAAGTGTCTTCCTGTTCAGGTGCATTTTTGCTTCTGATAAAGGTATATTTAGATATACCGAAACCGTGGTCAAGGATTTCAATAAATCCTTTCCTGCAACTATTTCGATGTTATCGTTTACCGTGAATAGACAAATAATATTTCTCTCAAATATGTTAGTTTTCATTATATTTATTTTTAAACATGAACTGTATACTGTATACAACAATATGCTGTTTTGTTTTCTTCCTTGCAGACGGTCTTCACAGAATCAACAGAATCGTATTTCTGGCTTATCGGCTTATGATTAGATTCTTCAATTTATCCAGGCGTATTTTATGACGAAATAAATCTCGGGTGAACAGCGTGTTATGAGTGTGTATAGGACACAATATTTCGGCAATCGACCACGTTGCCATCATCAGGTGCGCTGATGTACTGTACATAAGCACACCTGATGATGACAATGTGGCCGATTACCGAAATATTGTGTCCTATGCACACTCATACCAGGCTGTTCACCCGAGACTTATTTCGTCGGCTTGTGATTAGATTGCTGCTACAGAGTGTGAATTTACAACAACGATAGACAATGCTGAAGGTCCGAGAGGATGGAAAGAGAGGAAGATGAGATGTACAGGGGGTGGGAGGAAATAGACATAGAGAGCGGGAAGGAGGAGAGAGATAGAGAGATGGGGCAGGAGGAGACGGAGAGAGAGGGGGAAGGGAGAGGAGATGAACAAAGACAGGAGGAGAAGATGATGGAGACAAACAACGGGGAGAAGGAGATTAGGACGTACATATATCCAGTTCCCATACTTACTAGAAACTTGTGCTTTCTCTTTTCTTTCTTTTCCATTTAAACAGATTGAGCCACAGCAACGCTTGGCCGGTTACATCCAGTACTGAGAAAAAAAAATAAAATTGTCTTAACCCTGGGAGCCATTAGATAGGCAACCTGCAACGGTAAACCTTCTCAAGGTTTGATATAGTGCGGTGGAATCAAGCCTGTGCAGATGAGACGTATTTGCACGTAAGCTGACGGCGTCTTTCTAACACTAGAGTTACGATGAACAACTAAAGAAACAAGCCCATATAACTTTGAAATAATTGGGATAGCGCTTACACTATTGACTGACGATAAAAGTGCGAGCTTCAGTTTCGAGATTCACATTCGAACAAGAAAACACCACGTTCGCTACAGTTCCAGGTTTCAGTGAATGACTGCAGCACTTCACACAGCAAGGCTGTCAGTGCAATCAATAGGGCGAGAAGTCATTAGATGACCCATGGGCGGTATTAAGACAATGTTCTAATGATTTCAGGCAGTCTTCTGCAAGTACGGCCACAGACAACGAGGGTTGCTAACAAAGTTCAAGTCTGTGCCAATACATCATGTAATTTGCAGGTATCTTGAAACTTCGAGAATTTTCTGTTATTAAAAATTGGATAGCCAAAAAAAGTGAAATAAAGGACACATTAGCCATAACTTTTCTTTTAATCGACGTCAAAGCTGTAGCCGTCTCAAATCTTTCATTCAAACGATTAGGCTACCCTCGATGTCAGACTCGGATCTTGCCAGGTTGAATTAATGGACAAGACAGAATTCAAAGTAGAGCTACGCCATTAGTCTAACGTCTGGTTTGTCAAAGCCAGAATTTAACTGAAATTATTTACAATCTCCATTAGGAAAAGAAGCTGTAAATATGTTGCGCGCAACAAAAGGCTTGCCCCCAAAATTATGAGGGCGTCAAAAAGCATACGAGTTCCCCACATCCACAGCGCACAAAAATTAGGAGGATAAAATCAAAGACATTGTGCCTTACAGCGAGGCGCTGCGAATGTACTTCTTCCCTTGAGCAATCTGCGAATGGAATACATGGCGACGTAAACGGCACCCTTTGAGCTTCAGCTACATTCACCGTAGTTTGCGGAGTAGAAATGTAGATAGAGATACATCGATGGGGAAAATAGAGAGTGTAATGCTACCAATAATTTTGTGAAGCAGAGTAAAGTTACCAGTAACGCAATCGATACGAAGAATTCGTTAAGCCCCCCTCCCCTTCCTCCGGATCCATCCTATGTTGTCCCCAAAGTCGACGTGGTACCAAAAGTAAACCGACTGGATGCAGCAAACGGTGATCGCACAGCTAGCATACAACCCCTCACTCACAGTAATGTCACGCTCTGTTATAAACATTCAATGGTCCTGAGCCTCATGAGCGGTTATTTTGCTGAAATTATTAATAAAGCCCATGGATAAACACAGCTTGTGATCAATTACTTTCACTGTCGCTGGTTATCCTCCGCATCAGCGATGAGAGCAGTCTATTCGATCAGGACCTGGGTGATAGTAACCGAAACACAAATACGCTTCGTGTTAGTCAGCAAAGCGAAGAGTGGTATCGGCCGTTGACGAAAAGAATCTCGGTTTTGCAGCAGAATATATTCAAAGTGAAATATAATTCTAGGTGTTGTTTAGTAGTTCCAGCACAGAAAGTGATTACAGAAAATATCTCCACTGACAAGTAAGACAACTCCATCTTTTGATGACGAGAAGAATGAGATCCGATAAGAAAGAAAAAAAAGACGTCGCAATGAACTTCGAAAATGCTGAAATACTACAACAAGGCCGTGTGTAGAATACACAAGAAGAGCCCTCAGCGGCAATGTGTAAAATTCAGAAATGTTCAAAGAAGGAAAATGGCATAATTTATGTTTTAATAGGGCAGACTACATTACCTCGCAGAATGGGACATTTGTTTCTCTGATACGATTAGCAGTAGATGGAACTTTATAGCTTCTGTTACACAGAAGCGGACTTCAAACATAGTAAAGAAACAGTACGTCTAATGATATTTTCTGGTTATTTTGGTATAAGGGAACCGTGGTCTCACGTGGCTCGTTACGGAGTAGCTATATTTTTCATTTCTTATCCTTATTTATCTCGGTGTCTGTACTACACCGAGAATATCTATGCAAGATTGTGAATGTCGACGACATGCACTGCATGACTTGTTTGCAAACTAACTTGTTACGTTCACCCACTGTACTTCCCACTGACAATTGTAATTCTACCTTGACTCTTGTGTTACGATTTTGTTTTTCCAAACTGTTACGTTAACAGTGATACACGGTAATGTGGATAGGTTTGTTTACTGAAGAACAAATGGCTCTGAGCACTATGGGACTCAACATCTGAGGTCATCAGTCCCCTAGAACTTACAACTACTTAAACGTAACTAACCTAAGGACATCACGCACATCCACGCCCGATGCAGGATTCGAACCTGCAACCGCAGCGGTCGCGCGGCTCCAGACTGTAGCGCCTAGAACCGCTCGGCCAGCTTGTCGGAGTGGCCGAGCGGTTCTAGGCGCTACAGTCTGGAACCGCGCGACCGCTGCGGTCGCAGGTTCGAATCCTGCCTCGGGCGTGGATGTGTGTGACGTCCTTAGGTTAGTTAGGTTTAAGTAGTTCTAAACTCTAGGGGACTGATGACCACAGCAGTTAAGTCCCATAGTGCTCAGAGCCATTTGAACCTTTTTCTTTTTTTTTTGCATCTACCGGAGGATTGTTGCATTACTCCGTCTTTTATGTTGTACGCTTTGGTGATTGCATGTTACAGGTTTTTTCACTGATGTGGAAATATTTTCAGAGAAACAAATGAAAAATGGAAGTAACTCAAAGTGACAAATCTGACATTTCTCAGGAGAATCAAAAAACACTGTATCTCTGTTTGCAAATAACTGGTTAGTATCCCAAAAACTGAGAAGCCTTTCTGATGCCACAGAATTTTTCTGCTCACCTCATCATCGCAAAAAATTGTGAGACAGATTAGAAAATAAATCTATAATATGAACGTTCTAAGTGCCGTACCAGGAAAGTGACTGATCGTAAGTGCCAAATCGGTTCAAATGGCTCTGAGCACTATTGGACTTTACTTCTGAGGTCATCAGTAAGTGCCAATAAGAATATTTTTAGTAGCTTATTTTTCCAGACAAGTAAACAGCAAGCAGACACTATTAATAACGCCATTTATTTTGACAAATGACGCCGTTACCGGTTTGGAACAGACAGGTTCATCTCCAGATGGCTGTTCACTTTTATATCACATTTGTTGTTGTTTACATTAAGTGTTGGCTGTTTTTTTTCAGCAACTAATGTAAACCATAACAAATGTAATATAAAGGTGAACAGCCGTCGGAAGAAGAAGCTATCGGTTAGAAACCGGAACGGCGCCCTTTGTGTAAATAAATATTATCAATGGAGGCTAGTTGCTGTTTTCGTCTTTGCAAAAATAACCTCGCAATTTGTACACGGCCATGGTAAAAAAAAGAAAAAGAACGGCAGTATTCGACACAGGAAGAAATTTTTTGTTCCAAGTGCCAGTAACACCATGGAATTACGTTTTATTTGTGGTAATACAATAAGAGAAATACAGCCTTCTCTGTTTAACTAATAGAACTGTAGTCACCAAAAACCACGTCTCATATCTCTTAAATTTTGGAACTCTATAGGGAAGCACAGCTTGGCACGAAGACCATGCGCCACCTACTAGCCCTTATTTGAAAGATTCTCTCTGCCGTTTGTACCGAGGACACAGCAGCAGTAAAATTACATTTTGTTAAAAATGGAAAGTAGAAAGTTTTCCATATCCACTCCCCAAATGAAACAGGGAAAATAGACCCAACAAATCATAATTACGTTACTAAATGGCTCTGAGCACTATGACACTAAACATCTGAGGTCATCAGTCTCCTAGACTTAGAACTACTTAAACCTAAGGACATCACACACACGAATGCCCGAGGCTGGATTCGAACCTGCGACCGTAGCAGCCGCGTGGTTCCGAACTGAAGAGCAAGGAACCGATCGGCCACCGCGGTCGGCTAATTACGTTACTACTCTGCAACGATTTACAGGGGGCTATGGGTCTCTTATATGATACTAACACAGGGCATGTCTCCGATTAGTCGCCGAAAGTCTGTCGGTGGGGTTTGGCTTCGCCCTCTGTTCTGAAATTTCTACACCGTTTGGTATCCTCGCGTGATACCATTTCACAAATTGTCAGACTAGCCTCATGGCCGCTTTGATCGTAGTAACCAAACCGCACTTCCGTTCATACAATAAAATCATTGTATCCCAAACGTTCATAAATATTCGACGAATATTCGCGTGGTACACAATGAATCAGCATTGGCAAATTGAAAGTATTCCGTGTTAGTCCCAATCAATCTTGCCGAGAAACGTTTGTTTGTGATCCTTAGTCTCTTTTCATGGTCGTTCGATGAACAGCATTTTTTTCAGACTGAAATCTGGAATACCTTACTTAGAATCATGATACTAATTTGTCATGACTATTATGAAAGTATTGTTTCTCTTTCAGTTCTAAATTACATTCTTTTGTGTACAAGAAAGACTTTCGCAGTTGCGAATACGAACCACCATCAGCTGTATAAGGGAATGACGACAGTGAAAACCTGTGCCGGACCGGGATCCAAACCCGGATTCCCACTTTACGCGTAAGTTCGGTCGCCTTAACCGATTTGGCCGTCGTGCGCCACTCCAGGGCCAGACGCAAACTCCCACATGTCGTCGTTCCTCTTTCATAACCTGTACTCGTTCACGCATTATGTAATTCCCGTACAGTGGAAGACATGGATGCATGTCCGAAGGAAATTGCATTGTTGTTCTTAACAACACAAGCACTGTAATATCGTTTTTATCCGCCGATACGAGGCAGCGAGTACCGGTTAAAATGTCCTCCCCTGTACTGGAATAACATAATGTGTAAACGAGTACATATTGTGAAGCAGGAACGGCTACATATGGGAGTTCGGGTGTGGCCGTGAGTCGTGCATGGATAGTGAAAGCGGTTAAGGCGACCAGTCGCGTAAAGCGGAAAATCCCGGTCCGGTACAGCTTTTCACTGTCGACATTCCCTTACACAGTTGATGGATGTTCGTATTCCCGACTGCTAATGCATTTCATGCCTTTCAAAAGGCAATAGTCCTCAAGTGCCTTTTCATTCACACATGAATGCGTGTCCGAAAGAACATTGCATCATTCTTCTTAACAACAAGAGCACTGCAATAACAAATAAATTATTTTGTTGTCATCACGGTTAGTTAAAGCTGGCAATCACGCCGTAAAGATACGTGCTGACCGCTAGACGACACATCTTTTAGCGAACGATGATACTTAAAATAGAACAATGCCGGATATCGCGTACCCGAACGTCGAATCTGTGTTATCATTTAAACTTCCTGGCAGATTAAAACTGTGTGCCGGACCGAGACTCTAACTCGGGACCTTTGCCTTTCGCGGGCAAGTGCTCTACCAACTAAGTTACCCAAGCACGACTCACGCCCCGTCCTTCCAGCTTTACTTCTGCCAGTATGTGGTCTCCTGCCTTCCAAACTTCACAGCTCTCCTGCGAACCTTGCAGAACTAGCACTCCTGAATGAAAGGATATTGCGGAGACATGGCTCAGCCACTACCCACAGCCGGGGTAATGTTTCCAGAATGAGATTTTCACTCTGCAGCGGAGTGTGAAAATCTCATTCTCGAAACATCCCCCGGGCTGTGGCTGAGCCATGTCTCCGCAATATCCTTTCTTCCAGGAGTGGTAGTTCTGTAAGGTTCGCAGGAGAACTTCTGTGAAATTTGGAAGGTAGGAAACGAGATACTGGCAGAAGTACAGCTGTGGGGACGGGGCGTGAGTCGTGCTTCGGTAGCTCAGCTGGTAGCTCACTTGCCCGCGAATGGCAAAGGTCCCGAGTTCGAGTCTCGGTCCAGCACACAGTTTTAATCTGCCAGGAGGTTTCATATCAGCGCACACTCCGCTACAGAGTGAAAATCTCATTCTGGGTAGAGGATTGTTCCACGGTTTCTAATGACGAGACCTGCGGCTATGCCACACGAAATCCTTTGCTGCGAAACATCTTGAGCAGCGAATGAAGAAACATGATCCGTTTCTTTTCTTTTTTTCTAGTAGCAATCTGGCAGTTGCTACAGGGATCACTTTCTTGGTTTGGTTAGTTGAGCGGCAAACAGCAAGGCATTTGTAACAATAGCTGAGTGCCAGATAAAATATTCGTGTAACTAAATAAATTCATGAATATATCCTCGCAACCGCAGACGCAGCGGTTCTGACTCTGTCTTGTATCACAGTTAGTCTTGTTCGATAGAGACTCGTTCATTATTGTCTGATTCAGTGCTGTTAATTTTATCCAGTTTAATTTAAATGATTTTATGATAGCCATACAAGTGATCAGCTAAGTTTTCGACTAAACCTCTCAGAAAATTTTTGTAGAAGCATATGTCTGCCTCAGCTGTCTACATTTACCTAGGGATATATGGTTCTGTTGTGAAAACCAGCTGCTCTTTCGTCTTTCTGGAAACACGCTAGCGAGGAGAACCTTACTCGCTCGTATCAAAACAAGCATCCACCAGTGCTGCCTGTTCGCAAACAGGCCGGTCGTGGAAGCGTGCTGCTCCGCCCTCCTCCCCCTCCCCCCCGGCCCCTCAGTGAAACAAAAGATGGCGTCTCTCCCTGCTCTGTTTTTTCTTCGTTCTTCCGCAGCCGCTGTTCCGCGACAGCAGCCACTTGCCGACTGTTCTTGCTGCTTTCCTTCTGCACGCGAGCAACTGTGCCTGTGTATGTTGTGTGTGTGTGTTTGCGTGTGGCATGAAGACGGATGGTGTCATAAATCAGCGACGGAGCGTGAAGTCTCAGTGCTGGAGCAGCAGTTGCCGTCGAATGCGCGACGCCTCGTGAAAACGAGTTAAGCCGCTGTGACGGTCTTACTGCCGGCCTGACCTGGCTGTCGGAGCACGAGAGGACCTCTTATTCTCGCTTGTCATTCACAGAGATTACCCTTTTTGAGAATACACGCTTTTGGACACTGGAAGCAAGTATTGTGACATCTATTCAGTACGGTGGAAGTTAAAATGAAAGACTTTAGAGCAAAGCTAGAAGTTTCCAGACAACATACAAAGTCCAGTCATGTTAATGTGACCACCACATGTGTTTGGCGTCAACGTGCAGTAACCACTCGCAGATGACATGTGGCAGCACTAGCACTGGAGTACCGTGAAACGTGCTGTGGGGGGACGTGGAAAACATTGCAGTCGTTGTCGTAATGCGTAAATGGAGCGATTTACCTGACGTCCAGAAAGTCATGTTCATTGGGGTTCAGCATTTACGAAACGGCTAAATTTGTAAACTACTCACGTGCTGCCGTGGTTAAAGTATACCGCACATGGCAAAATGGCGCTGTCCGAAACAGAGGCAACAGCGGTGCAAAACAGGCGACTGATGACAGGGATCAACGACGGAGATGTGTACGGGCGAATAGACGTGCAACTGCTGAGCAACTCAGCATCCCAGATGAACCAAGGGGCTACAAACGGTGTCTCCTCGACGATCATTCAGTGAACGCTGCTTCATACGGGGCTCTGCAGCAGGCACCTGGTTCATGTACCAATGCTGACTGCTGTTCAGCGTAGACGAAGGCTGGAATTAGCTGGCCAATACCACATCTACTCGTCTACTGCCTGGCGACAACTGGCCTTTCCAGATGAATTACGTTTCATGGTCTATCGAACAGATGGCCTTTGGCGCGTATGGCCCTGCAACATTCGTCGGAAGCGTTCAGGTGGGAGGAATGCTTTCGTGGCATTCTCTGCATAGCGGTGTCATTTCTGGAAGACACAATGCATCAACGCGAGTGTGCATCTATCGTTCTCTCCTACTCACGGTTTGTGTTTCCGCGGCATTCTGACATATAGAAGGGAATTCAAAGTGTCACACAGCTCGCAGTATATGTGCGTGGATTGTAGAGTACTAGCACGAGTTTACTGTACTCACCTGGACGCCAGACCCCTCCGATTCAGACACAATCGAGAAACTGTGGGATCGGCTAAATTGTGCTGCTCGCACCATGGCTCCCTCAGCCGTCAAACCTAGCGCAGCTGGCCACTGCACTGGAGTCTACATGGCCCCATATATCCCTGTCGCTACATTTTAGAACCTCAACGAATGTCTTTCTGCACGTCCACGCTGCAAAGTGGTTCATTAGGTGGCCACAATAATGTGAGTGGAGCGTGTAGCATTGTGCTTACAAAATCCTGTGAGCAAATATTCAACTTGCATATACAGGGTGAGTCACCTAACGTTACCGCTGGATATATTTCGTAAACCACATCAAATACTGACGAACCGATTCCACAGACCGAACGTGAGGAGAGGGGCTAGTGTAATTGTTTAATACAAAGCATACAAAAATGCACGGAAGTATGTTTTTTTAACACAAACCTACGTTTTTTTAAATGGAACCCCGTTAGTTTTGTTAGCACATCTGAACATATAAACAAACACGTAATCAGTGCCGTTTGTTGCGTTGTAAAATGTTAGTTACATCCGGAGATATTGTAACCTAAAGTTGACGCTTGAAACCTCCGACGTTCAGATGCGTGTTGTAACAAACACGGGCCACGGTCGGCCAGCAGCATCTGCAGGGACATGTTTACGATGCCGACCGTGTTTACGAGTGTGGCTGTAGTGCACTGTTGTGGTTTGGTCCAGCTGTCGCAGTGTCCGCATGTAGCGCTTGCTGCTATTGTTATTCTGCATTCGTCTCCGCACGCAGACCAACTGTAGTACACCGTGTTACCAGACGTCTGTGATAGTGTAGTGTTGTAGGAACTGTGACCATGGTGTACACGAACTCTGAAAATGCGGAGATGATACTCATCTATGGCGAGTGTCGACGAAATGCAGCTGAAGCCTGCAGGGTGTATGCAGAACGGTACCCGGACGGAGAGCATCCAACGTGCCGCACATTGCAAAACATCTACCGCCAACTGTATGCAACAGGCATGGTCGTAGCACGCAAACGGGTCCGTAACAGGCCCGTCACAGGAGATGCGGGTGCAGTTGGTGTGTTAGCTGCTGTTGCCACGAACCCACACATGAGTACACGGGACATTACGAGAGCCGGTGGACTGAGTCAAAGTAGTGTTATGCGCATACTGCATTGTCACCGCTTTCACCCGTTTCATGTGTCGCTACATCAGCAATTACATGGTGATGACTTTAGTCATCGAGTGCAATTCTGTCAATGGCCATTAACAGAGAATGCGTTGCAGTTCTACCTGTTTACCGACGAAGCGGTTTTCACAAACCACGGGGCAGTGAATCTAAGGAACATGCATTACTGGTCCGTGGACAATCCTAGCTGGCTCAGACAGGTAGAGCGACAGCGGCCGTGGACTGTAAATGTATGGTGCGCAATCATTGGCGACCACCTCATTGGTCCTCACTTCATTGCAGGGGCCCAAATAGCTGAAACATACATCGCGTTTCTACAGAATGATCTGCCAATGTTGCTCGAAAATGTCCCACTGGAAACGCGTCGACGTATGTGGTATCAGCATGATGGTGCACCTGCACATTCCGCAATTAACACTAGGCTGACCCTTGACAGGATGTTCGACTGGCGTTTCATAGGACGTGGAGGACGCATAAATTGGCCAGCCCGTTCTCCTGATCTTACACCTCTGGACATCTTTCTGTGGGGTACGTTAAAGGAGAATGTGTACCGTGATGTGCCTACAACCCCAGAGGATATGAAACAACGTATTGTGGCAGCCTGCGGCGACATTACACCAGATGTACTGCGGCGTGTACGACATTCATTACGCCAGAGATTGCAATTGTGTGCAGCAAATGATGGCCACCACATTGAACATCTATTTGCCTGACATGTCGGGACATACTCTATTCCACTCCGTAATTGAAAACGGAAACCACGTGTGTACGTGTAACTCACCCCTCATGGTAATGTACATGTGCGTCAGTGAAAAAGACCAATAAAAAGGTGTTAGCATGTGGACGTAATATGCTGTTCCAGTCTTTTCTGTACCTAAGGTCCATCACCGTTCCCTTTGGATCCCTACGTAATTCGGTGCTCTCCGATACACACGACCGAACAGCGGAGGAGTGGTACTCAAGCGTCTACTTTAGGTTACAATATCTCCGGATGTAACTAACATTTTACAATGCACAAACGGCACTGATTACGTATTTGTTTATATGTTCAGATGTGCTAACAAAACTAACGTTGTTCCATTTAAAAAAACGTAGGTTTGTGTTAAAAAACATACTTCCGTGCATTTTTGTATGCTTTGTATTAACCAATTACACTAGCCCCTCTCCTAACGTTCGGTCTGTGGAATAGATTCGTCAGTATTTGATGTGGTTTACGAAATATATCCAGCGGTAACGTTAGGTGACTCACCCTGTATACACTATGTGACCAAAGTATCCGGACACCTCTTTGAAAATGACTTACAAGTTCGTGGCGCCCTCCATTGGAATTCTGAAATATGGTGTTGGCCTACCCTTAGCCTTGATTACAGCTTCCACGCTCGCAGGCATATGTTAAATCAGGTGCTGGCAGCTTTCTTGGGGGAATGGCAGACCATTCTTCACGAAGTGCTGCACTGAGTAGGGGTGTCGATGTCGGTCGGTGAGGCCTGGCATGAAGTCGGTGTTCCAAAACATCCCAAAGGTGTTCAATAGGATTCATGTCAGGATTCTGTGCAGGCCAGTCCATTACAGGCATGTTATTGTCGTGTAACCACTCCGCCACAGGCCGTGCTTAATGAACAGGTGCTCGATGATGTTGAAAGATACAATCGCCGTCCCCGAAATGCTCTTCAACAGTGAGAACCAAAAAGGTGCTTGAAACATCAATGTACGCCTGTGCTGTGATGGAGCAAAACAAGGGGTGCATGCCCCCACCATGAAAAACACGACCACACCATAACACCACAGCTTCCCAATTTTACTGATGGCACTACACACGCTGGCAAATGACGTTCCCCGGGCACTCGCCATACCCACACGCTGCTTTCGGATCGCCGCATTGTGTACCCTGATTCGTCACTCCACACAACGGTTTTCCACTGTTCAATCGTCCAATGTTTACGCTCCTTACACCAAGCGAGGCGTCGTTTGGCATTTACCGGCGTGATGTATGGCTTATGATCAGCCGCTCGACCATGAAATCCAAGTTTTCTCACCACCCGCCTAATTGTCATAGTACTTGCAGTAGATCCTGATGCTGTTTGGAATTCGTGTGTGATGGTCTGCGTAGGTGTCTGCCTATTACACATTACGAGCCTCTTCAACTGTCGACGGTCTCTGTCAGTTAACAGACGATGTTGGCTTGTACCCTTTTGTGCTGTACGTGTTCCTTCACGTTCCCACTTCACTATCACATCGGAAACAGTGTGCCTAGGGATGTTTAGGAGTGTGAAAATCTCGCGTACAGACGTATGACACAAGTGACACCCAGTCATCTCACCACGTTCTACGTCCGTGAGTTCCGCGGAGCGCCCAATTCAGCTCTCTCACGATGTCTACTGACTACTGAGGTCGCTGTTATGGAATACCTGGCAGTATGTGGCAGCACAATGCACGTAATGTGAAAAACGTATGTTTTTGGTGTGTCCGGATACTTTTGATCACATAGTGTAATTAATAACACATTTGGTTCATAAACCTGAAAAAATGAACTTGTGTTAGAGTTTGTCGCCTTACAGTTCAAGCAATAACAATAATTAAAACTTTTTAAAGGGTGCAATGTAGCTACTCGACCAGGGTTTGTTAGAAGGAACTATTTCTTTTAGGTAGCATTTCTACGTCTGGGAAGCCAGCTATACCTATAAACAGTTTCCCGGTTTATATCTCCTCCGAGGCGAATCACTTCCGGGAAAGTGTGTCGCGTCCCCTCATAGGTTCGGTCAACAGCCTGGCTGAAGTTATGGCCTTCCTTGCGCATTCAAGACATTGACGACAATAAGGGCTCATAGCTACTAAGCCATCATTAACTGAATGAGTGGGAGAATGTCTCCTAGGATGCTTATAGCACGGGAAATTCTGGAACGGAGAGGGGAATTGTGATTCGTAGGAAGTGAATAAGAGCGCAAACACTTCAGGATTCAATCCAAGAACATTTTGTTTTCCCAATAGTTCAATCGTTTCCACAGCAATATCTTACAGTGGCTGTATATCTTATCAAATCAGTCACAATAAATGCTAGCAGCTGGCCGGGGTGGCCGAGCGGTTCTAGGCGCTTCAGTCTGGAACCGCGCTACCGCTACGTTCGTAGGTTCGAATCCTACTTCGGGCATCGATGTGCGTAATGTCTAGGAGACTGATGACCTCAGATGTTAAGTCCCATAGTGCTCAGAGCCATTTGAAATGCTAGCAATTCAGCTTGTTATGCCCACGACAGCGCATAAAGAAAAGTATACTTACTGACATTTCCAGTCTTTCCTTCTGAACTGTTTCATATCATTCCTCACAATAGAACTGTTCTGATTTATATAGTCTCTGCAAAAAAGACGAGTTGGTAAAGAGCACTTAATTAATTTGCCAATAAAAACAAAACTGGCAAACTAAATTTAACTATGTTGACCGTGATGCCTAGAAAGAAGTTTTGGTTCAGTCCAGCTTAAATGTTCCAGCGCAGACAAAAGGCGTTATCGTGTCGTGGATAACGACTGCATCATTGAATAAAAATGTCCACCTGAAGTATTTCCTCTTCTATCCATTGTGGCAACTAAACTCAGTGAAACACATTATAGGATATCTCAAATAAATACAGAGAATACACCCCAAGTCATAGGTGACTGGCAGTTTGTGTTGTATGCTTTTCGTCGCTCTCTCCGTATATAAACTCTCTGTGCAGTTGAGAAAAGCGTAAAAAACTTCTCCACAAAATTTTTCGTAGTAACGGTTCTTCGGGAATATTTTATTTGTATAGTTACCGTTGTACTGTACTCCGTTAGCACAGCGTCCCCGAAAGGAATATAAAACTCAACACTCTTTCCATGTCAGTAGTCTCTATTTTGGAGATAATAATTTACCTCGACCGTCTCTCTTGCCTACGTGTAACTATTTTTTCTTGCACTAATGTGTTTTGTAGTCAGGCGTTTCCCATGAACTCTATATAGTTTAATAACGCTGGATACTAAACATTTACTTGCGACCCTTGTTATTGATGCTCTGTCTCAGAAGGCACCTGCAATTAGCTGTGGTTGAAAATCTATAAAATCCAACGTGACGATAAATAGTATAGCATAGCCATCTACTAGTGAGTCAGAACTGTCCCAAACATGCTACAGTACAAGGGAATCAAAAGATGTTAGTTTCCCAGAGATGTATCGCAAAAAAGAGTCGCGCATCTGCTAGTTTATATTAATTTCTCGGTACCCATGGATTCCTCTGAGTTAAATGGTAACGAATTGCATCATGCTTGAAGAAAACTATATTTAATATTCACAGGGAAGAAAGTAAATTTAACGATTTACCACTTCGACAATTTTCTTAAATCATTAAAAAAGAATTGCATTCCTCGTCAGTTATGGAGCGGCAACAGACAATGAACACAGCCATAACAACATATTCTCTGTTCGTTGACACTGATGTCGCAAGCCCCAGTAAAATAGATCGTCAATTAGAAAAACTATTGTAAAACTCCCCTCAATATAGATAAACGAAAATTATAATCATTTCGTTAAAATCCACAAGGTTCAGTGCGAAACAGTTCTCTCTGTTCGAGAAAATTATTTGTCACATAACGCAATGCCAAATTGTTTCACAACTGGCCCAACCAATTTAGTTTCCCGCAGCAAGTAATTACAGCGGCGCGCTTTAAAAGTGATTAACATCCCGTGATTTATGCACCAATAATAACATGTGCGAACATTGCGTATTACATTAAGCACTCTCCTGCAACCTACTATAATCGGGTCTACAGTAGAAATAATTAATATGAAGGGGAAGCACCAAATGAGAAACAGAATTCACCAATGAAAACACGCATTTATATTGGAACGTTTCATTCCATAATACAGTTCGCCAAAGAGAAAAATTTTTATTTCTGGAAGGTTCCGTAGCTAAGCCATCGTATAGCTTCTCCCAGGAACGCCCCCACGTGATTTGGAAAAAGGAGAAGGAGTACTTCATGTCTGAATCTGCCACAGTTAAGGTAGCTCAGCTGTTCATGAGAGGCAAATATCCATCTGCATCTGCATCTAGGTACACACTCCGCGAACCACCGTATGGTGCGTGGCAGAGCGTACCTTGTACTAATACTAGTCATTTCCTTTTCTGTTCCACTCGCAAACAGAGCGAGGGAAAACTGACTATCTTTATGCCTCCGTACAAGCCCCAATCTCTTTAATCTTATCCTCATGGTCGGTACGCGAAATGTGTGTTGGCGGCAGTAGAATCATTTTGCGGTCAGACTCAAATGCCGGTCCATTAATTTTTCTAAGTAGCCTTCCCTCTAGTGATACCCATTTGCGTTCCCGCAGCGCCTCCGTAACGCTCAGGTGTTGATCGAACCTACCGGTAACAAGTCCAGCAGATTGCCTCTGAATTGCTTCGATGTCTTCCTTTAATACGACCTGGTGCGGATCCTAAACATTCAAGCACTACTCAACAGCAGGTTGCACTGGTTCAAAAATGGCTCTAAGCACAATGGGACTTAACATCTGAGGTCTTCAGTCCCCTAGAACTTAGAACTACTTAAACCTAACTTACCTAAGGACATCACACATATCCATGCCCGAGACAGGATTCGAACCTGCGACCGTAGCAGTCGCGTAGCTCCGGACTGAAGCGTCGCACTAGTTTTCTATACGCGTCAGGCTTTACAGGCGAACCATACTTTTCTTAAATTTTCCCAATAAACCGAAGTCGACCATTCGCCTTCCCCACTGCAGTCCTTACATGCTCATTCCATCGTACTTATATTTCTTTGCAACGTTACGCCTAGACATTTAGTCTATGTGACGGTTTCAAGCAGCACCGTAAAAATACTGTATTCGAACTTCATGGGTTTGTTTTTCCTACTCCTCTGCATTAACTTAAGTTTTTGTACTTTTAGAACTAGCTGTCATTTTCGTGCTTTCGTTCGGAACGCAGGGTTTTAACATCCTAGGAAGTGTCATTACGCCGTGGGTTACAATGTCGACCTGTAGGATCGTTTGAGCAAGACTCGATCGCCTAGATATATGGCTGTAGCAGCTAGAATAAGCTTGATTATTAGCATATAGAGTCCTGTCGTTCGCAAGTAGTAAGTGTTCGTCATAAAGCAGTTGCTTTCTCTTTGTGCGGCTCCTCAAGTACTACGGAAGCTCTTCCTTGACGTCGTTATGCAGTTCCTACTGTGCTGTTCCTTCTTCTAGTTAGCACTTTTCATCTATTCCACTCCTCGTTGATTCTGTGGGAAACCTTCATATTTCTTATTGTGCAAGCTCACTTAATTATCCAATAGGTCTTACCAGAGCTGTGGTCGAGTGAACATTGTGTACGAGTTCTCTCCGGAAGCGTGTGTCTTACTTCCGTGTGCAGTGTATCAAGAAGTGATTGTTGCCTAACGGAGTACATAGCTGAACAAGTAAACAGTAGCGATTTAAAACAGCGATATTTGATGAACCCTACTGCGAAAGAGCCGCAGTCTATCAGGCCGTCGTGGAGAAGCAGACATGAACAATGTAATATCACGATGTAGCGAAAAGACAAATAGGCAAATGGGACACTTAATGAACTGAGTGCTGTGTGGTACAAAGGCCCCCACTGCCTTACCTGCTTTGGGAAGGACGGACGTGAAGGCGTATAAAGTCGTTACACAGGTCTCAAGGAATTAGGAGGACCCGTATAAGGATCCACGGCGAAACCTAGATCCTGCGATACATCAGGGAGTAAGAGGAGATCGGCAGCACGAGACCATAACGTGCAAGAGTGGCCATTCAGGGGGAGGGGGGAGGGGGGGGATTGGGGCAGAGCAGAAACGGAGAGATACATTAGCTGGAGGACGAACCCGAACTTCCCAATACACCACAATACAAATCGGACATATAAGGGATGGAGTATTTATAAACTTGTTTTTAGTTACAAGTAACACATCTTTCGCTGCAGCTGCCTACAATTTAAATCTTATACATAGATAAGCGTAGTGTACAAATATCAATTTTATGAAAATTATACCTCTTTTGTTGTGAATTGATTTAAATTTGTACACAGATAATAGTCAAAACTAACAGCTGTTACTGATATCTATAAACTGTGGTTGGTTGCATGGTCAAGAAATTGAAAACCACCAAATAAGTAAATAAATATTCAGCACCGTTGTGCAACATCGCATCTCCAACGCTTCATTTATTCTCCTCTCTGGTTTTCCCACAGTCCATAACTCACTTCCGTACAATGCTGTGCACCAGACGTACGTTTTCAGACATTTATTTTCCCAACTAGCTGAGTAGCCGGCGTTGCCCGGATATCTATTTCAATTCTGTTAGTCAGTCTCCTCCTTCCCCCCTCTGTCTGTCAACCTCCACCACCCCCTCCTCTCCTTTCTTTGCCCTGTCACTATCTGTCGATCTTCTCCTCTCCCTCTCTCTGTCCATCTCGTCCTCCTCCTTTTCTATGTCCATCTCCTTCCCCCTCTCTCTGTGCCGTAAAATGATATAATTTCGTAGGTACATTCGACGGCATACGTGGATACTGTGTGGTAAATATGTCGCGAATAGAGTCAGTATGAAAGACGTAATAAATTCAAACGTCATGCACGACGCGGAAATTTTTCGCGCATCTCAGTGTTTATGACGTTTTATCTCCTGAACTATGTGCCGCACAGCGATATAACTTTGCATGTGTATTCAGTGCTGTATATGAACACTGACTGTAACATGTGTCGTGAACACAGTCAGTAATAGAGAAGAAATAAATTGAAGCGTTTTGCCTGACGAGACAGTTTCACTGCGAAAATGTAGTAAGTGATAAACTTTTTTCGTTTCTGCATTGTGTGGGAGGTGTCGGCAAGGAAGGGTTTCGTTAAGGTTTGAAATTATGTGTAGAGTTTGTTGCAAGTCATTGAGTGCTCTCATTCTCAAATACTTGATGAATAAAATCTCGCTGTTCGCATGTCGTGACCTACCCTTGTTTTTCATCCTACCCTTACCGCTTTGACATGTAGATGGTTCTTATCCACACAGCGATTTTTTCCAGACGGTAAGTGGTAACTGTTCCAAGTTTGGTTGAAATCGGTCCAGTGGTTTCGGAGATGTGGAACGTTCGTACATAAATACATACAATTTTATAATACATTTGAATATCTTTCTTTCTCGTGATCCGATTTTGATGAAATAAGCCTATACGGTGCCGTAGCTACACTGAAGTTACCACTGAGAAGCCCAAAATCTGCCTAGCAGTTTTGGAGAGCAGAGTGTTCAAAGACAATCAGACAGATATAAATGTTTTTCAGATTTATTATTAGTATAGATTATAAGCTGTGTTTGAAACTAGTGGACTTCTTTTAGTGAGAAATGCTCTCTTTATCAGTGCTGTTCTGCTTTTTGGATCCTCTTCGCTTCCTCCGTTACCCATTTTACCCCACGGTATCAGAATTACAGCAAGGCCTCTGCTACGTGCTCCCCAAGGTTTTGTTTATTGCGCATCTCATTTCTGCAACTCCTCATTGCTTTCGTCTTTTTTCATTTTTACTCTCAAACAACACTATTTGCTCAGTAGACTGTTCATTCTATCAACAGGGCCTGTAAGTAGTCCTCTCATTCACTGCGGATAGCAATACCATCAGCGATTCATCATTGATACCATCTGACTTTGAATTTAGATTCCATTCATGAACCCTCTTTTTGTTTCCGTTCGTTTCTTCGATGTTCAATTCCAACAGAAAGGTAGAAAGTCTGCACCATTGCCTTGTACCCAGCGCGTCTTTCATGGTCTTCCTTCATACCCTGTCCCCTATTGGTTCTTGTACATAGTCAATGATACCTATACCTATAGCTTATAATTTTTTTGAGAATTTTTAACATCTTATGCCATACACGTTGCTGAAAGCTTTTTTCTAGATCACCAAATCTTGTGAAATTATCGTGATTTTTCTTGAATTTTATCACCTTTATCAAGTGCAACGTCAGAGCCATCTCTTTGGTGCTTTTACCTTTCCTAAAGCCAAACTCATCGTCATCCAAACGATCAATTTTCTTTCAGTTGTTCGTTGTATTATTCTTCTTAACTCCTTGGATACCACAACTGTTAGTAACTTAACGTCTCCTCCTTACAAACTCCTTACTTAAAACAACAAAAGGAAGTAAAAGTTTTGAGACAAGTAATAATTTACGTATCTGGTGCCCTTTGAGGAGAGATAGCTAAGACATAAGTTTTCACTCTTTCCCTCCCTTTTCAACTCTGCACTGAAACCATCAACAAGGCACAGATACCTATTTGAGGACTGAAGGGAGGGTCAAACCACAATACGTGGGCATGTATCACGAAAATTCAAGTGCAACATTCGAATTTCAATAAATGACTAGACACAGAGAGTAAAGTAATACACTGAGTAAATCAAGCTGTATTGATATTTGATGGCATTAACCGCTTTGTAGCCTGAATTCCACTCGAAAATGTCGATGATCGCTAAGAAAGAGGTTAATGCCAGATCCGAGAGTGAAAACGTCGTAACAAACTATACGCCCCGAGGTAGCACAATATTGATTTGTTGGTTCAGTCAAAATAATAATTTATTCAGATTTTGTCCTTTAATTTTCCTCTTTTCACAGTTACACCTAACTTAGAACTATGGTGTGGTTTTACTAGAATGGGAAACTTAGATTTATTAGCAGAGTTCTTGGACCAATTGTAGAATACTGTTCCAGTGTCTGCAACCCTTAGCAAGTGGGAATGAGAACAGACATCGAACGAATAGGTAGATACGTTGTTAGGATCGTAACAGGTCCATACAGCCCTTACGAAAGTTTAATGAGAATACTTAAGGAAGTTAAGTGGGAATCCTTGGTAGGACACAGTATAGTTCTTCCAAAACTGTGATGATTGCGTATAGGTAATCTACGCAGCTCAAAATGGGCTTTGCATCACCTCGCTTCCGAGAGTTACGAAACTTGTACAGGAAACTGGAATACAGATCAACATAAACAGCATTTCCGACCTTTTTATTGCTCATGAAAACCACACACTGCATGTTGTACCACCATACAGAGGGACCTTCACAGGTGGTGGTCCAGATTATTGTACAGATTGGTATCTCTAATACCCAGGAGCACGTCCTCTTGCATTGTTTCATCCCTGTATTCGTCGTGGTTTAATATTCACAAGTTCATCAAGGCACTGTTGGTCGAGTTTGTCCCACTCCTCAACGGCGATTCGGCGACGATCCCTCAGAGCGGTTGGCGGGTCACGTCGTCCATAAACAGCCTTTTCCAATATATCCCAGGCGTGTTCGATAGGGTTCATGTCTGGAGAACATGATGGCTACTCTATACGAGAGATGTTATTACCTTGAAGGAAGTCATTCACAGGATGTGCGGGATGGGGGCTGGAAATGTCGTCCTTGAACACGAAATCCTCGCCAATATGCTGCCGATATGGTTGCACTATCGTCGGAGGATGGCATTCACGTATCGTACAGCCGATACGGCACCTTCCATAACCAGCAGCGGCGTATGTCAGCCCCACATAATGCCCACCCCAAAACAGCAGGGAACCTCCACCTTGCTGCACTCGCTGGACAGTGTGTCTAAGGCGTTCAGCCTGACCGGGTTGCCTCCAAACACGTCTCCGATGATTGTCTGGTTGAAGGCATATGCGACAGTCATCGGTGAAGAGAACGTAATGCCAATCCTGAGTGGTCCATTCGGCATGTTGTTGGACCCACATTTACCGCGCTGCATGGTGTCGTGGTTGCAAATATGGACCTCGCCATGGACGTCCGGATTGAAGTTGCGCATCATGCAGCCTATTGCACACAGCTTGAGTCGTAACACGACGTCCTGTGGCTGCACGAAAACCATTATTCAACATGGTGGCGTTGCTGTCAGGATTCGTCCGAGCCATAATCCGTAGGTAGTGGTCATCCACTGCAGTAGTAGCACTTCGGCGGCCTGAACGAGGCACGTCATCGACAGTTCCTTCTCTCGGTATCTCCTCCATGTCCGAACAACATCGCTTTGGTTCACTCCGAGACACCTGGACACTTCCCTTGTTGTGAGCCCTCCCTGGCACAAAGTAACAATGCGGACGCGGTCGAACCGCGGCATTCACCGTCTAGTCATGGTTTAACTACAGACAACACGAGCCGTGTACCTCCTTCCTGGTGAAATGACTGTAACTGATCGGCTGTCGGACCCCCTCCGTCTAATAGGCGCTGGTCATGCGTGGTTATTTCCGTGTTTGGGCGGGTTTAGTGACATCTCTGAACAGTTAAAGGGACTGTGTCGGTGATACAATATCCACAGTGAACGTCTACCTTCAGGAGTTCTGGGAACCGTGGTGATGCAAAACTTTTTTTGGTGTGTGTATATTGGAAGAAGGCTGTGCGACGATTATGCTTTCACTAACATGTATCTCGCGGAGGGTTCACGGAAAAGGATAAGAGAGATTAAGACGAGAACAGAAGCACTCAGACAGTTCATTACGCGAATGGAGCGAGGAATAGTGTTGATAATATTGGCACGATACTCTCTCCGCCATGGAATGTATAGTACCTAGCGGAGTTTTTATGCAGATGTAGATGTGGATGTTTCACTCAGCCAGCTAGTCGATGATCTTTCAGCTTTCATCTCATTGTTTTCTTCAGACTGCTCAAACGGCGTTGAAATTTACCGAATTGAAAAGAAAATGTGATATATATATATTTATATATTTATATTTATATTTATATATATATATATTACTGATTTTATATGCGTGCTCATCGACATACCTTGTAAGTAAGTTTAGGTGGGTGTGGTAACCTCTGGCGCTTGTTCTGTACTGCTGAGGACAGGACAGAGGCAGCTCACAGGCGGACACCGCTAACACGTCGGTCAGCTCAGTCGGGCAGTCGGAGGCTGCGAGCTGGTGATAACTGCAACGTAAGAAGTACATCAGTGGAGGAAAATACCTACAAGTAATAACGGAACTGGTCAGTAACTCAATTCCGCTACGTATAATACTTGTAATTACATTAAACGAAATGGATTATTCGATGCACTCCATAAATTTACTGTACGGTACAGACAGGTTCGAAATCGTAACTTCGCGCTCCATTAGTTTTAATGACAGCAGTAAAATAGTATTGTACACTTATATCCAGAACATGCGTTCAAACATGGCTCTAACATTAACAGTATTTACGTTACTTTTATGTTTGAACACATACACTGCATGTAAATGTACAAAAGCTCCTATTTTTTTGTACGTTAAATGTATTCACTGATGCGAATAATGGAAACTTCGAACTGTAGAAAGGAATGACTATAGTGGCTCGACGTCAGCTTGTGCAAGGCACATATCGACATGCATCACGATAACGTTAAGAAATTTTGGGATACAGAGGTCATTCAATATAAACAAACATTGAAGGAATTAAAATAACATATTACTTATCAAACCTATCGGTTTTGGTGTTTCCAGAAGCCTGTTGTTCAATTAGTACAACATTTGCTACGGAAACTCTTTTACAAGTGTAACTAAGCTAACAACGGAGAAAAAAAGAATTATTTATTTTTGCATATGAAATTGTAGGGTCGAATAGAACTATTTGAAACTTCCCTACACCTGGTGAACGTTAAGAAAACCGACAAACTGCGGGGATGGATTACTGGCTGGAAATGGAGGAAAAAAGGTCCTATGAACAAGTGTTCGGAGATGGTATTGACAAATGAAACTTCTCCTGAGCACGGGCCGTGTGTTGCTTTTATGTTTCAGGCTGTCTGATTGACTAAGCTTACTGTAAGCAGCAGAATGGTCCGGTGTTCATGTCGGGAACAAGCCGAGATGATGTTTGTGTACGACCGAGCTTATAGAAACAGTCGAGAGGCAGAACCTGACTCTCCAAATCGGGTGTACGCAAAGTTCGTCTCCTGCCTGCACGTTCGTCTCTCTAAAAAGACACATGATGCCACAAACACTCATAAAGAGATTGAAATGGGGTGTGATGTGGTGGGTGTCTGCGAGGGTACTATTTTTTCTGCTTCTCGCCAGTCTCCATCTGCTTGGTCATGCATACAGACCATCTCGGTTTATGCCCGACATGAATACTGGACCATTCTGCTGCTTCAATCACAGCCTACAACAACCAGGAACACACGGCACGTGGCCACAGAAACTTCATTCGTCAGCGCCATCTACAATGATGCTCTTCCGGACACATGTTTATAGGACGTTTCTTCCTTTATTTCCACTAACTAACCCGTTTGTGCATTTTGTCGGTTTTATTACTGTTCATCCTGTATACAGCCGCAGTACCATATGTGCAATAAACAAATCCAACCACAACCGTAGTCAACGCTGTGTCATCACTGAGATGAGAGATTTCCAAGTTATTAAATTTGGTCTTACCCATCTGTTAAGTACAGCTTGCTCTACTATTATCAGGAAAGTCCAAATTTTTCACAAAATGTTGGTTAGGTGGAATGATACTGTTTTGAATGAAATTCTGCTCCCTACTACACAGCGGTGTAAAGGTATCATTTTTGGAGCACTGTAGGTAACAGAAATAAATGGAATGCGTCTACAGTAGCTACTTCTTAGCGTGCATGTTTCGCATCAAATGATTGGACAACCATTAAAAGAAGGCATCGTTTTGATGAGACTATATATTGTCTGAGTAAGACGCCTTATTCACGATTATTGATTAATTTCAACTCAAATATACACACGGTAACGGCAGCTCCACCAAAACATATTTACAATCAAAACAGCCTTAGGACAGACACGTAACAAGCACTAAACTAAATGAAACACTTACAAGCACAAAAAACCAGTGGAGTGCGTTCTACAGGCTTTCAGAAGAAAAGCCTCGTCCCCACATATCATATACCACACAACAACAGGCCCCTCCATGACAATCTCATCAAATCCAACCACTTTAAGTCCTGTCTGGAAGACATCTTAATCATCGCTCTTGATCTCCGCTTTAATTAATCCTTGCATCCCGATATTTATGAACCTACAAACATAGATACCCCACATGTCGCACCACACTTATTCAGCACTACACAAAATGACTAAAAACACAAGTAACAACTGAAGACATAGCACAAATACTCGCACTATAGAGAAACACCTAGCCTGATTATAACACTATGGTATACTTGACACCATCCTCCAGAGCAAGAATTCTTAAAGCTTTCCTCCGATGGAACTCTTTGCGAATACTAGTATTCTGATGGAACACCTTGTTTATTTTGAAGGTCAATAAAATATTTTAAAAATGAGAAAGACTTGGTTTATTGAGTGGTCATTACAATTTTACATCGTAACTAATAAAGCAGGAATCACAATAAAATTTTAGAAAAGTAAATAGAAATGTCAAAATATCGAAAGAGAAAATCCGTCATGTTTTTATCAGCTATTTTCCGAGCCCTTATTAACTTCCCGCGGTCTACCAGTGTTCCCTGAAACACAGTTTGGAGAATCCTACTCTACAGCAACGCAAACGCATGCCCAATCCGCATGGTCTCCACGCGGCTACAGTGTGCGAGAGAGAGCTCGAATAGAATTCGCATACTTTGGTGGAAGTTTCCAAAGATAACCAATGCTGCTTCGCCTAATGAAAGCCGAGTGAGCACATGCGCTACAGGGTCACACGAATGGCACAGCCGTGTGTGCAATACATTGTTGACGCCAAGACGGATTTCACGTGCGTGCCTTCACTTGCACATAGGCTGCGAATGTGCAGCGTGCGCATTCGTGGTGCGCTTCCCTTCCACCAGAGTTGGGCGAAATTTATTCTAATGACGAATAACGAAGTAGAAACATTTGTTCTTCATCTGTGAATAAAAAGTGTAATGAACAACAAAGCTCAAATCCAAGACTGTTTATTGTTCCAGTTCTCTGTCCTTTTTTAACCGAATGTACTTTTTGAAATTAGTTTTCAGAACAAGTCATTTTGTCAGGCATCTCAACAGAAACTTTATTCGCTTTTCGAAGATTCGCCGTTGTGCAACTAAAGAAAATACTTTCTACACATGCAATGAGGATATCGATGCGTTATTGCTCCAGAACTTTTCTTTATTTCAGGTTTATATATGACTATCAACACACAATCCTCGTCAGCAAAAATTGAGAAATCATCAAATTCATTGCAGTTTTTGGCAAATAATTGGCCATGATTCCACATTAACCTCACTTCTCAAATTACATTCGAAATTAAATGTTCCTTTCACGTTATAACAGTGTTCGAAACTCGTGACACTATTTGTTCATTTCTTCGGCTATTGTATGTTTGTAGTAAGCTTCTCTTGGTCACGGACAGCAATACAGGTGAACTATTTGTTTTTATATCATAGATAAGACGTCGCTGCAATAAGTGTAGTTGGTGTAGAAAGGCAAAAAGTACTCAAACCCATTGTCTCTTCCGAAGTTTTTTGATCTAGAACCTCTACATAACTGCATAGATGCACGTCTGATCGAGGAACTATTCCTTGTTCTAAAGGAAAGCTCACTAAGACAGAGGTACTCAAGGTACCCTCCGCCACATACCGTCAGATGGCTTGCGTAGTATGGATGTAGATGTAGAAGAATAAATCCTAAAAGAGTTTCGAATGAGTCTGGACATCCATCAGCACACAACAAACGTTTTAGAAGTTCTTTAGATTTAAAGTCTGTTGACAGTAGTCATTAACAACTGAGTTCTAACTTTGTTCACTAATTTTGTAGCAATACAAACGGTAGCAAATTGCATAAATATATCAAAGAGAAAGCCATACGAGACAGTGTCAGCAGTTTTGGTACAATAGAGGAAGGTGCTGTATATAAACAGTTTCTGATGGATGCATTCTCATCCTTGGCTACTGACGTAGAGCACTTCGGCATGTTAGCAGCGGGAGGGGGGAAGTAGTGGCAGTGCAAAGTTATTTGAGTAGGGCCGCGTCAGTAGTGAACCAGCTAAGACCTCCCGCCTATGAAGTACTTTCCTGTTGCATTTGTTACGCTGTTAATCAAGTAAAGCTGTGTTCAGCCCGAAGTTTGGTTTGAACACTACAATGCTTTATTAGGCAGTGCGGTGATCCCCTGACGTCCGAAACGTCTGAACAGAACTATATAACCAGTTGAAGGAGATCTACAGTTCAACGTGTACTCATAAACACGGTGCAACCTGACTTGCATTTCTCTCAGTGCTTAAGTTGAAAGAGGCCGTAAGTAACAGAAAAATCATAGATCCAATGAGGTCGAACTCAGAACTTTTGGCTTTGTAATTTGGAACATAACTAAGCCATCGAGGCACTTTTATTTACAGTCCGTTACTACGTTTATCAAACGGAAACATACTGAGCTAAGGGAACAAACACTAGTCATAGAATTTGGTACAACAAGCAAACAAAGAAGATACAATGGCATTCTACGTTATTCGTTATTTAAGTTAGGAATAATTAATTCACAATAATTTCGTTCGAAATATCTACTTATTCGATTAATTATCCGGATGACAATTTATCTGAGTAACACACATCACTGTTTACCACTACACCTTGCACTTACTTCATCTTTCTTTTCATTGCAGATAATATTATCAACTGTGAGGAGTCCTGTTAGTTCATTTGCTCCATTTATGCACGTGGTCTTACAGTGTATCTGGGCTGAAAATTTTTTGGTCAATTGTAAAGGAAGTTGACAATTCTAATCAATTGTAAAGCTCCTGAACATAAACCTTTCTCATTTGTTCTCTCTACAATGTGTCTCGATATTGGTGCGACTTTAGCAGCAGACTGAATGAAAGAATTACTTCATCAGTTGTTTTTTCATGGACAATTTGTTCTACACCTAAATTAATGACTTCCAGTAACGTTTAGTAGTCGATTGTCACTTTAATTTTCGTTACGCATGATCGTACTCAATCGCTGTGATAACACTTGGTGAGTCTCAGGTACACAGCACACACTTTCTCCCTAGACAACATCGAAAAGCGACAGCTAAAAAGGAATACTAATCACAAATGCGTTCCAACACGCGGCTGGCCCATTGCGTTACGACGCAACTGTACAGAGTCTGCGATTCCTTAGCCGCCTAACAAGGCCACTCAGTGACTGCATATCACTTTTCGAGTGCGCGCCGAGTGATACCGAGTTGGGAACTGTCGGCCGCGTGCTTCCGGAACGCTTGCGAAGCGAGTGATGGGCGGCGAGCGCTGCTCACGCGTTTGCGCCATGTGGATGCAATGCTCTGCCATCTACACCCTACAAATTGATCTACACTTAGTAACATACCTACATGTTCCTAGTACCCAGTGTGCCTTCTGTACTAACTACTCAACAGATCACCATCTCCTTCACCTTACCCACCTTACATCCCAAAAAGTAAAATGCATTTTTGTTTCCATTGGCAATCAAAAACCCGTTTCAAAAGGTTTGTCATTCTGTAGTGCTTTTCAGACTACAGACCTAAAGGCTGCCCGTTGACTGTGTCCTCTTAATGGCATACTCCGTCTCTCTCCATCCTATGCACGTAACAATCATACACCACTGTTCATGCATCATTTAACGTACCACCGGTGAACTTTAAGGATATGTCCTGTCCCTTGTACTTCCTCTACGTTACGTCCTATATACTGCAAACACTCCTGAACCCCGTGTACAGATCGATGGCCTAGGTTGGCACTAGCCAACCTAGGTTGACAGTGCTTGAAACTCCGCTGAGTAGAAAGTGGTTTATCTGGGGGCACGGGCACCCTTTGAAAAGAAAAGGAATATAATAGAATAAGACAGAGACTCCTGACGGACGGAGGGAGGAGGAACCGTGTTCCTTTTGTGGAAAGCGATACGACACACTAGAACACTGCTGCATACTTGAGCGAGTGTTTGCACGAGAGTGCGCTTAGCTTTTCGCGCTGATTGTGTAAGACCCGCAGTGATTCGAAATAGACGGCAGTACGTATAACGTGCCTCATGAGGCCAGATACGTAAAATTTAAATGCAGCCGTTATGTTAATGGCAACGTCTGCGACAGGTAATGCCACTAGCAGCCTTTTTTTACTTCTTTTTATTTTTTTTAAGAAAGTACACTACTGGCCATTAAAATTTCTACACCAAGAAGAAATGCAGATGATAAACGGGAATATATTATGATAGAACTGACAAGTGATCACATTTTCACGCAGTTTGGGTGCATAGATACTGAGAAATCAGTACCCAGAACAACCACCTCTGGCCGTAATAACGGCCTTGATACGCCTGGGCATTGAGTCAAACAGAGCTTGGATGGCGTGTACAGAACAGATGCCTATGCAGCTCCAATACGATACCACAGTTCATCAAGAGTAGTGACTGGCGTATTGTGACGAGCCAGTTGCTCGGCCACCATTGACCAGACGTTTTCAATTGATGAGAGATCTGGAGAATGTGCTGGCCTGGGCAGCAGTCGAACATTTTCTGTATACAGAAAGGCCCGTACAGGACCTGCAACATGCGGTCGTGCATTATCCTGCTGAAATGTAGGGTTTCGCAGGTATCGAACGAAGGGTAGAGCCACGGGTAGTAACAGATCTGAAATGTAATGTCCACTGTTCAAAGTGCCGTCAATGCGAACAAGAGGTGACCGAGACGTGTAAGCAGTGGCACCCCATATCATCACGGCGGGTGATACGCCAGTATGGCGATGAAGAATACACGCTTCCGATGTGAGTTCACCGCGATGTCGCCAAACACGAATGCTACCACCATGATGCTGTAAACAGAACCTGGATTCATCCCAAAAAATGACGTTTTTAGATTCGTGCTCCCAGGTTCGTCGTTGAGTACACCATCGCAGGCGCTCCTGCCTGTGATGCAGCGTCAAGGGTAACCGCAGCCATGGTCTCCGAGCTAATAGTCCATGCTGCTGCAAATGTCGTCGGACTGTTCGTGCAGAGGGTTGTTGTCTTGCAAACGTCCCCATCTGTTGACTCGGGGATCGAGATGTGGCTGCACAATCCGTTACAGTCATGCGGACAAGATGCCTGTCATCTCGACTGCTAGTGATACGAGGCCGTTGGGATCCAGCACGGCGTTCCGTATTACCCTCCTGTACCCACCGATTCCATATTCTGCTAACAGTCATTGGATCTCGACCAACGCGAGTAACAATGTCGCGATACGATAAACCGCAATGGCGATAGGCTACAATCCGACCTTTATCAAAGTCGGAAACGTGATGGTACGCATTTCTGCTCCTCACACGAGGCATCACAACGACGTTCCACCAGGCAACGCCGGTCAACTGCTGTTTGTGTATGAGAAATCGGTTGGAAACTTTCCTCATGTCAGCACGTTGTAGGTGTCGGCACCGGCGCCAACCTTGTGTGAATGCTCTGAAAAGGTAATCATTTGCATATCACAGCATCTTCTTCCTGTCGATTAAATTTCGCGTCTGTAGCACGTCATCTTCGTGGTGCAGCAATTTGAATGGCCAGTAGTGTAATTCCATTTTGAAGTGATTTACGATTTCTGTTTTCAGAAAAAGAGAATAACGAAAAAAACTGAAACTGCTCACTACTGGATAACTGTAGTGATAATTTTTTTGTATGGTAGTCAATGACCAAATTTCTGTGCAATTTGACTTAATAAATGTTAAAAATGTTTATGTTGTCTTTACTCAACCAATCGCTAGACCCTTTGCACATTGTGGCTCAGTAAACTGTAGCAACCCTCAGCAACAGTCTCCCACAATATGTTGACGACACCACTTACTTAGCTGCCTATCACACCCTCCAACTCCATCAAGTCGCTCTAGTTTGATCCTCGATATCAAGAGGTAGGAATTCTTTGCGAGAAACAGAGTGGCGCTTGCTGTAATCCTCCCGTGCCGTCGCGCTCTGTTCCCGGAAGGCGGGGCAAATTGGCGGGGAACTTACAAAACGGTTCTCCGCAGTCGGAATGCCAAATGAGCGCTAAGCTGATCAGCGAGGCGCTCGCCGCCTGCCGGACGGAGTCTTCTTTCTCGTGCCGTAACGAGGCAGACAGCTCACGGGCTGGGCCCCCATTATCGGCTCACCAGTATCGCGGGCTGCCGCACTCCCAGGGGAGGCAGCCAGCCAGCCTAAGCGGCTTACAGTACCTTCCGAGAAGAGCTTCAGGGCGGTCCTTTTGCAGCTTTACCTTACGTTACCCTACCTTACCTCACCTCACCTTGCCGTGACCTACCCTGTCGGCGCTTGTTTGACAAACACTCGACAACTAGCGCCCAACTCTCGCTCATGGCGTAGGCCCGGGTACGAGTGGCTTTCTTTACCTTTCGTGTAAACTTTCTGTTTTTTAGTGATGTTCTCTGCGGTACTGATCAGTACCACTGCTGTAAAACGCTATAGCATATTATTTTTACGAAATTCATTTTGCGAGAAAGACCGGCAACTGGCAACACGGGAACCTACGAACTTCTCTTCGCCGATTTGATTCCAGCTAAGAGGGTGAGTAGGGCACGACTAGGACTTAAACGTATGTAAACAGGAAAACGCAAATCTCAACCGTTCTAGAGAAAATCAAGTTGAAAATTTTAGACGTGCTAGTACACTCTGTATGGTCGCTAGTATTCAAGGAGGCCGCAGCCTAGCGAGTAAGAGCGAGGTCTGTGGATCAAATCTCACTGTCGGTATTTGCTTCTTTTGTCATTCTCACGTAATTCTACCAACAGATATTTGTGGTACACCAAGAAACTGCGTGATTAGCGAGAACCGTTCATGAATGTAAACCAAGTTTCTTTTGGAATAGATGTATCAAAGGAACGATGCACATGCAAAAATTTGGCATACGTTAAGTTTGCTGTACATTGCAGTAATTAATGTCTTCCATGTTACTACTATGAATATCATCCAAATTCGTGCAGTGCTCTGTATGCTACACATTATACCCGTCACAATTGTAGGTATAATGACATAAATAAAATGACTGTAATGATTTGATTGAAAGTTCTTGTGTATCACCTTTTTTTTATTTCCAGTCACCTTACCAAAATTTTTCTCTCATTTTTCAGGATTATGATAATAATGAATCTGTTGGTAATGATAATGAAGAAAAATAACACGAAAGAATCGACAGCGAGATTCGATAGAGAGACCTTGCACCAATGAAACTAAGAGCTTACTCGCTCGTCTGCAGACTCACTGAATGCCAGCAACCCTGCAAAGTATGAAGGCAAACCTAAAATTTTCTAACCCGATTTTCTTGAAAACTGATGAGAGATGTGTCTTCCAATTTCCACACGTTTAAGTACTAGTGGTGCACAATGCATCCCGTCAGTCTGAACCAAATCAGTGGGAGCAGGTTCGTATGGTCTCCTTGTAAGCGATTTTTTTATATTTTGCTACCCATTTCACTCTGCAAAATAACATGAGTCCCCAGAACAGCACCTTAGAATATGCATCCCATCCCAAGTATAAGACATATAATACCAAATCTGCTTCCAAGTCACAAATTTAGAAGCTGGTTTGATCTTACAGGTTTTCAACTTGAAAATTAATATTTAGTATGAAAATTGTGATGGATTATACATGCATACGCTAAAGTGATGTTTCGTGGACTCACACTGATATTAATATGTCAAAAATCCGCCTCAGTTGCGAAATGTTACTGGTCTTTACCCAGGTTTCAGCTGGAGTAATCTACACTTCTTCAGAAGCACGAAATAAACTAATACATGCCAAAATAAGGCACGGTCAAATATAAAAAGCTAAAGTACCAAGTCAAGCTACGTGACTTAGCTGAGGAACAGCCCCGGCACCACTTAGTGGAAAGCGGTCGGTTAGCCGTGGATGCTACTGTTCCAACGTTTTCCACGAAGTGGGGCCGGGGCTGTACCTCAGCCAAGTAATGTAGCTTGACGTGGTACCACGGTACTTAAACTTTCTATGTTTGACCGTGCCTTATTCTGGCATGTATTAGTTTATTTTATGCTTCTGAAAAAGGCTAGATTACTCTAGCTGAAAGCTAGGTAAAGACCAGTAACATTTCGCAACTGAGGCGGATTTTTGACTTATTAATTTATCACAGTTGCTGACAGGGCTGCCACATGTTAAAAATTCTTACATTGATATTGTACCTCGACACAGGTAGCACAACAAAGAAATTCACTGAACAGCTGTCGGATTACTTGTCAACAACATTTCAAAAAATTTGATAAAGCTGTGGAGCCTGCATATCGAAACAAAACAGCTGTTAGTGATACCATCACCCTCCCCTTGCACGCTGGACATGAAATTATATCATGTGTCTTCCGCAAACTCGATACCAACAACGCCATTATTTCTCCTTAAATCCAGTGGTACTTAAAAAAGTAATTATAATCATGATAGTTTCGATAATTCGTCGCACCACAACGAAAGGATTTCTGTGTAGCCTGAGGAATTGTAAAACAGGCGAGACAATGTTTCGATACTTTTGTTTTTACTGAAATTTTACAACTGTCGGATTTCAGCAGCTCAGAGAAGTAAGAGTTCAAAACAACATCCTTAGAATTTAGAATTTTGGACATTATTCATACAGTAACTTCCATATTTCATTGGAACTGATCTTGGGTTATTCTGTTCCTAAAACTATTTTACAATGGAGATATTACTGGTCTTCAGATAAAAATATTGTTTTACAGAAATTAATTCAGGCGTTTTCTCTGCGATTGTATCTGATGTTCAACAATTTTATTAGTTCAACTTACAGTTCTTTCGGACAAATTTAGTGGAATCTGCCTTCTTTGGAAGAAATGGGTTTTGTGAAATATCATATGGTCTTTATTTATTAAGGATGCTACTAAACGAGTACATGTTGTGAAGAAAATGAGTCCACATTAGTGCGACGTTGTTCGTGTAGATGTAGTCTGTTGCTATACCGGTGCCTGAAGACTTATTTCGTCACCTATGTTTGACTTGTAATGAATATACAAGAGTGGTGGTTTAAATCTTCTAATAAACACACCAGTTACCGATGTACCAAGTTAAATTCCAACCCATTCTTATCATGTATCATAGAGCGAGTGCTTGTGACAGTCCTGATGGAGATCCATATTTCAAATGAGGACATTAATCTCGATGGCTCCTTTGCTGTTATTAAAGAGGAGTAGCGTATGTACGGTACCGGTATTTATTATATTCCTCCTCTGTTAACTCTCAACAATACAAATAAGACCTTCACGATGCAGTTACATTTCAATCACAACACTTCTACTTCGCCCAGTGAAGATGCCGAATGGGATAGGAATAAAACAAACTTTTTTTGGTTACCGCTTTTGAATATCTAAAAGACTTACCAATCACCAGTGCCATTAATATTCACGCTTATTTGATATGTGGTACCGGTTGGATTTCGGTGAGAGTGTTGCGTGAACGTAGAAGAAACGTTGTGGAGACACTGTGTCATAAAACTGAGGTCTGTTTGAATCTGATCGACGGCTACGATGATGAACAATAAATATTTGTTAAGAAAGAGATGACCATTTCTCTTCGTGCCGTCCGAGTGATGTATGATCCTTTGTCCCCCGCTGCCAAGACTCTCTAACTTGACAGCTATTCGTTGCTCGCAGTTTGGCTGTATGCCGCGATCACCGCACACAAGAAAGACTTGTTGGTGACCGTTAGGAGCTGCAGATCATAAATTATTGCAGTGATAGGAGGCAAACATATGACGCACATCTGCGGTCTCGCGAAGCTTAAGATATCTTCCACTGGAAAACAGAGGTTTATGAAGGAGACAGATTAAAAACGCTCCATACATGTTCCCATAATTGATATACAAACGCCACAAATAGGAATCGAATTCCGATTGTTGCTAAAGTGTGATCTTAAATCACCTTCCCTTCCCATCCCGTGCAACCCTCGTCTTAAGCAACATCTCTTCCACTTCTCTCCCATGCCCAGTTCAAAGCCACACCCGTTTTTGAAAACAGGACAATCAGAGAGCAACTAATTAAACACAAATGTTTAGCTCCTCCAGTAACAGCTTAGTATTTTACTGTCTCATCCCATGTCTCAACTCCTTCTCAAGTCACACGCCTTTCTTGGAAATAGCCCAATCAGGCAGCTTGTTTTACGCACACTGACATCTCCCAATAATAGCTCATAATTGTGCTGCCATATCAGTTTTTCCACATTTTCAAGTCATTCTTAAGCAACGCCCCTTTCCTGGAAGAGCCCAATCAAAGAGATTCTGAATCAATACACATATTTAGCTCTCCCAATGACGACTCAGTATTTTACTGTTATATTTTTGCCACATTTTTCATCTCTTTCCGAAGCTACATCGCTTTCTTACAAACAGGCAACGACATAGCTAGCTGTCCGTTTCACAGCTCAGTGTTTTAATGCCATAAAAGTAAAACAACCAATCAGCCACCTTTTTACAATAACATGCGAAAGGAGATGACATCATTTCCATACAGGAGTGACGGCAGCCTTACAGGTTGGAGCAGACATACATATCTACTTCAGTTGTCTGTGTGTTGTGCAGGTTCATAATAGGTATTATACGGTGAATTAGCAATTTCATAGCACATTTGAAATCCTGTCCAACCCAACAGTTTGTGCCAGCGTGGCACATGCTCTCCAATCATTGCAGAGGGTGCGCAGATTTGCAAGTCTGGCGAATGCAGTGCCACAGCGAGGCGACAAGGTGCGTGCATGCAGAGCATAAAAAGTCTGGCATATGGAAGCGAAGTGGCAACTTCAACTGGCAGCCAGTGTCAGGTGTCCATGAGCAGTGGCTGGCAGGAATTCGGTGCTCCGTCGGCCTCTAACCTTCTTCCAGTGGAACTGAGAAGCATGTTGCTTCTCGTGACATAGTTTACATCTCAATTTATATCACAATATATAACTGCTCACACGTAGCAAATGATGATCTTCATGTGTCCTACCTCTTCTATTACCCCTCACTTTTACTATCAAACAATGGAGAAATCACGATAGAATAAAGACAAAATTGCGAGAAGTACTCATTGTAGGAGAAAGAAGGTTGACATAAAAACTTCCTGGCAGATTAAAACTGTGTGCCCGACCGAGACTCGAACTCGGGACCTTTGCCTTTCGCGGGCAAGTGTTCTACCATCTGAGCTACCGAAGCACGACTCACGCCCGGTCTCACAGCTTTACTTCTGCCAGTGAGACCGGGCGTGAGTCGTGCTTCGGTAGCTCAGATGGTAGAACACTTGCCCCGCGAAAGGCAAAGGTCCCGAGTTCGAGTCTCGGTCGGGCACACAGTTTTAATCTGCCAGGAAGTTTCATATCAGCGCACACTCCGCTGCAGAGTGAAAATCTTATTCTGGAAACATCCCCCAGGCTGTGGCTAAGCCATGTCTCCGCAATATCCTTTCTTTCAGGAGTGCTAGTTCTGCAAGGTTCGCAGGAGAGCTTCTGTAAAGTTTGGAAGGTAGGAGACGAGATACTGGCAGAAGTAAAGCTGTGAGACCGGGCGTGAGTCGTGCTTCGGTAGCTCAGATGGTAGAGCACTTGCCCGCGAAAGGCAAAGGTCCCGAGTTCGAGTCTCGGTCGGGCACACAGTTTTAATCTGCCAGGAAGTTTCATATCAGCGCACACTCCGCTGCAGAGTGAAAATCTCATTCTGGAAGGTTGACATAGTTTACATCTCAGTTTATATCACAATATATAACTGCTCACACGTAGCAAATGATGACCTTCATGTGTCTTACCTCTTCTATTACCCCTCACTTTTACTATCAAACAATGGAGAAATCACGATGGAATAAAGACAAAATTGCGAGAAGTACTCATTGTAGGAGAAAGAAGGATAAAGTGGCCAGGTTGGAAAAAATGGTCACTGCTTGTTTTATGTCTTCAACAGTGCTGCTTCCTATCGAGAAGTGAGCAAACTAGGTGAAATAGACACCATTAATGTTGTCAGTGACGATGACAAAAGAACCTTGCTCCCCTATCGTTCTGAGAACACGTTTATGTTTTGCGATAATTTGATGTAAGGTAAGTCACTCATACTTTCGTTGCGTCAATTTTATGTCGAGAAATACATTTTAGTGATATCACTGTTCACGTAATATCTTTTGGCTTACGAATATAAGCCATTATCGTTTTCTTCTGCTGTATTGTTTCGCGTGTGAACCATTGATACAGACAAGGCGTCCGCTCGGTAAAATTGGCCATGTTACACGTCGGGAAAAGTAGCGAAGGAGGCCATTTTCCTCGACGTATGGCCAGTATTCCTGACCTTTTTCAGTCTATTTATCCCACTGAGAATTAGCTAAATCCATATTTCATGCATAGTGTAACAATGGAAGTGAAGACGTTACAAATCGTTTTATATACAAAACTGATGTCCGTTTGCAAGAGCTCCAAGATTCCAAGAAAATACATCCGGAAATTAGAGCAACAAAGATTGGACCCTGTTTCGATGAAAAAGGCATTTGAAGCAGTGAAGAATGACAACATGCCTTTTTCAGCAGCAGCAAAACAATTCAATATTCCACATAACACGCTAAAACGAAGGATTCTAGGGAAAAACAGATGTCGTTGACAGTAAAAAGGTCATGGTCAGCTCAGAGAAGAATAAGAGCTCAGAGAAGAATAAGAGCAAGAAATCCTTAATTACAGTTTTGAAATGGAAAAGCGATTTTATGCTATTACAGTGAATGATCTGAGGCGATTAGTATCTCAAGTGGCAGAGAGTAACAAAATACCATATCGTTTCAACAAAGAGCCTGAAAAGGCAGGCAAAGCTTATGAGAACGGCATCCTAACATTAGTCTTAGGTAGCCAAAATCAGCCTTCATGGCTAAAGAATAACGTTTAGCAAGGTGGATGTAGACAAGTTTTTTATAACCTTAAAACATTACAAGATAAACGATTTCACCCTGATCATAGTGTGGATGAAACCGAGCAGTTCAACCCAAGAGAAAAAAAGTGTTTGGACTCAGAGGAGGACGACAAGTCGGACCCGCTGCTTCTGTTGACAGACGTTTGCTGTCGACTTCTGTAGTGTGCGTGTCTGCAGGAGGAAATTTCATTTCCCCTTTTGTGATCTTCCCTAGGCGAAGAATGAAGGTTGAACTTAAAATTGGAGCTCCGCCGGGAAACGAATTTGCATGCCACTCTAGCGGGAGGATGCAGAGTGAAAGTTTTATGTATCGGTTAGAACATTTTTTAAAACAGGAAAAACCAACTGCTCGAGATACAGTTCTACTAATCTTAGATGGTCACTCTACCCATACTAAGAACATAGGCCTCATTGATGAGGCCACAGAAGATCATACACCTCTTGTGTGCTTGCCCCCACACTATAGACACAAGCTCCGACCTTGGATGTAGCATTCATGTCTCCATTTGAAACCTTCTAAACACAAGCTTGTGCAAAATTTGTTCGTAATAGTCCAGGAGGAACGGTTACACAGTTTCAACTAAGTGCGCTCTTGGGTGAGTCGTATCTTCGTGCAGCCGTTCCAATGACAACAATCAATGGCTTTAAATAGTGTGGAATTTTTCCTCTAGATCCTAGCGTGTTTACTGATGAAGACTATACTGCAGCTGCAGTTATTGATATTCCTTTGCATAGGTACACTAATATTGCGCCTTGTTCAAATATTGGTTCTTCACATTGCGAAATGCTGAGTCTTCTGAAAGTACTGGTTCCTCTGGATGCCTAACTGCTTTGTCTTCTTCAAATATGCCTACTGGTTCATTTGCAGAACCAACTTATTAGCTGTCTTCAAGTGCAGGCTGCCATCAGATTATAGGTGATAAGCCTTCTCCAAGAAAAGGTTCCCCTCGGCGTCGGACCAGTGAAGAACGTCCCTCTTAGTATCCAACAGGTGGGTTTCACATAATCTCAAATCATGTAAAACCTTTGCCTAAGAAAGAAACTGTGAATCAAAGACAAAGGAATAGATTGCCATAATTACTCCAAGCCTTTATAAAAATATGTTGGCCGGAGAAAGACGAAAAGCTTATAATGAAAGAAAACAGGAAGTTCGATAAAAAACAGATAAGGCCAATAATCGACAATGTAAGGCAACACAAAATAAAAGTAACAAGTTAAAAGTGATACCAAACGCTAAGACAGTTTGTGCTAAAAGGAAACTTTTTCAAGAAGAAACGGAAGTAGAAAATTCCACTGATGAGGACAGTGACCTAGACTGCTTTGGAGGCGTTTTCTAGATCTAAAGAAAATGAAGGATGCATAAGATATCGTAGCCGTTAACGCTGGGCTCAAGAACTGTGCTCTGGACGTGATGAGGACGATTACAACTTCACGTCCGAATTTTGTATATGACTCAATACTATTTCTAAGTAGATAAATTGTGAATGAATTAGACTGAAATAGTAACCCATAGGAAACACTAATTTTTTTAGTTACATCGTTAGTAATTACTAAGACTACTCAATTTGTTGATCTTTTTGTGCCCACAATGTACTGCAGCATGTTTCTTTCTCAATTGTGTTATTGTTCTCCTAACAATCATCTATGGTGAAATAAAAACTGTAAGCCTGCCCATTTTTAAACTAAACAGTTTATTTTGGAATGGTGGCGTAGGACTGGCCACTTCACCCCATTAGTTGGTGAAAAGTGGCCAATACATAAGTATTCAGACAAACGTTTATATACCCTATAAAATATACATTTATCTTAGCTATAAATATTTGATGTAATACCCTACATTATGTAGATTCGAGATGTATATGCCACAAGCATCTGTGAATAGCCATGGTTTCATGGAAACTGAATTTCACTTACAGCGGCCACTTTACCCCAACTTCCCCTACACACCGTATAGACAAGAAATTGGAGCAAAAACAGCTATTTAGCAGATTAAACCAACAAGAGATTTGCATACATTCTAACTCCATATTTGAAGAACAAATTAAAACTCACTTTCGGGTTAACGTAATCACTGAATACATCAGATTATGTTCGTCTTGTTTGAAAAGAGTAATTGCATTAGCATTATCTCTAATTAACTGTTTCGGAATTTTGCTACATGTTTGACATCTTTCTACATCATAAAGTCGACCCTTACAAATGTATAGCTTCATACGATGTTATAAAAAATAAAAATAGAATACGGTAGGGCTTCATTGGGCGATGTCAGGTCGTCCTCACTTGAAAGAGCGAAAAATGCATCATTATTCAAAGCTTCATTTACTTGACCTAGTAATATAGATGCATATTGCTGAGGAGATATGGAATATATGTATATGTTCTTAAATTTCAGATCATTTTCATGAAGGAGGAGGCTAATAATCACATTCGTTCTTCAGCATTTGCAAGGGCCAGATATAAAGAATCTTCTTGTATCTGGAAATAGACCACCATGTATGTGTTTTTGTGGTTGTAATCCGCTTTTGTCAGAAACAGGACTGATGGGAAGCTTAAGTGGTACATCTAGATCTGCATCTTCAAAATCATTAAGTGCCCTTCTGTCCTATAGCACCTAATATAAGAGAGTTTTCTAGATTCCAGTCATTTGTAGGATAAAATTTGAACAATGTTCACGAAGGACGAGAAGAAGAAGCAACGTAGATCTCTCCTCAATCGTGTTACTAACAACTTACCTGTAGAATCTTCTAAGCCTGGCTATTAATACTACAATGCGAGATCAAAGATGGTGAAAATATTAAGAAAGTAATGGTGGAAAAAGTTCATAAATATAACTATTTGCTCTACGAGTATTTCTCCACAACGATTCCAAATGGATTGAGACAGAATATCACTGGTCCATTGCCTCGCTAGAGACGTCTGTCGCTGAAACATGCGTTCTGAAAGTGGATGGAATTGCCTTAATTAAAAATTGTGCACTTCCTTTTAGGAATTCATTATTGTCTGAATAAGTAAGTTATTGATCACGTGCACAGTCTGAGAACTGCAACACTAGTAAAAGGATATGCATCTTTTATGCCAAGTAACGTAATCGCATCGCAGAATGCTAGCTGGGAACGACGGAGGAACTAAAAGAATTTATAATAATGATGAACGTTTCAGCTTCTGCGACCCACTAACTATGACACTTGGGATCGCAAAGAATTACAAAAAAATTATTTAATCGCTCGCCATGAACTGGCAGTCACTCGCAGCAGAGAAGACACTAACTGTATTACCTCAGATAATGTAAGCACTCAATCGAAAAAAATATGATGGAAAATGACAGAAACTCGAGCGTCCCAGAGAGAGAGCAAATATCGTTATGGGGAATATTAAAAATTATCTGCGCCTAAGTCTGGTATTCCATCATTGGAATTTAATTGAAAGCACGAGCAATAAATGCGTGGAGGTGCCAGATTAAATGCTCTCGAAACAGCAAGGCGCATAATTTTAGCTTTTCAGTCAGCAGGAATTCGATTTCCAATCACTGCAGCATATCCGATGTAGTAAACACACAAGAGTTGAAGATATATCTGAATTCGTATTCATATCCCGGAGAGAACCACTCGGTCAATTTTAGCATGACAAAGACTGAAAAATCATATGACATTCAGTGCAATTATCAACCACTGATTTATGAAGCAGGAAGACTAAAAGGCGGAATAGAGAAATCCAGTCGTGGATCGTACAGACTTCTAACTGTGGCCCATACACTTCATCCGTTGTTCATAACAAGGTGACGAAATACTGAATTCGTTTGTCACTGAAATGAGAATCGAAATGCCAACGAGATAGTAATTCCCATGAAATACGACAGCACAGTACCTAGTTATTTATGATGCTGTTAGTAATAACCTCTCCAAACATATGGATTGTAACAAGGAGCAGCCATATATAGGAGATTTGTTGTTATGTGTAAAACAAGAAACTTTGTACATATTGTGGAAGACGATGAATTAAAGAAACAATAATTTTTAAAAGAAATTCATTCTCTTTTATTCACATTTGTCCTATATCTGCAATTCCTTTTTGCAGTTACTACCACTCAACACTGATGACGTCCGAAACCCACCTGCATTCCGACAAACTAACTTCTTCGTTGATGAGATACTTGAATTTATCTTCTTTAATGGGTGAAACACGTAATTACGTACCTGTCACCAAATCAGTTACAATTGCTGAGTTGAACTTTGTTGTTATTCGACACACACCACTGATTTGATTCTTCTCTCTCTGTTGGTAACTGCTGAACTGTTCATAGATTTTGCTCTCACCACACCCAACTGTTTTACTGTATGCAAAACCTATTACCTCTCCTCTCTCAAAGTTATATATAACCTGATAGCAATAAATAAAATTAATGTTGCGGCAGTAAGGATCATACAAAAGCGTCCAAGATGGGATTTTCCTCCTCATCATTTGCTCACACCTTTTACATTGCAGCTGGAGGGCTTTGTCAGCATTTGCAGAACCCATACAGCTTCATCACACACACACACACACACACACACACACACACACACACACACACACACACACACACACACACATACACCACACATGCTCACACACACATTCCTAGAATAGGAGTCATGTATAGCACAACTGTAAAGCTTTGTCAGCATTCGCACAACCCACACCACTTCATCAGCGCACATCCGTTACTGAAAGATGGGGGCAGCAAAATTGGTTCAAATAGTTCTAAGCACTGTGGGACTTAACATCTGAGGTCATCAGTCCCCTAGACTTAGAACTACTTAAAGCTAACCTAAGGACATCACACACATCCATACCCGAGGCAGGATTCGAACCTGCGACCGTAGCGGTCGCGCGGTTTCAGACTGAAGCGCCTAGAACCGCTCGGCCACACCGGCCGCCTGGGGGCAACAATAGTCAAGTACCCGTACAGTACTTCTGTTGACTTTTTTTTTCACGAAAGTGATACGACTTAGGAAAGGAGAAGGCGGGATAAGGGGAGATGGGAGCATAAAGTGGAGGGGAGAGGAGTTCAAGTTCACATTTAATTCACAATTGGCATTCGATTTCTAGTACCCTACACTGAGGCGACAGAAGTCATAGGATACCTCCTAATATCGGGCCAGTCCTCCTTTTGCTGGGTGCAGCACAGAAACTCGATATGACATGGACTCAAAAAGTTGTTAGAAGTCCCTTGCAGAAATACTGAGACAGGCTCCGTCTAAAGCCATCCCTAATTCCCAAAGTGTTCCCGGTGAAGAATTTTGTTCACGAACTGAACTCTCGATTATGTCCCATAAATGTTGATGGAATTCATGTAGGGCGATCTGAGAGGCCAAATCATTCGCTCGAAAAGTCCGGAGTGTTCTTCAAACTTGTTACGTACTGCTGTGGCTCGGCCATCGATATTTGGGAGCGTGAATGGCTGCAAATGGTCTTCCAGTAACAGAACATAACCATTTCGAGTCAACGATCGATTGAACTGCCCCAGAGGAACCAGTCCGTTCCATGTAAACGCAATCCACACCATTATGAAGCCACCACCAGCTTGCTCAGTGCGTTGTTGACAGCTTGGGACCATGGCTTCGTGTGGTCCGTGCCACTCTCGGACCCTACTATCAGCTCTTACCAACTGAAATCGGGACTCATCTGACCAGACCACGGCCTTCCCGTCGTCTTGGGTCCAGTCAGTCAATATGATCACTAGTCCAGGAGAGACGCCGCAGGGGATGTGGTGCTGTTAGGAAAGGCACTCGCGTAGGTTGTCTGCTGCCATGGCCCATTTCGCGGCACTGTTCTAACGGATAGGTTCGTCTTACGTCGCACATTGATTTCTGCGGCTATTTCGCGCAGTGTTGCTTATATGAGAACTGACTACTCTACGCAAATGCCGTCGCTCAAATTTGGTATTCTCGGCACAATTTCGACACTTTGGATCAAGTGATATCGAATTACCTAACAATTTCCGAAATGGAATCTCCCATGCGCTTATCTCCAACTGCCATTCCGCGTTCAAGACCTGTTCATTCCCATCGTGTGGCAATAACCACGTCGGAAACGTTTTTACGTGTTTCACCTGAGGGCAAATAACAGCTCCGCAAATGCACTGCCCCTTTAGAAATTTGCTTACGCGACATTATCGCCACCGTATATGTGCATTTCGCTACCCCATGACTTTGTCACATCCATGTACGAAAGTTTTTAGGGGAAGCAATTTTCTGTGCACAATTTTAACTTAGGTTTCTCTTACACCATTTCTATTTCAGATTTTGCTTCTTTTCTTTTTTTCTACTTCTGAAAGTAGCAAGAATAAAATATAGGTAGCGAAAAGTTATCTTACTGACTAGATTGCAGTGGTGGAGTGTTCGTCGCTGTTAGTAGTAGTTTATCCTGTAGTTAAGTAGAAGTGGATAGTTCCTGTGAATTATTATGGGTGGAGGTTACACTCAACCGAGCTAGGCTAATAATTGGCTCCTTTTACCGACCTCCCGACTCAGAAGCATTAGTGGCAGAACAACTGAGAGAAAATTTGGAATACATTTCACATAAATTTTCTCAGCATGTTATAGTCTTAGGTGGAGATTTCAATTTACCAGATATAGACTGGGACACTCAGATGTTTAGGACGGGTGGTAGGGACAGAGCATCGAGTGACATTATACTGAGTGCACTATCTGAAAATTACCTCGAGCAATTAAACAGAGAACCGACTCGTGGAGATAACATCTTGGACCTATTGATAACAAACAGACCCGAACTTTTCGACTCTGTATGTACAGAACAGGGAATCAGTGATCATAAGGCCGTTGCAGCATCCCTGAATATGGAAGTTAATAGGAATATAAAAAAAAAGGGAGGAAGGTTTATCTGTTTAGCAAGAGTAATAGAAGGCAGATTTCAGACTACCTAACAGATCAAAACGAAAATTTCTGTTCCGACACTGACAATGTTGAGTGTTTATGGAAAAAGTTCAAGGCAATCATAAAATGCGTTTTAGAGAGGTACGTGCCGAGTAAAACTGTGAGGAACGGGAAAAACCCACCGTGGTACAACAACAAAGTTAGGAAACTACTGCGAAAGCAAAGAGAGCTTCACTCTAAGTTTAAACTCAGCCAAAACCTCTCAGACAAACAGAAGCTAAACGATGTCAAAGTTAGCGTAAGGAGGGCTATGCGTGAAGCGTTCAGTGAATTCGAAAGTAAAATTCTATGTGCCGACTTGACAGAAAATCCTAGGAAGTTCAGGTCTTACGTTAAATCAGTAAGTGGCTCGAAACAGCATATACAGACACTCCGGGATGATGATGGCATTGAAACAGAGGATGACACGGGTAAACCTGAAACACTAAACACCTTTTTCCAAAGCTGTTTCACAGAGGAAGACCGCACTGCAGTTCCTTCTCTAAATCCTCGCACAAACGAAAAAATGGCTGACATCGAAATAAGTGTCCAAGGAATAGAAAAGCAACTGGAATCACTCAACAGAGGAAAGTCCACTGCACCTGACGGGATATCAATTCGATTCTACACAGAGTACGCGAAAGAACTTGCCCCCCTTCTCACAGCCGTGTACCGCAAGTCTCTAGAGGAACGGAAGGTTCCAAATGATTGGAAAAGAGCACAGGTAGTCCCAGTCTTCAAGAAGGGTCGTTGAGCAGATGCGCAAAATTATAGACCTATATCTCTGACGTCGATCTGTTGTAGAATTTTAGAACATGTTTTTTGCTCGAGTATCATGTCGTTTTTGGAAACCCAGAATCTACTATGTAGGAATCAACATGGATTCCGGAAACAGCGATCGTGTGAGACCCAACTCGCTTTATTTGTTCATGAGACCCAGAAAATATTAGATACAGGCTCCCAGGTAGATGCTATTTTTCTTGACTTCCGGAAGGCGTTCGATACAGTTCCGCACTGTCGCCTGATAAACAAAGTAAGAGCCTACGGAATATCAGACCAGCTGTGTGGCTGGATTGAAGAGTTTTTAGCAAACAGAACGCACCAGGTTGTTATCAATGGAGAGACGTCTACAGACGTTAAAGTAACCTCTGGCGTGCCACAGGGGAGTGTTATGGGACCATTGTTTTCACAATATATATAAATGACCTAGTAGATAGTGTCGGAAGTTCCATGCGTCTTTTCGAGGATGATGCTGTAGTATACAGAGGAGTTGCAGCATTAGAAAATTGTAGCGAAATGCAGGAAGATCTGCTGCGGATAGGCACTTGGTGCAGGGAGTGGCAACTGACCCTTAACAGAGACAAATGAAATGTATTGCGAATACATAGAAAGAAGGATCCTTTATTGTATGATTATATGATAGCGGAACAAACACTGGTAGCAGTTACTTCTGTAAAGTATCTTGGAGTATGCGTACGGAACGATTTGAAGTGGAATGATCATATAAAATTAATTGGTAAGGCGGGTACCAGGTTGAGATTCATTGGGAGAGTCCTTAGAAAATGTAGTCCATCAACAAAGGAGGTGGCTTACAAAACACTCGTTCGACCTATACTTGAGTATTGCTCATCAGTGTGGGATCCGTACCAGATCGGGTTGACGGAGGAGATAGAGAAGATCGAAAGAAGAGCGGCGCGTTTCGTCACAGGGTTATTTGGTAACCGTGATAGCGTTTCGGAGATGTTTAACAAACTCGAGTGGCAGACTCTGCAAGAGAGGCGCTCTGCATCGCGGTGTAACTTGCTCGCCAGGTTTCGAGAGGGTGCGTTTCTGGATGAGGTATCGAATATATTGCTTCCCCCTACTTGTACCTCCCGAGGAGATCACGAATGTAAAATAAGAGAGAGCAGAGCGCGCACGGAGGCTTTCAGACAGTCGTTCTTCCCGCGAACCATACACGACTGGAACAGGAAAGGGAGGTAATGACAGTGGCACGTAAAGTGCCCTCTGCCACACACCGTTGGGTGGCTTGCGGAGTATAAATGTAGATGTAGATGTACATGTATAAGATTTGAAGGTCATCGGAGAGAGTGAGTCATACTCCACGTTATTCAATCTGTGCATTAACTAAGCAGTAAAAGAAACCAAAGAGCTATTTGCAAAGGGACTTAAGATTCATAGGGAAGAAGCTGAAACTAATATTTACCGATGTCACTGATTCTGTCAGACACGCGTATAACTTGGCGGGTCAGCTTAATGGAGTAGCAGTGTCTTGAAAAGCGGTTGTCAAATGAACATCAACAAAAGTTAAAGTGCAGCAAACATTATGAACTGCACCATGTCGAAAATTATAAACACAAATTCTTATTATCGTCTTCTGGAAGATATAATACACTATGATTTTGGGTCTGCCCACTGCAGGAAATAGTTTACAGGTTTTCCTGTCGTAGGAAATAATAAGTACTTCTGGCACCTGTTAGGATTATCAGCATCTAATTTTTATATGTGAAACCTTTTTGGCGAAATAAGTTAATGACTTTTTAAGGGTATTGTCGAAAAGAAATTTAAGAAGACAGTGAAACACAACAGCAGACTTATGAAAATATTGAAAATTCAGATGGCAATTCACAGAGGGCGTCGGAAGTTCGTTTTGCAAAAATGTTTAAACCTAACTAACCTAAGGACATCACACACATCCATGCCCGAGGCAGGACTCGAACCTGCGACCGTAGCGGTCGCGCGGCTCCAGACTGTAGCGCCTGGAACCGCTCGGCCACTCCGGCCGGCTTCGTTTAGCAGTTATTCACTTTGATAAACAGGTAAATGCGTAATGTATGAGAAAAATTGTTAAGACGTAAGTGGGGAAAGATAAGAAAATCTTGTATATACTTTTTTATTCGTCATGACTAGGTTAGTTTCTATTTGAGGAAATAAAACTCATCTCCATTGTGTTCCAGCCTCATGAAGTTCTTGTGAATTTAAGCCACGCGGCAGAAAGAGCAGCCACACACGGTTTTCATTAGGTGTGTTGATACTCACGTGAGTGTTCTGGGAACCTGGCTTTCCACTAAGCTCTCTGACATTGTGCGCAGTTTTCCTAGAAGTCTAATGGTTATTACCTGAAACAAAAGCACGCAGCTGCTGAAGCCTTTTTTTCCTCTGTTTGTGTTCCGCTGATGTAAACCCTTCACTCTCAGCCACTCCCTGCAGCACGCAGCTCACTGCAGCAATGACGTGATACAGGTTAAGACGTAACCAATAACCAAATTATGTGTCGTGAATGGTAGACCCTTCTTAATGCCTATGCTGCAGTATAATTTACACTGAGGAATTACTTTGCGCAAATAACAGAGCTTTCGTAAGCACACTAATGGACTCTTTTCACTAGCGTATCTTATTATTTGATGTTGAGGAGGAGCAGGATATTAGTGTTTAACGTCCCGTCGACAACGAGGTCATTAGAGACGGAGCACAAGCTCGGATTAGGGAAGTATGGGGAAGGAAGTCGGCCGCGCCCTTTCAAAGGAACCATCCCGGCATTTGCCTGGAGTGATCTAGGGAAATCACGGAAAACCTAAATCAGGATGGCCGAACGCGGGATTGAACCGTCGTCGCCCCGAATGCGAGTTCAGTGATTTGATGTTGAAATAGTACAAGTATTTCTGATCATAACATCAGCGATGAAACTACAACGGACCTTGGTAGAAGGGAAATTCTACTTTGTTGTAAGCCACAATGACAAACCAGAGTACCCCTTATTAGTGTAGTGTCCGTAGTATTTACTCTGTAAACTTGGCTCTGGTATCGTTTGTACCCGTTCTCTTGAAATCTATACAGTCCTTTATCGTGCTTTACACGTTTCAAGTCGTTACACTGATCCCAGATATATTAATTACTGTGTCTGAGGATACGTGTCTTTTCCAAGAAATGGTTTTTATTTTGGAGACAGAAACGACGCAGTGCAATGCTTAATGACACTACAAAATGATTTAGCGAATTAGTTATACAGAAAACAGAAGTATACTGTAACGTTTGGATGACGTTGATACCGTTTGTTTTGTTGTTCGGATAAGGAATGATGAGCCAAAATCGTATAATAGAAAACAAAATTTTCTTTTAATTTCATGTCAAAATTTATTGCTTCGCTGTTACTGTAGGAAGTATATTAAAGAGACCAGTCTCTAACAACATACCCGAATTCGTCAATGCTCGCCTGTAGTATTACTTGTCTTATGGTGAAAGCCAATGTGATTCCTGGCACTATTACTTTCAAAACTGGCACTCCACGATATATTCTTAGTGCCCAATTTATTCCACAGTAAATCCTGTGGTCACACTTCAGAAATTTTTGCGTATGGTTTTTCACGTCATTTCGGAAGTTAGTGTGAAAGAGGTACATACAAATTAGGTCTACGTTTCCAAAATTAATGTATTTTTTCTGTAGTGGGAAAAGATTTTTTCCACATCTTATCTGAAGTGATATTTTATGTCCAAAATGTTAAAATAAATTATTTTTGTTGGTAATATTTCTCTATTCAATATCAAGAGTTATTCCGCATAAATTGTTCTTATGTAAGTTTATGCAATTTATTATTACCTAGAAAAAATATTTCACTTCGCAACGGAATGTACCTTAGAATGATAATCCTTCACAGACTGAAAGTATGAGCCCGACGCGACAATGTAACAGAGAAGTACTGGTAGGCAAGAGCTTTGTACCGGGCAGTGAGGCGTTGCCCACGATAGTAAAAGACATTTCCAATCCAGGCTTTGCACATGATCAGTCGCAAAGTTTCCCCTGACACGCTTTGGGACGTGGCTGTCACTCCAAAATGTGTGTTTCAGAACCCCAATAAGCCATGCAACAAGTGTCAGAGGACAAAAAACAGCCATAACTCGCTTTCTTCCATCCATTCATATTTAAGGAATTGCTTTCTCCAGAATAACACAGGCAATGTGAATTGTTAGTGTACATTCCCTAATGATCGAACCGTCCACCAACACCCTTCCTTATATTCAAATTATGTGGAGAGTGTCTCATGGAGGGAGTGCGTACGACTTTTGACAGTTGGACATACAACAACATAGACTGCACAATTACTTACTCGTCACAACAGCCACACTTTACAACTAAAATGTGATACATCATTCTGCTCTCAGAAGAACGCACTGATTACTCACCATGTGAGAAAAGTATCACGGCGTTGCTTATTTTTAAAATTTCTTCAGTGAAGAAATTCGCGAATCGACAGATTAATATCACCTGCAGTGCGATCACTGGTTACCAAAAGTCGCGTTAGTAAGGTGGCATGTGTATATTACCGAGTGCCTGCGTATGCTTTTCATTATTTTCAATGCCTTTTCTTCAATACTGCTAGTACTTCCCATAATTTATACCTGAACCGTGGCCGTCTATCGCAGTATTACAAGAATCTGTTGTTGTTGTTGTGGTCTTCAGTCCTGAGACTGGTTTGATGCAGCTCTCCATGCTACTCTATCCTGTGCAAGCTTCTTCATCTCCCAATACGTACTGCTGCCTACATCCTTCTGAATCTGCTTAGTGTATTCATCTCTTAGTTTCCCTCTACGATTTTTACCCTCCACGCTGCCCTCCAATACTAAATTTGTGATCCCTAGATGCCTCAGAACATGTCCTACCAACGGATCCCTTCTTCTTGTCAAGTTGTGCCACACACTCCTCTTCTCCTCAATCCTATTCAATACTTCCTCATTAGTTACGTGATCTACCCATCTAATCTTCAAAATTCTTCTGTAGCACCACATTTCAAAAGCTTCTATTCTCTTCTTGTCTAAACTATTTATCGTTCATGTTTCACTTCCATACATGGCTACACTCCATATAAATACTTTCAGAAACGACTTCCTGACACTTAAATCTATACTCGATGTTGACAAATTTCGCTTCTTCAGAAACGCTTTCCTTGCCATTGCCAGTCTACATTTTATATCCTCTCTACTTCGACCATCATCAGTTACTTTGCTCCCCAAATAGCAAAACTCCTTTACTACTTTAAGTGTCTCATTTCCTAATCTACTTCCCTCAGCATCACCCAACTTAATTCGACTACATTCCATTATCCTCGTTTTGCTTTTGTTGATGTCCATCTTATATCCTCCCTTCAAGACACTGTCCATTCCGTTCGACTGCTCTTCCAACTCCTCTGCTGTCTCTGACAGAATTACAATGTCATCGGCGAACCTCAAAGTTTTTATTTCTTCTCCATGGATTTTAATACATACTCCGAATTTTTCTTTTGTTTCCTTAACTGCTTGCTCAATATACAGATTGAATAACATGGGGAGGGGCTACAACCCTGTCTCACTCCCTTCCCAACCACTGCTTCCTTTTCATGTCCCTCGACTCTTATAACTGCCATCTGGTTTCAGTACAAATTGTAAATAGCCTTTCGCTCCCTGTATTTTACCCCTGTCACCTTCAGAATTTGAAAGAGAGTATTCCAGTCAACATTGTCAAAAGCTTTCTCCAAGTCAACAAATGCTACAAACGTAGGTTTACAATTTCTTAATCGAGCTTCTAAGATAAGTCGTAGGGTCAGTATTGCCTCACGTGTTCCCATATTTCTACGGAATCCAAACTGATCTTCCCCGAGGTCGGCTTCTACCAGTTTTTCCATTCGTCTGTACAGAATCCGCGTTAGTATTTTGCAGCCGCGACTTATTAAACTGATAGTTCGGTAATTCACTTCTGTCAACGCTTGCTTCTTTGGGATTGCAATTATTATATTCTTCTTGAAGTCTGAGGGTACTTCGCCTGTCTCATACATCTTGCTCACCAGATGGCAGAGTTTTGTCAGGACTGGCTCTCCCAAGGCCGTCAGTAGTTCTAATGGAATGTTGTCTACTCCCGGGGCCTTGTTTCGACTTAGGTCTTTCAGTGCTCTATCAAATTCTTCACGCAGTATCATTTCTACCATTTCATCTTCATCTACATCCTCTTCCATTTCCATAATATTATCCTCAAGAACATCGCCTTGTATAGTCCTTCTATATACTCCTTCCACGTTTCTGCTTTCCCTTCTTTGCTTAGAACTGGGTTTCCATCTGAGCCCTTGATATTCATACAAGTGGTTCTCTTTTCTCCAAAGGTCTCTTTAATTTTCCTGTAGGCAGTATCTATCTTACCCCTAGTGAGATAAGCCTCTACATCCTTACATTTCTCCTCTAGCCATGCCTGCTTGGCCATTTTGCACTTTCTGTCGATATCATTTTTGAGACGTTTGTATTCCTTTTTGCCAGCTTGATTTACTGCATTTTTATATTTTCCCCTTTCATTAATTAAATTCAGTATTTCTTCAGTCACGCAAGGATTTCTACTGGCCCTCGTCTTTTTACGTACTTGATCCTCTGCTGCCTTCACCACTTCATCCCTCAAAGCTACCTATTCTTCTTCTGCTGTATTTCTTTCCCCATTCTTCTCAATTGTTCCTTTATGCTCTTCCTGAAACTCTCTACAACCTCTGGTTGTTCAGTTTATCCAGGTGGTCAGAGTCCACATCTGCTCCTGGAAATGTCTTACAATTTAAAACCTGTTTCCTAAATCTCTGCCTTACCATTATACAATGTATCTGGAACCTGTCAGTATCTCCAGGTTTCTTCCATGTATACAACCTCCTTTTATGATTCTTGAACCAAGTGTTAGCTATGATTAAGTTGTGCTCTGTGCAAAATTCTACCAGGCGGCTTCCTCTTTCATTTCTTACCCCCAATCCATATTCACATACTACATTTCCTTCTCTTCCTTTTCCTACTATCGAATTCCAGTCACCAATGAATATTAAATTTTCGTCTCCCTTCACTATCTGAATAATTTCTTTTATATACATTTCTTCAATTTCTTCGTCATCTGCAGAGCTAGTTGGCATATAGACTTGTACTACTGCTGTAGGCGAGGGCTTCGTGTCTATCTTGGCCACAATAATGCGTTCACTATGTTGTTTGTAGTAGCTTACCCGAACTCCTATTTTTTTATTCATTATTAAACCTACTCCTGCGTTACCCCTATTTGATTTTGTATTTATAACCCTGTATTCACCTGACCAAAAGTCTTGTTCCTCCTGCCACCGAACTTCACTAATTCCCACTATATCTAACTTTAACCTATACATTTCCGTTTTTAAATTTTGTAACCTACCTGCCCGATTAAGGGATCTGACATTCCACGCTCCGATCCGTAGAACGCCAGTTTTCTTTCTCCTGATAACGACGTCCTCCTGAGTAGTCCCCGCCCGGAGATCCGAATGGGGGACTATTTTACCTCCGGAATATTTTACCCAAGAGGACGCCATCTCCATTTAAGCATACAGTAAAGCTGCAAGCCCTCGGGAGAAATTACTGCTGTAGTTTTCCCTTGCTTTCAGTCGTTCGCAGTACCAGCACAGCAAGGCCGTTTTGGTTAATTTTACAAGGCCAGATCAGTCAATCATCCAGACTGTTGCCCCTGCAACTACTGAAAAGGCTGCTGCCCCTCTTCAGGAACCACACTTTTGTCTGGCCTCTCAACAGATACCCCTCCGTTGTGGTTGCACCTACGGTACGGCTATCTGTATCGCTGAGGCACGCAAGCCTCCCCGCCAACGGCAAGGTCTATGGTTCATGGGGGGACAAGAATCTGATATACGAGTGCCATACTCAGTTTCAAAAAAATTGTTCAAATGGCTCTGACCACTATGGGGCTTAACATCTGAGGTCATCAGTCCCCTAGAACTCAGAACTACATAAACCTAACTAACCTAAGGACATCACACACACCCAAGCCCGAGGTGGAATGCATGAAAAGATTCAGCAAAACTGTGATTTTATTTTCATCCATGACTTTTTCTTCACTAGTAAGAGTTTTCAATGTTTTTTCCCTTTGTTGAATGAAGATGCAAAATACACCTCAAATGTGCGGTGGCGGTGACATGATGTAAGGAAAACAGCCTATGTAAATGAAGTAGTGCGATTTCAAAGAAATCCCTTTCCGTCATGATACATTTTTGTCCAAATTTCTAAATTTACTTGATTTCTGGATGAACAGATATTGATGGCGATTGATAGCCATCACAAACTAACTCGAAATAAATTCGCTTATTGCGAATAAGTTGACATGAACTGTGTTAGATAAAGATATTCTAACTCTTAGTAACATATGAAGGTTTGTGCCGGACCAGGTCTCTAACCCGGATTTCGCACTTATCGCGAGTGGTCGTGTTAACCGGTTCGGCTATCTGTGCACGCGTTCCGGACCGACCCCAACTACTGGAAATGTTGGCAGTGTTGTTTTGGAATCCATCAAAACATTTATGTTGTAGGGCTTGCGATATCCGTTCAATTGGGAGACAGACAGCTATTTACCGAGTCGTATATAGTTCCCTGTCTTAGCCCGTAATAAAAATGGTAGCACCATATGCCGAAGGTTCGCTGAAAACATATATTTGGTCGTCAGGTGTTAATGTAACCTCCAGCGGTTTTCATACGTGATACCTTCCGTTTGTCAGTATATGCGTGCGATAGAGGTCGTTGGCAGATCTCTCACTTACCCAAATATTTGATGGCGTTATCACGGATCTTGCTAGTCCCTAACTGCATCGACATGAATCTCAACGACATACACCTTGCCGCACCTGATTGATAGCGTCTGTTACTCTTACTTAAACACTGTTTGCTGAAAAATATGATATTCATTCGTACCTTAGCAGTGTCAAAGTCGAATAAATTCCATTTTAGTAAATTTAAGCCACTGCGCTATTGCGTACTCTGGAAATGTCCGTCGTGTAGCCTTACACACAAACAATTCTTGTGAACATTGCCTGTAAACCAAATCATTTTACGCCATTTCGATAGTAATCGTACAAATTACCTACGGAACATGTCACTAACTAAGTAACCAACTATGAAATTATGTTTGTTGACGATCAGCCCGAATGTTTCGAGTCTTCAAGAGTTTCTTTTCTGTTCCGGAAGCGTTTGGAGCACTCATTTCCTGTTCACCTTTTTGTATTCAAGACTTCTGCAACAACAGTGTCACGCATCTCCTTCGGAGCTATTCGCCGTTCATTACAAACTTCGTTAGTTATCTGTGCGCTACTCCATTGCAATATCATACGACCCTAACCTTTCTCTATATAAGGTTGCACACGCTGAGCTACTTCAAATTGGTATTTACGACGACACATCATCTTATCCAGGATGTCTCTTCATGCGCATGCAAGTATTTCCAACTTATTTGAACGTTATAGACCCACTCATTTTCAATTAAAAGAGTGCAAATTAGTTCCTGTTCCTGTCAACAGAAAAGAAATCAACACATTTATAATGATACATTTTGTGGGATAGATCTTGTTCATCATTATAAAAAGGCATTCTTTTATTTATTACGTGCACTGTAGAGTATCTCCTATTTACTGCATTCTTCGCAAAGCTGATGTTATACTACCTGTTGTGCCCGCATTCTGCCTTGGTTGCTTTTTAATACCGTGGTAGGGAAAAACGGGTGGTATACAATATGTATGAGAACGAAGAAGGAGGAACGAGAGTGTGAAATCAAGAACGAAGTGCACGGATGAAACAGGCTGCAAGGAAATGGTGCAGCCTTTCTCCCCTGTATTACATTCTGTACATCGCAGAAGCAGTGGCGGAAATAGCAGGTTTATGAGTAAGATTAAAATTCGCGGTGAAAGAATGTCCGACGACAAGATTCGCTTATCAAATTGGTAGCCTCAGTGCAGGTGAGAAAGGATAACAGAGCATACTGAACGAAATAATCAGTCCTTTGAGCACAGATCGTAGAGTAAGATAAATTGAAGAAAAAAGACGAAAGTGATGAGCAGTATCAGAAATAAAATTAGTAATAAAATTAACATAAAAACTGTTGGCCACAGAGTAGAGGAAGCGAAGGAATACTGCTACCTTGGATGCCAAATAAAATACAATGGATGAAACAAAGAGAACACAAAATGCAGACTAGCACAGGCAACAGGGAATTCCCATCGAAAAGAGGTGTACTAGTATCAAACATTGGCCTTTATTTGAGGGAGAAATTTCTGAGAATATATGTTGTTCGGTATTGAATCATGGACTAAAAATATGCGTGTGAAATCTTATGGGACTTAACTGCGAAGGTCATCAGTCCCTAAGCTTACACACTACTTAACCTAAATTATCCTAAGGACAAACACACACACCCACGCCCGACAGAGGACTTGAACCTCCGCCGGGACCAGCCGCACAGAATCATGGACTGCCGGGAAGCTGAGAAGAAGACAATCGAATATATAAAATACGGTGAATTGATCAGGTAAGTAATGAGGAGGTTCTCCACAGTATCGAGTAGGAAAGAAATACGTGGAAAACATCGCCAAGAAGAAGGGATAGGGCCATGAGGTATGAGTCAAGAAATCGGCGAATAACTTCCATGGTAATGGGTGGAGCTGTAGAGGCTAAAAACTGCAGGGGCAGATCGAGATTAGCAAATACCGAACAAATGATTTAAGACGTTGTATGTAAGCTACTGTGAGATGAGGAGTTTGGCACAGGAGTGGAAGTCGTGGCGGGCCGAAATAAAACAGCCGGATGACTGACGAGACCTCCTTGCCCAGCCCTCCCCCCCCCCCCCACCCCCCCCAAAAAAAAAAATAAAACCGCAAGAAAGAGAGATTGGGGTTACATGTCACTAGATATGAAGCACAAACTCTAGCTGGGGAAAGATGAGAAACGGCATCGGCCATGCACTTTCAAAGGATCCATTCTAGGCTGAGCCATGAGTGATTTAGGGAAAACGCGAGAAATCAAAATTAGGATGATGTGACGGGCATGTGAACCACCGCTTTCCCCAACAGGAATCCAATGTCTCACCACTGCATCGCCTTGTTCTGTGTATTCTGAGGTGCAAATACGATTCCCGTTCGTATAGCTTAACGTACATTACGCTAGCCTGCGAAACAGGCGGGTGAACCAGGCCCGGATCGGTAAATAGGGAATGACCGTTGGTCTGGTATATCAACAAGTGCAAGTGGTTTTTATGCGGTTGTTTACACTCGTTTATGGAAATACTGGGCTAGTTTCCAATCTCCGCCTCAGAAAGCGATACAAAAACACTTATAATGTAATAAGACACATATCAAAATCTACACGATTCACAGACAGATTGGCGCACTCGACTTCCCTCGCGTAAGTCGATGACTATGGCGAGAGGAATGACTACCAGCCACAAATATAAAATATAATAAATCTGCCAAATCATGAAAACAACAGACCTCATACGAAGGGAGAAGCTCAAAGAATGTGGGAAGATTCTAGATGCTAAGTGCTTCTTGTAACAAACACTATTTATGTCTATAAGATCTCGTTTTTCCTTTTTCTCCTATAGTCATTTTTTTATCTAAACGTACCGTTCCGTATTAAAGATGTTCGTTATTGAGGATGTTTTCGTCAAACGTTTTTATTCCATTTTCTTTAACATTTACTATGTCATCTCGAATTCTTCTGTTTACAGTTTCTTCTGCTACAGTTTATTTTGCGGACTAGGCTACTTTTCTTTCGTGCAGTTTACGTTGTTCGTTGTTATCTTATGAATGCCTTTTGTATGCTTAACTTCGTTTCATTATTGTAAAATCCAAATTTTTGAATATGAAACGCAGTGATAGTAGGTCAAAGAATAAAGAGCTTTTCGCCAGGTCGTGAGGATGTCTATCGCTCGCCATTTCATCCTGTGCCTGGCGGTGCCATGCAGGTGTAGTATGGGGGGGGGGGGGGCATCTGTTCAGCACACCGCTCTCTAGTCCCTTTTGCAGAGTTCCCAGCCCGTGGAACCGCTACTAGGCGGTCAAGTAGCTCCTCAGTTGTTATCACGAGGCTGAGTGCGCCCTATACCACTCCTCTGACCAAGCAAGCATCCATGACAGTTGTGGGAATCGAACCCGCGTCTTCCGCATGACGGTCATCTACGCTGATCACTCAGCTGCGGAAGCGGACCACCTTAAACGATAGATAGAGAGGAATACCTCGCGTCGGTACGTTGTTTACAGGTGGAGCACATGTATGTTTTTCATTTTCACAACTGTAGCCTCTGTTTGCCTATTTTATAAACAAATCACAGTCTACATCCTGTATTTTTATTTGAGAACGCACACCGTCTGACACCATCGGATACCAGCGATAGCTACCATCCTCTTCATATTTTAGTATCCACGAGGCAGCGATTCAAGTTCCCGTCAGGCCATCGAAATTTATTTTCTCCGTGGTTAACCTAAATCGCTCATGACGAATGCTGGGGCGAAACGACTGAATGGAAACGACCGATTTCTCTCTATTCTTTCCGGACTCTGAGCTTGCGAAAGGTCTCAAACGACCTCGTCAAGGACGACAAGTTCAATTCTTTCTTGCTTCCCTCCTCCTTCACGTTTAGATATGAAGATGACCTACGCTGGCCTAAACTACTCGCTGCAGTAAAAATGTGGGACATTCGTTCAGGACAGAATTAAAAGTTTCTCACGGTCAGCAGTCTACATCCCTTTGTCTGAATTGTGGTGAAGATGTACTCACCATTTCGCAGTCGCATCCATGATTCCTCGGTGCATCATGATTTGCATAAATCTGTTACTATAGCTTTAAATCTTAGAACGCTTTTCATTGTAATCTTGCATCATCGTTGGTTCTGACGCTTGCAATACATGTATTTGTAGTGTTTGCTTGTGTCGGGAAGATCGTTCTTCACAGTACGTTTTAATTTGAATTGGTGGTAGCCTATTCTTTACAGCAGTTTCCGTCATTACTCTGATTAAAATGGTTCAAATGGCTCTGAGCACTATGGGACTCAACTGCTGTGGTCATTAGTCCCCTAGAACTTAGAACTACTTAAACCTAACTAACCTAAGGACATGACACACACCCATGCCCGAGGCAGGATTCGAACCTGCGACCGTAGCAGCAGCGCGGCTCCGGACTGGAGCGCCTAGAACCGCTCGGCCACCGCGGCCGGCACTCTGATTAAACGCGCATTGTTTGCAGTGATGTCTGATATTCGACTTTGCCTTCTGCAACATTTCAGAACCCATTTCTCCCTAGTTTAGACTTAGCTACATTTGACTAAAAACATCTTTCCACTGCTATCTGTAACATGGTTGCCAGAAACGTAAACTTTCCGCGTCGATTTGGATATCCATTACTGATTAATTTCGGTAATGGAGCTTCCGCTTCTTTGCCTCTGGAAACGTAGCATTTTCTGTTGCGGTTTCCTCTCCTTTGGTAAACGCGCCGCCGCTCTGAAGCAACCGAGCAGCGCTTTTCACGAATTGCCACAGCTTCTCCGGGGTACCGAGCCCTCCTCGCAATTACGCCGATTTCGCAGGAGGAACGACGGCTGTTCAGTAAGCCGTACCCTGTTGTGAAAATCATTTACTGCGACTGCTTACTGATAACTGGAGAACGTACTCCTAACACCTTACGCCCTTATCTCCTGTCTAACATTTATAAGCTGCACACAATAAAATCCCTGCACACGATTCACACGTTAACCTTCATAAGTGTAACCGTCAGGGCCTGTTGCCATTAGAGAAAATTAATTTTCGTTTTCGCCAAACTGAATAAGCATCTGTTGCAGCTACGGGTCTAAAATAGTTTCAGTCTTTCTAACGACAACTTAATTTTAATGTGCTTCAGTAGTTTCTGTTGATGAGAGCTAACCATTCAACATAAAGCCCACAACAGACTAAAATTACTATAGCTATTAACTGGCTGAACATGGGGATTACACCTTTCCATTGTCTTGCACATATACTAATCCCTGATTTGCCGCACTCTTTGCTATGCAGATTTTGTACGTATCTCCATCCCTCCTAAATTCTGAAAGTCCCTCATTCACTTTCCATCTGTCCACGCACACACTGAACATCTCTAAATAACCGTACACCCATCCTAGCAACTCTGAATCCACCCTACTCTCTCCGCCCCCCCCCCCCCCCCCCCGAAAAGGCCGCCCTCCTTTTCCTCTCCCCGTACCTTCCCTGTCGGTTATCCACCCCTTTTCCTCTCAAATCTATAGATACCAATACCAGGTACCACTCTTCCCTGTTCCGTATAGCCACCTCGGTCTCATCGCTACCTCTTAACTGTACTCATTCCTTCTGACTACCACTCTCTATTCTCCATCTGCACCAAGACTTTCTTTCCCCTGGAACTTACCGTTCCATGGCAGGTTCTTTTCCAGATTTAGTGAAAGTGTGCAGTGCTCCGTTTTTAATGGTCATTGTGTCTACTGTGATACTCAATGTTTCTTTTCCAAGTTTGTTTTCTTTTTTGTTTCGTGTTCTTCCAGTGTATCTCTAGTGGTATTAATTGTGCTGTCTGTCTACATTTTTATCACTGTTTTCAAAAAGTTCATCAAGACAGCATTGTACAACTGTATTCTCCCATTAACTTCCACTTTTGAAATAGTTTTAATTCATAGTACATATGTCTCCTTGTTTTGGTTTTCTTTACCCTCTACATTAGATACATGTCCAGCTGCCTGAAGATTTGGTGGTTTGTACCGCTGCCAGCACGCCCTACCCTGCGCCTGCCCCCACCCCTCACCCCTCTCCCCCACCCACATGGGGCGAGGAAGGATGCACTCCGTCTTCAGGCCACAACTGGCCCATCGGGACCATCCGACCGCCGTATCATCCTCAGTTGTGGATGCGGATAGGAGGGCGTGTGGTCAGCACACCGCTCTCCCGGTCGTTATGATGGCTTTCTTTGACCGGAGCCGCTACTATTCGGTCGTGTAGCTCCTCAATTAGAATCACGAGGCTGAGTGCACCCAGAAAAATGGCAACAGCGCATGGCGGCTGGATGGTCACCCATCCAAGTGCCGACCATGCCCGACAGACCTTAACTTCGGTGGTCTTACGGGAACCGGTGTATCCACTGCGGCACGGCCGTTGCCGAGGAAGGATGATATAACAAAAAAAGAAAAAATTCATTTTCCATATCCTTCTACATCTTAGACTGTGCATCGTCATTGATAGTTTCGATATTGAAGAGGTTTTAAATTTCAGCCTCCATTTCCTCACGTCAGGAGGAGCTGAATTCCAGTATAGAAATTCCAGTATAGCTATCCGTTGTAGAGTTTCCTTGGCTTCACTAAAAATTTTCAAATAAAAGCCCCAATCGTTCTTCTCAGAAGCCGAATATGATTTGTTTCCCTAAGATTACCTACCTGAAGTGCAGTGCCGCCGCTTATAATCTAGGGGCTGGCTCTGACACAGAAAACGGCATCCCTACCCGAATAATCGTCGGCAAAATATAATGCTTGCAATAATGATTGTCTTACCAGCCATTCAACCGTTTTCATGATTATGAAGCCTCCGTTGAAATATCGTGTATAGTTGTACAGAACGTTTCACGTAAAGATGAACTCTCAATAATTCACAAAATATGATTTTAGACAGCGAAACAAACCTTTCACAAAGTTGTGGTAAGCAAACGGGAACTATCAACAAAAATATATTGATGAAAATACTGGTAGAACCCATTGGCTGTGAATTAAAATACTTGAAGAAATACAACAACTAGAAATTTTTTTTTTGTTTCATAGATGCTTTCCTGGTTTTCACCCAACTTCAATTGGTTAATACATTCATATCTTCGTCAATACAGGTGAAGATATAAATTTATTGCGGAAAATGAAGGTGGATGAAAGTGAGTTTCGGAATAAATAAGACTACACAAAAAGTGGCTCATGCCCATATTTCCTCAAGTAACTTAACAACAGACTTTCATTATATTTGAAACATGCTTCTTAAGATAAACTACCATTGTGACACACTTTGAAACATTCTACGAGACATAATTCTACACAACGGTCTCTGCACGAGACCGTTATTTTCTTTCGTTTCTGCATTTCATTGCACCATACTGCGTATCTCTTTGTAGGCTTCCACTACTTGTCTACAGGTGAGATCTCCTCAGTGAAATGACTTTCTGTGACTTGTTTTGTAAGGCGCTTCACGTGGATGTGAAGTTACAATCTTCCCATGAGTATCGTGCACTCCTGTTAGAGGCAGCGTGAAATCTGTGTGTGCTTCTTGTCTGTGGCACTGAAATTTTAATTAATGTTGTAAATATTTTCAGGTGCCACTTTAAAACTTTTATCCTTCCCATGGAAAAAACGTTCTAATTTCTTATGTTTCACATCAACACTACCCATAAAGTAAATGTGGTCACTGATGCAATGAAATTTTACTACCTCTTTGGAGTGTTGTAGCATGTGTATCCTTATTGAATGTCTTAATAAATTTCACGTACTTATTGTTCATTTCCGGCACCACAACCTCAAGGGGACGCACTGGGCCCTATCCGCTCCCACTAGGAATCTGGAGCACAGATTTTTTCATCCTTTACAGAATCCTCATACGCTTCCAGTTCGAGAAGTAGATGGACTGCCATCAGTTCTCTGGGGTATAATACGTTTTACATCTCGCCTATAAAACACATATATAAACTCTTATATATCAAAAATGGTAATTATGAGTTGGCTCTACCCCTGGATAAATTTCTGCATACCTTTGAGTGTTCGGCTGCAAGTTCACTGTTTCCTTTACGTGCTAATATTCACTGAAATTGGAATCGTTTACGACACACCAAATGCGCCCATTTCCCACGAAACACTTGTAACCATATAGTCATTTTGATGGTTGCTGCCCTCATCTATACCGTGCTCGCTCTAATGCAGGAATGTAATTGTTGAGGCAGTGCTCACGGTAAGAAAGTGGTGAGTGTTGAAAAGTGCTCGGGACTGGACGCAATGACAGTCAGTGTGTCTGGAAAAATAAAGTCACTACAATACGCTCCCGACCATGCTAAAGGAAGTGATATTGAGATACTGGATATACGATGGTGATTGGAATGAAAACCATAAAAGTGCAATTAGTTGCCAGTCTGTTGTTGCATCACTGAAAAGGCGTGTGTGTCAGTGCAAATACGGCTGCTCACCTGTAGACTTGAACCACGTTTGAGCAGCGATCGGTTATACGTATTGTGAGTAGTGAAGCTGTTGATTCTGCAGAAATGTATCCCAGCATGAAGGCACAAGACAGTGGCTACTGTGAGTCCCTGCAGCAAGTGTACAAGTGCCGCAGAAAGTACGAAACAAGTTTAACATCCGTGAACGCTACTCCATGCTCGCGTCAGGCGCACCGCATATTGTGGAACGAAAACATTACTGCGGTAGAAGAACTTGATAAGGAAAATAGGCTGATTACTTTAAGCGAATCCGCAGCTTTTTTGCATGTACTGTACTTGAGGTGCTGTGATTCAGTAAATTGCCCGCAAGACGGGTGCCTTGTAAATGACTTTTGATACGAAAGACCGTCTCGTCAATGCCTCTGACGAACTTTCGCGTAGTTTCCAAATATCAGTAGATGGATTTCTGAACAGGAGAGGAAAACTGGTTGCTCCATGAGCAGCCAGCTAGTAAGGCCATAGCTTTACGCCGAAACAAAAAATGTTCCACACTCAGCCGTCGTCAGGAAAAGTCATTCTCGCTCTCTTTTGGAATGTATAGCGGGTAACTTTGGAGCATTACATTGAAAGGGGATTAACAGTGACTGGTGATTTATACTCAGATCTGCTAGAAATCACCTTCGATATGTCATCAGGAGTAAAAAATGAGGGCTTATGACTGCAAATGTTCTGTTGCAACACGATAAGCTGCCAGTGCTCCTCCCCATATTATCCATTCAACCGTAGTAACAATACTGGACTCTAAATATGAGACTCTCAAACTCCCACATTACTCACCAGAACTCGCTCTGAGCTACATTTATGCCCTCTGATGGCTGAAAGAAACGATAAAGAGGCGAAACCTGCGATGCCCGAGTGGCTGCATCCGTATTGTCACAAGGTATCCCTGCACATCGGAGGCGGAGGAATGCTTGTATTACACACGTTACAGGACTGCATGGTCCGCAGCTCGTGGTCATGCGGTAGCGTTCTCGCTTCCCGCACCCGGGTTCGATTCCCGGCGGGATCAGGGATTTTCTCTGTTTCGTTATGACTGGGTGTTGTGTGATGTTCTTAGGTTAGTTAGGTTTAAGTAGTTCCAACCATAGATGTTAAGTCCCATAGTGCTCAGAGCCATTTGAACCATTTTTGAGGGACTATATGAAAAATTATTTATCTAAAATTCTTCTGTGTTACCTCGTTTGGGCAATAATAAATAATAAAGGTTTTAATTTGAATAACATTTATATGTGCCCCGTGTCGAATAAGTGTATGAGCGGTTGAATAGTACTGACGTTCAGACATGTGTGCCGCCATGATTAACAATAATCTGCGCCACAATGGTTTCGGGAGTCTTGGTGCTTTAGTGTGAAAGATGAATGCAAGAGAAAGTGTACGTCAAATGAGAATATTTCACGAATGGCGGAACTTTGCCTACGTTATCGTGTCGTGAAGCACCGCTTCTCAGCGTTTTTATGGTTACGTGGGCCCTTTTGAGTAGGAAATGCGTGTTTCGTAACTACTGCGAACGGTGCATATGAAGACGACAAATACTTATTATCTGCAGAACTGTATCTGTCAAATTGAGATCACAATGCGGATAGCTATAGACTGTGAACAATGCAAGCCACGTTTCAGTTATGTTGTTCCTGGTACAATAGGCGAACATTTCCACCAGAGTCTAGTGTGAGTGATTTCGCAATGTGTCCTTTTCCCATCTCTGCAGAAATGAGTTAATTACAGGTAAGCAACTGTTGGTGCAACAAGAGTACGTAGCTGAGCGTTTCGTGGAGGGTCAGGTATGTGGGCGTTACAGACACCAGACAGCAGCAGACTTCATAATGAAGAGTGTTAGTGTAAACCACCCATACACTACCTGAACAAACGTATCCGGTCACCTACTAGTGGAAATTAATGGGGAGTGTCCACCTTCCACCTTTATGACGGCTTGACGTCTGTTGGGAGTTCTTTCCATGACGTTTCTGAATAGCCGTAGAGGAAAAGCAGTCCATTCTTCCTCAGGAACCAAAACCATAGAAATTAGTGATGTTGGATGTTGGGGTCTGGAGGAAAGCCGACGTTCTAGCCAATCTCAAAGGCTGGGACTCAGGTCGTGGTAGTCTATTTCAGGAATGTCATTGTTCACAAACCATTGCCTCACAGACCTTCGTTTATGAGTGGGTGCACTGTCACGCCGACACAAACTACCATCGTTGCATAGCTATTCCTTTACTGTATGGAGTACACAATGCTGTAAAAAGTGCTCATATCCTTTCGCATCAAGCATTTACTTGACGCAATATAGGGGCCACGGGACCACATCCTAATCACGATAAATACTCTCACACCACAAACCACCTCCTCTATACTTCACTGTTGGCAATACACGTAATTATGTGAATGAATAGTGTCCGAAAGAATAGACACTACGCATTCACATAATTGATTCGCCTCCATGGGAAATGAATCTACAGCTTCCATTGCGGATGCACAATTAAGTTCGACCTCCTGCAGGAATCTCGAAGTAGCGAACATGGAGCACATTGATAGAGACTCCATATAGATGGTGCTAGGTGGGACTGTGGATTAGTCAGGAGATATCTCGAGATATTTCGCGCAGTTGCGATTAATACTGTGTCTGGATGGTGTGGTTAACGTAGCTGTCTACTAAACAGGAGATTCCATGTTCGAATCCCGGTCTGGCACAAATTTTCACTCGTCGCCGCTGATTCGGCATTAAGTTCCGATGCTACTGATATTAACAGTTCTATAACTTTGCTTTTCTTTCTCCACCTTCAGTTTGCTTGAAATATACATAATTTAGAGTAATGTTCTCCAAGCACTCAGCAAATCCAGACCCTTCCATAGATTGCCACAGTATATAGCGTCATTCACCGCTTAAAATAACTCGTTCCCAGTTTTTCACTGTCCGGTGGCGTGTCTCTTAACAACACCTTAAGTGTCGCTTGGCATTGCTTATAGAAAGGGTTGTCTTATGAAGAGCTGCTGTACAATTTTACCCCTTTCTTTGTTCCCTATGCACAGTCACTGCTATTTGGACTATTGACAGCACTGTAGAACTCAAGAGTGATTCCTTCCGCTTATTTCATGCGATTTTTTTACAACCACCCTCCTTGGCGGTCTCTGTCCGCCACAACATGAGGTCAGTCTGGTCTTGGTTTGTCTGTGGTTGTTCCTTCGCGTTTCCGATTCATAATGACATCACCAACAGTCGACTTGGAAATTTTAAAAGGGTTTAAGGGGACCACACCCTGCCTATCTAACCCATGTTAATTTCGACAAGTATTTGACCCATTTCTGATAAAACTATTTGATGCAGGACCTTAATATTTTTACTGTATGTTACATGATGCTAATACTCAACTGTACTAAAACCTACTTTATCCATATTATAGTTTTTAAGAAATACGTTTTTTAAATTTATTAACAAAAAATATTAAAATTTTGTCTGCAGAAAATACTTTTTTTGATATTCCTAATGGGGGAATATTAATGAATGTAGTACCAGAGACTTTTTATGTCATTCATTTATGTCATTCATTTATCTATGATAGTTTCTGACATAATGGAGCATATGTACTGAAAATTTTAGTTTGCAGGAAAGAGACTTTAAAGAAAAAACTTTTGAAATTTGTTGCTTCCAGTTAATTAAAACTGTCCTGCTCCATATGATGGCCCTTCTTTGGCCTCTAGCAGGTCTTCCAGCTTCTTTTTCACCTTTCTGGATGTTTGTCTTGCTTTCTTGGCCATGTTAGATGCAGACCTGTCTGCATCGGCTATCCTCATTTTATCGCAATGTTGCAGCCCAGTGATCATATTTTCGCCAGCATTAATTCCCAGCTTTTTCAGTACTCAACAATTTCCAATATTACCACAATTGAATGTAATAACAGCATCATGAACTCCTAGTTTCATTGTATGCATGCCTACAAATACAGTTTTAGGAAAGCGGTTCCAAATTATGCTGTTGAAAGAGCATTTGGGTTGTGTCTGTCCATGCAGATATTTCCTCAGAAGGTCAAGATGACCTAAGTATCTGAATCATCATCATCATCATATAAGACTGATTATGCCTTTCAGCGTACAGTCTGGAGCATAGCCCCCCTTATACAGTTCCTCCATGATCCCCTATTCAGTGCTATCATTGGTGCCTCTTCTGATGTTAAACCTATTACTTCAAACTCATTCTTAACCGAATCCAGGTACCTTCTCCTCGGTCTGCCCCGACTCCTCCTACCCTCTACTGCTGAATCCATGAGTCTCTTGGGTAACCTTGCTTCTCCCATGCGCGTAACATGACCCCACCATCTAAGCCTGGTCCCCCTGACTGCTACATCTATAGAGTTCATTCCCAGTTTTTCTTTGATTTCCTCATTGTGGACACGCTCCTGCCATTGTTCCCATCTACTAGTACCTGCAATCATCCTAGCTACTTTCATATCCGTAACCTCAACCTTGTTGATAAGGTAACCTGAATCCACCCAGCTTTCGCTCCCATACAACAAAGTTGGTCGAAAGATTGAACGGTGCACAGATAACTTAGTCTTGGTACTGACTTCCTTCTTGCAGAAGAGAGTAGATCGTAGCTGAGCACTCACTGCATTAGCTTTGCTACACCTCGCTTCCAGTTCTTTCACTATGTTGCCATCCTGTGAGAATATGCATCCTAAGTACTTGAAACCGTCCACCTGTTCTAACTTTGTTCCTCCTATTTGGCACTCAATCCGTTTATATTTCTTTCCCATTGACATTACTTTCGTTTTGGAGATGCTAATCTTCATACCATAGTCCTTACATTTCTGATCTAGCTCTGAAATATTACTTTGCAAACTTTCAATCGAATCTGCCATCACAACTAAGTCATCCGCATATACAAGACTGCTTATTTTGTGTTCACATATCTTAATCTCACCCAGCCAGTCTATTGTTTTCAACATATGATCCATAAATAACATGAACAACAGTGGAGACAGGTTGCAGCCTTGTCTTACCCCTGAAACTACTCTGAACCATGAACTCAATTTACCGTCAACTCTAACTGCTGCCTGACTATCCATGTAAAGACCTTTAATTGCTTGCAAAAGTTTGCCTCCTATTCCATAATCTTATAGAAAAGATAATAACTTCCTCCTAGGAACCCGGTCATATGTCTTTTCTAGATCTATAAAGCATAGATACAATTCCCTGTTCCACTCATAACACTTTTCCATTATTTGCCGTAAGCTAAAGATCTGGTCCTGACAACCTCTAAGAAGCCTAAACCCACACTGATTTTCATCCAATTGGTCCTCAACTAATACTCGCACTTTCCTTTCAACAATACCTGAGAAGATTTTACCCACAACGCTGATTAAAGAGATACCTCTGTAGTTGTTACAATCTTTTCTGTTTCCATGTTTAAAGATTGGTGTGATTACTGCTTTTGTCCAGTCTGATGGAACCTGTCCCGACTCCCAGGCCATTTCAATTATCCTGTGTAGCCATTTAAGACCTGACATTCCACTGTATTTGATGAGTTCCGACTTAATTTTCAGATACTTATGACTTATGACTTGAGTCATAAGTATCTGAAAATAGGTTTAATTGCTATAACAACAGCAGCAGGAAGAGAATGCTGGTGAGAATAAGGTTCTCCAATTGCCTGAGCCCCATTGTATTTGCACCACGAATTTTCTCCTGATGGAGACAATCCATGATATGGTTTATCATCAGTAGAGGACTTATGGAAGAATATGGCCCAAACCTCTCTCTTCATTGCCTCCAGATTTTCTTTATTTCTCCTAATTGCCTGCCCATAGTATACCTGCCAGTTTTCTATTTCAATTTTAGTTAACCGACACTGTCCGGTCAACGATTTTCCGTCTTCAATTTTTTTCCCCTCATATCAACAGTTAGTTTTCTCAGCCTTATTCGCAAACGGTTTTGAACATGGCCTACACATTCTATTTTGCTAATAATGGCATCTCCATAGGGCTTAGAGTGGACAGTGGGTGGGCTTACAGTCGCTGACAGAAAAGTGGGCGTGGCACATAAACACACGTGCTAGGAAAATGCTCTTTAAATGCTCGAAAAATATTTTTTCAGCAAAATCCTTTTCAGAGTACTTCAGTAAAACCTTAATCTATCGAAAAATGATGGAAACCGAAAACTGATTTTTTTTTCCACTTGAACCACAGTGTGGTCCCCTTAAATGTCCTTGATTGATTTGTTACTCATGTGACATCCAATAACTAGTCTAAGTTAAAAGTAACTATGCTATCCTCACGGATCCCCATTCCCAGCCGTGTATTGTTCTGGTCTCTCCTAACATGTAGCGCTCACTTCCGCTTTACATAGGGGTGCCGGGATACTTCTGATCAGCTAGTGCACTGCTGTCAAGCCGCTTACCCACTGTGGGTAACTTTTGTTAAAGTCAAGGAGACAGTCACAAAATAGGAGACAGCGCAACCTTGGTACCAGTGCTCTCGCTGCTCATCTTCTCTGCACAGCAGCTCTTTCTACTTTTCTTCCAGTTCTGTCAACAAAGAGAGCAGCGGCAGCGCCGGGCTTATGTGCGGCGGCCGCCGCGAACCTGCACGTCTGCAGGCGCCTTGCAGACCCACGTCACGCGCCCGCCGCTAAACCCCGCTTAGCCGGCGCCACACAAACTTGCAGCCGCGCGCCGCGACGTGCCGTGCTGAGCCTAGGCGGGCAGCAAACCGCTGCTATCCCCGCAGCGGACATGCCCGGATTACGCTCGGTATCCAGGCGCTGCACAGAACTACCAGTTGCCCCGCTTCTACACTCACCTGCTCTTTATAAACGATAACCTCCCGTAGTCTGCTCTACTCGGGGGTGCAGGGAAGAGCGATTAGTTTTGGAACCTACGAGTATATTATACAGCTGGCTGTTGAAAACAACGCAGGTTTATTTGCATCGCGAGTACAGCACAGTAAGAAGCATGCATGATTAAAATTGTATGTGTGAAATTCAGGAGACGGAGGTGGCATTCCTGGCAACAACAATGGCTGTAAACTGACTGAACACTGAGTCGAACTAAGATTGGATGAGAGACATAAGTACATCATTCCATTGTCCCTCAGTTCTATGCCAGAGTTCATTAATGGTAGACCGTGTCGGAGGAAGGTGTGCCAGTCTCTCTGCAATCCAGGATCCAATGTTTCAGATGGAAGAGAGATCTGGAGATCGTGCTAGCCAGAGCAACAATCGAACACTCTTCGTATCGAAGTACTTCTAACAGCCGTGTACCGCAAGTCTCTAGAGGAACGGAAGGTTCCAAATGATTGGAAAAGAGCACAGGTAGTCCCAGTCTTCAAGAAGGGTCGTCGAGCAGATGCGCAAAACTATAGACCTATATCTCTGACGTCGATCTGTTGTAGAATTTTGGGACATGTTTTTTGCTCAAGTATCTTGTCGTTTTTCGAAACCCAGAATCTACTCTGTAGCAATCAACATGGATTCCGGAAACAGCGATCGTGTGAGACTCAACTCGCTTTATTTGTTCATGAGACCCAGAAAATATTAGATGCAGGCTCCCAGGTAAATGCCATTTTCCTCGACTTCCGAAAGGCGTTCGATACGGTTCTGCACTGTCGCCTGATAAACAAAGTAAGAGCCTACGGAATATCTGACCAGTTATGTGGCTGGATTGAAGAGTTTTTAGCAAACAGACCACAGCATGTTGTTATCAATGGAGAGACGTCTACAGACGTTAAAGTAACCTCTGGCGTGCCACAGGGGAGTGTTATGGGACCATTGATTTTCACAATATATATAAATGACCTAGTAGATAGTGGCGGAAGTTCCATGCGTCTTTTCGCGGATGATGCTGTAGTATACAGAGAAGCATTAGAAAATTGTAGCGAAATGCAGGAAGATCTGCAGCGGATAGGCACTTGGTACAGGGAGTGGCAACTGACCCTTAATATAGACAAATGTAATGCATTGCGAATACATAGAAAGAAGGATCCTTTATTGTATGATTATATGATAGCGGAACAAACACTGGTAGCAGTTACTTCTGTAAAATATCTGGGAGTATGCGTGCGGAACGATTTGAAGTGGAATGATCATATAAAATTAATTGTCGGTAAGGCGGGTACCAGGTTGAGATTCATTGGGAGAGTCCTTAGAAAATGTAGTCCATCAACAAAGGAGGTGGCTTACAAAACACTCGTTCGACCTATACTTGAGTATTGCTCATCAGTGTGGGATCCGTACCAGATCGGGTTGACGGAGGAGATAGAGAAAATCCAAAGAAGATCGGCGCGTTTCGTCACAGGGTTATTTGGTAACAGTGATAGCGTTACGGAGATGTTTAGCAAACTCGAGTGGCAGATTCTGCAAGAGAGGCGCTCTGCATCGCGGTGTAGCTTGCTGGCCAGGTTTCGAGAGGGTACGTTTCTGGATGAGGTATCGAATATATTGCTTCCCCCTACTTATACCTCCCGAGGAGATCACGAATGTAAAATTAGAGAGATTAGAGCGCGCACGGAGGCTTTCAGACAGTCGTTCTTCCCGCGAACAATACGCGACTGGAACAGAAAAGGGATGTAATGACAGTGGCACGTAAAGTGCCCTCCGCCACACACCGTTGGGTGGCTTGCGGAGTATAAATGTAGATGTAGATGTACAGCATGGGCAACGAACGGTCATGCGTTGAAAGATAACTCCATGGAGACATAGAAAAAGGGTCATAGCCACCGGTCTTAACACGTCAGAATGTAACAGTTCCTGCAGTCGGTTGCTGCTGTACATTCGATAGAGTCCGCCGGCCGGAGTGGCCGTGCGGTTCTAGGCGCTACAGTCTGGAACCGCGCGACTGCTACGCAGGTTCGAATCCTGCCTCGGGCATTGATGTGTGTGATGTCCTTAGGTTAGTTAGGTTTAAGTAGTTCTAAGTTCTAGGGGACTGATGACCTCAGAAGTTAAGTCCCATAGTGCTCAGAGCAATTTGATAGAGTCACTGGAGAGTGCTGCCCTCTCTGTAGTTATTTATATCTGAGGGATAATGACCAGAAGCCCACCCCTCCAAGGGCGCCTAACAACACACTCGCCTCTGCGAGAATGAGAAATAGATGATGATTATGATGTTCGTTTATGGGGCGCTCAACATCGTGGTAATCAGCGCCCGTACAAGTTCCCAGTCTTTCCAGTTCCAATCTCGGCATTTCCGGAATGATGATGAGATGATGAGGACAACACAAACACCTAGTCACCGGGCGGAGAAAATACCCCACCCGGGAGGGAATCGAACCCGTGACCCCGTGATCCAGAGTATCAACGAGCCACTAGACATCGAGCTGCGGACTGAGAACTAGAGGCGGGCCTAACGGTTATTTGGAAATATCAGTTATCACAGTTACGATAATTTTTATAACAGTTACATTTAACATTTATTTATAACTTACAGATATTTTTAATACCGAATTCGTCAGGCGGAGGTGCAGTTCAATAACTCGGTAGGCAGAATACATCACTTTAGTTATGAGTATAATTAAAACTGCGGGTATTGCGAACTCGCAGGAATGTCGGCCGAATCGTGCCATAATCGAAGGTAATTTATTGTTCATTACATTTCAGTTGACGTTTGAAGGGTTACTGCTGTTTCATGTTACAAGTGTATACTGCTGTTTCATTTTACGAGTATATAGGCTGTCTTTCACTATTAGAAAATAATTCTGGATGGTGCAACAGAAAGTTTGCGATATCTTAAAGATGTAATTTCTGGAACTGCTCACTTACTGCAGTAAGTGTAGGAGAATGAAGTACAAGACAAGAATAAACGTAACATGATAGAGTCGTTTACTCCAGCACAAGATATTCCATTTGAGAAAACTGAGGGCATGGTGATAAAGATTTATGTGAGATTTAAAAAACTGCTCGATTTCTGCAAAATTTCTTCAGCTACCACAGGGTCTTATCTTTTTAAGCGAGCGTATGAGTAACTTCGTTTCTTCAGGCCCTTAGACTGCTGTGTATCTCTTACGTTTAGCATTATTTATAACACGGTTTTAAAACGATCTAGAAGGTATAAAATAATTTCTTCTAGCCTCATACAGATTCATAACCCCATACACATAATTCTGAAAATTTGTTCTTGTGATTCTTTAATACCTATGAGTATACTGTTGAAAAAGGAAAGAAATAAAAGAAAAACGTAGAGTGCCTATAATGGATAACTGATGCTTCAGTAGTTGACCTGAGTCACTAACAGTTTTATTCTACTGCAAATCATATCACCTGTTTTGTGATTTTTCTCAACTACAGTTACTCTCTATGCTCCTTGCTATTATCTACTGCGTGCGCTCCACGCTTTTATTTTTAACTTTTACAAGTATTATCATAGATATTAAAAATTGACTTACACAAATTTTCGGGCCCATTTGCTTGCGGTTAGGAATCTGTATGGGGCTAGGAGAAATTAATTTATACTTTTTAGTACATTTTATAAACGTGTTACATTAAAAATCATTCATTTTAGGAACTATTTTTGGTTCATAGTCTTAAATGTGTATAAAATTTTTTGTCGATTTCAAACATTTTGATGATATTACAACAGAGACATATGATAAATTTCAGATTTATTTCAGTTTCTCTTCACGTGAGTCGACCAATATATTGTTACTTACTACGCATATATCGCAAAAAGACGACGACGGTAAAAATTTGAGAGATTCGAGCTCACATGAGGGCTTACCAGTAATCGTTATTACCGCGAACCATTCACGACTGGGACAGGGACAAGGGGAAATAACATGGGAACTCGAATTATCCTCCGCGTTAATATTGCACTGCTATCCACTTCCGAGCTATGTTGAAAGTTTCAGGTCTCTAGCTCCTCGAGAAGTTATTCTTAAATCAGTTCTGTAGAATCCACCGACTGCAGTCGGTTATTTTCGTAGAAGTACGAAAATACTTGTTTCATTTTAATATCTGTCCTCTCTTGAAATATCATCGTCTGCAACGAGCTAGTAGCGTCCGGGATGCAGTTACGAACTTCCAGGTAGCAGTGGCCCGAAACTCCCACAGAAAAGTAAGTGTAAGCGAAAAGTAGCTGCCATTGAAAAATAACTTACTTGTATATCTAGATGAACTACGAGGAGCCGAATGAGGGACGTAGAACACTGTTTGGGTTGGTGTGAGCAATTTGACTGTTGTTGTCTCGGACTTGATGAGAGAACAGACACTATCAATGGTCTTAATTATGACTTCGGTATGACACAACAACATTTTTCCGTGAATATAATGAGGGACATCACTAGAGGAGAACATTTTGTTATCATTGCCTGAAAGTGCATAAACAAAGTACATTCCAACTTTACAGCGTTCGCCAAGGGCGCTTTCCAGTTTTCTCAAGGCTCCTTCTCGGGTTTGGGGAAGACTGCCATCCTCATACAGCATGTGTCAACCAAATATAGCGTGTCGCATCGCTGCCACCCATTTGTGGTAGCTAGGTACAACCATATCTCTTGCTACCTGCATTCGTTACTGTGGAAGAGACGTTTCAGTTTTGTAACTTTTTTATCAGACCAATAAAACGAAGCCTACAATTAGCGCCGGCCGGGGTGGCAGAGCGGTTCTAGGCGCTTCAGTCTGGAACCGATAGAACTCAACGGTCGCAGGTTCGAATCCTGCCTCGGGCATGGATGTGTGTGATGTCCTTAGGTTAGTTAGGTTTAAGTAATTCTAAGTTCTAGGGGACTGATAACATCAGAAGTTAAGTCCCATAGTGCTCAGAGCCATTTGAACCATTTTTGAACCTACAATTTGCGTCACCAGTAGAAGACGTTGGGCTCGTTGCATTTCACTTCACTACCGACATTACTCGCGGATATCTCTATAACGGGGCTGATTGCAGCTAGGATACTACAGTTTTAATGCTCCTGAACATTGCTTTCTGTTAACATAGGCGTACCGTTCTACCGTATGTTAGAAATGCCAAAATACTGCGCATCGAGTGTTATTTGATGTGTTTATTTACGATCGCGATTTCGTCTATTGTGCCATTTTCAAGTAACAACGTAAACTGTTAAAGGACCAGTTCAATTCGGTTGGAATTATTACAATAAATAATTTGTTTGTAAATTCGTTGGAAGAATTCGTGTTTAAATCAAGATTTGACCTAATATTCTCTATTTTATTGAAGTGTTATGATGAAGAAATTTGTTTTGTTATGAATACGAAATATGTTGACATAACTGACACGTGGGGTTGACATGAGGACGATGTAATATATTCCATAGTCAAGTAAGATAGAGATTCGATTTTTGGAGATTTTAGAGAACTGGTATTTTTGCAGTTTGAGTTTTATAGGAGTGTTCAGAAAGGTACAAAGCGGAGATCGTGACTAAGAATAAATACATTTAATAACAGTTTCGCCTGGACGAAAAGTCTGACTTCTGTACTTCATCGATGCAGCAATGCGATCTGTCGTTTTGTAATCTTCTTTTTGTCTGACCATGTTTGTCTGCTATCGCTTGAGAATTATCATATGCATTTCAATATATGTAAATTTACCGTTTTTTGTGACAGGTTGGAAACTGTTTTACTTATTCCTCATCCTTGTCCGCCCCCGGTAGCTGAATGGTAAGCGTGACGGATTGTTGATCCTCTGGCCCCGGGTTCGATTCTCGGCTGTGTCGGGGAATTTTCTCCACCCAGGAACTGGATGTTGTGCTGTCATCATCATCCAATGATTCTTATCGACTGCAGGTCGCCTGAGTGACGTCAAATTGAAAGACCGGCACCCGGCGAACGGCCTGCCCGCGGGGGGCCCTAGCCATACGATTAAATAAATAAATCACATATCCTTGAAGACTATTTCACTTATGATCTTTGAAAAGAATGCATGCTCTCCTATGGTAAATATGTATATTCCCCTAGTATAACAAGTTACTCAGATTACCCATCTTAGTATTAGCCTGATACCTCTACAAGATCTGCTTGGATATTATGGAAACTCAAACGGATAATATTTTCTAAAACATAGCTTCGTCATTTTCTAAAAGTCTGAAAGAAAATGTTTATTGTTATTAGTACAGAGCACGAACCATAGCTGCCACACAGGCTACTGTGGAAAGTACCTGAAATTGCTTCTACGCATGTTGATGGTGTCGCGTACAGGTTAAAGTGCCCCGCTTTCCAGCTGAACGTAAGCTCTCAGTTCTCTCACGTACCTGGTTAGGTAGCCGACACGAGTGCCAGTTATTTGGCAAACGTCGAAGCGGCAGTCAATTAAATGCTTTCCGAAAGCAAATATATCATTTATCTAACGATTCTTCTGCCGATATTAATGGTATCAAGCCACTGCAGGCTAGATATCTTTATATTAAGCCACATTTAAATGTATTTCTTGTACAGACATCTGAAATATTGGGTACGAAGCTTAAAATAGACCGCTTAAAACAACTGACGAACAGTTTGTGTGTGTGTGTGTGTGTGTGTGTGTGTGTGTGTGTGTGTGTGTGCGCGCGCGTGTGTGTGTGTGTGTGTGTACTTGCGAATGTATCCGCCCGTATTCAAAAGCCGGTATCAGGGTTCCTGTAATTCGTTCTGGCTGCACCATTTCCTGTCGTCTTGTACTTTTATTACTCGAGAGACCGGCCATTTGTGCAGTGAACGAAGTTACGACAGCTTTCCCGACAAAACGCGTAATCCGGCATGTCGGCTGAGTGGCGGCCCGTGGTTGTCGGCGGCCGTTACATTCGATTAGAGCGGCGCAGAGGTTCCTCCTTTCCTTCTGGGAGCTCTCACGGGCTCATTCCGCGTAAAGCTCTTTATCCGCGGCGAGCTATATTGCGCCTTAACGAAAATCCAATACCGCGAAAACAATTTCACTGCCTTGGAGGCGCCAGATAGGGCTAATCCCCAGACGCCTAGCGCCTCTCATTACATGATGTAAATATGTGTGTGTGTGTGTGTGTGTGTGTGTGTGTGTGTGTGTGTGAATGGATGGCTGGACAGACTCTCTAAGCCTTTACCCTGACGTCCCGTCTCATTTGCCGAAAAAGAGCCTCTGATGCATACACTCATAATGCGAGCGACGAATTTCCCCTTGAAGTTTTCTGCAACTCGAAGCAAGAATGTCACAATGCGGAGAGACACAGTAACGCAACCTGTAAGATGTTCTGTTACAGCATGGCACTGCTGTCACCTAATCGTAGGAAACCTAAACCCATGAATTTTTATACCGTAATGCGTATGTGGTAATTTTTAGGCTACTGTAGACACGCGTCATAGAACAGAAAGCAGTGTATAACACTTACTTAAACAGTTCGCATTGTTGCATTTACGGGGTGCAAAACTCTTATTTCTCGTAACATCCAATTATTTGAATTTATTAATAATATGTACATCAACTGGTTCAGTGGAGAGTTCTCCACAGATACTTCAGGCTGCTCTTAAACTGTACTTCGTAAGTAGCTAAACATTGCACGATCGCTTACGAGTTATTGAAAATGTGTGTTCCTAAACCATGGACATCTTTCTGTGCCATGTAAGTGAATTATTACATTATTCTTATTCCTAGTACAGATTCAGGAACTTAGTTGCTTGTCTGAAAAAAGTCATGCTATATTTAACACATTTCATTATGGAATAAATGACTGGGAACCAGCAACTTGTACTAGGAGTTTTCTGAACATACTTTGCCGGACGTTCTTGAATTCGCACTTCTAGTAATTCGTCTGACACGGTCTTGAGCTCGAATACATTATTTTGACTTGATGAGTTACCCCAAAAATTAATCACTCGTGGCATTATGGAATGATAGTTCCAAAGTATTACCTGTATCTGACAAATATCCATACTAGAGATAAAAATTAGCTTAGGTGTTCTTCTCCCAACTGAATTTATTGTCAAGTTACAATAATAAGAACTTAATACGGTCAATTACTTATATCTCTTTGTTGTCAACTTTGGTATGATGGGTGAAAAGGTGTTACAGTTTACTGCTGTTATAGTGTGTCTCTCTTCATAATTTGCTGGAAAAGAATTGATGTAGTTGTGTTTTAGTTTAGTTATTTCATGTTACATGGATCATAATATGATATTTCACTACGACATGGAAGGATATAGTTTTACAACTATAGACCACTTTCTCAGTGGAAAAAGTGTCAAAATGCTGGCCATTTACTGATTTTCTTAACCTGCTTTCCCTTTCCTTTCTTTTCATTTTTCATTTACAGACAATGCACTGATTTGTACAGTTTACATTAAAAATTTATTCGTATTTTTATTTTTCCATGACGATACAGGTCTAAAGTTGGCCATCACAAATTGAATTCGATGTTAGGGTTAAAGTACTCGGGTTAAAGAGTATTAATATAGACATTTATATCACACATCAAGTGTTTACCTAGAAATATGTTGTCCATTTGTGTACTGATGTCATGTGTAGTTATGGTGGGAACATTAGCAACATAACTCGGATTGTAAGTTTAAGCAACATCACCAAAACATTTATTTTATTAGAATTTTTCAGAAAATTAATCTACTCTAAAAAGCAAAAAAGTAAAAAATACGGAGCATGATGGAAAAACTAGCCGAGTGGCAGCAGATGTCATGTAAAGACAAACATATATATATATATTGGGCGTTTTTTCCCCTCCAGGATGGCCCCAGATACACTCAGCCTGCTCCCGAAATCAATACTGGGGATCTTTCCTGCGAGTAAAAGGTGGTCGCTACTAGAGCAACAGTGAATAGAAACCCGGTACCTGCAGGAATGCCGATAGTCCGGTAACAGCCTTGTGCCACAGATTTCACTTTACATTACTTTATGGGAACGGTGTTACCACTGCGACAAGGCCGTTGGCACTTAGTAATGATTCCCATTAGCACTTGCATGGGTGACCATCCGGGCCTGCCGAGCTCTATTGGCAGGCAGCGTGCACTCAGCCCTTGTGGGGCCAACCGAGGAGCTACCCGACTGAGAAGTAGCAGCTCCAGTCAAGAATACTGCTGATCACATACCCCTCCATATCTCCACCCAGTGATGCCTGTCGTCTAAGGATAACACGGCAGTCGGTCGATAGTGTTGGACCTTCTGACGCCTGTTCAGACGGAATTAATTTTTAATCATTATTATACCACCCGGAAGATAAAAGGAGTCTGTGGAGAATTCAATACAAGAAGCAGTGGAAACTCTCGCCATGGTGGATGCGCGTTATCTTGCTGAAATTTAAGCCCAGGACGTCTTGCAGTGAGGGGCAACAAAACGGCGTACAGAATATCGTTGATGTACGGCTGCGCTGTAAAGGTGCAGTGGATGAGAACCAAGATGTTCTGCTATAAAATAAAATGATATCCCAGACCATCACTCCTGGTTGTTGGGCGGTATGTCGGGCGATAGGTTGTATTCCATAGCTGGTCAGAGACGTCTCAACGAGCGAGGTGGCTCAGTGGTTAGCACACTGGACTCGCATTCGGGAGGACGACGGTTCAAACCTGCGTCCGCCCATCCTGATTTAGGTTTTCCGTGATTTCCCTTAGTCGCCTCAGCAAATGCCAGGGCACAGCCGATTCCCTTCCCTATCATTCCCTAATCCGAGCTTATGATCCGTCTCTCATGACCTCGTTGTCGACGGGACGTTAAACATTGATCTCCTCCTCCTCCTGTTCCTCCAGGGCGTCTCCAGACACGTCTTCGCTGGTAACTGGATCTTCGCTTCGAAGAAGGACTCATTACTGAGGACACTTCTACTGCATTCAATGAGACGCCCTGGTCAGCGGTGGATACCAGCATGACTGTCACCTGCCATATGGTCCGACAACCAAGAGCGATGGTCTGTGCTGCAATTTCATTTCAGCCCCTTTCGCTGTCACCCATTGCACCCTTACAGATCAGTGCTATGTCGGCGATATTCTACGCCCCGTTTTGTTGCCCTTCATGACAAGCCATCCCGGGCTTACATCTCAACAAGATAATGCCTGTATGCTCAAGGTGAGAATTTCTACTGCTTGCCTTCATGCTTCCCAGTCCCTACCTCGGCCAGCAAGGTCGCTACATCTCTCCGCAGTTCAGAACGTTCGGAGCATTATGGGCAGAGTCCTCTAACCAGCTCGTGATTCTGACGGTCTAACGCACCGCCAATTGAACAGAATTTCGCACAATATCCCTCAAGAGAACATCCAGCAACTCTGTCAATCAATACCAAGCCGAATTACTGCTTGCGTGAGGGACAGAGGTGGACCAACGCCTTATATGTAGAGTTATATTCGCCTAGTTCGAGACCGTTTGCAGCCATTCACAAGCTTCATGTTCCCAAACTACGATGGAATTTTTATCGATAACAATGCGCCATGCACCCCGACGACAATCGTTTGCGATTGGTTTGAAGAACGTTCTGGACAGTTCTAGCGAATGGTTTGGCCACCCATCGAACATTTATTGGACATGATCGACAAGACAGTTCGTGCTCAACATCTGCACTGGCAACACTTTCCCAATTACAAACAGCTGTGGAGGAGGCATGGCTTAGTATTTCTGCAGGAGACTTTCGACGACTTGTTGAGCTCATGCCACATCGAGTTGCTGCACTACTCCAGGAAGAAGCAAATACGACACTATAAAGGGAGGTATCCCATGACCTCTCTGACCTGAGAGCCGGCCACTGCGGCCGAGCGGTTGTTGGCGCTTCAGTCCGGACCCGCGCTACTGCTACGGTCGCAGGTTCGAATCCTGCCTCGGGCATGGATGTGTGTGTGAGGTCCTTAGGTTAAGTTAGTTTTAAATAATTTTAAGTCTAGGGGACTGATGGCCTCAAATGTTAAGTCCCACAGTGCTCAGAGCCATCTGAACCACTTTTCTGGCCTCAGTATATAAGAGCACAGACTTTCAGTTCTTCTAAGCAACTCGATATTATTCTTAACATACCTGTCTACTCCTCATTGTGCCATGTTTTCCCTTCCGAAACACACTGCTACTTGACATGAACTTACTTTGAGATTTTAGGTCATAGCTATTTTCAAAATCATACTTGGTTTTCTGTTTAGTTCAGTCTTTGTACCATTTGCAAACATTACAACTTAGCATCTGGTAATTTTGCGTAGAAAAGTCACTGGCACAATTAATAAATAGCAAGAGCGAAGAGACTGAACCTAGAGAGACACTGTTAGTAATTATTTCTCAGTTCGACGATGACTGATAATTGAAAACATTGCTCTTTCCTACTGACACCCTATGATCTGTTTTAGAGAAATACGATTTCAACTATTTTTCGGCATGCGTGTGTAACGTAAAAGATACTTTTTTTCAGCCAAATTTCATTAACTGTCCACAGAATGTGTCAACAGGCTGTAGTTTAATGCCTAATGATTTAAGTACATTATTTCTGTGTATGTAAATGGCCTTCTCAGTATTAGAAATCCAAAGTGTGACTCTGAAAACTTAGTGTTTGTAGTCAGACGGGTTAGAAGTAGTCTATATATTACGTATTACAAAATTTTCGAGAATTCTGGAAGAAGTTAGCATCGATGGAAGTTTGATGGCATTTCCAAATCTCCTTTCTTTCAAAGAGACTTCAGCATATTTCAGCCACGTGTGAACTGTTCCAGTGATAAGAGACTTGACACACAAACAACTTAATATTATGATCCTAAAGTTAGAACAGCCTTTAATTAACTTTATCGATATTTTATCGCAACAACCAAAATTTTATTTTGTTTTAAGGATTTCTATCATCCACATTATTTCTTGTGGTACAGTGAGGCTCATATTTCTGTTACTGACGTTATTTGTAATGGCTGGTCTCCGATACTGCGTAGCAGCAACGCCCCCTGATCAGTACCAGATATAAACTGCTTGTTAGAAGGTTTTCCAACTGCTACAATTGTAATATTTACTCTTAGAGCTATCTGTTCCTCCTCATCTCTTCTTCCATCAGTCTCCTCAAGTGGTCGGCAAGAGGTAGATCGAAGTTTCACTACCTTTGGCGTGTGATATGAATAAGGTGAAACATTAACTCATGGTTGAAGAAAATTGCTTTTTATCAATGCATGGTGTGGAGAGAGTGCTACACGTAGGTACACAGGAAAACCGGCGAAACTCGCTCATTGCACTTACAGAAATTGTTCGAGACGTACCTCATGCTTCAGGCATCGCTTTTTCTGCAGAACCAGAAAGAAGTTTATAACTTTCGACTGCATTGATAGATACCACCCAAACTTGTTATAGATCGTACTTTACCATAATTACAATGAAGGAAAGCGTGCAAAGCCGAATGCTGATTGTGCTTAGCATGTATCACAGTTTTCAGTGTCAAGAGAGGTAAGGCTACGTTCTCGGAACCAAAAATATCTGGAATATGAGAAACGCGATGGTTATAGAATTATTGTAAGGCTGCCGTGATGGATGTAACAACATCATTTCCGTTTTTTGAGAACTATAACGGAGAGTGGCGGGAAATCTCTTTAGTCCCATCCAAATGAAGTCGGCACGAATATTCATAGGATCTTTCGATGCACCAGTTATGGTACTATCAAAAACTACACAACGCTATTAATGTTTGAACACTAGTGAAAAAAGCTGTGTGCGAAACTGATACTCGAAGACGAATCCTGCGTTTCGCGGGCATTCTGCTACTAATTGCGTTATTCTTGTGTAAGAGATCAACTTAATGCTTTAGTTTTTCCCTCGTCTCCCTTCTTCGTAAAATGTCACCTCAGGAATAGGAATCTTTTCCTCAGTAACTGTTAAGCTGTTTACAGTCATCTTCGCTGAAATATTAACAAGATGATAACCAGGTGTTGCTGCGTGAATCATGGTTTGATGCAGCGAACACCTATATGTAGCGGAATGACACTGCGTGGAAGTGGGTGTTGGGATCTTGTCAGTTTTTGAGCAGTAAGGTCTGGAAGACGAAGACTTAAACGACGTTCAAGAAAGCTTTCAAGGTTGGCTGAAGTATTTGTGCTGAAAGTTGTCGCTGCTCTTTGGAAAGAAGGTCTTTAGTTTCCACGCATTAGTTAAAATAATTCACCCCAAGTTTCTGTCTTTATTCTTAAAGCAGATACGCTCTTCAGAAGTTCGATAAATCTGTTTGAAATGCCCTACATTTCGAGGGCTTGGCGATTAAGTTAAACCGTTCTCCTACTTCAACAAGTCATTCGTGTCTAATAATTATCAGCAGCTTTGAATCATATTTTACTTATAGGATATATCAATGCTAGAAATGGAAATATACCAGTTCCAATAATAGTAGGCGCATTTCGAAAACACGTATGTAATGAAAACGGCAAATTACTCTGATTTTGCTTGCTTTAACCAGTTAGAAAGTACGAATAGATTCTTTAGGAAGAAAGACATACATAAATTTACCTGGTCATCAAGAGCATATAGATCCGTTATATACTAAATAATGACAAGTGAGGTATTTCTTGGACATGTTAGTGATACGAGAGTTTATCAAGGAGTGGATACTGGATAATAACACTTCTTACTGGTGTCGGTAATTGACACCTATGGAAAATAGAGTTGACGAATAAACCAATCAAGTATGAAAACAAAGAACAAGTTTTAAGGTTCACCTTATAGAAGACAGCAGCGTAAGAGATGTCTACCAAAATCGGATTACAAACCATCAGCAAATTTGGAAACTTGGTAGAAGACATGGAAGAAGAATGTAAAAACTTAAAAGCAGCTGTATCAGATGTAGCTAATCAGGCTCTGTGGAAGAAAAGGCGATACAAGAAACCTAGTAGAGTAAGGATTTGCACGCCAGAGGTAAAAACAGCAGTTAAAGAGAAACAAGAAGCTTTCAAGACCTACGTAAGTAGCCTCACAAATTAAAAGAATAATGAGCATAAAAAAAGAAATAATACGAAATACATAATTCGGGAAGCGCACGCAGTATCATGTGAACGCTTTATTAGCAATATAGAGCATTATTTGCGTGGTCGACAAAGTATCGCTTATTACGTGATGAAAACCCTCAACGGACACGAAAATGATCATATACATTTCAATAATATAGGAGAGAATAAATGAATAGCTTATTTTAACAAATTAAGATATGATGGTATTTTAATTCAGTCATTACCTGAACTAAATGACAAGAAAAAAATGGTTCAAATGGCTCCGAGCACCATGGGACTTAACATCTGAGGTCATCAGTCCCCTAGAACTTAGAACTACTTAAACGTAGCTAACCTACGGACATCACACACATCCATGCCCGAGGCAGGATTCGAACCTGCGACCGTAGCGGTCGCGCGATTCCAGACTGAAGCGCCTAGAAACGCTCGGCCACAGTGGCCGGCACTAAATGACACAAAAGTCCTGGATGATATTGATGTAAGAGAACTGCTGGAAGCTCTAAAAGCTACAAAAATAGGAAAGTCACTGGTTTAGATGATATTAATTTGGAACTTCGGAATTATGGAGCGCTATTCTTAGATCTAATGCTCCTGCACATCTTTGACCAGTCTTGGAGAAAGAAGAAGCTACCGAAAGACTGGCTAAGAGCCAAAGAATTATCTATAAAAGTAGCGATGAAAGCAAGTCGAGGTATAAGCCTTCTGGGTTCAACCTAGAAATTATATGTCAAAATGTTGAATACAAGACTAAAAAATATCATAGAAAAACTAAAAGCTGAAGAAAAGTCAGGTTTTAGAGAAGGACGATCAACTATTGACAAAGTTTTTGCGCTACAACAAGTTGTAGAAAAGAGACTAGAATTCGATAAGGAAATCCATTTTGCATTTGTGAATTTTGAAAAGGCATTCGATAATGTGAATAGTGAAGTGGTATAGAGTGTCATGGCTGAACGAGGCTATACACCTCACCTCGTAAATACTGTTACGAGTGTATACAAAAACACGGAAATTGTTATAGATGTGGGAAATATACCAATAAAGCCAGCGAACAAAAAGTTGTACGATAAGGATGCTGTATTTCTCCATATATATATATATATATATATATATATATATATATATATATATATATATATATATATATATATATATATATACAGTAAATGAAAAATGTTGGACGTAAAAGCAGTTTTTTAAAACGTGACACTTGGCTATATGTAATTTTATATGCAGACAAGCTAAATCCGGTTACAGAGAATGAGCATGACTTTCAAATGGGAGTCTGTATGTTGCGGCAGAGAGCCTCAGATCACAACCCAGCATTGTTAGTTGGTAAAACGAAAGTGATGGCGTTTCAGGGCAGATAACCAGTAAGATTGAATAAAGTTCAGAATACAAAAATCTTGGAGGAAATAAAGCAGTTTAAAGATGTAGGTAGTGACGGTACTTGCTACTAAAACCATGAAATGGACTAACGATTAAATAAATTTATTTACATTTGTGGAACCATCGTTAAAAGTTTTCAGAATAAAACCTGGAAAGGAAACCAGATGAAATTTTATAAAAGAAATAATAGTACCAACCATTACCTCTGGAGGTGAAGCATGGGAGACAACAAGACGCTAAGAAAATAGAGCTCTGGCTTAAAAAATTATGTTTCTAAGAAGGGTGGAAGGCTGTACAAGGGAAGGCCGTCATAGAAATCAGGAAATATGAGAATATTTAGGAATATATAACCTAAATGAAAAAAATGAAGAAAAATAGGAGAAAATGGAAGGAACTTGTGGACCGTTGTGGTGCAGAAAGATTCCTGGTGAAGGCTCTGTTACAAATGCACTTGGCTGGGTTACGGCCGCACTGGTTACAAAAAAACAAGTTAGGATCACGCCGGATGGTAGTAGCAATCTGTTGGCTGATGAGTAGCCAACCTTCACCTAATTGTGAAAGTTCACTGGAAAACGCGTTTGGATGCTGTAAATACCTCATACCATCTCTTAATAAAGTATAATTTGTGCTGCTACGAAGCTTCAGTTGATCATTTTTAGATTATTACGTTGTAACATATACGCCGTATTTTCAGCTTACCACGTAATCTTAACTCTTATTTCGACGCTATGCTACGATCCTAGTTTCATCATGTGCAGTTTATTACGAAACATACTGTGTTATTAAATATGCAGCACACTGCTGGCAAAATTAGGAGAAATATCTACTGTTGTTCGTCACAAAGACATCGGTCACGCAATTATACGCGAAGGAAACGTTTTGGGAAAATCGTTTTTTGCGTAGAGCGGGTGGTATCCATTACAAATGTGTTCGGAGCAGTCTGGGTAAAGCTAAACCATCGGATACAAAACAGTTGTGTTAACTTTCTCATAGATCAGAACCAATAACAAATCCAAAACCTGGAAAAGTCCCTTAAGCAACATCGTATCACTTCCACAAACTTCACTGCCGCCGCAAAACACAGATAAATTCTGTTCACCAGACTTCCGTGAAATCCACACACGCCAGTCTGAGTGCCACATCGTTTACCGCTACGCATCATCCCACGAAATCTTCGTCTATGATGTTTGATGTTTAAGCTTCTTATCTGCATTTGTGTATCGCAGAATGCATAACCTGACTTCACACAGCAACGCTAAGTCAAATATACTGCCTAACAGCGCCCAGAAACAGAAGGGGAAACCAAATAAACTTCACGAATTGAGAGAGCATGTGGTATTATTTCAGTGATTAGAAAATCGAGTCAAATTAACAAAGAACTTCGCAGCACGATTTCACTTATCAATATGATTTCACACCCTCTCTAGTGTGGATGGATGCAGAGTATCGACCGGGACAGGATTCATAAAGTCGATATATCTTCTCCCCTGGGAAGCTGTTCAACACTGTAACTCTTTGATATCGTGGATATTGCCAGTGGGAGGGTGTTGATGTTCGAGGTGGTCCAATACATTTTGTAATAGGGGCAGTTTTGGGGATCTTGCTGGACAGGAGAATATCTCAACATCAAATGTTCCTAGAGGTAAGGGCAATGTGAGGACGAGCATTGTCCTGCTGAAAAATGGCACTAAGATACTGTCGCACGAGAGCTAACACATAAGGAAACACGATATGTGCGACGTACCGTTGTGCCGCCAGAGTTCCCCTCATTCACTGCTGGCGGCGACCTGAATGTATACATGACGACTGCCAACACCATGATGTCAGAAGTAGAACCGTTGTGCCTCTCCAAAACAATGGAAGAGTGGGAGTGGCTATCGCAATGGCTGACGATGGTCATTTGGGGTATTGTAGAACTGTGATGCATCACTGAACGCAATGCGACGCCATTCATCAGCAGTCCATGATTCCTGGTCACAGCACCACTCCAACCAGATGCAACCGTCTGTGTCTTGGTGCTACCAGCATCCTGTGTGTGGTAAGGTAACTCTCTAGTCCAGCTGCTGCTAGTCTCCGAACTATATTGCAGGATGACACAGAATGTCGCAGGAAAACCTTTACTTTATCTCGGACGGCCAACTGAATGTGAAGGATTATCCTCCCCTGTGGTGGTCAGACGTGGTCGACCGGAACCTTCACGTTGAGAATTTCCCGCCATCATATTCCTATCAAGTCCAACAGCGGGCCATTGTCACATCTGCATGTCCCACAAATGTGGATGTTGCGCGATTCTACTAGCCAGCCAAATGGAGACCCAAAATGAGCTCCATTTCAAACTGTGGCAGGTGCTGATAATGCTGCCTCACACGCATATGCAGCATCTTCATATTCCTTTGTGATCACACAGCATCTGATGCTGTTTAGGCTCTTATATATCCCATTAGATTTTATAACAACTTGAACACGAACAACACTAATTCCCTGTGGTGGCCACTCTACAACCTATCACAGAGATTTGCAACTCTTATCATTTCCCTACCCGCCAGTGGAGTGTGCGTCTACAATGTTACATTGACATGCCACCATGTGTTCTGGATGCCTCACCTTTTTTCCAGGTCGTTATTTTGCAAACATTTGACAGCATGATTAATGTTTAAAAACTTTATTTCATGAAGAAACGAACAGTCAGTCTTGGCTGCAGGGATGTATTTATTATTTATTTACCGATGACGTGTTTCATCTGATTCAGACACCTTCATATTGGTTGAATAATAGATGGTGTTAGATACATGGCATACCGAGAATACGGAATGTACCACCAAAGAACTGCCCTCGTCAAATATTCGGAAACATTGCTCGGTGTGCTTGTCCAGGCATGCGACATAGCCTAATATTCTAAAGAGTTCTCTGCGCTTATTCTCTGTACTGTTTTATGTTCCATATTCAGTTACATATAAGGCTACGTATAAAAAACAAATACCTACAAAATAGACTCCCTGACACTTAAATTTATTATTGATGTGAACGTATCTCTTCTTCAGAAAAGTTTTTCTTGATATACCCTGTCTACTTCGTCAATTATTTTGCTGCCTAATACTTTTAGCGTCTCGTTTCGTAATCTAATTCCATCAGTACCAACTAATTTACCTGTACTATGCTGCTTTAGCCTTGTTACACTGTCATCGACCTTCATATTATAACCCATTTGGAAGACACCTTCTACTGCGTTCAGCGGATATTGCAAGTTCTTTGCCGTTTCCTTCTGTGTTGTGATGCCATCAGTAAACCAAGCGTTTATTTCTTCACCCTGTCCTTTAATTCCGTTCCCAAATTGCTCCGAGTTCACTACTTGCTTTGTATAGTCTGAAGAACAGCTACAACCCACTTCTTAGTCAGCTTCTTTCATATCCATTCTAAAACATAATAAAGTAATCTATGCATCATTTGCTTAAAAAGAAATGGAAGAAAAGCAACCAGACGTTGCGGAAATGTCAAACCGTGGTGTGCTTTTGCCGTAAACGAATCAGCTAGTTCTTCTTCTCCTTTTTCTTTTTCTTGTGCCTTTGTCCCACATCTGCGCACGGTCGACGCCGTTGAGAACCCAATTGGCATGGATAATTTAGTAAGTGGAGAGATGCCCTTCCTGTCACCATCCACTTCGCCCAGGAACGCAAAGTTTTTAAATGTTCGCGTATCTTGTAAATGAGGCGGCACTTAGGTACCATACCGGTATTCACCTACTGGAGCGTGGGAAACCGTCTAAAAACCACATACAGGCTGGCTGGTACATCGAGTCTCGTCATTAATCCGCCGGCCGAGTTCGATTCGGGTCTGGCGAACCCTCCTGTTTCGGAAGGGACGCTTTGACATGCACGGGTATCCGGGGTGCTGTACTCATCAGCCAGTTCCATCTTAAAATTCTTCTACTGATTCTTTGGATGGTCCAGATCCTGAATCGGCACAAGTAAAATGCCGTATGTCTCCGGGGTTTGCAAAATCGTTTCGACGCTGCTCTCAAGAAAAAAAGGAAGAAAGATTACGATTTAACGTCACAACGAAGGCATCAGAGATTTTCACTAACTCGGATTGAGAAACATACCGGCATTTGTCTTAAGCATTTTAGGAAAACCATGGAAAACTCTGAATTGCCGGTTAGGAATATGAAGTGCCACCTTCATCTCTGCCGGTTAAGAAGGCAACGGGGTGTAAGACAGCTCCTCGATGGAAGGAGGTCTATGTCATATATTTGTCAATACTACGCCAAGTTGATTTGTCTACTTATGGTTCATACGTTAAACACGAAACGTAATTTACCAGTAATACTGTTGTTATCGTAATGCATTTAGCATACCGTTCTACAACATGTCACTTGCAGTACGGGGTGTATGTCATGTTTATAAAGAAAAAGTTTCATTTACTCATGAGGGTCGGTGTTGATAGCTTTTAATGAGTTTGAAAATCATATTATCATTTCAGAGTTCATTTAGTGGAAGGTTTCTGTCTGTCGTTAACTTTTTTGAGTCTTAACATAAGGCGATCCTACAGGCAGGTGGCACGCTTGGTCTGTTTAGTCCGGATCTCTTTCATAACACTTTCGAGGCCTACTATTACCGCTCGAGCTGCGCCAGTACGTGCTGCCACTTAGCATAATTTGCACAGGTAACGCGCCGTGCAGCCGTGCAGCGTGCGAGCACCTAGCCCACTATGTAGTAGAAATTTGGCTTCGGCATTGTACATTTTTAATATCAGGCCTCCGTCCCTCTATACTTGCCGTTTCGTGACTTCAGTTACCGACTCACAACATCGAATTTCGTGATACGAAACTAAGCCGACTGACATAAATTAATAACATTGTCATAAAATTTTGTGATCTGTAACTGGAATAAATACAAAAGTATGTTTTACCTTCCTAGATCACTGTGGATTTTACATGCGCCTACCTCGCAACTCATGAAACAATTTTCTGTTCGTAGCAAGATTTGTTGACGCACGAACTTAATTTTGGAGCGTTGTGTTTTGTTTGCTAGTAAGTAATATTACAGGTTTCTTGCAACTTTAGATACAATTCATGTTTTTCTTTATGTTGGTGGCTGTGACAATGTGTAGCCCGAGCAATAACGATGGGAATTTTTATGAAATATTGCTATGACGCAATATACAGGTTGATTCAAAAGTAACTGTACACACTCGGTGGGTGTAATGTATGGATCAAAATAAGAGTACAATTTAGTCTGAAACTTTATTTCCGACTTATGATGCATAATGTCATTTGTGGTAGTCATTACAACATGGGCCAGTATAGGCTATTGGCATGTGGTGTTCGCCTGCACATCGACTGATGTTCCTTTGTCGCCAATGCCCCTGCACGTATCAGTGGGGAAGCAAGAGAGTACCTCAAACCTGCTTATCCCGATAAGTGGACAGATAGTGCAGGACCAGCTGCTTGGACGCCAGATCTCCGGATCTTAAGCCCTGGACTTCTACCTTTGGGGCAACTGAAAATATAGGACAACTACAGATGCGAATTGAAAATACTTATGCAACTTTGCAGAATGAGATGAATGGAGCGTGCAACATTCCGAGAACGGTCCCTGTCCATCCACATGGACCTTGGTTTGAAGATGTCTTGGGGTAAATGTACAATACGTAGCTGAGGTGAATTTCATGGCTCTTCATGTCGTTGCTTTCTGAGAAGAATTAATTTTGTGTTGCACTTGTGATCCCTCGTCTACTGTATAACTCTGACATAAAGCAATTTCAGACAGCACTTTATTTAACGTTTTGTTCTTATTTTTATGTATACAATGCACCCATTAAATGTGTACTGTTACTTATGAATCATCCTGTATACTGCAATAGTCACTTGTAGTAATATTTTAATAGCACGACGAATTTTGTCAGCATACTGCCATTATCAGGTGTATTTTTAGTTAGTTTTACATTGTAATTAACACGAACTGAGGTTACTTTCCTTTTCTGTGTGTGCCAATGTTGTGTGTCCAAAAAGACGCTTGTTCAGGATGATAAATATGTTATAGTGTCTATCTTCCTGAACAGGCGTCTTTTTCGACACACAACCTCACTGGCACACACAGCAAAGGAAACTAACCTCACTTCAAGTTAATTATAATGTAAAAGTAGCTATAAATGTACCTGATGGTGCCAGTATGCAGCCGAACGCGTTGTTTTAATAATTATATTAATAACAAGTGACTATTTCAATATATAACACAGTCGCAGCCCTCAAATAACGTCCATATAACATGGATAAATTTAAATTATACAGTGCGAATGTTAAACTATTGCAGCAGTGCGTTCTGGTTGTACCGGACACAGCAGTTTCTTTTTCTGCTGGAAAAAACATGTAGTATAGAAACTTATATTTGTACAGTTCAAAATGGTTCAAATGGCTTTGAGCACTATGGGACTTAACATCTGTGGTCATCAGTCCCCTAGAACTTAGAACTACTTAAACCTAACTAACCTAAGGACATCACACACATCCATGCCCGAGGCAGGATTCGAACCTGTGACCGTAGTGGTCTTGCGGTTCCAGACTGAAGCGCCCAGAACCGCACGGCCACACCGGCCGACCCATTTCTACAGTGTTTTTCATGTAACAGCCAATGGTGCAGAGGACAGGGCATAAATAGGATGAAAATAGAGCGAAGAAAGCCGTAGAAAAAGTGAGATGTGTAAAATGACAATTAAGAAAGCGATAGAGAAATATTCAGTTTCAATAAGTAAATTAAGTGATAGACTTGAAGCTGTAAGACCGCACTATGCGGAACTGCACTGCAGCAGGGCAGCGGAGCACCACGCGACCAAATACTGTTTACACGAAACCGTATGAGACAGAACGCACTATGCGGCAGTGGAATTGCGCGGCGCAGCACTGCAACCCAAAGGTTACGAACGGGCCAACTATGACACGCCGTGCGGCCACCTGTGTTCCCACTAGTGCTGTACAGCAAGTGTCACGTGACTGCACGCTCATTCAAATGTGGCTCTTTGGAGGGTAGATACGAAAGTTTGTTTACCAAAATGCATGAGACGAGGAAAAGGTGATTTACATACGAGTAAAGTGCATACGTAGAGTTATATGATCTTCGAATTGAACATTGTGTGAATAGTACTACATAAAGCAACGTTTGAAAAGAAATTGCCAAGGAAATCGGAATAAACATAACTTAGGAGTTGCTACAAATTATGTATGTTTTTATGTGTGAAACGGACGATTGGATACTTATTTTTTATGACCACACGCCTATTTTATTAGATCTTTGTACCACTTATTTTCTCTTTGACGACACGCTCTGTTCATCATGTCATTTCGACATACCAAACTACCTTGGAGGGCACTGAAATAATCTTTGAATACAGCCAATGTCTGTATAGCATTATTTACGAAATTGCCTGCAATATGAGGAAGGTCTCGTAATTGAATCTATTCATTGTCAAACAACACTATACCGTGTCCGAGAAAAGCGTGCAACACACGAGTGGCAAGAATCACGGTCTCTACATGTTCCGTACTCAGATCTTGCGATAGTAAAGCCTAAATTTTTGGCACAATGTTCCAAAACCGTTTTATGAAACCCTTCTAACTCTTTTTTGTCTGTAACCGTATACTTCTTGCGATTAATTATCTAATTGTGTACCAGGGTAAGGTCTCATCAGATAAGTTTGCAATATAAAAGCTCCGTCTCCAACAATTACGTTACACAGTGGAACTCTCGTGCCTGCAATTCTTTTGGAATTGATATATTCAAGATATTTGTCTCCAGTTTTGTTGTTGAAAAGATCGCCTCGTCGCTATTCTTCCTAAGGTCATCAACGTCCACATATATAAATTTATAGTCTTCTTCCTCGCACAACAAAGAAATTTTCGCGTCCATATCACCTTCGTCCATTTGTCTCGGGGTTTGCCGAACGACTTACGTATAGATTTTGCTACGTATTTTAGTACGACTACAGTTAAAATGCTGTATACTATATAGAAGCGCCAAAGAAACTGGTATAGGCATGGGTATTCAAATACAGAGATATGTAGACACCCAGAACATGGCACTGCGGTCGTCAACGCATTTATAAGACGACAAGTGCCTGGCGCAGCTGCCAGGTCGGTTACTGCTGCTACAATGGCAGGTTATGGAGATTTAAGTGAGTTTGAACTTAGTGTTATAGACGGCGTACGAGCGACGGGACACAGCATCTCCGAGGTAGCGATGAAGTAATTTTCCCTTGCGACCATTTCAAGAGTGTACCCTGAATATCACGAATCGGGTAAAACATCAAAACTCCGACAGCGCTGCGGCCGGAAACAAGTCCTGCAAGAACGGAACAAATGACGACTAAAGAGAATTGTTCAACGTGACGGAAATGCAACCCTTCCGCAAATTGCTGCAGAATTCACTGCTGGGAGATCAACAGGTATCATCGTATGAACCATTCAACGAAACACCATTGAATGGGATTTCGGAGCCGAAGGCACACTCGTATACCGTTGATGACTGCACGGCACAAAGCCTTACGCCTTGCCTGGGCCCGTCAACACCGACATTGGACTGCTGATGAATGGAAAGACTGTCCGGTCGCACGAGTCTCGTGCGGTGGACGTGCACGGGTATGGAGACAATCTCATAAATCCATGGACCCTGTGTGTCGGCAGGGGAATGTTCAAGCTGGTGGAGGGTCTATAATGGTGTGGGGCTTGAGCAGTTGGATTGATATTTGACTGCTGATACGTCTACATACGACTGTAGGGGACACGTGCATAAGCATGCTGTTTAATCACACGCATGCATTCGTGTCCATTGTGCATTACGACGGACTTGGGCAAATCCAGCAGGACAATGCGGCACCTCACACGTCCAGAATTGCTACAGAGAGACTCTAGGAACGCTCTTATGAGTTTAAACATTTCCATTGACAATTTTTTTTGTCGGTTGTAAGCTCTGCAAGATCCATGAGCTATTTTATATTAACGTGATAAACCCTAATTGTAGGGCTATATCTTATTTTTGACACATGGATCTATGCCGACAATTGCAGAAACGGCGATGGTTCATTAGTACTTACTAATGTAAAATTGTTGCCTTCTGACGAAGACAAATTTATATTTGTCAAAACCTAGGTAAAGAATTTCTTTATCCATTGCAACTGGCCGGCTGTTTATAATTTTATTACTTCGATTAACCACCAAACTCTCTAGATATGAACATGATTGAACATATCTGGGATGGCTTGCAACATGCTGTTCAGAGGAGAGCTCTCCCCCGTCGTACTCTTACGGATTTGTGGATAGCTCTGAAGGATTCATGGTTTCAGTTCCCTCCAGCGCTACTTCAGACATTAGTCGTGTCCATGCAATGTTTTGTTGCAACACTTCTGCGTGCTCAAGGCGACCCTACACGATATTATTCAGGTTTACCAGTTTCTTTGGCTCTTTAGTGTAAATAGAGTGCATCGTGTCGCGCTACTCTGCGGGACAGTTCCACTCGTTGTGGTCTTACCTTTACGGGAAAACTAAACGGTGCCAATGACACCTCTTCTAGGAAATAATTTACTTCCAAAATCATATAGTGATGAACAAGATACAGTAGTGTACAACCAGGTTAAAATTATACAGTATCTGGTCGGCAGCAGGATGCTACGGAAGAAAATGGGTGTGTGCTTCTAGCCTCGTGGGCAGCGTCCACTGCTGCCGGTGTAGGTGACCTGCTGGGTTGGGCTGTGGCCGGCCGCTCGCTGCACCGGCCGCAGCCGTAGCCGTGCGCTGGCGGCCACGGTCAGGGCCACGAGGCGGGGCCGCCGCGCGATCGATGCTGCGGCCCAGACGCCGCCGCCTGGGCGACGCGGCGCGCCGTTCTGCCCGCGCCCGCCGCGGCCCCGGCCTCGTCCGCTCGCTCACCACGCAGCTTCTACGCACGTCAGTGAACTACATCTCCTACTCCTCAAAAATCGAATTCCCTGTATAAAACGGCGCAATTACTGAACTATGCGTGATACGACCATATAAAGACAAAGGCCAAAAAGAGGCAACACGGAAGAATTATGCGAACCAGATGGAAATCGGTAGGTGTAGTGCACATGTACAGACAAACAAGTGATTAGAATCTCAAGAAAATGGATGATTAAAGAGAAAGAGCTTCACAAAGTGAGCAAGTCAGTAATGCGTTGATCCACCCCAGGCTCTCATGCAAGCTGTTATTCGGCTAGGCATTCATTGATAGAGTTGTTAGCTGGTCTCCTGGGCGATAAAGTTCCAAATTCTGTCCAATTGGAGCGTTACATCTTTACAAGCCCAAGCATGGTTTCAGGCTCGTGCCCATAATGTTCCAAACTTTCTCAGTTGGGACGAGAGCCGGCGACCTTGCTCGCGAAGGTAGGATTTGGCAAGGAGGAAGAAAAGCTTTAGAAACTGTCAATGCTGTTTGCGGGTGGGCACTGGGCATATCCTTGAAATGTAAACTCAGGATCACTTGCTACTAAGGGTAACAACACGGGGCGAATAACACCGTCGACGTACCGCTTTGTTGTACGGGTGCTGCAGATGGCAACCAAAGATTTCCTGCTGTGGAAGGAAATGGCGCTTGATTGTTGGCCGTATGGCGGGCGACATTCAGGCTGGTATCCTAATGCTGTCCACACACGTCTTGCGCCTGAAATCTCATTAGTTGGACTACAGTTGTCTTCAGTGATGGTTGAGATGGCTCTGAGCGCTATGGAACTTAACATCTGAGATCATCAGTCCCCTACACTTAGAACAACTTAAACCCAACTAACCTAAGGACATCACACACATCCACGCCCGAGGGAGGATTCGAACCTGCGACCGTACCAGCAGCGCGGTTCCGGACTCAAGCGCCTAAAACCGCTCGGTCACAACCGCCGGCTCTTCAGTGATGAATTCACCTTCGAAATGAGCCCCTATGACTTTCGAAGACGTGTCTGAAGACGCCCTGGGCAGCGGTGGGATACCAACTGACAGTCGCCCGCCATTTAGCTCAACAGCTAGGACTGGACGCCTGGGATGCCATTTCTTTTCATAGCATTAGCCCTTTGGCTGTCATCCACGGAACATTTACGGCGCAGCGCTACGTTCTCAAAGTTTTACGTTCCGTTTTGTTGCCCTACATGGTAAGCTATCCTGAGCTTGCATTTCAGAAAGATCGCCTGCAAATCTCACGACTTACTACAGCTTGTCTTCCTTCTTGCCAAACCTTACCTTGGCCGGCAAGGTCGCTGGATCTCTCCCCAGTTGACCTTTAAGGACAGAGCACTCCTACCACCTTAGGATTTTGAGAGCCTAACGCAGAAAACTGGACAGAATTTCGCACGGTATCTCTCAGGATGACATCCAACAATTCTGTCAATCAGTGTCAAACCGTATAACTGCTTGCATAAGAACCGCAGGAGGACCAACGCATCATTGACCTGCGCAATTTCTGAAACTCTTTCTCTTCAATAAACCACCCAATTTTCCTGAAACTGTAAAAATTCGTTTAACAGTAGATGTACATCACATTTACTGATTTCCGTCCCAATCGCAACACCAAAAAAATAGTTAATATATGGCTATGAAATTTCGGTAATACATTCGTCTAGATAACATATTTACGTGATTCACATTGCAAGATTACAGGTTAATCGCCGACCGTTGTGACCGAGCGGTTCTAGGCGCTTCAGTCCGGAACCGCGCTGCTGCTGTGGTCTCAAGTTCGAATCCTGCCTCGAGCATGCATGTGTGTGATGTCCTTAGGTTAGTTACGTTTAAGCAGTTCTAAGTCTAGGAGACTGATGACCTCAGATGTTAAGTTCCACAGTGCTGAGAGCCATTTGAACCACGGAACAGGTTAATCGAAGCTCGAGATAAGCCACTGCAAATGAGATGGACTGGTTCATTAATAACAGGTGTACCCTCCAGAATGTCGAATGCAAGCGTGCAGACGTGTATGCATTGTGTTGTACAGAGGCCGGATGTCAGTTTGTGGGATGGAGTTTGATGCTTGTTACACTTGGTCAGTCAATATAGGGACGATTACCGCTAGTTTTAGATAACGATGGAGATGTTGTCCGTTGAGTCTCATATGTGTGGTCGGTTGGAGACAGATATGGTGATTGAGCAGGCCAAGGTAAGTTGTCGACGCACTTTAGAGCATGTTGGGTTTCAACAGCGATATGTAGGCGACCGTTATTCTATGGGAAACACCGCCTGGAATGCTGTTCGTGAATGGCAGAACAATACGTCACATCAGCTGACTAACGTACAAATGTGTACTCAGGGTGCGTGTGATAGACACGAGAGTGCTCCTGCTGTCATGCGAAATCGCACCACAGAGACCATGGCTCCAGGTTTGGGTCCAGTGTGTCTCGAACGCTGACAGGTTGGTTGCAGACCCTCAACTCGCCTCCTTCTAACCAACATACTGCTGTCACTGGCACTAAACCAGAACCAGCTTTCATCAGAAACACAACAGACGTTCACCATGCCATCCAATTAGGCGTCCCTTGACACCACTGAAATCGCAAATGGCGCTGGTTTGGGGACAGCATGAGGTCTGACTCGGAGCTGTCCTTGAAGTAACCGATTTCTAACATTTCGTTATGTCTCATTATGTCACTGTGCTTCTCAAGTTGCTGCGGCTGATACAGTGCGATGCGACACAGCCTTGCGCCGTCCGGAACACGTTGCGACAAGAGTTAATAGTGATGATGGGCTATCACTCACTGACGAGTATCATTGTCTTCTTCGGAACTCAGTGTCTGTGGGATCTTTGGTGATTACACAGGCTATTCGCGGAGTAGAAGATTTTTCCACATTGTTGATACATTTTTGTTCTGATGGGGACTGACTGTGTAGTGTTGCTTATCTTTGGAAGCTCCCACTGTCTCCTAGCATTACACTTGTCAGTTTCTGTTTTCCGCCTCAGTGGCTCGAAGTGCTGTATTCCTTCCCAGACACTGCGACGCCATACTACACTATTAAGTGGAGTAATTTTCTAGGTACCAGTTTAAATTTGACATGTTGTCCTTTAACACATCTTTTTATCGTTGTTGTGGTTCTCTTAGTTTCCTTCGAGCATACTTTAGCTGGAAATACATACTTTGTTTTGGTACACGGGTTCAGACGTGTCAACGGTGTGGCCCGCTTGATGATCGTGGCTTCAGTGCCACTAGAGCTCGCTTCTTCCAGAACACTGATGTTAGTGCGCCGACGTTGCCATTTCATCGTTAACACCCTTCTCCGGCAGCAGTAATGGTATTGTTTCAGACGCTGTATGTTCCTTCTGTAAGTATCCCATGCTAACCATCCGTATGTATACTATGGTATAGCAGTAGCTTGAACTCGGTCTCACTGCTGATGCTATGATTATTGAAGAACATTGAGCCAAGAAGACCAAAAGCCGTATTGGGACCTTAGAGGCGTGTTGGGTTTCAGCATCAATATTTTCACCTTCTGAAAGACGGCGGCCAAGGTATGAGAAGTGTTCTATGTATGTTCGGCAGGACTTTACCTTGGACTGTGGTCGTTGGGGGTATTGAGACAGGATGATGAAGCATCTGCGTCTTCTGAATGTTAATGTTTAGTCCAATGCTTGTATACGCTTCCTCAAATGCCGTTAGGATTGCTTCAGTACCTTATGAGTTGCCAAGAACAATATCATGTGCTTACTGAAGTTCAGTGAAGTTGTAGTGGATACTTTACTATTGGCCCGTAGGCTACTGAGACTGAATAAACTGCCATCAGTCCTGTTTCTGTTTCCATGCCCGTTGCCAGTTTCCCACGACAAAATGAACTATACTTCCAACAAGTATTGAAAACAATGTGGGAGTTATCACACAACATTACTTTGCATCTGCTGTGATTACGAAATTCTCAGCAGGGCTATCGTTGGCCAGAACCATGCCATAGATATTATAGTGCAGCAGGCTAACAATGTCAATGTTTTTCACAGGACGGCCCATGTCAGCTAAGATCTTCCACAAGGCATCTCTTTTGACTGATTCTAAGGCCCTGTCAAGTTCTGGTAGCAAAGAAGTAATAAATTAAAACATGCCTGATGCCGCAGTTTTGATGCATGAAAAGGGAAAATGTAATAATCGATTAACTTTTTTCCTTCGTCATTTTGTGGGTAAGGAGCGATGTGTAAGCGAGAAAAAGTTTCGTAAAGGTTTGAAATTGTGTGTAAAATTTGTTGGAAGTCACTAAGTCCTCTCATACTCAAATACTCGACAAATGTAGTCTGGGTAGTCCGTGGCTTGTGAATTATGATGCCTCGAGATTTATACTCAGTTTCTGTCTATTACACCGACTTATTGTGTTAAACCTGTACAATAAGGTTATAGCGTTTCAAGAGTTCATTATGGCAGCATTTTAAAATTTGGTCGGTAACTACCGGGTTGTTATAGTTAAAGTGCAGCTACTCACCAAGGTCCATTGTGGACTGTAGTTGTTGTACGGCAGTGAAGCTCGGTAAATACGCTAAAGCGTTAATGCGGAACCTATTGACACCGGGAAAAAACGTTATCTTCAATTGTGGGTATCAGATGCAAATCTGGCGCTGTAATTGTATGATGGTATGACATCCATGCTGTTATTTCACAAGCCATAACGTGAGTGAACAGTGTGGCTATCGAGAAGAGATGTGCGCTGTTAGTGAAACCGTTTTATATGAAGGCACCAGTTCATTACAATGTTACATTGAGAGAGTACCGCCGGCTGAAAGATCGGAGTATAGCCCCGATGTCATTATATAATTTGAAGAAGATGATAAAGAAATTCGAAGATGAGGGTGAACTTGGTGTGACAACTGGAGGAGGAAGGCGTCCTATCCCGGTAGAAGTTAATTGATGAGGTTACTGTTGCTCTAACTGACCATGCAGCACATTCCTAGTGCACGAGGATTTTCTACCCCATGATAAACAATATGGGAAGTTTTGCGGTCTGTATTACACTGGTACCTGTGCAAGATCCTGAAGGTGCAATAATTGAAACCTCATGATCCTCAGCAGCGTTCTGAATTTGCTCAGGACCTGGCGTATCTACTCCCCCGACGTCAACCTCTGGTCGTCGCGCAGGTACATTAAATCATGGGAGGCAATAGACACTTCCCTCTCGAGGCTCCTGCAGCATCGTTTCCGGGAACATCTACTCCCCTCATCTGGCCGGGGAAACAGCTTCCTCGTCCAGCGTCTCGGTGGCAGGGGCCCCTTCCTGGAACTATCTACCTGGAAATCTACAGTTCGCCGACTCGACACCAAAATTGGCTGAAGGAGCCACGCACTGTGGATCACAGGGCTGCACGCTCCTCTTCATTTATTATATCCATAGCGGATAAGCCCTTGCGAGATCCTCAACCGCCAAGGGCTGTGAATGAGCAAAAGAATAAATTTTGGAGGAAGGCTACTCCGGTAACCCCAAAGACATCTGACAGCCCGACGCCTTCAGATTCAACCCACAAATGACGGACAGTGATCTTTGAGGTGTGTATGACACGTTTTCCTGCCTGATTGATGCCTAACCAGGATACTCTTAACGTGGTAATTCAGTGGAAGCACAAAGCATATTACTGTCGCCTGCTGGAGCTTTAATAATTAATTTCCTCCGGCTCTGTGACCTGTGCTACTTTCCAAGAAACATATTTCCCTGCTCCAGTTCTTCGAGGCTACAGTGCATTCTGCCAGAACCGTATGTAACCTGTGAGAGCATGTGGAGGGTTTTGTACATCGGTTCACACACATATCATCACTGACTGGATTTCTCTATGTACTATATTGAAAGAAATAGCAGTGCTAGTGCGAAGGACCCCAGTGACCACCATTTGTAACGTTTATTTACTCCCAGGAAGATAACTTAAATACTTTGAGGTGACCACCTTAATCCAGCAGTTTCTTGTCTCCTCTTTTTCTCCACCTGGACAATTTAATAAGCACCATTCCCTGTGGGGAAGTAACCTATCGCCTAGTAGGAGCAGTCTCGTTGATCAGCTTCTTTCAGAACTTAATTTGTGTTTCGTCAATAACGATACTTCTACTCAATTCATTGCCGCCTATGGCACCTTTTCGGCTATCGACCAAATGATCTCTCCTTTCAGTCTAATGGCTTCGCTACGATGTCAGATTGCATCAACGGGTTTGTGGAAGACGTTTCCAACGCCATCACCCGCGACGCTGGAATTGCTATTCATCTACCTACAGGCCGTGCCGTGGTAGTCAAGAGACATTGCAACAGCTATTCAGCACCAACAAAGAGCCAGGCAACGTATCAAGCAGCTTCCTTCAAGGACCAACCTCATCAAATTTATGTGGCTCCAGGCTCGCTATCTAGCTAAATACAATAAAAAGGAATATTGAGGGCACCGTGTCTCTTCCTTGGGAACGTATTTATTTTCATCGCTGGTGTAGGCCAAACTTCATACCCTAGTGGGCCGCCGAAGATCAACAATTGTTCCGGTTATCCTTCTTCACGGTAATATTTCTACTAATGCGCTGGTTCTCAAATGAATTCCTTTCCACTCACTTCGCGACAGCATTGACACTCTCTTCTTAGTAGACTACGTTCCGAACAAATAAAAGGGAAGTTGTCCTTTACCGTCCCTCTCACGCCGAATTATGTTATGATCCTTTCATTGACTGGGAACTGTTTAGATCTCTCTACCAGTCACATGATTCGTCTGCAGGCACTTATTCAATTCACAACCACATGATCCAACATCTGATTTACTCAGCGTCTTCAACCGTATTTGGGTACAAGATGTTTAACTTCGCATAACCGAGATGATATGATTGTTACTACCATTAAGCTAGTCAAAAACCCACGTCCATCGATAACTACCGACTGATTGGCCTCACCAACGTCCTCTGCAATCTGTTTGACAAGATGGTAGCCTGACAGAATTTATGCTGGAGTCTCAATCATGGAAACTTTTGTCCCCTATCTACATGGTTTTCGGGAGGGACTGCTTAGCTACGTTGGAAACTGCAGACCAAGTGGTTTTTGCTAAACGCCATCACCTCACTGAAGTGTTTTTGATCTACATAAGGCATATAACACTTCTTGGCGCCACCACAATTTACACGCACTCCATAGTTGTGACTTTCAACGTCCCCTACTGATTTATATCCACCAGTTTTTATTCCAGTGGTTATTTCAGATTGGAGTTGGCACATCACAATCCCCAAAGGGATCAAGAGAACAGCGTCCCGGCATCCCACAGGGCTTAGTGCTGAGTGTTACACTATTCTTAATCACCATCAATGGGCTAGTGACCTCCATCGCATCTCTGGTCATCCCCACGCTGTATGTCGACGGCCTTTGCATTTGCTATAGCTCCCAATCTGTAGCCTTGGCAAAACTCCAGCTATATGGTGTAATCCAAAAGTCATGTACTTCGTTTCCAGTTCTCTTTCGCGAAAAGGTGAGCCATTCATGTCTGTCATTAGACCTCAGTGCATCCTGACTCAGGATTCTACTTGGGTACATAGATGATGGACGTTGTTGCACATTCCCGTATGATCGTTGATAAAAAGCTGACATGTTTTCCCCACTTTCGCCAACCAAAGACTATGCAAATGACAACTTAATGCTCTCTGCTTCCTCGCCCACACATCTTGAAATCTTGGAACACAGATCACACTACTCTGCTCCATACTTATCGGGATCTCGTCTCGTCATGGTTGTGCTATAATTGTCGGCTCTATACCTCAGTGGCACCTTCGGTTTGGACTCAGTACATCGCCACGGAGTAAGACTGGCCACTGGCAGCTTCCCGACTAGTCTCATAGACATTATCCTTTCTGTAGCATGGAGCATACCTCTTCAGTTTCGACGCTACCGGATCCTTCTCACTTACAGCGTCACCATTCAACAATTTCCTAATCATCTAACTTATCAAGCTACATTTGCCTAACAGAAAGGCATCGACCCCATCAAACCCGCCCTTGGGTGACATTTACACTTCGTATGTGTCTAGAGGCTCTCTGCCAGGACTGCCGCCTACATCACTTAAACGTGCTCCCTGTGTCTCCCGCACACTTTCCCTTGGTTGGTACCCGGGCAACGACTTAGAACCGATGTGTTTCAAAGACCTCAAGTTTCAGTCGCCCTAATGATCTTTTGGCGTCTGTTCCTCAAAGTTGTTCAAGAGTGTCTGGGTGATACCTTCACTAGCATTGACAGCAGCATGAATAGGATGGGATATGGTTTCAAATCTTCCCCCACTGAGGAACAAAAGTTGTTGCTGGGATCCTGTAGTGTTTTAAGGTGGATATGATAGCCATTAACAGAACCATACGTTTCATTAAACTGCCCTCTCTCGGACGCGTTTTAGTTTATAGCGATTCAATGAGTACCCTCCATGATGTCGATCGATGTTACTCTTAACGTCCCGTGATATCTCCTACTTCTGATCTTGTCTCTGACATCAGTCACACAGCCTACTCAATTGTCTTTCTTTGTGTCCCTAAACAAAAGGATATTCTGAGGAATGAACTGACCTATCGTTTGCCAAGGGAAGAGACTATTCGACCAATATCCCCTTTTACGATCCTAAATACAGGTTTGCGGGAACAAATGAGACCACTCTCCACTTGACATGTGGAAGAAAATCTGGTGGGCTACTGTTTCCTCTGATAAACTCTGCAACACCAAGGGGACGACTGCTGCATGGTGCTCCTGCCCGTTTTTCCTCCCGGAAGGAATCGACCGTCGTATGTCACTTTCGAATCGTTCATACAAGATTAACACATAGTTTTATCTTATGTAGTAAGCCACTTCCACATTATGGTTGTGGGGAATTACATGTATGTATTTCGGCAAACACTAGCCATCTGAAAGTGGCGACGAGTCTGACTGGTGAAATGTCGTGGAACGTTTACGGCATGACGCAGCCGGACACCTGACAGTTGTACAAATCTTTTTCACTCTGTTTTAATTGGTTCTGTACGCGGTTTGCCCTTTTTTCTACCGTACGCTACTTTCGAATAAAGCGCTAGCAATCCAATGAATAGAGGGTGCCATTCCCATCTTTTACACTTTGTCTATAACGAATCGTAGAGGAAGAGGGCTGTGAGAGAGGACGCTTCCACCTCGTGCGGAGGTCCTGGGGGACACTCGCAGGGCCCGGCATCGCACAGACTGATTATTTCTCTCACCTTTTTTCATTATTTTTGGTCCAATTCTTGTACAATACGTTTAGCCTTCTCACTTTTGCTGTTACGTACCTCCCGGCTAGACGCCATTCTTTACTCTGCAACTGTCTTAGCGCTTAATCTGTTTGGCAGGAGGTCAGATGCAGGTGGGGTTTCTCTCGCCACAGATGATCCCTGAGGGGGTCGTCGTCTGCTCTTTGACCTACTTACTGGCATGATCCTATAAATGATTTCTCAGCTCTGGCAATAATATTGGTTGCAATTCTTCAATTTTACCACACCTACATACTTCGTAATTCTATAGAATTTCTGGCTAAATTCACTAACTCCATAAGAACTGTCTATTGATCGAGGAGCTGATAGCCTCGTTGTTTAGTTACTTAATCCCCCCCCCCCCAACCAACCACACAACGTTTGCAGTCACTGGCGCGAGAACTTCTCGAAATTTGTGTAAATACTTCATCTTTGAGTTAACCCTGAGAAAAAATTTCAGGGGCGTCAGGCCAGCTGATAACGCCCTCACATCCTATCCGGTGGCCGGGAAAGAACTGGGTAGGCAATTTCCTCGACACAAGTGAATGGTGAACCTGGCACGCATGATAATGGCAGCACATACATCTACGTATTTTAACTGGGACTCCCTCTGCGAAAGTCGGTAGCAGTTCGGCAACAAATTGTGCGTATCTTTTACCCGTTAATGAATAGGTAACGGTGACGTGGTCTCCAATAACCCCGTACCAAACGTTCCCACTCCACTTCCACTGATCGTTAACAGCCTCAGTCAGTGCGGATTCTTATTGGCTTAATAAATCGTATGACTTACATGCAGCTTTTTATGATTTGTAAATGTACCGTCATCGGTAAAGATAATTCTTGGGGAAAGAACCTATAGCCCTTATGTAGCATCAGAACCAAGCGCCAGAGTTTCATGCGTCTTCTGCAGTCCCTCTGCTCAACCGGCTGGTTAGGTGACACGTGGTATAGATGGAAGCTGTTTGCGCGTAAAATGCCAACAACACGTTATTATAGAAGCACTCTTAATTTCTCTCCTGTTAGCACATGGATTATAAGTAACAATTTCTTTCATTCCGCTCGTTGCATTCTTGCTACTTACGCTGTGTCTACTACCTCTCCAGCAGCAATTCTTTTCTCATTTGCTGAATTATGAATCTTGTTGGACACTGTCGGGATAGCTTTTCGCGCACAAGTCATCTGTAGTATTTGCGTGTCTTCTTCAGCCTCCGTAAATAAGTTGCATATCTAATTGCTCTTGGTTTATGAATGTCACTTTTTTTCTAAGTAATAGCACTCGATAGGGGGTTAACGACACTAGCAGAATGAAATCCACATTTCCTTTAGGCCCCATTTATGCTAGCATTGTGGTGGAGTTATGCTCAGTTTCCTTCTTATCTGATGTTATGTATTAGTTTATTTGGCTATGAAATCACGAACTTCGGCATAATACAGAAATAGGTTTCATGTTAAAAAAAAAATGGCTCTGAGCATTATGGGATTTAACAGCTGTGGTCATCAGAGCCCTAGAACTTAGAACTACTTAAACCTAACTAACCTAACATCACACACATCCATGCCCGAGGCAGGATTCGAACCTGCGACCGTAACAGTCGCGCAGGTCCGGACTGTGCGCATAGAACCGCGAGACCACCGCGGCAGGCTTTTCCTGTTCAAACCAGATAAGTTTTCTTCTAAATATTTTAATAACTCAGAAACTATACTACTGGCCATTAAAATTGCTACACCACGAAGATGACGTGCTACAGACGCGAAATTTAACCAACAGGAAGAAGATGCTGTGATATTCAAATGATTACCTTTTCAGAGCATTCACACAAGGTTGGCGCCGGGGGCGACACCTACAACGCCCTGACATGAGGAAAGTTTCCAACTGATTTCTCACACACATACAGCAGTTGACCGGCGTTGTCTGGTGAAACGTTGTTGTAATACCTCGTGTAAGGAGGAGAAATGCTTACCATCACGTTTCCGACTTTGATAGAGGTCGGATTGTAGCCTATCGCAGTTGCGGTTTACCGTATCGCGACACTGCTGCTCGCGTTGGTCGAGATCCAATGACTGTTAGCAGAACATGGAATCGGTGGGTTCAGGAGGGTAATACGGAGCGCCATGATGGATGCCAACGGCCTCGTATCACTAGCAGTCGAGATGACAGGCATCTTATCCGCATGGCTGTAACGGATCGTGCAACCACGTCTCGATCCCTGAGTCAACAGATGGGGATGTTTGCAAGACAACAACCATCTGCACGAACAGTTCGACGACGTTTCCAACAGCATGGACTATCAGCTCGGAGACCATGGCTGCGGTTACCCTTGACGCTGCATCACAGACAGGAGCGCTTGCGATGGTGTACTCATCGACGAACCTGGGTTCACGAATGGCAAAACATTTTTTGGGGTGAATCCAGGTTCTGTTTACAGCATCATGATGGTCGCATCCGTGTTTGGTGACATCGCGGTGAACGCAAATTGGAAAAATTCGCTCATCGCCATACTGGCGTATCACCCGCCGTGATGGTATGGGGTGCTATTGGTTACACGTCTCGATCACCTCTTGTTCCCATTGACGTCACTTTGAACAGTGGACGTTACATTTCAGAAGTGTTACGACCCGTGGCTCTACCCTTCATTCGATCCCTGCGGAACCCTACATTTCAGCAAGATAATTCACGACCGCATGTTGCAGGTCCTCTACGGGCCTTTCTGGATACAGAAGATGTTCGACTGCTGCCCTGGCCAGCACATTCTCCAGATCTCCCACCAATTGGAAACGTCTGGTCAATGGTGTCCGAGCAACTGGCTCGTCACAATACGCCAGTCACTACTCTTGATGAACTGTGGTATCGTATTGAAGCTGCGTGGGCAGCTGTACGTGTACACGCCATCCAAACACTGTTTGACTCAATGCCCAGGTTTATCAAGGTCGTTATTACGCCAGAGGTGATTGTTCTGGGTACTGATTTCTCAGGATCTATGCACCCAAATTGCGTGGAAATGTAATCACATGTCAGTTCTAGTATAATATACTTGTCCAATGAATACCCGTTTATCATCTGCATTTCTTCTTGGTGTAGCAGTTTTAATGGCCAGTAGTGCAGTAACGGGTTTCGGGAAGTGAAACGCCGTGGAAGCCATCTCTTCTGGAATTAAGATATTATCCGTGGAAATTCCAATACTTTCATTTCAGAAAGCGAAGTTTACGTTAGCATCTCTTTAACTAATACAGCTATGAAGCAAAATGAGAACTTTCTCAGAATTACAGTATGTTAAACGAGTACGGATATTCTGAGATGAAAATATTACGTAGGTCACTTTATATAATACGGCACTGAGAGGCACAGTGTGGCTTGCAAAATATTTCGGCATACAGAAATACAAATTATAACGATTTCTAAAGTAGGTTCTTGAAGGAGTAAATCTTAGCCTAAATGTCTATTTACTTTAACATTAGCTTTATAAAAAATCATTAGTGTTTCTGGCTCCTGCAGAGCTACGGCATTGGAAAGTTTGGAAATTTGTGGTAAGTCCTTATGGAACCAAATTGCCAAATTGCTTAGGTCATCGGTCCCTAAGCTTACACACTACTTAATCTGACTTAAGTTAACTTACGCTAAAGACGACACACACACACACACACACACACACACACACACACACACACACACACACACACACACGCACACACACACACCCATGACCGAGAGAGGATTCGAACCTCCGACGTGGGAAGCCGCGCGGACCGTGACAAAATTCCTGAGACCGCTCGGCTACCCCGCCCAGCGCTACGGCATTGATAAAGCGCTGTACAAGGTAATTAATATGAATTCCACTGCGATCGTATATATAATTTACCTTTCTAATGTGTCTGTGTTTGTTATTCGCTTCAAAAATTCATGTATTCTGTACTTCTCAAATTTTCTTAATTTTGGTCAAAACATTACTTTGTAACCACTGAGACTAGCGTCAAACTATAAGACGTAGAAGACATGCCTCAGAACATGATTTAATATACTTCGAAATGCACTGTAGGAAGTTAGTGAATTTCAGTTATTGTCTGCTACCGTTCGATGTATAGGACTATTATTCTAGAGGAACGAAGGTTAAACGCCTTGTAGCTAATCGGATTTAGGTTTTCCGCATATTCCCGGAATAGCTGAAGGCAATTTTCAGCACGCTTCCTTTCACTACAATACGGCCCTTGTCCTTCCCCATAATCGTCCACTCGATATTGATCTTTCTTTTTGCACAAAGTTTAGAAGCACCGCAGAGCCTATCGATCACAGAGAGTGAACTGTAATTACCATAAATGCCTCGTGGATTAACTAATTTCGAACAGTCAATAAATTATTTGGTTACACTATAAAGAGAACAAATTATACACGGTAATTAGTTGAACTTTAATTCATCAGTTTCTTATAAGTTCGAAGTACAGTAACTCATATCTAGAAATATGTCTTCCATGTCTTCCGGTTCTCATACTAACGCTTTTACCAAAATTAAGAAAATTGCTGTGCATAAGTAAGATATTCATTGCGCACATATGATTATCCTATTTACTTATTTGGTGTTTTGTGTTTAACCACAACAATTACGGAGAGCTGTAAAAATTATCACGTTGTTCAGAGTCTTTGCTCGAAAAATTATAATGTTATTGGTGGAACGTAATAGTCTTCATAGTGTCTCCAAACGACGAGATACGGTTAACTTGCTAAAGATGCAGTGCTACACCAGAGCCTGAAAATGTTCCAGGAACAGTATGGCGTGACGAGTAATCGACCACAGAAAATCAGGTATTGATCAGTTCCAATAGAACGTCGTCATCATCATTACCAATAATGCACAGTTATTTAATGATTTCCGTCAATTTACTACTTCGAAATTGGTGGATATTCGAAAGTGAGAAAGTTACTTACCTCAATGAAAGACGTCTGGAAACGTAAACAGAGCGAGATACCAGTACTTGCTGTTCTTAGATACTAAAAAGATGTCACTTGGTTTGATGCTACACATGTAAAAAGTATGTACAGACGTTCTCAGTCTTCCTACACTTGTGCGAGTCATTTAGCACTTCTAAGTAAGATGGACGTCTGTCCATTGACTAAACATGACGAAGACAACCCCACATTTTAACTAGAAGAGACAACCAATCGTTGAAAACTATGTTTTGGCAACCAGCACTGCTCCGTTTTGGCGCTCACGACAGAAATTCGTGCTCTATCAGCACCTAACACATCGGTGGAGGGAATGACGTAAACATGGTTCTTACAGAGCGGCATCTGTTGTGTGCCTCACGTAATGCTGACACATGGCCAGTGCTGACACTCGCTTAATTTAAAGCGACTCCAATTATTCGTTAATCAGTGGAGAAAACGTGCTGTGAAGTGAACAGTAACGGCTTCTCATGTTAAATTTTTACAGCAGTGTGCAAGTACGAAGAAAACTGAGTACATTGCATATTACGGACTCTCCAGGACCTACACTAAAATGTACAGATGTGATGTGAAATTTCTTACGATACAACAAACAGGAGAATGATTTCATGCAATTGCCATGTAAGGTATGGATTGACCTCTTGTGAACTCATTTTTAAGTGTCTCTTTGCTTCAATATTATCTGCAATGTTAACCTGACGTTGCAGCACAAAGCTTTAATTGGACTCCTCTAACATCAATTTTTCAAGACCAAAGGGTACACATCTCCAGAGAAGATTTTTTTTTCGTTTTCTTTTTCATTTACTCGTGTGGCTCATGTATTTGTTCAAGTCTTTCCATCCTGCGTGTCAGGGCTCTTAACTGTACCTGTCTCGTAACAGCCACTGTGATGGTAGTGCAGTATTTTGTTTACTCGGTCGCTGCCGATCACGATGAAGATATGAGAAAGGTGACAACAGAAATTGTGCCGACACGTAGTCCACTCCTCTCGAAAAGGACAAAGCAAGCCACCGAGAAACCTTACCCTCTCATAAGACGGATCTTCATCATCAGCAGTGCCACGGTTTCTAATTTTATGAGACACTGAGATGAGGTCTGAAAATTATCCTTAATTTCACGTTGGTCCAAAGTCAGGTAATCAGGAATTTGATTGCCGCTACCGTGCCTCCTCGTGTCCATCCAGTAATGATGAAAAGTTTGTCTTCTACCTGGACTCGAATATTTGTTTCTTTGTGGAGAACCTGCGAACAGGCGAGAGATAGTACCCGCAGAAAAAGAAGCAAGTGTTTCTGTAAATAAAAAGGCTTGATCAAAATCCACTGAACTACATGAAGTGAACTACAAATATCTTGACCTGTAATTTTACGTAGCGTATATATCCCACTTTAAAACCGTAGACCTTACTTTAGACAGAAATTTCTGAGAATATGCGTTTCGAACACAGCATTATATTTAAGTGAATCATGGACTGAGGTAAAATTTGGAATTGAGTCGTTTGAGATATGATGCTACAGGATGATACTTAAAATTAAGTGCACTGTTAAGATGCGTGGAGGCAGGCCGCTGAAGCCAGTCTGAAAACTGGTGACTACCGCTGGAAGGTATAAAAAGAGAAGTGCAGTTTTTTCCATGATATTATACTATAACTAGTTGCTCTTGGTGCAAAATTTTCATTATTTTCTACAATCGCTACTGAAGAAACTATCGTAGAAAAAATTCTACATCGTGGTACAGCTAGATAGTAGTCACATACTTCAATTTCATTACTGTTGAAAGAAGATTAAAACACAAAAAGACTGTCTTTTGCATGGGATGAGACCCTTCTTTTCTAATTATCACGGGGAATACATACACTGTATTCTCTGGTTCACACTGAATAATGTTACCATATGAGTTACACATACAGCAAAGATCGGTAGATCCTAGAATCACGCTGTTCACACTGCCACTGATCAAATACGAGTACATAGCTAGCGATGGCAGAATAATAATCCCTAAAGCCTTTAATATCTCTTAATTATATGCCACAGTTTCCGTAACTCCCAACTTGAAATCGCGAGATGTGTAATTGGACAACAGTAAGGGTCTCTATATCATATCTCCCATACTTTCATAAAGCCAGTTCAGGTGAAGCATAGGCATGCATGTGAAACCGAACCAGAAATACTTCGTTTCTATGTCTGTACCTCGTTCTTACATCTTGACAAAAGAAAAGGATCCATCAGCTACACAAACTGAAAGATTATATTTTGTTGTTGTAATTCTCAGATCTTTGGTCACAGGAAACGGCGTATTACGCTTTTCCTGCTGCTTGAATTTGTAAAACAGCTATTGTTTGACAATTTTTAGCTTAGTGATTATTTTAAACTCTGACATAAAAGCTGAATTAAAAAAAATATGATTTGTCGCAAACTAAGATAAAAAGTATTAAATCAGGAGTATAGTAGGCTGAATACTGCGCCAGGCATCTATCAAACAGTTTTTGAATGGAAATGAAATACATTCATGGGTACATAGAATGTTAGTGGAGTTAACTCGTAGGTAACAATATTATCAAGAAAGGAAAGAAATAATGTAATAACAATTTTGAACGCAAGAAGCTGCGGAGATATAGATGCAAGGTTATTGACGATACTAGTTTTAAACGACTAAATTAGGAGCATATTGTAGGCGAGTCACAGTACTATTACCGACTGTTGACAAATTTATATTTAGGAACATCTATAAAACGAGAAACAGTCGTGAACGCTGGTGTGTGAGTGATAAGACCAAATGCTTCCGAACGTAGGAACGCAATTCAGCAGCATACTTTTAAGCGAGGTGGATACTGGTAGCAGTCAGGAGAGATTGACACAGCGGAATAGCTCATTACCAGGAATTAGCGTGCAACGTGAGGTAGCACGCCGTGGTTGTAGAAAATGTGACGGGAAATTGTGTGAATAGAAAATTGGGCACAAGAATGATGGGAGGAGAGATATAAGCAAGAGCTACAATTTTAGTAGGTCGTGAGAACAGAAGACCAGCTGAACCACCAACAACAACGTAGCTAACTAAAGAAAAAGGAAGATAGGATGAGGTAGACCAAAACAGCATTCACAAAAGCACCAAATAAAGCAAAATGGGAACTGGTGAGGAGATTACTGAATGAAGTGCGTTGCTCTTCATCTTCAGTGTGTATCACTTAAACATGAATGAAATACTGAGAACGTACCTTCAGGGGCACTTATTATGTCTCTGTACTGTCGCTGAAGAGAATAAGTTTCAGGAAGTTTTCGTACAGCAGAAAACAAGAAAAATCATACAAATTATGTTCACCGCTGGACGACTTCTCTCGATGACATACGTACAAACGAGACAACACTGTTGCTTTCTAACAGTGCAGTGAGAACAAATACGGCGCGATGCTGTTTTGCGTCAGAAATGTGGTGACTAATGAGCATCTGCTTCAGTTTATCGATGATTGTCAAGGCGCTGTTGGACAATGGCGGCTGATTACTCTGGTCGATAGTCGACGAATGTTCAAGTCAATCTGGTGGACGCTGCAGTGGCACTGTGATCAGACCTAAACCTGGGAACTCAGTGTGACTAAAGTCGTGTTCAGTAAAACTAGATTTAATTCATGGAAGTGATCACATTTTTGTATTACGAAATATGATCTGTTTCGCTAGTGAAACCAGTGCACTCATTACTCTTAGCTTCGTTCATAACGTTAATTCCCTACCACCTGAAGATACTTAAAAGATGTAGCAGGCTTCAGTAATGCCACGAAAAGTCACAAACAAAACGTGAATATAGGACTTAAGCCAAAATGCACTACACTGCAAGAACTCTAAAGTTGCAACATCCTGAATATAGCTTGCAAGAAACGTCAAGTCGGCATATTGGGTACGACATATTTGGATATGTAAATGATTAGTATTTCAGCACAACGCCGGCCGTTGTGGCCGAGCGGTTCTAGGCGCTACAGTCCGGAACCGCACGACCGCTACTGTCGCAGGTTCGAATCCTGCCTCGGGCATGGATGTGTGTCCTGTCCGTAGGTTAGTTAGGTTTAAGTAGTTCTAAGTTCTAGGGGACTGATGACCTCAGCAGTTAAGTCCCATAGTGCTCAGAGCCATCTGAACCATTTTTGAATCATAAATGAGTGACATTGTTGTTCGCGTTGCTCGGGATCTCACGACTGCGTACAGTATCACGATGAACATATCCGTGTCAGGAAGCACCAAGGAGAACGAACATTGCCAGAGTGCAGTCATCAGTTTTATGTGGGCTCAGCGCCTTGCTTCATAGTATGGGTGCCATTGCTTACACAACAGCATTACTTGTGGATTGCATAGCTGATAATTTGGACAGTAACCGTTGCGTTTCTGTTTAAGACCGGTGGCCACGCTCTGTATTCGAGATCTTCCTGACGTTACCCTTCAACAAGATCACGCGTGTTGCCTATGCTCGACTGTCCTACATCGACAGAAAGGGGCATTCGTCTGTTATCATGGTCAGCACGATCTCTCACGTGGTGAAAGCATCTGATCATTGGTCATTGGTTCCTACGAGACTGGCACACCTTTCTCCAGGCGATAAGATTGATGAACTTTGGCGCAGCGTTCAAGCAGCGTGGAATGACGTGCACGTATCTGTCATTAAAGCTCACGTTGACCAGATGCCCAGCAGGGTTACAGCCATTGTTGTTGCTAGAAGGCGCAGCTCTGTGTACCGAATTTGAGCCTCTGTATAGCTCCCTCATCAACAAATTTAACAATGTATTTTTCCTGCTTTACTATATACGCGGAATAACAAAACCTTTCTTTATTTACTAACTGATACATCCGTATCGATTGTGCTCTAATCATCATCACTGACACAGCGAGGTTCGCATGACTGCCTGAATCTAGACCCCCTACAGTGGTTTTTTATAACTTGTGTGATTTTGTTATGGGAAATCGAGAAAATCTCTCTCTAAACAAAAAAAGCGACAATAAACACCTTTTATTATTATGAACTTCTTTTCTTACATTTAATAATGGAAATTTCACTTCAAATATATTCTTTACGTAAAGTGAAAATATCATGATGTTAGGAATATTATTCTGAGGTCATAGATATATTTTACTGCTATGAAATTTTATCTCTGGCATGGATATTATATAATTTTCCTTCTGACTCGAAACAAATTGAAAATTCATGTAATTCTGAAATATTACTTTGTCAGGCTCAACCCAAAGTTAATGAAAGCTTCTGCTAGCGTTGTTTTACGTAAAGACAAGTTTTCAACAATCAAAGATGTCAGCGCTGTGTTAACTGCGATATCGTAAGCAGTAAATAAATTTAAAATACACGTTGTTCAGAATGTAGAGCGCGAAAAATGAAAGAAAACTAATTTTATTTTACTTTTGGAATTAGATCAAAATTCCACACGAGCTTCCGTCGTTACAAAGCACTGGCCACAATGACGTAAATGGTAAGGAGAGGAAAATGTTTCCAATTCAAAGCAAGAACAAATTTTTAGAATTCAACAACAATAATTATTATTTAATGGTAATTCAACGTACTTGAATACGCAGCAAGCCTTTATACATCGAGTGGCGTACAGAACCACGAGTGCAAGACGAGAGCTTTGCAACAAGATCAAGAAGACAAGGGATAGGAGAGAAGTAACATGGCCTCCGTCCTCTATATATAGAGAATCTTTATATTTCATCGAGAAACCTAAAGTTTCAATACATTATTTCTGATAAATACTCATTATTTAGCTTATGTCACTGTAATCACTTTTACCACTAGTTAGAAATATCTCACCGGCGAGCTATGGTACGGAACGGCCGTCAGTGTTTGGTACGAGTGTCATCATTCATCGTGGTTGTGCACCATTTTTGGCATCTGCTGTTGAAGGCTCCGTGGTGTGAAAACTATGGAACCTACGGTGTGCGGATGGGGACTTTGCCTGTGCGAATAGGGACTTTGCCTGCCTGTTGCATTGGGACTGGATAGCCACATCGTAAGCTACGTTGGTCGTACTTCCTACTGAAACTACGGTGAGCTCGCTCAATGCAATCTAATGTTGATAACGTGCGGAGCGGTTACGTTTACTACTGCTGGTTGTACGAATGTCATACATGAGATTAGAGCTGTGTATACTGACATATGCTTGTGAATTAAAGAACCGCCATATGTCGTCAACTATATCTCTACAACTCGCACTCGTCCATTCATTGTGTACACTGAAAAACCAAAGAAACTGGTACACGTGTGTGATATCGTGTAGGGCCCCCACGAGCACGCAGAAGAGAGCAACACCACGTGGCACGGACTCGACTAATGCTATGAAGTAGTACTGGTGGGAATTGACACCATGAATCCTGTAGGGATCTACATAAATCCTTAAGAGTACAATGGGGTGGAGATCTCTTCTGAACAGTACGTTGCAAGGCATCCCAGATTTGCTCAATAATGTTCATGTCTGGGGAGTTTGGTGGCCAGTGGAAGTGTTTAAACTCAGAGTAGTGTTCCTGGAGCCACTCTGTAGCAATTCTGGACGTGTGGAGTGTCGCATTGTCCATCAGGAATTGCCCAAGCCCGTCGGATTGCACAATGGACATGAGTGGATACAGGTGATCAGACAGGATTCATACCTAAGTATAACCTGTCAGAGTCGTATAGAGACGTATCAGGGGTCCCATATCAATCCAACTGCACAGTCCCCACACCATTACAGAGCCATCACCAACTTGAACAGTCCCCTACTGACATTCAGGGTCCTTGGATTCATGAGGATATCTCCATACCGGTACACGTCCATCCACTCGATACAATTTGAAACGAGACTCGTGCGACCAGGCAACATGTTTCCAGTCATCAACAGTCCAATGTCGGTGTTGACGGGCCCAGGTGAACCGTAAAGCTTTGCGTCGTGCAGTCATCGAGGGTAGACGAATGGACCTTATAATCCTAAAGCCCATATCGCTGATGTTTTGTTGAATGGTTCGCACGCTGACACTTGTTGATGGCGTAGCTTTGAAATCTGCAGCAGTTTGCAGAAAAATTGCACTTCTGTCACGTTGAACGATTCTTTTCAGTCGTCGTTGGTCTCGTTCTTGCAGGATCTTTTTACGGTTGCAGTGAAGTCGGAAATCTGATGTTTTCCTGGATTCCTGATATTCACAGTACACTCGTGATATGGTCGTAAGGGAAAATCCCCAGTTCATAACTACCTCGTAGATGCGTTCAAACTCACTTAAATCTTGATAACTTGCCATTGCAGCAGCAGTATCCGATCTAACAAATGCGCCAGACACTTGTCTTATATAGGCGTTGCCGAAAGCAGCGCCGTATTCTGCCTGTTTACATATCTCTGTATTTGAATACGCATACCTATACCAGTTTCTTTGGCGCTTCACTGTATATTCCTGTGCAGGAGAGACGTTTTAATTCAAAATCGCTGGCCCAGAGTCGGCGGATACATACGATTATGGAGTGCCTATTTTGTTCGAAAGTACGATGCTCCATTCATTTGTACATGCACGAGTGTACGAAGAAACAGGCACTGCGGCGACTACAGCAGTAACGAAATACATGAAATGTATTCACAGTTGCGAATATTGACACGCATCAACTGTATAACGGAATGATGACAATGAAAATTTCCTGTACATGAATACACATAATGAATGTACGTGTGGAGGTTGTAGATACATGGCTGACGACATGGAATTTTGGGTCTGCCCGTGAGTCGTGCTCGGATAACCTAAAGGTAAGGCGACAGCTCGCGATGCGTGGGAAATGCGGGTTCGACTCCCAGTCCGGTAGAAATTTTCATTATCGTCATTCCATTATACAGCTAAGGTTGTCCATAGTCGTAACTGCCGTAACTGCGAATATATTTCATGTATTTCATAGCGGCTTTTGTCGCCACAATGCGGAAACGTTGAATAACAATTCTGAACAACACAGGTACTGCAATATCGTAACTGTATTTCCTTAGCCGGCTGTCGTGGCCGTGCGGTCTTAGGCGCTTCAGTCCGGAACCGCGAGACTGCTACGGTCGCAGGTTCGAATCCTGCCTCGGGCATGGATATGTGTGATGTCCTTAGGCTAGTTAGGTTTAAGTAGTTCTAAGTTCTAGGGGACTGATGACCTCACATGTTAAATTCCATAGTGCTCAGAGCCATTTGAACCATTTTTTTGTCTTTCCTTGCTCGCCTGCTTGGTATTTACTTGACGGTTAAAGTTTAAGATTTTCTGCACTTCTCTTTAATTCGAATTGGATCTAAATTCAGACAGCTGCCTCTGCTGTCTTTTGATGGATTTGACGTTAAGAACTTGTTGGTTCACCGGTCAGATATGAATGCGTTTTCAATACTTGGTTCAAATGGCTCTGAGCACTATGGGACAACATCTGAGGTCATCAGTCTCCTAGAACTTAGAACTAATTAAACCTAACTAACGTAAGGACCTCACACGCATCCATGCCGGAGGCAGGATTCAAACCTGCGACTGTAGCAGTCGCGTGGTTTCGGACTGAAGCGCCTAGAACGGCTCGGCCACACCGGCCGCCTTTGAATACTTGATTCAGCTTGTTACCTTTTCTTATGTTAACAGCTGACATTTGTGTAAACTGCCTTCTTCAAATTCTATTTCAATACCACTTACAGTTAAATTGTGTATTTGTTTCTTCAATATATTTTCTAATTTTTAAGTGCAATAATTTTCTCCTTTTTGAAATTCTTTTACCTAACAGTTTATTACACAGTTATGATTGCAAACATCTTTGGTTGTTCCTTACTGTTTAAAAACAATGATATTTTTTCAGCTTTATTCAAATGTTCATGTAACCTGCGTCATCTACGAATAACTAATGGACATTTGTTGAAGTTGTAGTAAGACTGGTTTCGCCTATGAGTGGGTACCAGCCCGGAATAATCAATTCTGTACACAGGGCCTCCGACGGGGTATTGTTTATGGTCTACTCACATAGAACAAATAACTATTTATTAACTGTGGTTTACCTTGTATCATCATGTAGTGTACCATATGACAGCTGTTCTTACATTATCGTGCAGATACCACTGCTGCAATTGTCCTTGTTGTTTCCAGAATGAGATTTTTACTCTGGAGCGGAGTGTGCGCTGATATGAAACTTCCTGGCAGATTAAAACTGTGTGCCCGACCGAGACTCGAACTCGGGACCTTTGCCTTTCGCGGGCAAGTGCTCTACCATCTGAGCTACCGAAGCACGACTCACGCCCGGTAATCACAGCTTTACTTCTGCCAGTATCTCGTCTCCTACCTTCCAAACTATACAGAAGCTCTCCTGCGAACCTTGCAGAACCAGCACTGCTGAAAGAAAGGATATTGCGGAGACATGGCTTAGCCACAGCCTGGGGGATGTTTCCAGAATGAGATTTGTCCTTATTGTTGTTTAATAAATTATTAAATAAATAGTATAATATGTGCCCAGAGACTTATTATAAAACACTCTATCTTCAGGCCACGAGTAGCCTACCGGGACCATCCGACCGCCGTGTTATCCTCAGTGGAGGATGCGGATAGGAGGGGCGTGGGGTCAGCACACCGCTCTCCCGGTCGTTATGATGGTATTCTTGACCGAGGCCGCTACTATTCGGTCGAGTAGCTCCTCAATTAGCATCACAAAGCTGAGTGCACCCCGAAAAATGACAACAGCGCATGGCGGCCTGGATGGTCACCCATCTAAGTGCCGACGACGCCCGACAGCGCTTAACTTCGGCGATCTCACGGAAACCGGTGTATCCACTGCGGCAAGGCCGTTGCCCAGAGACTTATAATGCAAGGCTTAAATACCCAAGTCCAACCTCACATCCTGTATCACTGTGCTTCACTGTGATGCAACCATTTTGATGTTATTTTTGCGCTATTATTAATGAGTTCAATCTAGATCGCAGATGTTTGTTTTATTTAGTTCATTGTACACGAACGGCTTTGCGTTTGTCATCATCATAATCTTGTCACAGTATTGCGTACATATTATAGGTGTCTGAACATTAATAACTGGATAAAAGGTGAAGAAACTCGTCATGTATACGCTGGACATTCATAGAGATCATATTCAGGTATGGTTTCTGAAACAGGAAAACAGATGTTACAGAAAATGTGAGAGAAGCGCAGCGGATTTCCGCACAAAACCCTGATGTTCATCATCGCGGCAGGAAACATCTTGTATTGGAAGCGCGTATTTCACAACCAGGCATTCATCCTCGACTTTAAACGATCACGACTAGTAGAAAATATGCGCTACCTGAAAGCCTTCGTCGACTTTACCAAAGAATGCGGCGCAGAGGTTGGATAGTTGTGAACGCAGCCGCTGAAGAGCTGCGGACGCCGACGTTTTACTTTTTTCGATGTCATGCTCGCTGGTTGCCTCAAGTGTGGGGAACGTGTGGCAACGCGGCCGACTACTGGCGCCAGCTGAGGAATACTGATTCCTCTGTGCCGTCACGCAGCTGACGGGCAGCGTACAATAGCTACTATGAGCATTGAGCTATTTCATCTGTTTTGCTAGAAAGAAATTAAATCATTTTGTAAGCGCAGTCAAACAGAAACGATACAGATAGGGAGAAAAGTAACTAAACTCTTTATTGTTTTAAAACTAATCGCCATAACTGTTAATACATTTATCCCTCTTTGAGGTAAACCGGTCATGGATAAATGTCTGCGGTTGCCTACGGAACCTTGGACCATACCCAGGTGTGCACCTCTTCACTTGAAGCAAATCGACAGTCACGAATGTCTTTCTTCAGGGCTCCAAAAATATATAAATCTGGTGGAGAGACATTCGTAGAGATCGTATTGACGTAAGGCTACATGGAGGCTATGCAAGGTCATCCCGCCCACATGTTTCCAAGGCTGTTTCGACTAGCTGCAGTAGTTTCGCTGGGAAAACCTTACACACCCTGCATGTAGTACCGGTCTCTTCCCATGCGATTTCTATATGTGTGGAATCCTTCGGACTAAGGGCTGCACTTCTGGTTACAGTCATGGCTCCATAGGCATCCGCAAACATTTTTCCAGAAGACAGTAGCCTGCTTTTCTAACAGATATGGCGACTACGCTCAAAAAATAAACAGTTTACTTCTTTTTGCGGTTCGTTCCATTTTCATTTGACTAACACTTATACACTTAAACAAAATGTTTCTCCCCTTATGAGACACCTTTTATCACTTCTGACAAAAATCTCTAAGGACTCCTGCAAATATACTGTCACTAAATTGTAAAACACTATTCTTGATCGGCAAAATAATTATATTTATCATACCATGACGGGTTTTAGGAGAAGTAAAGGCGTAAGACAAGCAGTTCTGACGTTGCCCCTGGTAACGGAAACGAAGCAAGAAAAATGAAGACGCTTTCATGGGATTCGTCGACCTAGTAAAAGCTTTCGGTAATATAAAATGGGCAAGATATTCGAAATTCTCAGAGAAGTGAGTGTAAGCTGTAGGGAAAGATGGCTAAAATGTGTAACTGAGAAAGAGCAATAATAATAGAAGACAAAGAACGAGGTGCTCGCATTAAAAAGGGTGTAAAGCAGGGACACAATCTTTCTTTTCTACAGTAAAATATGCCGTAGAAGAAGCAATGACGGAAATAAAAGGAAGATTCAGGAGTGGGATTAAAATTCAAGCTGAAAGCCTATAAACGAAAAAATTCGCTAATGACTTTGATATCCTCACTGAAAACGAGGAGCCGGCCGTGGTGGCCGAGCGGTTCCAGGCACTACAGTCTGGAACCACGCGACCGCTAGGTCGCAGGTTCTAATCCTGCCTCAGGCAGTGTGTGATGTCCTTAGATTAGTTAGGTTTAAGTAGTTCTAAGTTGTAGGGGACTGATGACCTCAGAAGTTAAGTCCCATAGTGCTCAGTGCCATTTGAACCATTTTTTGAAAACGAGGAAGGATTACGGGATATACTGAATGAAATAAACAGTCTGCTGAGCGAAGGTTGAGTACTGAGAGTAAACCGAACAGAGACGAAAATAGTGAGTAGGAGATATGAGATGAGTGATAAAGTTAACATTAAAATTGAGCACAACGAAGAAGACGAAGTTACGGTATTCTGCTACCATGGGAGCAAAACGACGCTTGACTGAGGAAGCACGGAGAACATAAAATGATTACTAGCGCAGGCAGAACTCTACCAATGTCAAATACTGGCCTTAATTTGAGGAAAAAATTCTGAGAATGTTCGTCTTTAGCACATCAGTGTACTGAAGTCCGTTATGGGCTGTGGAGGAACAAGAAAAGAAGAAAATCGAAGCGTTTCGGATGCGGTGCTATAGATGGATGTTACAAATTATATGGATGAAGACGTCATGAAACAACTTTCGTGTTACCAGTGAGAGCTGTAGAGGCTAAAAACTGTAGGGGAGAATGGACATTGAAATACATCCAACAAATACGAGGGGCGATTAATAAGTAGAGCAACACTTTTTCTTTCAGTCAGTTTCGGTTGAAAAACTGCTGAATTTGTTGAAGGATACCGTCGGACATTCTCACCTCAGCCCCTACAATTTCATGAAGTTCCGAGTGGCGGCGGTGCTATAGGTAGCCTTCAAAATGACGTCTATAACGAAGGTGCGTTCCATGCAGGCAGCTGGTTGAGTTTCTGTTGGCGGAAAGCCAGAGCACAGAAAATATTCGTAGGCGCTTGCAGAATGTGCACGGAGACCTAACAGTGAACAAAAGCTCGGTGAGTCGTTGGGTGAGGCGTCTGTGACCTTCTCAACAAGGTCGCGAAAAACCTGTGCGATGTCCCGCGTGCCGACCGGCTGCACACAACTGTGACTCCTGCAATGTAGGACACTCTCATTCGAGGTGATCGATGTATCGCAATCAGACACCTCGCAGCACAACTGAACGTGTCTGTTGGTACTGCTGACACACTCGTCCATCAGTTGGGATACTCAAAGGTGTGTGCCCTCTGAGTTCTTCGTCGACTAACACGTTACTAGAAAGAGCAACGAAGGACCATCTGTGCGAAATTACTTGCGCGTTACGAGGCTGATAGTGACAGTTTTTTGATGACGCTGGTCACAGTTGATGAAACATGAGGTTATCGAACTGGAAACAAAACGGCAAACCATTGAGAGGCGCCACACCACATCTCTTCCGAATCAGTACATGCTCAGCCGGTGAACTCACGGCGTGGATGTTCTGGGAATCTGAAGAGGTTACTCTGTTCGATGTCCTTTCTCATGGTGTTAAGATCAACTAGGACATGTATTGTCCTACCCTTAGGGAATTCAATAAACGACTTCAGCATGTTTGTTCCCTCAAAAATACAAACGAATTTCTCCTTCTCCATGACAATCAAGGCCTCACAAAGTCCGCGCACCCTATACGCGCTCATGAAACTACATTGGACTCTTCTTCCTCATCCGCCCTACAGCCCGTATCTACATCTTCCGACTATCATGTATCTGGCTCAATTAAGGATGCCCACCACGGGGATCAGTACGTGGATCATGACGAGGTTACTGATGCAGCAAAAAGTTGACTCCGACGTCGACCAGTATAGTGATACCATGCAGGCATTCAGGACCTCCCAATAGGGCCGTCGCATTGAACACTGCTTAAGTAAAGAAAGATGGGGAAATATATAGATGTTGCTTTACTTATCGAACGCCCCTCGTAATTGAGGTCGGTGAGCACAAGTGCTATTCTGAGATGAAGAGGGTAGTACAGTAGAGAGGAAGTGGTGGCTCGCCGTGTCCAAACCAGTCATGGAAGTGATCGAGCCCCTGCGACAACCCCTAAATCTGGAAATGGGGTTCTGAAACGCGTCGCGTTATGACAAACAAAATCATCCTGGAGATCATGACAAGTGTTTAACAACTTAGAGCGGTGTAACATCGCCTCTGGTCTTGAGAATGGCCTCAGTTCGGTGAAACAGAATGTCTTCATATTTCTTTAGGTGCGTCGTATCCACGTGAAAGCTCTCATTAATGTTAGAACCTGTATAGCAACGAAGTTTTTGGGATGTTGATTGTAGCCTCTAACCCCTGTTCAAAATGATGCAAGATATTTTGTATGGCATTTAGATCAGGTAATTAAACAGGCTAGCTGAGGAACGCAGGATGCCTGGGTGTTGTCAAACCAGGAATGTATGCTTGCAACCCTGTGAACATGGCTGCTGTCCTGGAAGACAGAAGCGTTCATAGTATACACTTCATGAAGACGTAAAAGAAAGGCGATCACCTGTTCACCAATAATATTGAAATAATCGCCACGGTTCGTGTTTACAGTAGCTGGAATTACAAAAGTACAATCAACGTACAAAAATCACAATCAAAACATCACAGAACCCTCCGGCCTAAACTACATCCCATACACACTACGGGTTAAGAGCCTTTTTCGACTGTCAGTGCACTCGAACCCTTGCATCATCCGAAGGGAGACGAGATTACGACTCGTCGGACTATGCTACACGTCTCCAGTCAGTTATTGTCCAGTTCCTGTGTTGTTTGGTCCATTGAAGTTGTGCGGTTTTGTGTCTCTGTGAGCAATCACCATTTTCCAGGTACCCAACTCCAAATGTCCACTGCACGCACTTGCCACTGGAATGCTCGCAGCAGTTATTGTCAGATTTAAAACCAACTGTCTCCTGTTCCTGTTGGTTGGTATCTCTTTACGACCACTAATCTTACGCTAAGTTACACAGCTGCAAGTTGTACACCATTCGTTATAGACACATCCGATAATCCGCGTTGACACAACGAATTGAGAATCTTCGTTCAAGGTGTGGTCAAGGGCGCGTTCAAACACAGTACTTCCTTTCTACAATTCTCTCATTTTTCGGCGTCGATCCATGGATCCATACAGCCAACTGGCAACTACAGATCACTGTACTGCCATGAATTGCATAGGAGATGAAGGATCACATGACTACCTGATACTTGTTCTACACCATTAAAACACTCTAAGACCGTCAGTGTTATTATTTGATGGCGTACCTAATACCTTGCCGGTGAGTTTATGAGCTCCGTGCAGTCTGAAGCCCTTGGCCGATTTTACCAAGGAATGCAGCGAAGAGATTTCACAGTTGTGAAAGCAGCCGGTGATGAGTTGCGGTTGCAGACATTAGCTGGTGTAATACCTGCTGTTGGTTAGAGTAAGGGGCGATACGAAGGTCTGCTGACAGTAGCTGCGGAATACTGATGCTTCTGTTCCGTCACACTGCTGGAAGGTGGGCCACCAGTGTCAAGTGAGTGTTGTAGCTATCTGCGGTATCTGTTTAGCCCGAAAGAAGTCAAATCGTAAATAGTTTCCAAGTTACGTAGCAAAAAGTTATTTATTCTGTCTTGAAACAGAACATCTTAACATTTCTCACATTTTGCAAGTTGAAATTGCTTATAAAACGCAAGTGAAAGATTTTGTGTGATAATTAGCTGTCTGTTGGCTGTTGTACATGGTTGCTGTGCGAGTTACGAGAATGGGCACCCCATCGCATCTCTCCGTACAGGTCGATGAAAGAATCAAATAGCGTGACACGTTTTGTGGTCGTTACGAATAAGAGTGTTGGGACAGGGTCAGATACATCCTTCTATGCGAAATGGCTAAATGAGATTTTTATCAGCAAGTGCATTAACCGCACCCGCATCGTAAGTCTTTTATGGGCATAAGCGAATATTAAAACTTTTTGCACGACTGTAACACACTCGATGTGTTGGGGCTCTGATGGTAGCATTGCCCCTGGGCTAAATTTTCGTATGATGACGTCGGAGCTCAGTTTGGCTAAGAACGTGACCACATTTTGATACAACATAACTTGTCATATTCTACAAATGCTTTGTAAGTTACTCATTTCTGAAGCATTAAATGATAAATATTCTGTAAAATTTCTGAGGAACATTTATGTTGCAACAGGAAGTGAACTGCTGTCGTGTTACAAGTTATTGCCACATGTCACATGCTTTATTTAGTCATATACCGTACTTCACAAGTGTACGTCAGTTCATCATGTTGTCGAATTATGTTAACGAGTTACACTTCTCAGTTTAATAAGCGTTGCAGTGTGTCAGGTGTAAATGAATTGATGAAAAATCCACTGGTTTTACATAAAAACACAAGCTGCCACGTGGTAGCGAGTGGAACAGTGATCTAAAATGTAGAATAAATTTCTTTATGTGACGTTTATGGTCACAACGACTACAATATTTGTAATCGTATGCGTGCAATAACGAAAGTTATTTTATATAAAAACAATAATTATATCGTTTGTGATATACCAACAGCAGTCAAACCATGAAGTGAAGTTTCTATTAGATGGAGTGTCCTTCCTATGACAGCATTAACGTAGATTCAAACAGAACACAAAAAATTGCCGAAAACCAGGAAGGAGTGCATATCGCCTTTGCAAGAATCAACAACTCACCTAATATTTCCAGGATATTACACATTTAAGCCAATATAGAGACAGTCGGTCACAAATACTTAATAATAAGAACTTCAGAAACACGGTCCAGTCACATTAATGTGATAACCTGTCAGAAGCATGAATAACTTCTCTGCAGGGCGGACGTACAGGAAGTGAGGTTCTGGAAGGAAGCGACAGAGATGTGGAGCCATGCAGGCTCCAGTGCCGTGGCCAGCTTTACTACTTTTCGCAGATGATTATCCATTGCACATACTGCCCGATCGAGGTGGCCCACAGATCTTCAAAGATGTTTATGCCCCGGGAGTTGATTCGTCAGGGGACTACGGTAAACTCTCATACCTTGCGATCTGAGTGATGCGTTCGTAGACGACATTACGCCAAGGAAAAACAAACTCCAATTAAGGGTAGACATGGCCCCTACGGATGGATGCATACTTGTGTTGATCCATTCCCCCTTACAGAATGACTAGATCATCTAGGGAAAGTCACGAAATTATTCCACAGACTTTAATGCTCCCTTCCCCACACTGGATCCAACCGACGATTGTTGCGGGATGTTTGCTTTCAGACGTACGGCGCCGTACACGCCAACGATCATCTCTCTGTTGGAGCATAAGACATGAACCATCTGAACAGGACACCTGTCACCACACAGTGGATGTTCAGTTGTAGTACTGGTATGGAGATTCCAGTAGTCATTGGCGATGAACAGGAGTCAGCATGGGTTTGTGAACCAGGCGCCTGATACAGAGGCCGAAACGCAGCAACGTTCGCTGAGCCATAGTTGAGGAGACACTATTGGTAGCCTCTTGTTTCATCTGAGCTGTCAGTTGCTCAACAGTTGTACTTCTATATGACTGTTCAAATCTCCACAAGAGTCGTTCGACAATGTGGTGCACCACAGTCGCCTCGGCGCCAGTTTTGCATTTCGACATTCTGCCAAGCACACTGTACTTTGACCACGGTGGCACACGAGCAGTTCACAAACTTAGCCGTTTCGGAAATTCTTCCTCCCTTGGCCAAAGAGTTTTTGGATATCAGATAAATCGCTTCGTTTCGCATTATGACATTGACTTCCCCATTGTCAGCATCCCCCAACACACTTGCATACCCTCCATTGATAGTGCTGCAGCCTGACACCTGTGAGTGGTTACTGAATGTTGATGTCTAACATATTTGGTGCTACAAAAAAAATGTTCAAATGTGTGTGAAATCTTATGGGACTTAACTGCTAAGGTCATCAGTCCCTAAGCTTACACGCTACTTAACCTAAATTATCCTAAGGACAAACACACAAACCCATGTCCAAGGGAGGACTCGAACCTCCGCCGGGACCAACCGCACACTCCATCACTGCAGCGCCTCAGACCGCTCGGCTAATCCTGCGCGGCAGTGGTGGTACATTTATGTAAGTGGAGAGTGTAATAATAATTGATACTATCAATCCAATGTGATGAACATAGATGATAATCTTGTTATTGACACTGTTCTATACCTTTCAGTAAGAAATCAATTATTATTGCAGAATTTCGGTGATAAACCCACAGACATCCGCAACGGCGCAAGTCGAACCTTTAATTAAATCGCTGTCAAAATTACTTTTCCTTGATCTGAAAATAAAGTAATATAGATGCACTGTATATACCTGCATGCTGTCTTCACAAGTGATGACAACAGTCTCACATAAAAAAAAAGTAAAAATAAACATAAACTAAAACAATAAAAACCGCACAAGTGCGATTGGGATTTACGCTCTCAGGATTCTGTGTAAACTTCATTAAGTGTAAAGATAATAATAACAACAAGTTATTGTTGCTATTACTATTACTTTGTGTGGCTACTACTTTGTGGGGACTACTCAACAGGACGTCGTTATCAGGAGAAAAAAAACTGGCGTTCTACGGATCGGAGGTTGGAATGTCAGATCCCTTAATCAGGCAGGTAGGTTAGAAAATTTAAAAAGGGAAATGGATAGGTTAAAGTTAGATATAGTGGGAATTAGTGAAGTTCGGTGGCAGGAGGAACAAGACTTTTGGTCAGGTGAATACAGGGTTATTAATACAAAATCAAATAGGGGTAATGCAGGCGTAGCTTTAATAAAGAATAAAAAATAGAAATGCGGGTAAGCTACTACAAACAGCATAGCGAACGCATTATTGTGGCCAAGATAGACACGAAGCCCACGCCTACTACAGTAGTACAAGTTTATATGCCAACTAGCTCTGCAGATGATGAAGAAATTGATGAAATGTATGATGAGATAAAGATATTATTCAGGTAGTGAAGGGAGACGAAAATTTAATAGTCATGGGTGACTGGAATTCGACAGCAGGAAAAGGTACAGAAGAAAACATATTAGGTGAATATGGATTGGGGGTAAGAAATGAAAGAGGAAGCCTTCTGGTAGAATTCTGCACAGAGCATAACTTATTCATAGCTAACACTTGGATCAAGAGTCATAAAATAACGTTGTATACATGGAAGAATCCTAGAGATACTAGAAGGTATCAAATAGATTATATAATGGTAAGACAGAGATTTAGGAACCAGGTTTTAAATTGTAAGACATTTCCAGGGGCAGATGTGGACTCTGACCACAATCTATTGGTTATGAACTGTAGATTATAGCTGAAGAAACTGTAAAAAGGTGGGAATATAAGGAGATGGGACCTGAATAAACTGACTAAACCAGAGGTTGTACAGAGTTTCAGGGAGAGCATAAAGGAACAAAGACACGAATGGGGAAAGAAATACAGTAGAAGAAGAATGGAAAGCTCTGAGGGATGAAGTAGTGAAGGAAGCAGAGGATCAAACACGTAAAAAGACGAGGGCTATTAGAAATCCTTGGGTAACAGAAGAAATATTGAATTTATTGATGAAAAGAGAAAATATAAAAAGGCAGAAAATGAGGCAGGCAGAAAGGAATACAAAAATTAGAGACCTTTGGAGAAAAGAGAGCTACTTGTATGAATATCAAGAGCTCAGATGGAAACCCACTTCTAAGTAAAGAAGGGAAAGTAGAAAGGTGGAAGGAGTATATAGAGGGTCTACACAAGGGCGATGTACTTGAGGACAATATTATGGAAATGGAAGAGGATGTAGATGAAGATGAAATGGGAGATACGATACTGCGTGAAGAGTTGGACAGAGCACTGAAAGACCAGAGTCGATACAAGTCCCCGGGAGTAGACAACATTCCATTAGAACTACTGACGGGAGAGCCAGTCCTGACAAAACTCTACCACCTGGTGAGTAAGATGTATGAGACAGGCGAAATACCCTCAGACTTCAAGAAGAATATAATAAGTCCAACCCCAAAGAAAGCAGGTGTTGACAGATGTGAAAATTACCGAACTATCAGTTTAATAAGTCACAGCTGCAAAATACTAAAGCGAATTGTTTACAGACGAATGAAAAAATTGGTAGAAGCCGACTGCGGGGAGAGCAGTTTGGATTCCGTATAAATATTGGAACACGTGAGGCAGTACTGACCTTACGACTTATCTTAGAAGAAAGATTAAGGAAAGGGAAACCTACGTTTCTAGCATTCGTAGACTTAGAGAAAGCTTTTGACAATGTTGGCTGGAATACTCTCTTTCAAATTCTAAAGGTGGCAGTGGTAAGATACAGGGAGCGAAAGGATGTTTACAATTAATACAGAAACCAGATGGCGGATATAAGAGTCGAGGGGCAGGAAAGGAAAGCAGTGGTTTGGAAGGGAGTGAGACAGGGTGTAGCCTCTCCCCGATGTTATTCAATCTGTATATTGAGCAAGCAGTAAAGGAAACAATAGAAAAATTCGGAGTAGGTATTGAAATCCACGCAGAAGAAATAAAAACTTCAAAGTAAAACGAGGATAATGGAATGTAGTCGAAGTAAGTCGGGTGATGCTGAGGGAATTAGATTAGGAAATGAGACACTTAAAGTAGTAAAGGAGTTTTGCTATTTGGGGTGCAAAATAACTGATGATGGCCGAAGTTGAGAGGATATAAAATGTAGACTGGCAATGGCAAGGAAAGCGTTTCTGAAGAAGAGAAATTTGTTAACTTCGAGTATAGATTTAAGTGTCAGGAAGTCGTTTCTGAAAGTATTTGTATGGAGTGTAGCCATGTATGGAAGTGAAACATGGACACATGGACGATAAACAGTTTGGACAAGAAGAGAGTAGAAGCTTTCGAAGTGAGGTGCTACAGAAGAATGCTGAAGATTGGATGGGTAGATCACATAACAAATGAGGAGGTACTGAATAGAATTGGGGAGAAGAGGAGTTTGTGCACAACTTGACAAGAAGAAGGGACCAGTTGGTAGGACATGTTCTGAGGCATCAAGGGATCACAAATTTAGCATCGGAGGGCAGCGTGGAGGGTAAAAATCATAAAGGAAGACCAAGAGATGAATACACTAAACAGAATCAGAAGGATGTAGGTTGCAGTAAGTACTGGGAGATGAAGAAGCTTGCACAGGAAGGAGTAGCATGGAGAGCTGCGTCAACCCAGTCTCAGGACTGAAGACCAGAACAACAACAGTGGCTTAGTAGCCTCGTGCAAGTTGTTATAATGGACGCCACTATTGCGACTTGCATGTCCAAAATCTACCCCAGAATGGGGAACTACATTTCGATGTCGGATCCCATTCATGTGTTGTTTCTGGCGACTGCTCACAGCATTGAGAGGTGAAGGTTAGCTTAATACAAAAACTGAAAAATTTGTAGTCCGTCAGAGATTCAACCCCACGAATGCTCGGTTTTAAGGCATGTGGTTTACAGCTAGACCGCCATGCCCGACATGTATGTAATTAGTTCATCCATAGGTTCTGATGAGTGAATTTACTAGCATCAAAATTTGTGACGTATATCGCCGTATCTTTTGACTGCATTGATTTAGAAGCTTATTGACATACACTGCCGAGGGGCTGTAGAACTTAGTAATTCACACAACGGCCGGCCAGGGTGGCCTAGCGGTTCTAGGCGCTACAGTCTGGGGCATGCCTCGGGCATGGATGTGTGTGATGTCCTTAGGTTAGTTAGGTTTAAGTAGTTTTAAGTTCTAGGGGACTGATGATCTCAGACGCTTAATCCCATAGTGCTCAGAGACATTTGAACCATTTTTTGAATCCACAAACTTGAAAATCGATAAGTCTTCCCACTCCTGAGAATATGGGTCGTAACACACAGAGAGAGACAGAAGGACAACAAATGAGTAACTGTAAAATGTAGGTTCTAGCTCACTTGGCTCAGACTGACATTACCTAGAACCTACAGTTTATAGCTACTGTAGTCCAAATTATTATATCTACATCACAAAATTTCATTTACGGGATTCCTATTTTATTTTAAATTACTTAGAAAATTAATAACAATTAATATTTTATTATCACGTTCACTTATTATAAAACAATTATTTCTTCATAGAAAGGTGGATGTAAGAAAATAAAATTATTTTCTTTATAAAAGGTGTGGTTAAGCAAAAAAATTAATTTATTATCGCAAAGAATTATTCGTATTAAAATTTTACTTGGTCTCCGTTCAGTTTATTTTATTATTTAACTGGGCAGTTAGAAATAATTTAAAGAAAAAATTCGTTGTCAAAAAGTCCAAAAACCTTCGCCACTCTATCAAAGAAACCTTGAGGGCCTATTCCTGAGGTTACTCTCTTTATTTCATTTTACTATCCAAGTTTTTTCGAAGTCTATCTCCAAGTCCAAGTAACTGTCTCTCTTTTCATCTGGTCCAATTGTCTTTTATCGGGAGGGGGGAGGGGGGGCAGAGCTTGAACAGCAGTGACTTGATGATCGATGGTTCCCCTTGCTTGGGTGGCCAGACCACTCGCAGTCTTGGGCACTCTGGGAGCAAATGTATTCAACTGTACTTTGTATATATAGTTGGAATCTGAATGACAAAGTGCATTGCTATTTTTATCAATTTATTTTGGATTTAAATAAATTATTTTTTTCACGTTTTCGTATTTTATTTGAAGTGATGAAATATAAATTAAAATGTAATGTTCCTTTACAGAAATCAAAGTAAGATTTAAAAAGGTTATTATATCTTTAAAAAACCTATGTATATTCCCATACTGCTGTAAATGACAACTGCTTTAGTATCATCTCTGAATGAAATCATGAACTGCTTTCTGAATGACACAGGTAAAAAATGTAAGTGAGATAGAGCAAACAGGATAAAGAGGGCAAGCAGCACTTTATCACTTCCTCTGACACTAGCACTGACACAGCTGTTGCGCTAGATCAGTATTATCTTATCTAGAGGCCATAAGCTTCTGGCTAAATACAAGCTTTAATTCTCAGAGTTGTCAGTTGCCTGAGAAAGCTAACACAGACAAGATCTTGTTGTTTTTGCGGATGAGTTGGGAACAAACGTCGATCTCACACAAAATATTAAAATATTTTGAAAATTCGAAATGCTAACATTAGTTGCATAACAAGAGCTACCTAATACATCATCTTCTAATTGACATATTAAATTTTTCAGTTTTATTTCCTCCAAGTTTGTGAAAATACTTGAAATGGAAAAGTAAACATGAAGTTAATGCATCTTGAACTTTTTCTCGTTTTTTATTCATTTCTATAGTCAAAAATTATCAGTAAGTGTTCTGTGCTGTGGGTTGTAAGTTCAATTCTTCTTACCATACATTGTTACATACTCTGAAGTATCTGAAGGAAATTTTTCCCTTAAGAGTTGCATTAAGTTCCATAGGCTTTTCCTGTGAAGTTACAATATTCCCTCTCTGAGTCATATTGATCACATAGATCGGATTATTCGCAATGAAATTATATGGACTTATGTCAGTGCCTGATACAAATAGCATAGCTTGTTTAAAATCGAGTAATACATCACATCCTTTGAGAAAATTATTTGGAGGATTAATTTTCCACAATTCTTGTGGGAAAATTTCGTTCCTCCCATTTTTCAGTTATATATTATGTTAATTAATGTGGTCGAATAATGAAGAGTCAAGTAACAATGTTTTTTATGATTTGTCCGAATGTAGCAAATACGAAATATGGCAATGAAATTCTATAGAGTTATAATAATTTGTAACACGAAGTTCAAAATTTGTCTTACCACTCAATCCTGCAACTTCTACAGTTTGTAGTTCATAAAAAAGATATCATAATTTTTTGATTTTTCAGAATATTTTCTCATTGTTCTAACTCGTAATTTGGTTCATATTTAACAATTGGTCCACGAATTTCCATCGATTCCCTTCCTTAGGAAGTATATAATTTCAACTTAGGCATCATTACAATTAGGTCATCTACGAATTGTATCTCCAGAACTAGAAGACTGTACAAATTACTGTTAAATCTCCTTCCCACATAATTTGTCTATATCTTTAAAAAATCTGAAAAGTTGTCTTACTATATAAAGTACCTCATTTTTCTAACTCCTTATCTTTCCATTATTAAGAACATGTCATTCCAAGCTTATCAGTAACACATGAAGTCAAATATAACATAGCTGTTGACAAAATGAAAGGTTATTAGATTCTATATAAAATATTATTTCCTTTCTTTACGGTCACAAAATCAAACACTTTTGCCACACAACTATCGATTAATTTTTTATTGCATTTTCCATCAGAGACATAAGGAAATAGAAGCTTTATGCTTTCTGTTACCAAGTTTCAGGCACTTTTAATGTAGCTGCTTTCACACAAATCTGATAAAATTTTTTGTAAAGAAGGGGAAGCAGAAATTGAAATTTATGGTACAGAATATTCTATAACACAACTACCTGGAAATTAAATGAAACTGACCATCGAATTATTTGGGTTATGGTTACTTATGGAAAATTTAAATAATAATAATATTGCTACAAATATTGGCGATATTATCTACACAAAATACACAAAAAATTACTTGCCAATTAACAAGTCCATAAGTTATTATACAACTTGGTAACGATATAATAGATTTTTAAATTGTCTGGATAAAAGACTAAAGGGAACATTTGCTTCTAAAGTATCTAATGAAAATGGAATTACAAAATTGGAAGCCACAACTGATAATTTCATTAACACAGATTAACAAAAAGAAAAATAATTTGCTCCATTAACAAGTTGTTTATAATTAATAACTAATAACAGCAAATATTTCGAGGAAATTCCTTTTTATTCTGTTCCAACAGCTAAAATGTGGGAAAAATTAACAGATCCCTTAGAAAATACTTGTTGTATTGTTTTAATTATCTTCTACAATATGTATATTGGGTAATAAAAATACTAAAAAATTAACAAGATTGCAAAAACAAAATAAACAAAAAATAAAGAGGGAAGAGAAAAATTTGTTATATTCTTTTATCTGCATTTAGTTTTAACTATATACCTGTTAACCATATAGAAATTTTCGAAGAGACAAATAATAATATTTTTGGAACCCAAACATGTTTTATTAGAGCTGGAGAAACATATTTTTCTAAATCCAATAGTTTGTTTTCTTCCATAAACAAAAATATAAATATCGAAGAATTAGAACTAATAAAAACAACTAATATTATTCAATTCACATCCAGAAAAAGAATAAACATTACCAGAAACTCCACCTGTACATAATTGAAGAAACTGAACCAAATAATAAGGTATATTTAGAATCAACTAAAATTGAGAACGAGGATTAGAAAATTTAGGCATACAGGAAAGAAAATTAGAATATTTGTATAATACATAACCTTTAAAGGATGAACACAAAAAGTACAAGAAATGCGACATGAAATTGAAGAAAAATATTTGAAATGTCAATGGATAGATTTTCTACATGTGGAGTTTTTAAAATTTATGCTTTTGTAGTGAATGATAAAAACCAAGTTTCCAGAATGAGATTTTCACTCTGCAGCGGAGTGTGCGCTGATATGAAACTTCCTGGCAGATTAAAACTGTGTGCCCGACCGAGACTCGAACTCGGGACCTTTGCCTTTCGCGGGCAAGTGCTCTACCATCTGAGCTACCGAAGCACGACTCACGCCCGGTACTCACAGCTTTACTTCTGCCAGTATTTCGTCTCCTACCTTGCAAACTTTACAGAAGCTCTTCTGCGAACTTAGGGCTACCCCATGTGACTGGCTCCCAGTCCTGGCCAACATAGAACCCCCTGATATAAGGCGCTCCATGGCGACCTCAAGAATATATAGGAAGATCGTACACAATCTAGAACTCCCTATACACCAAGACTTATCACCCATCAACAGGCTAAAATCTAGGTCCCCCTTTTGGAAGATTGGCAGGGAATTACAGGACTTCGACCCAAAGTTAGCCAGGGGGGAATCATAGCGCAAAGGGACACACAAGAACCAAAAGCTTATCGATGACCCCAGCAAGACGATAAATGGTTTTGATCTCCCTCGGAAGCTCTGGGTTGCCTTAAATCGCCTTAGAACAAGCGTGGGAAGATGCAAACATCTAATGAAAAGTGGGAATTTGCGGAGAGTCCCGCGTGTGAATGTGGTGAAATCCAGACAATGGACCGCTTACTGGTGTGTGATGTGGCAGGATATAGTGGTGAACTGAAGGACATACATTATCTGCCTGACCTAGCCATAGATTGGCTCAAAACTATAAGTAGCATTGTGTAGTGTTGTAATTTCCTGGTGGATTGTAATGACACTGTAATATTTGCCTTGTATATGCCGAACGAACAAATAAATTATTTTGAGATGTGGCTTCTTGCTAAATTTTATGGTTCTGGTGAGTGAGTTTGCGAGTTTCAAAATTTTTTATGGTTGGCCGTATCCTTTGATTGCGTCGTCTTACAAGCCAAATTATTTTAAATGGCTAAGACCGCAGACTTTATCATGCCACGTAAATTTCAGCTTGATACCTATACCTGTACCTGGGAAAAAGGGTTCTTAATAGCTAGATTGACTGACAGACGAACAGACAGACAGAGAACATAGATTCCTAAGGGTTCCCTTTTTACCAACTGCAGTACGGAACGCTAAAAATGGAAGCAAGCGTGAAATTTAACGGCCCGTTGACAAGCAACTCATTGAAATGGTGCACTAGGTCGGCCTGGAAAAGGAAACTGGGAGTGTACTTCTTGAGGGACCCTTCCGGAATACACATTCAGCGATATGGGGAAACCGCAATCACAAGAGGAAATTTATACAAGCGTAGAATTTGTTATAGGGATACACATCTTTTGCTGAAAGACAGTCACTATGTATATCAAACTTCTCTAATTAAATTGAAGATACAGACACATTCTTCGTCTGCCTCCATTCCCAGTGCGGAGAAAAAAAGGTATTGTTCTGGGAACATGCAAGAAAAAACTGTAGATGTAAAACGAAACGTGACAGAACTATCTACTGCTTCCTCGATCAGGACTAGGAGACTCGTGATGTCGAAAAACTGCTGCTTCAATTAATACCTTCATATGTCAAGGGACGACGCTACTCAAGGGGCGTGCCTTTTGTGTTGCATGGCTTTTACGTTGGGTTTCAAAGGCGAAACTGACGCTTCATCGATTTAGTGTTCCTCGCGGTGCTTAGAGGATTCTGTGATTTTAATTTCACCACTGACAAAAGACTTCATCAGTAGAAATTATCAAATCAATTCTACGAGAAGCGTTTCCACGGATGTGCAAGACGATCTCGTTATCAGTATTTATGAAAGGCATACTGGATCTCTAATCTGTACACATCCGTGGCTCAAAAACATTCAGGCAGGGAAAATACATGGGCAAGTTGTTCTCGTTATCACTGCTGATATGCAAATGAGCTTGGATGGCCCTTTGAATGTGCTGGTTGAAACGATTTCAAGCGTCCGGTGAGATAATAACGCCTCACTCGTGTTTGGCGTAGTAACGCCCGTTTGAAACCGAACCTGAAGGCAACAGTGTGTACCTGTTGCTCGCTCCGACACAGCTATACGACCTGCTTACAGCCAACCTAAGACAGGGAACCGAGGTCGCGGGCAACTCATGGCCGAGTTGTTACGCAACGGACGACGTCTTGGCTGCCGGATGTTCCTGAGGAAAGAAGTGTCGTTCTGGAAGTCAGAATGCGTAAAGAACTGGAAACAGAGGAACGCTCACCACCATCATTCTCACGGCAGCCCCATATCTTCCTTTTGTGCCGTTACAAGCTCAACCACTGTTTGAGGCCATCGATGTCGGAGATACAGAAGCAGCGTGTGCAAGCGTTATACCGCAGCAGACACTTTTGTCCACTGCCTATTCAGCGTTGCTTTACCTAGGTAGTCAAACGTCAACGGACGGAGCAATTTAACAAACCGAAGGTAGTATTACTATAATATAAACTGCACTTTGTGAATGACGTATTCAGTTCGATAAGAAACCTGTTACGAGAACCACAAAGAATGAAGTACGCTGCTCCGAGTTTTTTTCGCAAGTCGTAAAAGAGAGAGGCACTGTTGGAACGAGAGGAGAATACGAGAACTAGAAGCCTGTTTATGAACATCATCAATAAGGTAATTTCACCAATGGAGCACGAGGAAAGAAATGTTGCAACGTGTTTACTCCTGCAAGTAATGACTTTCTGAACAGCGGCCAATAAATTAACTTACTTGAGAGGACATGAAGTGCATACTTGTATTAGCGAGAGTGATATTGTTTAGAAAAAGAAGGCAATACAAATTTAAATCTTACGACGCGTTTCTGAAAGTGTTAGTATGGAAGGAACCTTGTACGGAAGTGAAACATGGTCGATAAACTAGACAGATTTGAAGAAGATACAAGCTTTTGAAATGTGGTGTCACAGAATAATTCTGAAGATTAGGTGGATAGACCGAAAAACTGCTCAAGAGACGCAGAATAAAATCGGGAAAAAATAAATTTGTGGTGGAACTTAACTATAAGAAGGAATCAGCTGCTGGTAATCGTCCTGATGCATCAAGAATTTGTTAATACGGGTACATCAGGACTGGATTACAGGAAGAAGGTTCAGATGTGTCTTAAGTTACAGTGGATATGAAGACGCTTGCACAGAATAAATTAGCAAGGACAGCTATATAAATCAATATACGGACTGAAGACCGCAAAAACCCCGGAAAGAGTTTGTCAGAGAACAGCAACACAAATGAAGCAAGGAAGGCTGTTTTCTAAAGGTAAAGAATGAAATCTCAAAATAAAACTGGTTTTCAACTTTAAAGGTACATCGATTACAATCAGGAAGTCAGTATGCGTAAAAGCAAAGAAAAAGAGAGAGAGAGAGAGTCAGACCCTCGAAGTGGGGACTATTATCAGGTAACTTTTTACTATCCAAGAAGACCAGAATTTGAAGAAATTAAAATCTTTGAAATAATAAAATCACTGACAGTATTTCGCTCACACACGTAATCACAATTCCGTGCACACATGTACGCTACACACACTCACTCAACAAAAACAGCAAGGAAAACATGCATTATAATCAAACAATTAAACCAAGACAAGAGATTCGAAACGTATTAAAAGATACCCCATCAAATTCTAAAGCAACAAAGACTTCATAAAATTTTTTACGATATACTCCAAATTTCTGGCTCTTTAGGAGAAGACAATGTTTATATTAACACGAAAACTATTATGCTTGCCACAACTGACACCATACAGACGTGCAGCGTGTAGGACTTCCCTCTGAAGCAGCGACGCAAGGAGCACAGTATCCCGTATGGAACTGCAACATAATCGATTCATTCTCTCTGTTCGGACGCAACGGCACAACAGCAGTTGACCATAACTGATAACAGTTCACGTCCTCAAAACACGCTTCTGTGGTGCTGTCTACTCTAGTGATAGCTGGTAGTAGACAATGCAAGACCAACTTGTCACACACAGTTTTTGATCACCAGAGCGTGCGTCGGCGTCCCACGTAAAATAGTAAGTCGTTCCGCATTGGTTGATCGAGTATCGGAGTATGACACCGACGGTACTGGTCAGCACTTCAGATCGCGTCTATCGAGCCATCTTGGTCCTATTCGAGAGAAAAAGACATGTCATTATCCAGCTTCCCACTCTGCATTGCCTGCCATATCCATAATTAATCATAACAAAAACTGCACTGAACTATCACCCACATGGTCACCCACACTTCTACCTTGCTGTAACAGTACGTTCCACAAGCTTTCACGGAAATAAAAATATCTATGGTTATACTCGAATTCATGACTAACACTCACACTACTACTTATGCTTCACTATTTCCAGCAATTGAGGTAGTGTTGTATTAGGAGCTGGCTTGGTATGTTGACTTGCCAAAAGGTAACAAGCAGGATCAAAGCACAAACAAGCTTATAACGAAGCAGCGACCGGTACTTGAAACAGCAGACAAACCGACAAATACGTAGGTACGAAAGCGGCTCCTCTCATTCCCTAAATACAGGAAAAATAGTAGACGCACGCAAAAGATGGTCTTGCTTGCAGCTCCTTATCATATTTTATGAACCTGTATGTGCTCTTTCTGCTTTGTTTCTTCAAATGGAAACTGTAAGAAACCTGACAGTTTCTTAAGACAAATTGTTACAGTATACCGAAACAGATACAAAAGCTTACTATATTACTGCCGTTTTGAGGTTATTTCTTACTTATTTCTTAGTACAGTATAGTGCACTAACCGAATACCTGTTACAGTAATCAAATATCGTATTTATTCTGCATATTTAGTGCAATACTAACCATAATATGTTACATATTTGTTTATTTACTGATTTTGACAATATGTGGGGCATAAAGTCTTATGCTTGGTTATCTTCATCGATATACGATTTTCTAGTACCTATTATGAATTTCTAGATCTACGGTTGGAGAGAGTGAGAGTGGGAGAGAGAGAGAAAGAGACAGAGAGAGAGAGAGAGAGAGAAATAAAAGTAAAAATGAGACTGAGGTTCAGTGGAAGACTTCTCAGGAAATGTAGTCCACCGTCAAACAAACACACGAACACCGTCCAAACAGGCCTTGAAGGCCCAAAGGCCCGACCTGCTGCCGTGTCATCGTCAGCCCTTAGGCGCCTCCAGATGCAGATACGGAGGGGCACGTGGTCAGCGCACCGCTCTCCCGGTCGCTCTCAGTTTTCGCGTCCAGTGCCCCTACTTCTCAATCAAGTAGCTCCTCAGTTGGCCTCACAAGGGCTGAGTGCACCTTGATTGCCAACAACACTCGGCAGACCCGGACGGTGACCCATCCAAGCCCGACAATGCTTATTTCGGTATCTGACGGAAACAGGTATTACCACTGTGGCAAGGCCGTTGGCAGCACATCAACAAAGGAAGTAGCTTACGACAGGGATTCCCAAACTTTTAGTTTGACGGAACACTTAGGGAATCCTGGTACTTTTATGCAACACCTTGTTCATTTTAAAGGTGAACAAGTTTTTTAAAGAATGAGAAAAACTTACTTTATTCAGTGAATACTTCAATCCTAAATCATAGCGAATAACACAAAAATCTTAATAAAATGTTTAAAAATAAGAAAAAATGTTGGAAAATAATTTTTCCCGGAGCGCTTATTCACTTCCCCAGATCACCTGGGTTCTGTGGAGCACAATTTGGGAAACCCTGGTCGAAATAACACTCCTTCTATCACTAGTTTAATATTGCTCGTCAGTCAGGAATCCATAGTAGACAGGTTGATAGAGGAAATAAAGAAGCTCCAAAGAACAGTAGCAGTTCACAGGTTCATTTAGTAAGCACGAAAGCGTCACGGAGATGATCAACCACTTGCAGTGGCAGATGTTGCAAGGAAGGCGTTCTGCATCATGGTGAGGTTTATTGTTAGATTTCCAAGGGTGCACGTTCGTAGAAGAGTTAACAAAGATATTGCTTGCTATTATGTACATACAGCGATGTACAGGGTGTATCATAGTTAATGGTGTAAACACATACAGTTGAAAGTACTCGATACTAGAAGGGAAAAAGTCTCAGCGAACATAGGGTCGAAAACGCATACCTTACGAGGTACGAGCAATTTTTCATCTACGATACTGTGAAACAAATCTCTTCTATTGTAAGTTCTTTGCTTTCCATATTTTGAGAAGTGGTAGTATGGGCCAAAATAAGATAAAATGTCCAGCAAACATTTGCTCTAAAACACATACTTTAAAAGTTATGAGCACTTGATCATTAGAAGAGTTGTGTTTCAAAGTAGCAAAGATGAACAAGTGCTCATAGCTCAAAGGAATACATTTTAGAGCGCATGTTTACTGGACTTTTTTTTCTTCTTCACGTCAATACTACCAGTTCCCAAAATATGGAAGGCAAAGAACTTGCAGTAGAAGAGACTTGTTTCAGAGTATCGAAGATGAAAAATTGCAGGGTGAAGCAAAATTCGCGCACTCGGGCATCGCAGCGCAGCTCCTCACGCGACAGCGATAAATAAACGTGTCTCACAAAACTTGGTCCGATGAGTACATCCGCAGAAAAAGGACGTTAAAGAGTGGCAATCTGGCAACAATGTAACCAAATGTATGGTAACTACATCTGTCAAGATTTGTCAGTCGTGCTCTACAGTTGGTACAGTGGATTAAGTTTAGGGTTAGCGTGCAGGAGATCGAGGGTTCGATCCTAGATAAGGGCGCATTTTTTTTATTTGCTAATTTCATTCTGTATCCTAAATTTACAACAAAAAAAATGGCTCTGAGCACTATGGGACTCAACTGCTGAGGTCATTAGTCCCCTAGAACTTAGAACTAGTTAAACCTAACTAACCTAAGGACATCACAAGCATCCATGCCCGAGGCAGGATTCGAACCTGCGACCGTAGCAGTCTTGCGGTTCCAGACTGCAGTGCCTTTAGCCGCACGGCTACTTCGGCCGGCCAAATTTACAACATTTTGCAACGCTGAACATCACAAATATGTGATTAGACAAATAAGAAATAGACAGTTGAAACAAATGACCTCTCTTAGGACAGGAAATCTACAAAAAATGACATCAATTTCGAGATGCTAAAGATGATAACACAGTACAATAACACAACATCTTGTTGTCGTTTATACTACATGTAATATGGGCACTCAGATGTCTGACATTATCAACGAGTGACAATAATAATGTCCACATTAATTATTGCAACACCTTCACAACAGAATACGTTGTCCTCAGAACAACAGATGCTCAAGGGGACCTCCCTGCACGTCCAAACATTGCGCAACCCGCCGGATTTTACAGCTCTGAACCCTTCGGAGCAAAGCTGCGTCCCCAGTAACAAGAACAGCATGAACACGAGCCACCAATTGTTCCTCATTCGTCGGCGGAGTAGAGTACACGTGCTCCTGCAGGTGTCCCCACAGGAAGAAATCCAGGGGATTTAGGTCAGGTGAACGTGGTGGCCATACAACAGGACCTCCATGTGAGAGCCATTTTCCTGGAAATGTTCTGTCCAAATACTGTCGCACATCAATTCCAGAGTGTGGAGGTGCACCATCACGTTGGAACCATATTCTCTGACGAACATGTAGTGGAACGTCTTCCAGAGCGTCAAGCAAACAGTTTGAGAGGTATGCATGATACCTTCGTGCAGGTAACCGGTCAGGAAACATATAAACGCTCAAACACCTGTCGCCCAATATTCCGATCCAGACATTGATACCGAAGCGAACTTGATATCCTTGATCGCAGGTGACTTGCGGGTTAACCTCACACCAATAGTGGGCACTGTGCATATTGACGACACCCTAACGAGTGACTGCTGCTTCATCCTTCCTGTTGTTGGAACCATTCACAGAATTGAATCCGCTGATGGCAATCTGCACGACGCAGGTGTTGAGTTGAAGAATAGTGATAGGGGTGCAGCCCATGCTCGTGCAGCTCGTTGACGACCATGTGTTGCGAGACACGCAGCTGCCTAGCTACGCTACATGGACTTCGCTGAGGTTCTTGGTGCATGACCTCCAGAATAGCTTCCTCAGCAGCTGGAGTACGGCGAGCCCGTGGATGACCTCTGTCACGCGAAGGTGGAATGTGAGAACGTGACTCCCGAAGGGGCAGCTCCAAACGACGAAACATTTTTATCTGGATAGCAGTAACGAGGATAACTAACAGCATATTCACGAGCAGCACCACCAGCCCGATATCAGATGCACCAAGGACCAGAATCATATCCACATATTCATCGTTTGTGTATGCAATACATCTGTCACCGCGGTTTAGAGGTTTACGCTGAGAAAATTCTATACGTTTATGCATATACATTGGTGTCTGTCACAGGCTCGTTACTCCGCTCGCAACTACACTCTTTACACCTTTGAAAAACATTGCCCACCATGATTCATCCCGACAGCGCTAATTGTGAAATATTCGGTTTCGAATTACACTGTTCCCCTAACGGTAACAGACGTGATGTTTTCACAATCCCATTGATAGAACAATAATAATAATGATGATAATAATAATGCATTTTGATACATACTAAAATGCATGCGGTTACCAGACTCAATATTGAAACACACACATATAGGAACCGAGTTTGGACATGATTCACAAAGCATATTCCTAGTCCTACTGGTGATGTAAGGCACTAACGAAATGCAATGGACCTGAACGAGGCAAGAATAATAGTTGGTACTAACCTATGGGACCATTGGAGGAGGGCACAAAGAAAACAGGTTTCGCATCTAGTAGATGAAGTGGTGGGAATAAATTCAGGCCCACGACGTAGAAAGGGCATTTTTCAAAGCTGACCTATCTTCCATTTCTACGATTGTAGTATGTTAGTGCAAATGTTTTCTAGAGGACCCGCTGCAATGACTGTTGTCGATTTAGAGGGCAGATACCGCACCACCTGGACAACATTTACCAAATAAAAACATATACCTCAACGCAGGATCGAACCATTAACCCCCTGCTTGCTAACCCCAAACTCTATCCACTGCACCAACAGTACAGCAGATTAACATGTGCTGAGAGACGTACTTAACATACATGAGGTCACAGTGTTGCCATATTGTCACTCTTTAATGCCCTTTTTCTGGGATGTACACGCCGGGTGAAATTTTGTGAGAGACATTTTTTTATCACTGGTATGTGAGGAGTCGCGCCGCGAAGTCCGAGTGCGCGAATTTCGCTTCACCATATATATATGTGTGTGTGTGTGTGTGTGTGTACGCACCGCGACAATGCCACGAAGATAAAATTAGGGAGACTCGAGCCCACTCAGAGGCCTTGCCGCGAACCATTCGCGACTGGGATAGGAAAGGCGACAGTGACAGTAGTACACAAAGTACCCTCCGCTATTCACCCCAAGTTGTCTTGATAAGTACAGCTATAGATGTAGGTTGTTAGGTTGTTGGAGATAATACACTCTTGGTTTCCTTGCACCTGTGAACTTGATCACAAAGTTATTTATCGTGACATCTGAAATTAGCACGGAACTCAAGACATAATACAACTTGATGTTTTCCACGTAGTAATTTTCTGATTGAAAATCATCACAAGGGAAAGAAAAAGTTCTATGACTGCCTGGGGATCGAATAAACAATCGGTTTTCTATTCTGAAAGTAATACATCAAGCTGGTATGAAGCCTGTGTCATTGGGATATTACCTTTAATATCAGTTAATATATATAATTGTCAATATATAATAATTGTTACCTCTGATTTGTTTCATACTCTGCCATCAATGTCCCTATCTCTTGTGAATATCCTAATCATTCATACAGTCAACACATTCGTGTGTACTTGATGCGGTGCTCATAGTACCTTTTTTCACTGCTTGTCCTACATTATTCAGCGTACCATAACTAGAAATTGGCTGTCCGTCCACTGCTGATGTATTGTGTTACACCACACAAGCCAACGTTTCGCTGTAACTCCATTAATGTCAATACTCGTCATAGGGCAAGGACTTTCGTGTCCACCCCCTCCATTGGCACAATTCCTTTTTATGTTATTTTGAAAGAATTACATACCTAAAGCCTTGCAAGCAGAGGATCAACTTCGCGAACAAGGCAGCTGACACGTATTTGGCAGGCAGGGGTTTCATATTCCCACTTCGCCATTCTGATTTAAGTTTTCTGTTATTTCCCTCACGACACACTTAAAAGAGTAATCGACTATTCATCTATTTCTGCTCGTCCAGCTCCTATAGCGCTCAGTCCCTAAGATATCGACGTCGATGTGACACTGAACACAAACACTCGATGTTTCCTTTCATAGGACAATGAATGAATTATTTTTGGAACGTATCCAGGAATATCTGTACACTGACTTCCAGAATGTTTTCCACAATGCCTTGCAGTACGTCTGTCTACGTGTAATATCAGCATCTTGTGAAATGCAACTGGCATGGTGTGCAGCTGTACGTTATTACCTCTTCGTCCGTACCACTCAGTTCCACTGTTCTAGAATAGCCAACTCTTATTTTAGACTCAGCAGTAAGAGATAGAGATATAGGCTTACGCTCGAAGAACACGAAGGTGCTTTTCTGACTGCATGCGGATTGGCGGACAGCAGTGTCACGGACTCCCTGTTAGAGAACCACTAACGCCAACGCCAAAGACCTAGATGCTCCCGGAAGACGTAGTAGCGCAACGTATTTATCCAACATTCGTCTTCTGTATGTAAGACGTCCTTTGTAATCACCTACTTCATTATGTTCCTCCTGATCACAATAACAGGATTGCCCGGAGGAAGGGGTAGGGGGGGGGGGAGGGGGGAAGGGGTCTTGCCGGTGGCTGAAGCCGTTTTATGTTGCTCTTCCAAACCGTGTTGGTGGTTACTGGTACATATATAAACATAATTGCTAGAAAATATTTTTCGAAAGTATTTGCGCAAAATGTATTTTACCTGAAACGTGAACAACAAACGGTATAGGCAAATCGAGAATAGAAGCTTTTAAACTGTAGTACTAACGAAGAATGATGGAAACTGGATCGGTAGATCAGATATCTAATGAGGAGGCACTGAATTCGACCGAGGATAAAATACACTCCTGGAAATTGAAATAAGAACACCGTGAATTCATTGTCCCAGAAAGGGGAAACTTTATTGACACATTCCTGGGGTCAGATACATCACATGATCACACTGACAGAACCACAGGCACATAGACACAGGCAACAGAGCTTGCACAATGTCGGCACTAGTACAGTGTATATCCACCTTTCGCAGCAATGCAGGCTGCTATTCTCCCATGGAGACGATCGTAGAGATGCTGGATGTAGTCCTGTGGAACGGCTTGCTATGCCATTTCCACCTGGCGCCTCAGTTGGACCAGCGTTCGTGCTGGACGTGCAGACCGCGTGAGACGACGCTTCATCCAGTCCCAAACATGCTCAATGGGGGACAGATCCGGAGATCTTGCTGGCCAGGGTAGTTGACTTACACCTTCTAGAGCACGTTGGGTGGCACGGGATACATGCGGACGTGCATTGTCCTGTTGGAACAGCAAGTTCCCTTGCCGGTCTAGGAATGGTAGAACGATGGGTTCGATGACGGTTTGGATGTACCGTGCACTATTCAGTGTCCCCTCGACGATCACCAGTGGTGTACGGCCAGTGTAGGAGATCGCTCCCCACACCATGATGCCGGGTGTTGGCCCTGTGTGCCTCGGTCGTATGCAGTCCTGATTGTGGCGCTCACCTGCACGGCGCCAAACACGCATACGACCATTATTGGCACCAAGGCAGAAGCGACTCTCATCGCTGAAGACGAGACGTCTCCATTCGTCCCTCCATTCACGCCTGTCGCGACACCACTGGAGGCGGGCTGCACGATGTTGGGGCGTGAGCGGAAGACGGCCTAACGGTGTGCGGGACCGTAGCCCAGCTTCATGGAGACGGTTGCGAATGGTCCTCGCCGATACCCCAGGAGCAACAGTGTCCCTAATTTGCTGGGAAGTGGCGGGGCGGTCCCCTACGGCACTGCGTAGGATCCTACGGTCTTGGCGTGCATCCGTGCGTCGCTGCGGTCCGGTCCCAGGTCGACAGGCACGTGCACCTTCCGCCGACCACTGGCGACAACATCGATGTACTGTGGAGACCTCACGCCCCACGTGTTGAGCAATTCGGCGGTACGTCCACCCGGCCTCCCGCATGCCCACTATACGCCCTCGCTCAAAGTCCGTCAACTGCACATACGGTTCACGTCCACGCTGTCGCGGCATGCTACCAGTGTTAAAGACTGCGATGGAGCTCCGTATGCCACGGCAAACTGGCTGACACTGACGGCGGCGGTGCACAAATGCTGCGCAGCTAGCGCCATTCGACGGCCAACACCGCGGTTCCTGGTGTGTCCGCTGTGCCGTGCGTGTGATCATTGCTTGTACAGCCCTCTCGCAGTGTCCGGAGCAAGTATGGTGGGTCTGACACACCGGTGTCAATGTGTTCTTTTTTCCATTTCCAGGAGTGTAGATTCATGGCACAAGATTAAATGAAGGGATAGACTGAGAGGTGTGGTTGCTAGGTGGCAAGGGATTTCAAGTTTGGCAGTGAAGGTAAGTCTGGGTGTACTACGGTAAAAGGCGATCAAGGCTTGAATACAGTAAATAGATTCAAAAGTGTGTGGGTTGCTGTAGTTATGAAGAGAGAAAGGGACTCTGCAGCGGGGCCGGCCGCGGTGGTCTAGCGGTTCTAGGCGCTCAGTCCGGAACCGCGCGACTGCTACGGTCGCAGGTTCGAATCCTGCCTCGGGCATGGATGTGTGTGATGTCCTTAGGTTAGTTAGGTTTAAGTAGTTCTAAGTTCTAGGGGACTGATGACCACAGATGTTAAGTCCCATAGTGCTCAGAGCCATTTGAACCATTTGACTCTGCAGCGGACTTCCGAATCAAAACCACCATCATAGCAAAACAACAACAATAACAACAACAACGAAACACCATGCTAATAGGGGACAAATATTTATATATAACTGTAAATTACTTCAAAGAGATGAGTGATGAGTTGCTATTAAAAATCATTTAAAGATGAGTATCCCTTAACGGTAATTACCTGCTCTTTCCTTTGTTGCGATTTAATGCTGTTAACATAAGTCTAAGCACCTACCAATGTGACACGCGTAAATAAAGAGATGTTCCTTGTCCTTTCTTTTACCTGTCAGAAGAAACGTTGATGAGGTAGGTGTCTTCGAGGTTGGATCTGTGATGTTTGATAAAGTCCTTTCGAAATTATACTCGTGAAAACTGGGACCATAAAACTACGAACTGCTCATGGCTCACCGTGCGTAGAAGAGACTGTTGAAAATGTTCGGTGAATGAGCTTCAAAAATGGCTCTGAGCGCTATGGGACTTAACATCTATGGTCATAAGTCCCCTAGAACTCAGAACTACTTAAACCTAACTAACCCAAGGACAGCACACAACACCCAGTCATCACGAGGCAGAGTAAATCGCGGATCCCGCCGGGAATCGAACCCGGGAACCCGGGCGTGGGAAGCGAGAACGCTACCGCACGACCATGAGCTGCGGACGGTGAATGAGGTTCCCGTGTGTTACTGGATATTGCTTTCGGGTCAGTGTAGTTAAGTCCGTTAGACATTTTCAGTAGTACTTGACGGGAAATGTAAACTAAGTAACGGTTGTGGACATCAGCAGCAATAAGATATGCCTGATAATACATCTTCAGTTTGCACCGGAAGTGTGGAATACAGGAGAGCACAACACAGTTTTCATTAAAGTGTGCACAGATTCGTGGGGGAACTCAGGACGTCCAATTTTGAAACCACACGGAATGTCCGATACATATAAAGTGGGTATGCATCCTTCGAGATTATTCTCATAAGCCAAATGCAAACCATTCTACCATGTGGTTCAATCAAAGCGGCACATTTTCAACTCACAGCTAAAGATGATAATCTTTTGTAATCAGGAAGGAAATAGATCTCTTGGCCGGATATGTACCTTAGTTTCTGGGGATATGAATTCAAGTAATAGGGACGCCAATAGCAAGAGTACGGTAATTGCTTATGCATCGTCTTCACAGTGTTAGATTTATGATACTGAAAATGTAGATCGTACTGAACGTGTTGTGTGTTGTCTCGTTCTTCCAGCACTAGCGCTGCACCTATCGCCAAGTAAAAGGCGCCATGACGTTAGTCACAGTGTGTCATTTGTAATTTTTTTTCTTTCTTTTCTACGTAATTCTGTAGTTCTCAACTCGTTCGACAATCAATCATTCATGTTAGGAAACACAGTCATACCTCAGTCACTCAAAATGATTCTTAAATTTTACTTGTCAGAACGAAATCAGGCGAAGATTCTTCTTCTCTGCAGGCTCGTGCTTTGCGACAGTCTGCTAATCTGTACAAATAAAATGCCTCGTAATTTTGGGAGCGTTGTATAATCAGCCGGGAAACCTCATATCAAGCGGATATTTGGCTTTGAAGAAGTTTAACCTTCCGAAGAAGTAATGGAGCTCTTGGATTATTAAATGCAGGTTCGTATCCAGTCTTTCGGAAGTTCCCTTCTGATTAACAACTACGCAATATATCGACAAATATCATTAATTCTCAAATTTCCAATACACACCTTTTATTTGAAGGAGCAATCTATATATATTTCCTTTTTAATCGTACAGTTTCGTCTCAGTTATCTTCTGTCATAAATCTCAATAATCAGATTACAGTTCTCCCAAACAAAACTCAGGCTAATTGGCACGAAGACAATCTCGGAAGCTCCCTCTCTCTCTTTTTTTTTTTTTAACAACTACCAGAGAGAGTACTACAAAGATTACTTATGCGCTCATGGCATAGCTATTGTATGAACTTCTTTTCGCATGGATTCTGCGAGTATGAAGATAGAAAATTAGTAAACGTCATTCAAGGGTAGAATTGTATCTGAATAATTCATCGAATATAAAGAGATATTACACATTCTACGTAGGCTTCTCTTCTAAACCTATTTCAAATTTCGCAACTGCCCATTGTTTTACCTAAAATTACCTGTAACTAACGTCGCTTGCAACAGATAAATATGCCTCGGTATACCTCTAACCCGTACACTGTGTTAAGTCTGGTGAGAATTCATGAAACCAGTAAACACCAGTCCCAGTAACAGTTTACGTCATTTCCTAGCGAATAGGCGCGCCTTTTCTTTTGAACCACGTAATAATATTGTTGTGGGTTGACATGAAACATAGTCGTGATTATTTATTTGTTATCTGTTGCATATTCCTGCAAGTACCTAATGAATGGAACTTCCTGGCAGATAAAAAAGCTGTGTGCCGGACCGAGGTTCGAACTCGGGACCTTTGCCTTTCGCGGGCAAATGCTCTCGTCTTCTACTAACGAATGCTCTCGTTTTCTTACCAGACAATTCTCCTCCACGGTGTATTGAAAGTAATGGTACTTAGGTCTCAAACTTCGATGATAAATTTTCCACTAAACGCTGCGTATCTCATATGCTTGCATTTTAGTGAGTCTTATTGCAGCAGCGTTCATAGTTTCTCCCTCTAAAATACCGACTTTTACTTCCTAGCGAAATAGTGATTTTTTTTGTAAACGTTGCTACAGACATCTTGATGCTCGGTTTGCTAAGTGCTACCACTGCATTGATCAGATCTACAATACTGTCAAGTCCATTGCGTCGTTGTGTATGTCGACGATTTGTTTCCCATCGCCTACCCGGTCCTACCTCTCGTTGCCACAAGGAACCTAAGTAGTCCACTCGAGATAAACATCTTCTGCACTTGCAGCTGCTGTACACTGCACGTGGCGGTCGTGATCGAGAGGTTACGTAGCACTCTTCGTGACTGAAGCAACAGTCGGCTGCGCGTCAAAGCAGCGATTCGTAAATATTGGTATCTCCCTGTTCTTACACACTTCTGTAAACCTGCACTGTTCCGTTTGTTTGGAGATTACATCACGAAATTCATAATTTGATCGGGTCCAAATAATCCTTCGTTGTCACACCTGTTCTTGTTACCCGCGCAGTATAGGCCTACTGAATAAGAACGTCGATTAAGCATAAACCGACAGTTTTTGACCGTTAACTACTCTAATGAAATGGTCTTACACTAACACTAGTGCTGTCGTGAAGTGCCGGGCGAAGTGGCCGTGCGGTTCCAGGCGCTGCAGTATGGAACCGCGAGAACGCTACGGTCGCAGGTTCGAATCCTGCCTCGGGCATGAATGTGTGTGATGTTCTTAGGTTAGTTAGGTTTAACTACTTCTAAGTTCTAGGGGACTAATGACCTCAGAAGTTGAGTCTCATAGTGCTGAGAGCAATTTGAACCATTTTTTGTTGTCGTGAAGTGCCCCAGTAAATAAAACGAAACTGTAATTTAAAGAAATTTTATTTTGGTTTATAATTGAATATTGTAAACGTTTTTACACATTGTAGATAAGATTACGAGCAATTTTGGCACAGTGAAAATCTATGCCCGGGACAAACATGTTTTGAGCATTTTTCATACTCTATTTGGATTTTCTGGTCTGCAATTTTCTCTGGCGTTCTGGCTCAGAAGATATTGAGGCAAGCGGAGTTCAACTAAGTTTAATAAGAACATCTCTCAGTTCACAAGTAAGGGGATTGGACATCTCGACGTTGTATGTGGGGTTTCACTAAATCCATTGCGAAACTTTGTAGCGGTTATCTTCTTTTTAAATAATCAGTTTCATCAATTCTTTCGATGCACTGAAATAAGATGGTAGCATTGACTCTTACTATGTTTGAAATGGCATAAAATACAGACACTAACTGTCTGTGTGTTCGCCGTGATATCGAAGGTTGGTCCACTGCATCCACTCCTGCTTTTTGTGACATTGTAGTAAATGATCACTTCAGGTTTATTTATTTATTTATTTATGCATTTATTTTACCTGGCAAGTTGTTCTTTCGAGTACTAAGTTATTGATGGTGGTGCACAAATCAATACAACTAAACAACTCTACTTTTCCAAGGAACATAAGTACAAATTGCCTTTTCTTCGTTATGCCGCAATAATGCAGATTCTGCAGGGCGCTTCCTGTCTGGTTCCAATTCTTCTAGAATCTGCGGTTTATTTACCTCCAGAGTACTTAAGACAGTCAAGTTTTTGGCTTTCATTTGATCAGAGAGAGCTAAAGCAGTACGAACCAGTTGTCTACTGTCACACTTCTGTTGCTTCCCTCAATTGGTGTTAATAATTTCAGAACATCCTGTGTTGGAATTGATAATGTGCTTGCATTTATACTTCTACCTGTGTAGACAAATGCATTACATAAATAGAATGTTCGCGCATTACGATGGTAATCAAAAAAGTAAGGTCTCCCATTTTTTATATGTACATAGACCTGTTTATTTCTACAGTGGTTTACATCAGTTTACAGCTTGAACATTTAGCTATTTTTCGAAATAATCACCGTTCCTGTAGATGCATTCTTGTAGACGCTATGGCAGTTTTTGTATGCCCATGTCATACCAGGTCGCCGCCTTGCTGTTCAGAAAGTTATCAATCTCCTTTTTCACCTCGTCGTCGGAGCTGAATCGCTTTCCGGCCAAATGTTCTTTTAACCTAGGGAACAGATGATACTCACTGGGCGCCAAGTCAGGACTATAGGGTGGATGGGTGATTATGTTCCACTGAAAGTGTTGTAGGAGAGCAGCGATTTGCCGAGCGATGTGTGGGCGAGCGTTGTCATGGAGAATGTGTACGCCTTTGCGCAACATTCCTCTTCTCCGGTTCTGAATTACCCGTTCGAGGTTTTTCAGAGTCTCACAGTACCTGTCAGCGTTAATTGTGATCCCAGCGATTCACCTCCGACGATGAGGTGAAAGAAGAGGTTCATAACTTTCTGAAAAGCATGGCGGCGAGCTGGTATGACATGGGCATACAAAAACTGCCACAGCGTCTATAAAAATGCATCGACAGGAAAGGTCATTATTTCGAAAAATAGCTAAATGTTCAAGCTGTAAATCATTGTAGAAATAAACAGGTCTATGTACTTATAAAAAAATAAGAGACTTTACTTTTGGGATTACACTCGTACAAAAGCACATAGTTTTGAAGCCGTATATGGCTGGGTTCTAAGGCATATACATGCGAAATTTGCACCTTTCCCGGAAAGATACTAGCATTTCGTCAATTATTACGTTTGATCTTCTATTATAAAACTTTTGAAAAAACTGTATAAAAAATTCCCATACATCTCGAATCGCTGCAAGTCAGCCTTCCTAGCACCCCTTTTAGTAGCACAGTCCAAACGCAAGCAAGGCAAAATGAATAAGAATGTATGAATAGTAATATTGGCTGAAACACATCGCGACCAGTCTCATCAGTAGCAAAAAGTCCAACATCATTTTCATGATTAGATTTCATTATTCCAGACAAATATAGCAGATTTAGAAACGCTCTCAATTCTATTACATCTAACAGTTTTGTAAATGCTGGTTGAGGCGCTCTGTATTTGTTTGACATGTTATGTATTTTGATGTTTGTATTGGTAAGTATTATTTGCAATAAATCTTCAGTAATGAGCAATAACGAAGCAGATAATATGTACCTTGAATCAAGCATTTTTACTTCGCATCTAGCGCCTGGAAGGTGACCAACTGTATTGTGACCGAGGATACGAGTTGTAGGAGGAGCTTCTTGTGACCACATGTAGCACAGCTTTTTCCAAAAACGCACTTGTCAGCAGAAGTCATATAACACCCCTCTTCATCTGATTCTTCACACCTACTTTCTGACGTCATTTCAGATGTAGAATCATGATCACTTGACAGAAATTCTTCCACGTCTACTGTGCTCCCCTAAACAGACTGCAAAAACGCAGGATCATTCACTATTCTCTCTAACCCGTCAGCTGTTAACGCTTGTATGATGTCATCCTGAAAAATAATGCATACATACATAAATATTAAGATTCTCATTGATATTTTACTCACTTCGAAGTACGCCGAGACTTCAATCGCACAAAACACTAATAGAAAGAATGAAAAATAACTTACGTCAAAATTTGGCGGGGTATGTGAGACCTGTTTATCTCGGAAACTATGACAGGAAACACTCCACGTTAAACGGCATAACTTCACTGAGAAATACCAGGAACACAAAAGCCATCTGTTGTTTCGTTCACACGCCTGGAGTTCTCCAGGACCACACTAGAACGCTTATGGGTTAATAATACCCGCAGCACGGCGAGTTGCTAATACAGTTCAGCAACGCAACACAAATTATGCCGCTACTGGAGGTCACATTAACGGTTCACGGCGGCACTCGCCCAGCTGGTTCTCTGCATAACGGATCCAACCAATTCGTTTCTGGGTCTTACTTGTATAAGCTCCCGTCTCTTCTACAGCCGTACGGTGTGATAGCCATCCATTTGTTGCGGAAGTCGGAGTTGGTGTACCTGAATGGGCGTTCGCTATTTCATGATAATAAGTCGTAGTATAGCCCACACCGGGGTGAGATTCTTTCGACTAGAATCCTCGTAGGCAGCTTAATGGACCGTCAACTGGGCACGAGGAACTCTGTGTATCCTGTAGTTGACCACTTCAGTAGAGCAAACCTACTGTTTGACACTGAATATCGCTCCCAGAGGTTAGCCATCAACTAACAGTAGCAATAATATGTATAGCGTGGACCCAGATGCAGCAATGGCGAATTGTAAATACCAATAGGATTGTTGACTGACTACATATATGGTGCTCGAGCTCTGCATTGTGAAATAATAAAAATATCGCTTCTCTTAAGTACCCGAGCGGATAGCCGCTCACGTTAGTACGCCGCTTCCGGGACTCGGGCGCGCCTGCCGGTCCGGATCGAAGACCCCTGTTGATTAACGACGAGGTCCAGTGTGTCGACCAATCTGGTTGTGGTTTGTAGGCGGTTTCCCACATCCGACGAAGTGAATGCTGGGCTGGTACTCACATCCCGCCTCAGTTCTACGATTTGCGAACATTTAGAAACAATTTGCATTCTTTCAGATGGATAACAGTACATGCAGACAGAATGGCATCTGGCTGTCCACTAACATTACATTAATAGTGCCGCATCTGATAATAACCATGCCACCCCCGTGTAGGCACGGGATAAAGGTAAATGAAAGTAAAGTAGACCGTTTCTCTTACGTATCTTTGTGAGATTTCTTGCCATTCTTGTAGACTTAACCGCTATCTTAAATTAAGGACGGGGATGTATTCGCCATAAGATGTCTTTGCTTATGCTTTCCTCCCATGCTTTGCCATTTGGCCTGTAAATCATCACAGACAGAGCTCCGTGCCAGTACCGAATGAAGGTATCGGCGGAGACCCAGGTGACATCACCATCTCAAGCTACGAAGTAACGGCTGACATCTTTAGAGGCACAACAGTCTAGATTCAGTATATTGCCAACTGATCATAAAAGTGACTACTGTGTGAGAAAAGATTCGAAACTCTCATGCACAGCAGCGAAAATATAAGTAGCGTTAGAAGAAATTCTGCTCACGCTCGTAGAGCTATCACGAAGATATCTCTTCTTTGCCTGAAATAGCCGGCCGGAGTGGCCGTGCGGTTCTAGGCGCTACAGTCTGGAACCGAGCGACCGCTATGGTCGCAGGTTCGAATCCTGCCTCGGGCATGGATGTGTGTGATGTCCTTAGGTTAGTTAGGTTTAATTAGTTCTAAGTTCTAGGCGACTGATGACCTCAGAAGTTAAGTCGCATAGTGTTCAGAGCCATTCGAACCATTTTTTGCCTGAAACGATAAATGCGGTTTTTATGCAATATGTCGCGAGTTGTTTCTGACGTTTATAAGATACTTTCAAATATATATATACTGTTAGACAAAAGTGGAGCTGTGTAGTGACACAGAGCATACATGAACTGGGGCTATATGCTATTTCTCCAATGAAGGTTTGGCTGTAGAGTATTACGCAATGTATGACCTGTGAATTGTCAGACGTGGAATACAAACTCTGACCTTCAGAGACTTTCAATTAGAAAGCAAACGTAGGGAAAGTGCGAAAAAGAATGCCACTATAATCTCAGCTGAAAAGTTGCACCTAAAATTGCACGAAAGCTTATCACGAAATGGTTGACATGACTTAAAGAAGACTAATATCGACTAATGTCTTTTTTTGTCTTTTTTTTAGTTTACATTTTATTTCGAGGTCTATATAAATGGGGATTCAGCTGACCTTACCGATCCATTTTACGCAACCTGCACTTCTTCTGTATCAGGAACGGTATCCAGACAGGCAACAGCCACGTAATCGGTATAATTTCTTCCTCAAAGCCTTGAGTGACTGTTGCAAATGGAATAAACTGTACAAAATACGAGTGACGATTGACAATGAGTTACACAGTATTTTTGGAGTTAGATATACCATACTGCTGGTATATTTATCCAAGTGTCTACAAGCTTTCTTTGTGTAATTAGAGGTGTTGTCATACAGTTGGATGTGTCTGTAAGTTTGTTCTGTTTATAGTACTTGATCTTTCGTAAACAGTTCATTATAAACAACGAAATAAACGGAAACTATCAAAATTGGAAGCATGGAAGTAACAACTTTCCAGTATGTAACGCATTGAAAATGTATGTATATGTAAGGTGATTCAGTTGCACCTACCGATGTCGTTGTATGCTACCCCCACATGATAGAAGAATGTTGTTGGCCAGTTCCGTTAGGAGACGAGAAGCACAATGCCAAAATGTCTGACAATGATTGGCAAACTTAGACGTACTGTACAAATTTTGTTTATGAAATTATTTCAGCACATAAACGTGGCGAATTGTTTATTAATTTTTTCATTGGGCTGTGTACTGGAAAGTTCTTACTTCAACATTTTCCATTTTTGTATCTCGTTGGTTCCGATAGTGAAACACACATTACAAGGCAACGTTGCTGATCTGTTCACGAAAGAAATGGAAAAAATTTACAGAGACATCCAAAAACTATATGACTACACGACTAATTACTCAATGAAAGATTCGAGGCACTTGGATAAGCGTGGCAGAAGTTGGGAATATCTTGGTCCAAAACTACTGTGTAGCTCATGGCTACTCTTCATTGGTATTCTTCGCAGTATGATTCCGTTTGCTAACAGTCGCCCAGAGCTGGGGACTCAGATCGATTATGTGGTTTTCGCCCGCCTGGTCACCGTTCCTGATTCAGACGTAGTGTTGGCCACATAAAAATGGTTCAAATGGCTCTGAGCACTATGGGACTTAACATCGGAGGTCATCAGTCCCCTAGAACTTAAAACTACTTAAGCCTAACCAACGTAAGGACATCATACACATCCAGGCCCGAGGCAGGATTCGACCCTGCGACCGTAGCAGTCGCGCGGTTCCGGACTGAAGCGCCTAGAACCGCTCGGCGACCGCGGCCGGCACTGGCAGCATAAAACTGATCTGTAGCGGCAGGTGAATCAATCATTATAGGTAAGGATTGTGATTACCCTAGAATTTGGCCTAAATATTTATAGTTGTACTTGTTCCAAATATTATATACCCATTTTAGAGGTAAAATAATCTGCCGTGACGGTTAGAGAATATCGAAACATGTTAGAGTGACAGTAAATCTGAAAACCCTTTGCGTTGCTGAAGGCAATGACGTGAGACAGGGCGTGCGCTCTATCACCCCGTTTACATGGGTCTCCCTAAACCGGATTTCGTAAATCGATTTCCCAATACCGCTTCTGGGTTGTCGTGTAAACACTTCAAAATCGATTCTGGAAATCCGCTTTTGGTTGTTGCTTTTTCAGTTCCACAACTGATTTTCGCTCCGATGTAAACGCAGGCTTCGTGTTGTTTTCCAAAATTTTCAGCTAATATGGACGGAATGGCTTTTTGCATAATGTAGGAGAAATAGGAATATTAGACTGACGCAGTTTACACCTCGTCTAATTGAAGAGGAATAGCGACTGTGCTGACTAAATCATGGACTCCAACAGCTGTTTTCCAGGCGCCATGTTTAACTGGGCTAGCAAATCAGCTTTAAACTTTAACATGTAAACACGACAGCGAAAAACGGCTTCTGTCTTTCTGAAGACGTGTCGCATGTAAGCGTAGTGTATGACAGACGCCCTGTGAACGCCAGCAGTGAGCGCGCGTATAATGAGGACGAGCGCAGCGCGCACAGTACTTACGGTTGCGGAGGTCTGCGAGCTCGCCGCACGGCCGCTCAGGCTGGAGTGTCGACTTGTCGGCGCAGAGCTGGCGACCTGCTGGCGCTTATGTAAGGAGGACAAGCCGGCTATTGGTTGTCTGCGGACACCTGCTGCCTCTGGGCCTCCGCAGACCTCACCGACTCTGGAAGAGGCGCACCCACCATCACTAGCGCCGCTATGTAAATCTAGGGAAACGACGAATTCTTGAATATGAAGAGGGCGGCTCTCAGGAAACTAATTGTTGACGGCATAATCACTGAGTCGAAGACTTGTAAACGACGTCCTTTAACGCTACTGGCGATTTCCTCGTTGCAAGAATTTTAGCCTTCAAACGTGGTCATGTACCGTATAACCGGAAATGGTTATGTAACGGAACAGTATGGGCATGGCTCTTACGTTTTACAAAAACATCCGAAAGATTTACTGCCATCATCATATGGACATAAAATGTGAGTGACGTGTAGAGATAATGACGGTATATTGTGTTGATAGTATGAAACGTCCCCTTAGAGAAATTATACAAGACTGTGCTTAAAGTGACACACAATATTTTTTAGCGCAACGCAATTTGACTTTCAATAATACCTACAAAAGAATGGCCCAGTCTAATATAACCTATACGTTTCCCAAATCACTTACCTCACAAAAATCTTGGTTACTCGAACTACTGCAATACAGCGAGCGCCACTACTGCCAGCTAAATAAAAGATTCAAACTACGGAAGGCACTAACTACTGATAGGGATAGTTAGCAAATGAAAGATATCAATAGAGAACAAACAATGTATTTACCTTAATAGTCATAATATATGTAGCAGTTCATGACAAATTACAGAACTCCGCCATCTCTCTCCCCACATCCACCACTGCTGGCGGCTCACCTCCAACTGCGCAACGCTACGTGCTGTTCACAGCCAGCTGCCTAACACTACAATGGCGAGTATTACAACAATGCAAAGCAGCCACAGACTGCACACAGCACAGCCAGTGATTTTCATACAGAGGTGGCGTTACCAATAAAAAAACCTAAACAGCCTACTTACAATAGGTGACACTTAAAACATCTCGTACTGTGCTTCTGACAACTCTGACGTCTTTAGAGGTGAATATTTGCGTCGACAGTCATGAAAGAATACAACCAGGTAACAAGGATGCTTATTTCCCAAGCTTCTCACTAAATCATATGGTATGGCTACTAGAAGCTGTATGAAGCTGTCGACATACTCCTACATGTGATGCTGACAGGGTAACGATCATGAGCCGCTGATTGGAAAGATGTTTCTCGTTCCCTTACCGAGCCAGAGACCAAGTTCTTCATATGAAGTTACTGTACAGTCCGCGCAATATCCAGGGGAGATACCAGAGCATATGTAACACTTGTAGTTCAAGACGAACCATTCTAGGTCTACTTGCAGCCATGCTCAACACACTACGAGAGCGCGATTATAGTCTGCTGTGATGGCATCTGCAGAATGAAATGTTCTTTCCACTGATGTGGTCAGATCTTGCACGTATGTAAGTGATTGTAACGAATGTGTACGGCATGGTGCTAATTATGCAATGTGTTCGCTTTTTACACAAACTCCCTTTTCATGACTGGTTCAAAAATGGTTCAAATGACTCTGAGCACTATGGGACTCAACTGCTGTGGTCATAAGTCCCCTAGAACTTAGAACTACTTAAACCTAACTAACCTAAGGACATCACACACATCCATGCCCGAGGCAGGATTCGAACCTGCGACCGTAGCGGTCATGCGGTTCCAGACTGTAGCGCCTTTAACCGCTCGGTCACTCCGGCCGGCTTTCATGACTGGTGTCAGAGTACATTTAGTTGCAGGTACAACTCACATTTTCCTTCGCTGTTTGTTGCAATAAAGATGCCCGCCATGCTGTCAAAGTTATTGGCCGCACGCTGATGTCATAAGTTTTTCAAGGACGCTTCTCTCAGTAGCGTAATGTCCGTTTATATATCGCATCTACAACGCAATCACTCTTCCTCGTATCTAAAAAATGTTCTTGGTGCAGCATGACCACTGCAAAACCTTTGGAACATGGTGGGAATGCAATTGAGTCGTTAAACGAACTACCTTAACAGGTACTAAACGCTATGGAGCTTGTCGCGGACAGTCGGTTGTCAGCTGTATGCTTGTCTTCACGATAGGATACAGCCCGCGTAGCTCCTAGAGTAGGAGTGACTTTATATGAACCTTGGGGTACCGCTCTAACTTGCTGCTCGTATAATACAACCACTAGCCATCACTCCAGCCTTTAAAAAATTTATATTCTCCTCTAATCTTCTTTTCGGCACTGTCTTCGAAACTTGAAACAGCAATCGTTGATGAAGTTCACACCATTCGCAGCACTCTAAATGCTTGATCACACAGAATAAATTCCTACTCTCGTTTCAAGCCTGTTATTTGTCTGAACGTGACCCTGACCATGGAATAATCACGTAAATCGCCATATTATCGTAGAAAACATCGATTTCGATCCAGAAAGCTCTTGTTGCCCATATCCTGATCGTTATTCCCCACACAGCCGTTGCAGCGTGACGCTTCAAAATTACTCTTCATGCGTGAATTTTTGTACTCTGTGTGGCTGGTTCTCACTGTGACAGATTGCTGATCGTTCCCACAACCTCAGTCAAATAACCGATAGCATAAAGAGCCTCAGCTGTGTAAGTAGGTTGCTTAGGATTTTATGTTGGTAACGCCACGTAGCGCTCTGTATGAAAATCACTGACTGCTGTGTGCAGTTTGTGGCTGGTTGGCATTGTTGGAATATTCGCTATTGTAGTGTTGGGCAGCTGGATGTGAACAGCGTGTGGCGTTTTGCAGTTGGAGGTGAGCCGCCAGCAGTGGTGGATGTGGAGAGAGAGATGCCAGAGTTTTGAGCGCACGATATGGACGTGTGTCCATCGGAAAAAGGAAATTTGTTAAATTGGATGTCACAAAAGATGACTTTTGAACACTATTAAGGTAAACAAATTGATTGTTCTCTATCAAAATCATTCATTTTCTAACTATGCCTAGCAGTAGTTAGTGCCTTCAGTAGTTAGAATATTTTATTTAGCTGGCAGTATTGGCGCTCGCTGTATTGCGGTAGTTCGAGTAACGAAGATTTTTGTGAGATAAGTGATTCATGAAAGGTATAGGTTATTTTTAGTCAGGGCCATTCTTTTGTAGGGATTATTGAAAGTCAGATTGCGTTACGCTAAAAATACTGTGTGTCAGTTTAGTGACTATCAGAATAAGTAAAGAAAGAAATGTCTGAGTACGTTCAGCTGTCTTTGTATCAAATAACGTAGAAGTTTACCAGCACAGTAATTCATAATTTTTCTAAGGGGTCGTTTCAGCTGCTACTACTACAGCCTTTGATCCTCGGGGAAGATATGGCACTAATTTTGAATACTTTGAAAGCTGGCTTGTTTTCATTCTTCCTGAGGCATGGTGAGTATTCATCAATAAGACGTACAGCTAATACTATAGTTCATCCGGCAGACTTTCAGTATGGTCAGTTCAATGTTTCGAACAGAAAGTCAGACAAATTCATCGTCCTCGAAACGTGTAGCTAATAATATAGTTCATCCGACAGACTTTCAGTATGATCAAGTCAAGGGTTCGAGCAGCAGATCAAACAAATTCATCCTCTTCGAAACGTGTAGCTAGTTATATAGTTCATCGAACAGACTTTCAGTATGTTCAGGTCAAGGTTCCGAAAAGCAGGTCAAACAAATTCATCCTCCTCGAACGACATGCAATAGTTCTTGCCTTATGGACGGGGGAAATGCGGTGCAGATAAAGATCATACTCAGTTCAAAAATTGTGCCATGGTGTGGAAGTATCCTGTTGTCTACTTTGTTTTCATACCTAGCGTTCACAGATTTTTCACGAATATCCCCATTTATTACGCCGTCGCTCAAGACTAGTCATCTGAGCCTATATCAGAAGGAAAATACATTCGTTTATTTTATTCTGTTATCTAGCTAGAAGACCAGACCAAATATTGCACATGGATCGGCGTGAATGTACGAGGGTTATCCAAAAAATAAGTTCCGGTCGGTCGCGAAATGGAAAGCACAATGAATATAAGAAATGTTTTATTTGCAACAGTTAGCTACACCTTCCAGATACTTCTCTGTATAGTCACCGTTCCGACTTACGCATTTGTCGCAGCGCTATACCAGCTTTCCAATACCCTCGTCATAGAAGGCGACCGCCTGTGCTTTCCGACACTTTTCTACGCTAGTCTGCAGATCATTGCTACACCAAACTGTTGTTTTCACAGTCAGTGGTTTACGTAAGCAGAGATGAAAACCTGACGGAACCACGTGCGGGATGTATGGTGGGTGTTCAAACAGCTCCCATCGACAAACTCCTAAGAGCGTTTTCATTGCCCCTGCAGTGTGCGGCCGAGAATTGAGCCGGTGGGTTTCTGGCGGCAGGCGATATCGATTCTTACTTCCATCTTTGATCGTTGTCCCTGTACCTTGTTCTCTTTGCGGCTTTGAGGCAATCAAGGAGAGTGGGTCCGCGCATGAGCCGAGTCAGTCTGTGACGTGACGTGCTTTCGATGTTGTCGTTGTGGGGTGTTGGCGACACCATGTCACGTGGCACGGCCGTATGCCGCGACGACCAGTTGAGTTGGAGCAACGAAGAAGCATGGGCCGCTGCCGGAAAGTATTAAAGTTGTATTGACACGGCTGGCCATTGGCGATCAGGATTTGCTAATACCTCGAAAGCTATATGGATGGATGGCGTGTGAATTTCACATGAAGAAAAAAAATTAATCGCCAAGCTTTCGTGGTGGGTTCCTCCTTCGATATATAGTGAACATTATTGTGTTCTTAAGGACTGTTGACTGTTGCAGTCGCTTGTGCTAGTGGTCAGCAGAACATTCACTGCAGTGGTGGCGTGGCGAGTTTTGTTCTGGAACAGCCATGAAATTATGTTACTAAAGTGGCTAGAAATAGCGCCTCGCATTTGTAAGTCTGGATTTGGTGCTTAGTGGCACGCTGAAGGTAGCTGGTTCACTTGAACGTCATTTCTTAATTTAGTTACAGATTTGGAATTTTCTGGTTTTATGAATTAGTGGTAGTTGTTGTTTCTTAATAATTTCTTGTGTGTATGGAAGGCAAGTGGCCACGATAAATATAGGTCACATTGTGTTTTATGGTCAGATAGAGGCCGTGTATACTTTGGCCTGTGACCATATGGGCCGTGCTTATTGCATTAGCGACCTATTGAAGCGACAGTTTTCTATTGCAATTTCAAATACCTATCTGAAGGTTGATTATCACGTTAGGTACTGCACGTTTGATTTATGTGGTTCAAAAATGGTTCAAATGCCTCTGAGCACTATGGGACTTAACTGCTAAGGTCATCAGTCCCCGTAGAACTTAGAACCACTTAAACCTAACTAACCTAAGGACATCACACACAGCCATGCCCGGGGCAGGATTCGAACCTGCGACCGTAGCGGTCGCGGGGTTCCAGACTGTAGCGCCTAGAACCGCTCGGCCACCCCGGCCGGCATTTATGTGGTGTCAGCCATTCAGCAAAGACAGATATTCTTGTAAGGTAGATCTTAAGTCATTGGGTGTGGACTGAGACATCTTTTCACGTAGTATCTAAACTTTTTTTCTTTTTTTGGATCAAAGGAAACTAAGCTCCTTAATTCTGTTCATTGGTTAACTTGTAATATGTTTATATTAAGGTACAGATTTTCTATATGTATATTTGTGTAACTTGTATACACTACAGTGTGTCTGCCGCTAATGTTTTCCTGTTTTCAGAAACGTATATAATGGTCGACGCGAGCAAACCTCGCCCCGCGAGCTTGAAGTGTGACGAAAATCTCAGGATTTGAACTCAGGGCCGTCTGGACCCCGTTAACGCGCGATTTCTCTATTCCATTCAAATATAGGCTTGTTTTAGGCAGTAGATTTCTTACAGCTCAAAGTTGAGTGCAAGTTCACTCTTTGGATCGTGTGTTTGTGAAATCGTAATAGATTAACGTTTGCTCGCGTCCATCACATGTTCATCAAATTGACTTTTGCCTTAAGCTTGCATAAAGTCTAGAATCTTCCGGACGTTGAGTGTAGGAGAATGCTAAGTGTAAACAGAACAATTAGTAGTACCCTTCAGGTCAGATAGCATCAACTTAATTTTACCTTTTCAGTAAGTGTAAAACTGAATCAGAAAGGCGATAGCCGACATTGTAAACATTTTGTTATCTATTTCATCTATTATTTTGGTTGCTGTTGCCGGCACGTAAAGGGGCCGTTGCCCTAAGTGTGACGGTTAATGTTGTAAATACTAACTGTGGAGCGGGCCTTGATATGCAAATGTTGTTAATTGATTATTACTGCTGATGAATTCATGTGTATGTGTAATCAATAAAGAAGTGTTGCAACTACAAACTGGTTGTGTTACTAGTATACAAGGTTAGAGATGTGCAATCGCCATGCCATGTAACAGTAACTTTATGTAGGGTTGTATGAAATCAGGCGAAATATTGGCGGGAGAGAGGATTTTCTAGGCATCTTTATGTGTTCACTGTGCGATGTGACGCGATCGATGGTCATACTAGAGACACTACCCAATACTTCTGCGCAAAGCTTCATCGGATTTTAGCTGTGGTGTCCATTTCGTGACTGACTGGAACTTACTTTCTGGACACGCTTCGTAGTACTGTAGCGGTGGGCAATAATGCACACTACAACCCGATGAGATAATTTTCAGAAATATTGTGTTGCCGCCAAAGGGAGGAGTGGTGGCGTACGTTTTCTGATCACCAATGTCGGGTTTGCGTTCCAAAGCTCTCGTCAATGTCTTTTGTGAGTGTATGGGGATCTGACTGTTGAATGGGACGTGCTACTCGGTAACTCTCCTTGTCCGAGGTAAAATGCTGCCAGAGCCCTTCATTCTGTTTTTATTTTCATGCCATATTCATGTAAAATACACCAGATGCAACACTGAACCCCACACGTATTCCCTCAGTCGTCCACGTAATGCAGGTACACACTTGAATCTTGGTGTAAATGGGAGAAAAACAAAGGCAAGTCATATCAGTTGGTACTTATTAAAGATATCAGAGCACAGTTACCTGGGTTTGACTTTGACTTGGACACTCCCTGTCAGGGCCCCCCCTCCCCTCCCCCCTTCCGACCACCACCAACCTCCAACCACTTCCAAGTAATTTCACTGTCGTCATAGCATGCTCAGATAAATAAATATCTTCGTCTCCTATCCCTATATCAACTACAATAACTTACCACCGCACTAATCTTCTTCCACTGCTCTGCAGATCACTGGCGGGTTCGTTGTCTGGATCAGTAACTTTTGAACAGTAGTAAGGCCAAAAAACTGGAATCCTACCGTCCTCTTACGTAGGTTTTAATTTTTTAAATTTAATGTTGGTCATGATAAATTGATACCCGTTAGTTCAGTGCGCTTTACAGTCAGAAAACACGTCTCTTAGACACAACGTATTTCCACATATGTTCCGTTAGAGACCTTGATAATACCACACACAGCTTTCTCGCCAGAAGCTCCGACGACTTTTGGCAATATATTGTATGCTATGTTGAACGAGTGACAGATGTAATGGCGTGGGGCGCATTTTGATACTTAAAAGTACAACATGGGTACTCAGACTGACATGTTATCTGTTATATGTTATCTGTTTAGGGATAGCTGATCAAGTACATTATTACGTCTGTTATTGTTTATTAATTTATCTATTGTTGAGGTGGATATTCGATATCTTCCTCGCATTGACAGCAACAATTCGTAGCTCCATATGAACTCGATTATGTTATTTTAAGTAGTCCTAATAAGTATTAGCATTGTGATTTGATACTAATTTGAGTATTCGACTGGTATTGGGAAATCATTCTTTAAATACTTACTATGATTATGTAATTAATGAAATTATAGTATGATGAATGCGTTGTATAGTAAAAATAACACAATACTGGCAGCACAGTCACGGCCAAGAAGAGATTAAAGTGGCACCAGAGACCAATGAGTACTTTCGACAATCTTAGATGCTATAATCGTAAAGTAATTGGATAACGAACGTCATCTCGGTACCAATTTACGAGCGGAACATAAAGATTTTTGCAGACAATATTTATTGCGTTCCGAGAGCTGTTTAGCTCCATGCAGTGACAAAGGTATCGAATTGTGATTGTTTCAAGAAATAGGCTTTGTGCAAAGAAACTGATCTGACTGACCTGAACTGCTACACCTACAGTACTCTCTTCTCAAAAATTTTCCGCGTATTCAGAAAAACAATATCGCAGCAGAAACTCCATCAGTAGCGGACCGTGCGCGGCACACACATTCATACAAATTGAAGTTCAACGAGCAGACTACTGTCTCCAAGCCAACAGTTACGCTCAGACACAAATACAACGCGCAGTTTAGCTACAGTTGATTGGTTCAAATGGTTCTGAGCACTATGGGACTTAACATCTTAGGTCATCAGTCCCGTAGAACTTAGAACTACTTAAACCTAACTAACATAAGGACATCACACACATCCATGCCCGAGGCAGGATTCGAACCTGCGACCGTAGCAGCAGCGCAGTTACCAGACTGAACCGCCTGAAGCGCCTCGAACCACACGGCCACCGCGGCCGGCAGCTACAGTTGAATTATCAGGTGTCTATGATCCACAGCAGGTACCTAATAAATATAATCCTACACATCGCATGATGCAGGAGGCAACACAAAATGTTGTTAATGTTTTGACATGTAATGAATAGCACATCATAAAAAACCATTAATGACGTCGAATTATCCCTAAAGCTAGTTTGGGAATAGCAACAAAATGCTTACATCGACTCGGTACCGGTTTCACAGGAAAGATGAAACACAAGTGGGTTCTTAGAAATCCAGAGCATCTTGCCTTCTGGGACTTGGATTTACTTTCATGGGGCATTATCGATTGTTTGAGCGTGAGGTTAAGTTACTAGTGACAGGTGATCACCTCAACAGATTTTGGAGAATTATTGAGAGATAATGTAAGTGATGACTATTCGGATGCTTTCCATGGCGATGGTTTGTGAAATACACTAACGCAGACTCGAGCTTTCCGAATATGCCAAAGCAACTGCGTCAGACGAAAAACTCCATATTTCGCTATCGATATACACCTGAGCTAGTTTCTGTTTTATTTTCGAGCTTCCGCCAGCATCCCAAAGATAATATTAATAAATATACGTGACTGCTGAAACAAGTGACAAGTATCATAACAGCAGCGTCAGCTCATTGTTCCGAGACACTGTGGAAAAGTCCTTTCTGACATTTTGGAACTGTATGGCACAACCAGATGCGAAAAAGGAATTTGGCGTTATTATTAAATTAGTTTTAAATAGAGCCACCGTATTATGCCTCACGCACCTGTTGACGGCCGGCCGGTGTGGCCGTGCGGTTCTAGGCGCTTCAGTCTGGAACCGCGTGACCGCTATGGTCGCAGGTTCGAATCCTGCCTCGGGCATGGATGTGTGTGATGTCCTTAGGTTAGTTAGGTTTAAGTAGTTCTAAGTTCTAGGGGACTGATGACCACAGATGTTAAGTCCCATAGTGCTCCGAACCATTTGAACCTATTGACGTCACCTACACGTTAAGTCCTGCATCTCTGTTCTGCCTCCGTGTTGTCTACAGGTCTAGAGCATTCCAAATAGCAGCAAAAAATACAACAGGAGAAACTTGTTATTGAGGCAGAGCTTTGTGGCAGATTCATTTCATTAGCACATAAATCACTGTTCAACAGCCATCCCTGGATTCCTGTTTATAGTATCAGATTGCGCTCATCCGAAACGACGAGCTTAGCAACTACAGTCATTGCAACAACAGAAATGCCCTCTAAAAGGATTAATGAAGTGTTTGGTTTAATCTTAACCACACTACAATGCATAAAGGGGGCACTCGCGTGAGCCCCCTTGCAACTGAAATGTATTCGTTAACCGGTTGCGGACAGTTCCAAGAGAAGGGAAAAATGCGTGTCCGCCAAATAGCGAGTCCCAAGGTCAACCGGTGCAGTAGGGGACTACATTTAAAAAAAAGGAGAAATAAAATATCCGCGGCAGTTAGTTCCACTGCTCACGTAATATTATCCACAAAGACACATTCTGCAGTATATCACAGAAAAAAAAGAAGTGCAGCCTTGTTAAAAAAATATATCGGCTCAACCACTTGTTTATAGTGTAAAACACTAAGATTGACGCGTTTCGGAAGTCACGCTTCCATCATCAGAATAATAAAAAGTAAAAGAACCTGTTAAAATTCGCTAAAATGGAATATGCACCAGGCACAATAAAATTGATAATAAAATTAAAACATTGTGGCTACTTCCCTTGTTGCAGCCGTGTCTTCCAAGGTGCATCTCCACATAGTCGTCAAAATATAAAAAACTCTAAAATGGTGTCGCCTATGGTGTTCAACATCTAACCACATGGCTCTCTCCTCTATCGTCGTAAACCGCCCGTGCGTCTTCGTTGATACCACACACCACGTAGCCAAACACGACACTGAAACGCGAGTGAGCTCAAGCGCAAGTAAACAAGGAAGTCACAGAGATGTCTATACAAACAGATAACGTATACATGTCCCTAGGACGTCATGAAATGATGGTATCCTTCCAATTGCTAAGCCGATATATTTTTTAACATTGACATTACAACCACGACCTCTCATCCAGTATGGATAAAATCAAAGTGCAGCCTTGCTGCTGATCACTGCTAGAATTCTGTCGAGAGTATTATGAAAGCAGTCTCTCAAACAGTCTCTCGCTTATAAAATATAGTAGCAACTCTTGTAGTTGGTACCTGTGGGAAAGTGTGCAATTGGACTAGATTGTTCGTAAATACAAGGAATTATACGAGACTGAATGGTGAAAGAGTAGTCTAAGAGACAAAAAGAAAGGAAACGACGCACCACGATGGAGCGATGCAAATTGGTGACAAATCGATATTCATACAGGTATCGACAGAAAACGCAAAATTGTAACCTTTGGCGGCGATGGATGAATGTGTGATGCTGCAGCACAATTTCACTGCGCAGCTGACAAGGATAGTAAACAGGGGCCATGTCGATACTATGGCATGAAGTCTTTGCGAATATCATTCTGTGTACTCAGTTGGACAGTATCTGTGCCTGGAACCTATTGACTGGAGTAAAATTATCTTCAGTTATAAATTCCGCTTCGAATCAACATGACTGTCGCCCACCATACAGCCCGACAACCAGGAGTGATGGTCTGGGGCGCCTTTTTATTTCATAGCAGGATCCCTTTGGTAGTCATCCGCGGTACCATTACAGCACAGAGTTATCCGAATGCGACAAAAACCCGGAGATGTCAGGTCATTTGGCGGGTTACAGTCAGGTTGGTATGGAACGGCTGTCCGGAGACGTCTGCTCATTCATCGGGGTTTACAGTACAGCGATACGTCGACAATATTCTACGACCCGTTTTCTTGCCCTTCGTGGCAAACCATCCTGGGCTTACATTTCAGCAATCTAATGCCCGCCCCTACAAGACGAGTGTGTCTGCTGCTTGTCTCTGTACTTTCCAAACCCTACTTTGGCCAGCAAGGTCGTCGGATTAGAAAGTTAGATTAAATTAGATTAAAGTAGATTAAATTAGAAAGTTGGACTATTTTGGGCAGTGCTTTCCAACCAGCTCGGGCTTTTGATGATCTAAGGCCCCAGTTGGACATAATTTGGCACGATATATCTGTGGAGCACAACCTACAACTCTATCAATAAATGTCAAGCCAAGTAACTGCTAAATAAGGTCCAAACTCCAAACAGCATTTGTTCGATGAATAACAGCCTGGTTTCAAATGACGCTACAGACATAGTCCATTAGCGTAGCTGATTAGTGGGTGTGTCCGGATCAGCAATTGGTCAACACTGTTGCGAACGAGATTTCTTTGGTGAGAGGGCGGAACGGATTTTCTCAACTTCTACAACTGGGGAGTCATTACAAGGAAAAGCTGAGGCTCCGATTGCGGATGCAGAAGTCGCATACAAGATGAGCAGTGTATTGGTGTCAAGTGAATCAGAAAATGAACCTTCGCTCTGTCTCTTGGCTAATGCTATTAGACCTGTGCCTTTACTGTAGCCGAATTCACCGTTTCCAGCACAGTCTCCCTTCTGTTTCATCAGTTATATGTAACGGAATTTCAATGGAATTATGACGTTCAGCTTGCAGTAACTGACCTCCTGGACACACTAACAGTGAAGTAGTGTGTACTCGTATGCTGACGTTGGAATCTATGTTCCTAACAGGTCTCTGAAGACCCAACGATACCAACCCACTACCGTGTTATCCTCAGCCGATAAGCGTCACTGAATGCGGATATGGACGGAAGTTTAGTCAGTACACCGCTCTCCCAGCCGTTGTCACTTTTCGTGGCCAGAGCCGCTACTTGTCAGTCAAGAGCTCCTCAATTGATCTCACAAAGGCTGACTGCAATCTACTTGCCAACAGCGATCGGCGTACCCAGATAGGCACCCATCCAAGTGCTAGTCCAGTCCGACAGCGCTTAACTTCGGTTATCTGACGGGAACCGTATTGCTACTACTGCAAGGCCTTTGGCTTGTAGGACACTAGGTGAGGTGAAATAATCATGTGTGGTCCGTCATGTAGTAAGTTTCCGCTATTGGTTAAAAGTCGATGCTTCTTCCTCTAAATGGTTTATCACGTATGTCACCGCTAATGATGAACTTCAGCAACCCTGGTGTTCAACAGTATATAAACGTGACACATCTTCTAGGTAATGGTTAATATCACTTAGCTGACAGGAGTAATTTCTTTACCACAGGCATGACAGACTTTTTTTTATCATAGACTCATACTTCAATGTACAATAAACATATTTTCCTGTTCTGAAGGTAAAGGCCTCCAGTAGCCGTAATGGAAAGACATTTTGTGCAGCTCAGAGTGTTCTGTACAACGCCATATGAAATCATCTGTACTGCAGAAGAATCACGCCTCCTCTTAACATCACGCAGACACTCCATCATTGCGTTCTGCATCATTAGTTTATTGGATACCCTCTGTCGCTGTTTAATACCGCTTTGTCGTTTTATTCCTGTTTACTAATTCCCACAATGCACATCAACCAATTCATAACATGTTTTGCTGACTTATGCTCCTTTTTTTACACTACTTATTATCATATTTACAACCTATTGCAGAAACAAAGAAGCCTCTCTCCTGCCTCTTCTGTATCCCTTAGTATGTATTATCTGACAACTGTGCGTATCATTCTTCCATATTACACGCTCCCGCTCATATAGGACTGCCAAGTCGTTATTCCCATTCTATATCTCGTCAGAAAGGTCACAGTTCGTAGTAACTGACGGGATAATCATGGAGTAGAACAGAAGTAATATCTGGTGTTCCTGAGCTGCATAAACGATTTAGGAGACGATCTGAGTGGCATTCTTAGATTGTTTGCAGATGATACCGTGATTTACCATCTTATAAAGTCATCACATCACAAAAATAAATTGTAAAACTATTTAGACATGATATTTGTACGGTATGAGTATTGACAATTGACTCTAAATAATGAAAAGTGTGAAGTCATCCACATAAGTTCCAACAGGAATCTGCTAATTATCGGCTACACGATAAATCAAACAAATCTAAAGGCTGTATATTCAGCTAAATACTTAGGCCCTACAATGACGAATAACTTAAGTTCGACCGATCACACAGATAACGTAAGTAGAGCAAACTAAAGATTACGATTTATTGACAGAACAATGAGAAAATCCAGCAGATCTACTACAGGAATTGCCTGCACTACCATTGTCCGCTCTCTTCTGGAGTAATGCTGTGCAGTGTGGTATCCGCATCAGACAAGATTGACGAGGGACATCGAATAAATTCAAAAGGGCAGCTCGTCTTGTGCTATCGCGAAGTACAGGAAAGAGCACCACGGATGTAATACGTGGAGTGGCAATTATTAAAACAAAGGCGTTTTTGTGTTTCGGCATGATGTTCTCGTGAAATTTCAGTCACCAACTTTGTCCTCAGAGCGTGGAAGTATTTTATTAGCGCCCACCTACATACGGACGAATGATTATCATAATAAAATAAGAGAATTCAGAACTTGCACAGAAAGATTTAAATGTTCGTTCTTCCCGCGCTGTTCAAGAATGGGACGGTAGAGAAGTAGCTTGAAGGTGGTTCGATGAACCCTCCGCCAGGAACTTAACTGTTAATTGGATATTAGTGGTGTACATGCAGATGTAGACACAGATGTAGACGTTACGATTTCTCTCATCAGATTGTGGTGTGGGCGCGGTGACAGGCGTTCTCTTCGTTTCAATCCCCAGTTTAATAGTTTGCTCATCGTGATGGGCGTAGTAACTCCCACTGTTAGGTGACTTCCTGTTCAGAAGACGGACATCACTCTCTGATACTATTTTTAACCTGTAGCATTTTTCATTTAAGATCAGTGTCCTCACAAAAATCATATTCCATGCTCCAACTTCCGGAACATTTGCATTGTCAAAACAATTTTATTTCTTTTTACTAAACTTTATTGGCAAATTGCGAATATAAATTGATCTCAGTTGTACTATTTATTAGTAACAAATAAAAATATGGCCGGCCGGTGTGGCCGAACGGTTCTAGGCGCTTAAGTCTGGAACTGCGCGAGCGCTACGGTCACAGGTTCGAATCCTGCCTCAAGCATGGATGTGTGTGATGTCCTTAGATTAGTTAGGTTTAAGTAGTTATAAGTTCTAGGGGACTGATAACCTCAGATGTTAAGTCCCATAGTGCTCAGAGCCATAAAAATATGTGCCGGACTGGGTTCGAGCACAGATTTCCTGCTAAATGCAAGCAGTCCCGGGAAATATAGACATATTTGTATGTCTGAAAGAGCAATGTGTAATGTGAATTGTAAACACAGACATTGTACAATGAAATAACTTGCGTTATTAGTCCTTCTCATAATCACCTCGCCTCTCCACCCCCACGTTGACAAACGCCAGTCGGGAGATTAGTTTAATACTGAACTTCTTGTCTCAGATAAACGCAACATTTTTCTTTCACAATTTTCTAACTTTGTTCATGCAGATAAAATCGGGACATAGATATTTTTTCAATCATGTCAACACGAGTTCACTATCAAAACATTTATCCTTCGCTGTAGCATAATACTGAATATTTATGAAGCAGTTCCTGATGCATCAGGCATTTGATTGCACCCGTTATATTACTTGTCTTCAGAGTCCTGCGTAAGAAGCAAGCGCAATCACATAGTAGAAACGCAGTACACACACATAAATTTCAAGTAATTAGTAATAACACCCTATTTCAAGAGCAGATGAATAGTGTGTTGACGCCTCATGGGCAAGTGCCAGAGTGAAAATCCAACCGCGATTGTCACGCCGGCCGCGGTGGTCTAGCGGGTGCGGCGCTCAGTCTGGAACCGCGCGACTGCTACGGTCGCAGGTTCGAATCCTGCCTCGGGCATGGATGTGTGTGATGTCCTTAGGTTAGTTGGGTTTACTTAGTTCTAAGTTCTAGGCGACTGATGACCTCGGAAGTTAAGTCGTATAGTGCTGAGAGCCATTTGAACCATTTTTTTGACTTGTCACGGGAATTTTTATGGCAAAGTGATTCTCAAGTCTATAGCTGGGAACTTCGAAATCAGACACAAGGTAGCTTTTGAAAACTGTAAGAATAGAAACGGAAATATTGCGAGAGGTTTCGTCGTCTACATAATGTACGTGCGGAAAGATGAATTTGTAAAAACACAGTTTGAGTCGTTGAGGTAACTACAAAAGAAAATAATTAAGAATAAATTTTGCTTGGACATGACATGATGAAAAAAACTACACAGAGAATACAAGGCAATTATGAACCACCTATTGAAAAAGAGAACAACAAAAGAAGTTTACATGATCCAAAGCTAACGATAAGCTGCCTCATGGAATGCCAGTGCAAAACAATTGAAAATCGAGCAATATTTACCACTCTTACTATCTAAATCGGAACCTTCCATTTATACTAAAAAAAATACGACACATTACCTCCAGCCTTCCTAAGTAGTAACGATAACGGTATTAGACGACAAGACTAATTCGTTACAAAACTGGCTGGCGTAATTTAGCTGCAAGCTACGGGGCTGTGTTTTATTACTTGAATTTTGAATTCATTCTTATTAATCGTGTTTCCTTTCTAGTCGTTCTCTACTCTGTGAATATGACATCGAAATGCTGCGGACAATTTTCACTCAGTGAACGAGTGGACCGTATAAAACGCTGTCTGCTGAGATAATGTGCTTATATCGAGTGACGCTATGCTTTTTAACAATCTCGGTATACAGTAAGCCAAAACTTAGTTAATATACAAGTTCATTGTGTGACTAACAAAACGTTTAATAAAAATTAATGTACTCTCTTACGTTAAAAAAGTCATAGCTCTAGAGCAGTCGTACGGCAAGGAAAACATCACCATGAACTTCTACAAGATAACGAAACAAACAGACTGCAACTTTGATTTGTGTTCGTCAATTATTATATAGCTCTGCAATCTTGGTTATGCAGGCTCATCAGAACTGTTCTCGATTTAAATAAAAAAACAATAGAACGTGCGTTGTTATGATGACGTGACAGGTGTGTGTTAGTCCAACGGCATTCTCTGAGATGTAAACAGGAAATTAGCATCCCCAACAAAGCACATAAATAGTAAATAACAGTGTTCAGTCAAAATGGTTCCGTTTCTCTGACAGTTTGTTAACTTATACTGTAAAGTAATATTATTTTAAAATTTTGCTTCAAGTTATTTCGGTTACAATTAATCCGAAGTTACTTTCATAACCTTGTTACCAAAGTGGTAGAAGTTGAGAGAGATACCATAATTTTCTTCCAAGAAGGAATTAAAGAGCCAAATTTGGATATGAAAATAAATAGAGTGATTTGATTTCAACGTTCCATCGACGACGAAGCACAAGTTCGAATGGGGGAACGATGAGGATGCACATCGGGCGTGTTCTTTTCAACGTAGCCATCCTAGCATTTACCTCAATGGGGACTTGAATCGCCATCTTCCAGAATGAGAGTCTAGTACAATATCCACTGCGCTACAGTTTCATCTTATTTTTCTATATTTAATTCGTTTAATTTTTCAATTTTTTATTTCATTTTTATGTTTTTTTAATTTTAATTTTGGTATTATTTTATTTTAGGGCCTCCATCTTCCCCTTACAACCCATATCGTTGCCCAAAATGGCCTACATCATTGTCCGATTCTCCTGTCATTTAAGCAACGACAACATAGTCGATAAATTTTTCTGTGTATGTGACCGCTTTCTCAAAGAGTAAAAATTCTCCGACATTTCGTCTGTTCTCGGGGTGTTTGACCGCAGAAGCCTACGTTTACAATTATAAACACACTATTTGTCTACGATCTTTATTGTTAATCCAGATAATTTGTTGAAAAGTAAATCCGCCATCTAAGCGGAAGTTTTTCCACCAGTGTCGATGAGAGTCATTGACGCCTTGGCTTTAGGGTGCTGAAATCAAAGAAATCTTCTGTTAAACTGAAATAGAGTGACACAAATAAGCTGAGTCGATGGTTACGTTGCACTCCTATTGCTGCTTAAGTAACGCGTCTGTCAGCCCAACAACTTAATACGGAGGAACAATGTTAAAGTGTCAGATCCTCTTTTGTAGTTTGTAGCACGAAGGAAGGGAGATTCGGTTTGTGTGTGAAATCTTATGGGACTTGACTGCTAAGGTCATCAGTCCCTAAGCTTACACACTACTTAACCTAATTTATCCTAAGGACAAACACACACACCCATGCCCGAGGGAGGACTCGAACCTCCGCCGGGACCAGCCGCACAGTCCATGACTGCAGCGCCCATAGACCGCTCGGCTAATCCCGCGCGGAGATTCGGTTTAAGGAAGGGTATGGAGATGGGACGATTGGTTGGTCGTGGTTAAGAAGTGGACATCAAATGCGAATAAAATTATAAAAGATAGGTTAGTATCTTAATGGTGTGCTTCCGGGTGTTCTACCGAGTTGTTTCAATTTTACGAGGGCAGTTCAATAAGTAATGCAACACATTTTTTTTCTCGGCCAATTTTGGTTGAAAAAACCGGAAATTTCTCGTGGAATATTTTCAAACATTCCCGCTTCGTCTCGTATAGTTTCATTGACTTCCGACAGGTGGCAGCCCTGTACGGAGCTGTTAAAATGGTGTCTGTAACGGATGTGCGTTGCAAACAACGGGCAGAGAACGAGTTTCTTTTGGCGGAAAACCAGGGCATCTCAGATATTCATAGGCGCTTGCAGAATGTCTACGGTGATCTGGCAGTGGACAAAAGCACGGTGAGTCGTTGGGCAAAGCGTGTGTCATCATCGCCGCAAGGTCAAGCAAGACTTTCTGATCTCCCGCGTGCGGGCCGGCCGTGCACAGCTGTGACTCCTGCAATGGCGGAGCGTGCGAACACACTCGTTCGAGATGATCGACGGATCACCATCAAACAACTCAGTGCTCAACTTGACATCTCTGTTGGTAGTGCTGTCACAATTGTTCACCAGTTGGGATATTCAAAGGTTTGTTCCCGCTGGGTCCCTCGTTGTCTAACCGAACACCATAAAGAGCAAAGGAGAACCATCTGTGCGGAATTGCTTGCTCGTCATGTGGCTGAGGGTGACAATTTCTTGTCAAAGATTGTTACAGGCGATGAAACATGGGTTCATCACTTCGAACCTGAAACAAAACGGCAATCAATGGAGTGGCGCCACACCCACTCCCCTACCAAGAAAAAGTTTAAAGCCATGCCCTCAGCCGGTAAAGTCATGGTTACAGTCTTCTAGGACGCTGAAAGGGTTATTCTGTTCGATGTCCTTCCCCATGGTCAAACGATCAACTCTGAAGTGTATTGTGCTACTCTTCAGAAATTGAAGAAACGACTTCAGCGTGTTCGTAGGCACAAAAATCTGAACGAACTTCTCCTTCTTCATGACAACGCAAGACCTCACACAAGTCTTCGCACCCGAGAGAAGCTCACAAAACTACAGTGGACTGTTCTTCCTCATGCACCCTACAGCCCCGATCTCGCACCGTCGGATTTCCATATGTTTGGCCCAATGAAGGACGCAATCCGTGGGAGGCACTACGCGGATGATGAAGAAGTTATTGATGCAGTACGACGTTGGCTCCGACATCGACCAGTGGAATGGTACCGTGCAGGCATACAGGCCCTCATTTCAAGGTGGCGTAAGGCCGTAGCATTGAATGGAGATTACGTTGAAAAATAGTGTTGTGTAGCTAAAAGATTGGGGAGTAACCTGGTGTATTTCAATGCTGAATAAAACAACCCCTGTTTCAGAAAAAAATGTGTTGCATTACTTATTGAACTGCCCTCGTATGTACGATACTTCGACAACCGACCCAGTCGTCTTCTTCAGGTGTTGTAGTCGTCGAAATATTGTGTACAAAATGGGAACATAGTTCGACAGAATATCCCGAAGTAGACCATTTATCAATAACGTCAAGACAACCTAAGAGATCAAATGTTTGCACCCCGTCCGCACGTATTTCATCAGGTTTCAGTGCCGAGTTGTGCATTCGATAGCGTACAGTAGACCACGTGTCCAGCCAGGCAAACGTAGTTGTAATGTTTGGCAGGCGGGAAGAATTTCCAGAGTGACTAGAACAAATGTGATGTCGTGACTGCATGAGGTGCCGCCCTGGCGGTGAGACCCGACTTTTTCACGATCAGTTCGCAAATCAGTTTCGTCCCGACACAATGAATCGATGTTCGTTGGCATCGGGAATTTGACAATAAATGTAGGGCGGGCTCTCTACCAGTTTTCTTCGGTTCAAATGACCGGAAGTAGGTATCATTCGATGAAAGACATGGATCCATAGCCTGGCCAAAGTAAGCTGCGGGAGATTGGTATCTAGAATGTACGGGGTTGGCAAAAGACAACATAGCAAAGTATACTTCCTGAATGACGTGGAGGTATGAAGTACTCCTTCGCGCAGTTGCTTCCGGGCCTGACGCGAGATGGTAACGTATTCCGGTATAGTTTTAGTAGCGACTTCCGGGACAGCGATGGATCGATATCCTGGTGGAACCATTTATGGAGAGATTTTCTGGCATTGTTGTCAGCATCATTCACAATCTTGTATGCCCTTTTGAAGAGAATAATTGTTCAATGGGTTCCTGGAATTTTATATTCAAGTTCACCTAACTCTTTCAGTATAACGTCGGCTTTGGAATGTACTTTATTATGTTTTATTATGAGACGCACCAAGATGCTTCAGATGGGGTTTGCCGTTCGATCACATTGGGGTGGACAATACTGCTGCTACGTGCTGCAGTCGCCAATAATATATATGAAAAAATCTTTTATCGACGCGACTGAGGTACCGCATACTTCGACTACGTCAGGTGATAGATATTTTGCACGTTAATGCACCAGTTGAACTTCATCACACCGTTGTCACAATCAGTAAAGAATGCCCTTACATACTTTCGGATGTCTAGTCGATGCAACCAGCGGTGTGCAGATGTCGGACTATAGGTAAGATGGCAGATTTGCATATATTCGAAGGTGCACGCCCGTATTGTAAACAGTTTTCTAGAATCTGTTGAGTGAACTGTGTGTCTCTGCCATCTCGGGCTATCAAGATCGCATCATTTGCGTCCGCCCAGAAGATTGTTTTCAGCTCCTGCAGATTGATGCCTAAGAAAGATGGAGGTAGTGGAGACCACGTGGCGAAAGTGAACAACTAACGGATAAAAGCCAACCCTTACACAGTCCCCTTTGAAAAAGATTTCTCGTAGTGAGCATTTTATTTATTTTTAATCCTTAGGATGTGCCACTTGTACGTAAAACGAGGACTTCAGTAAACAGAGTGAAAACTGAGAGCAGACGTTGTGTACAATAGGTAACAATGATATATTCGACCATACACTCTTTATGGTTCTGCAAATGTGATGGCGGTTGATGTGTGTGGCTGCCACGTCATGTATGCAGGGAAAGGGTAAATTTTTAAGACAACCTACTTAATAATATGTTGGCCCACCTCTGGAGTGCAACACAATAGTGATTCAACTTGGCACGGTTTCGACACGTCCTTGATAGGTATCTGGAGGTGTGTGGCAGCACATGCCTAAGTAGAGGTCATGCAGTTCCCTTAAATTACGGTCCAACGGTTTGTACCACAGAGCAGGCTCCCGATAACGTCCCAGATGTGTTCCGTGCGGCTTACATCAGGTGAATTTGATGGCCGACATCAAACTGAGCACACTATCATGTTCCTCAAACCACTGTACCATGAGTCTGGCCTAGCGACTCAGACAGTTAATATACTGAAAGATCGAACAGTCCACGGGTGTATTGCCGCCTCGTAGCGTCCAACTGCCCTCGGGGCGCACGGCCGACTCATATCCACTCTCTCACGCAAGCCGTTTTTACGCGGTCCGCTCTCGAACTCGCGTGTCGGCGGCCGATGAAGCGATGACGTCCGCGTCTGCGGTCAGCGACACCCGACGGGGCTCCCCGGTTGCGGAAGAGTGGGAGTAGTTACTCCGTCCATCCTGCCGTCAGAAGGTTTCCGCTGCTGTATCTCTTCTTCATTTAGACCCAGCTCTCGTTCCCTACCTTGCTTATATCCACAGTTCAGATTGATGAGAGCGCCTCTGGTGCGTATTACGACAGTCTTTCTAACGACGCTGTCCCAGTACTTCGAAATTTTTGGCTAAAATTCTGGTACTTTCGTACACCGTGACCTCAGTTTCGGACGAACAGTGTTCTGCGACCGTTGACTTTTTGGGACACGTTGGTAGTGTGTGCCGCTGGTGTTCTCGGCATCGATCTTAGATGTTGCGCACTGTTTGTCCAATGTACGTCCTGCCACGTTGGTAAGGAATCTCATTCGCCCTGGCCTATCGTAAAATGGCAATGACGCCATGACGCCCATGCTGTATTGGGCGAGCAGAAGACTGCTCTTACAGTTGAATCCTGTCTAGTCGTCAAAGATGGGGTGTCTCGGAAGCCTGCTCTCTCGGATCATTAGACAACAATTCAAGCAAATCGTATTAATAAGTTTTATTACAAAAAATAAATGACAATATTTAACTTTGAGAAATGCAGATGTGTCGCAAGCAAAGCAAAGTACAACAGTTCCTCGTTTGAACTACATGGAATGTACTAACAAAGTAACAAGCCTTGATTCTTCTATTCAGGTCGATAGTCTTGAAACTCCTGTAGAACTAGGCCGCGGCCAGTCGGGTGCGGCGCTTACGTTCTCTTCACACAGAGGCCGCTGCTGTTGCATTGTCGTCCTGGTGGGGGGTCGGTCAGCATGCAATTGGCTGACGTCTTCTTCACATCCTTCTCTGCTCTCTCGTTCCCGACGGGCGTTCCGGCGTTTGACCTTAGGCCGTAACACTTAATTCTTGTCCAGTTTTCACCCGGTTTCCCCAATAGCGCGCCGCTGTGCGGTGAAAGGGCGGTAGCTGCTTCTTTCTGCATCGGCTGTACTGTATTGGAATAGCACAGAGCGCTCCTGTTCTGCCATTCCGAGTAACCGTTTTTTCGGAACACAGTTCTGAGGTATTCCAATTCCTGGCGAAGACTCTCCACATCTGAAATGGTGCACACCCGGTGTACTAGACATTTTAGTTGCCCATTGCTCTGCTCTGGGTAGTGGCAGCTGCCTGTTTGCATGTGAATGTCAGACTGCGTTTTCTTTTCATACACACCGTGGTCTAGAGCGCGATCAGCTCTTTTCCTGACCATGCCGTGAAGGAATAGTGGCTCTGATTGTACCCCGATCTCGATAGTGAATTTGAAGTTGAGATGTGCGAGGAAATAATTGAGTTTACCCCATCCATGGCGCCAGATGACGAATGTGTCGTGCACGTAACGGTAAAAGCAAGTGAGTTTCCATGTGGATGACTTCATGGTTTCTTCCTCGAAGTGTGCAAGGCTCCCCATTTGTACTAGACCTCCAGAAACGTCTCAGTTTAGCCGGTGAATCCGTAGATGAGGGGCGTAAAATAAAACTGGCCACGCTTTTACGATAAATGAGCCAGTCTGTCCTTGAACTGACTTAGTGAGATACCACCTAGGAACTCCTCCTATGAGGAGGTTGTGTCTTAGTTTTATGTCCTTTTGCAGAGCCGTAGCAGCGCCGTTGGATTCTGAAAGTGCAACACTACGATCTATATTTTAAGTAGCTAAACGGGGAAAAGTTTTATTGGTGCAAATAATTTTTACACAGGCTGTCATTATGGTGCATTTATCTAAGAAACACCGTAAAATAAACTTGTTCACACTGATGATGAACTAGCTATTAATGGCACGAAAACGTGGTCTACTGCATGACTAGATCGAAAGGCATCCTACCGACGACTGCCGACTGTGGCGCACAGTCTGTAACTTGAGTGTGCGATCAGTATAGTTCCTATAAGATCGTACATTTTTGTTTATGCCTAAATTATTCATTTATTTATTAATATCAACATTTCCAGGCATTGTAAAATTACTGAAAGATATTATTTATGACCCGTAGACTGTTAATATCTGATAGCAAAAGGCAACTTTTGTTAGGAAATATTTATAAATAACACTTGATTCGCTCCAGAATAAATGTACTTTCCCTATCTCTTTGCTGACGTCAGGAACGATTTCCGCACCGGCACCTCGTCCCACTCGCGTTGAAAGCGCCAGGTGGCCAAACCCCTCTGCAAGTCAGCGTGGGAAACTACCTCTTGCTCCTTACTCCGTACTTACTGCAACGCTGATGCACTCTCTCCACGTACGTGATACAATAAAACTGGAAATAAAGTGAAATGCGCTGTTATCTGAAAATAAGGGGTACCTTACAAGTGCTACATATACAAATTCTCAACTACAGGCGATACTAATCTGCCCATTGTGATTCCCATTGTTTGTTTGTAGCATTACCAATTAAGTAAAAATTACCTGAATGTCAAGACACACCTGGAAAAGTCGGTCAGTGTGTTCAAGTGATCTCGAAGAGGCACCGTTGAGAAAAGCAGAACGATGTCAAAGCTCTCCAGGATATCTGTATTTGTTCAGGCGTTTCACAAATTATACAGACACAAATTCCCGACATAAGGAATAAGTATGATTTTCAGGTATTTTGCCAGAAAATATGCAGAACCCTTAGTGTTGATGACAATGGATCGTCGTGGGAGGTCATCTTTGGGTGTCTTAGGGAGTCCATGAAGTCTTGACGATGCAGTGTATTGTGGTAACAGTTTCCTGATCACCTCCTCTGGCAAATCCGAGTCCTCAAGAGTCCTGGTTCTTTTCTCCGCGTTTTTGGTGGGGTTAGCATTGATCATCATGTGATCATCGTCATCTAGCAAGCTCTGCGTCATCTCACAAATACTTTATGTGAGAGAGATTAACAATAGTGTTGGATTTATCAGCACGTAATCACAGCAATCTCAGGTCCTAAATGGCAGCTCTCCCTCTGCTGGCAGTGCTTGACTCGGTAGGCCTAATTATCGTCGGAGCACGACAAGTTTCACGACGTACTTCGTCAGTCGTTTAAGGAGGCAGTTGAGCCGTGACCTGTTCTACTGCGCTGATGATGTTTGCGACTGGTGTGAACTCAGGGGTAGGGATAAAGTTAAGACCACACCCAGTACTGAAATGGCATCGCGCATTCGACTGCAAGTTAGTCAGATTGATGACAGTCTTGCAGGGGGTCTCCAGTGATGATTTATCAGTGAGATGTTAAAAAAAATGGTTCAAATGGCTCTGAGCACTATGGCACTCAACATCTGAGGTCATCAGTCCCCTAGAACTTAGAACTACTTAAACCTAACTAACCTAAGGACATCACACACATCCATGCCCGAGGCAGGCTTCGAACCTGCGACCGTAGCGGACACGCGGTTCCAAACTGAAGCGCCTAGAACCGCACGGCCACACCGGCCGGCGAGATGTAAAAATTACGATGATTGACGTCCTGTAGGCTTCGTATGCGTGGGATCGGCTGCCACCCAGGTAACACTATCATTCCAGTCTCACATCCAGGAATTAAAGCTATTGGCCAAATGTAAATTCATTTTATTTACTTCGTGACAGTTGTTTTCAAGGTTCCGGAGCGTAATGTTATTCCGCTCACATACCAAGGTATAACTGGCACGCTTATTGGTTGTTCTGGCTGCCCCCGAAACGATCTGATGTGTCACTTACGTAAAGAATGAAACAACTTCCTAGGCACGAGACCTCGTCAGAACTGTAAGAATACTCAGCAAATGACATCTTCAGTGGCGCAGCTTGACTAACATCTTGCTGCCATACGTCCCCTCCTCGTTCCTATGTCGTTTGTGGTGGAGCTTCTGTTACCGTCTTCAAGAGGCCTGTCTGTTCTTCGGTAGAGTACCCTGCAAGTTGCATTATGTGCAGCTGCCAGTCCCGTTTTTAAAGCAAACTGTTGCTGTATTGTGTGATGCGAGTCTTCAGTTTCTCCTGGCGTATTTGTTGATCGATTAGTCCACGAGTATACAGCCAACTCTTTGAGTCCAACAGACGCAATATTTCGTTGATCAGACATGTCCAAGTCGTCAGGTGCGTTGACGAACTGACCTACTGGGGGTGCATGGCTAACTTTTATCCCCTCCCCATACAAGCCGTTCTATAGGAGACCTACGCCTGATTGCGTGAGTCAGCGGTCACGGAAGAGATTACATCAACTTCAGTGAATCAATCCACATGGGGTGAGGGATTGGGGGGAGGGAACGGGGGGAGGATATAACTCGGCCGTGCACACCAAGGAGGTCAGTTCGTGAGCACACCTGACGATGGCGACATCAACGATATATTGTGCCTGTTGTACCCGATGAACCGACAGTAGACCTGTGGGCTGATCGATAAACAGATATCCCAGGAGAAACTGCAGAATCACCTGCTGAAAGATGCCATCGAAGTCGAAGGACATAAAGCTTGAAGAGATCCAGGTGAACTGCAGTAACTTTGAGATGGACATTCTATTACTAACACAGGCCCCATAAAAGACCAGATGAATGTATCCCATAGCATTACAACTGACCCTAGTGACCTGCATCTGAAGCCATTCACCTGAAAGACAGGGTATTTGGACTCTAGTATCCACCTGGCGTAGCGAGAATACTATTCATCGGACCAGGCCAAACGTTTCCATTGATCAGTCATAACTGACGACGTCGTTGGGTCATCATTGTAGCAATCAGGGATCGTCTGTAATGGAGCCCTGCTCTGAAGCACATGTGCCTGCATCGGCACTGTACACTGTCGTCATATCTGCCACAGATCGCTGTCAATCATGCTTCTCAGGGCCGTTAAACCTCTGAACACCATGATCTGTGTGTTGAGGTGTCGACAACCGACACCTTTTCGCATACTCGTCGCTTCATTTACCTTCAGTCACACGAACAGCCGACCAGCCGCAGTGCCTCCGAACGATTTTCGGTTAGTCTTTGTTCCCTACTTTCCTTACCGCGTCACGTGCCCACAACGCACCATGCTGCATTAAATATCGCGGTGAGCAGTGGTCATAATGTTTCAGGGTCGTCAGTGTATTGGGTATGATCCAGAGCACATGCTGGGAAAGATTTCAGTCTTTTGTTAAGAGCACCTGTGGGAATATGAAGTCAGACATCGTAGTTGGCCTCAGGGCTTCTATGGTCGCGTCGTTCGGCATTTTGGAAATGGGTACTCTTATACGCAGAGATAATACACTGGTTCAATCCTCCCACTCGACTCAGAGCCAGGGCGCCACGATCAGGTCTAGGGACAATGTTGCAAATTGTGAGATTAGTTGAAAACCCATCTGCAAGGTTGGTCTTCTAAATCTTCCCTGCCAGTCTCTGGAATGATCCAAGTATGATTTCGGAGCCCAGACACATTATTTGTTGCAATATGTGCCACAACCTATGCTTGGTTGCTCCCTGTTCCCTCAATGCATTCTGGAATAGCCTCTTCAACAAGTCCCCAGGCATACACACCGACTAATCTCCCTTGCTGCCATTTCCTAAAGCGGTACCATTATTCCATTATTGATAGTACGTCTGAACTGCCGGTGATTAACGGACCCCTACCCTTTTACGTTTGCCGCCCCTTGACAAACTACACAGCAGCTTTCCCTAAAGGTGAAGCTAGCATCGCTAGCTCAGATTCGGACTGAGTGAAAGACAGCACCGTGAACCTGTTGGTTAGGGTGATCGGTATAGCACACTGAGTTCTATCTGGTCACTTTCTCCCACGTACAGGGTGTCTAGCCCTACCAGCAAATTCTCTTTTGTTTTCTGGATTTCTTAAAGTAACAGTATCACTAATTCCCTTTAAGAACTGAAGGAGCTAGTGCTCAAAACGAGATTTCTGTGAGTACAACAAAAAACCAGGAATAAATGTTACCAATTTCTCGAAGCATTTTTGAGGTTATAGTCGCAAATTAACTCTAAAATAGCGTTTATTTACTATAAATATCAATAATGTACCCTCTTTTTGAAAGTAAAAGCTAGATGTAACACTATATATTACTTGTAATATGTGTTACGTAACTAAATCACAAAAGCTGACTTTCTACGAAATGCATTATGCACAACACTCGTAATTTATAAAAATTCTTAAATATATAATTCGTAAGCATTCGAAAATTCTCATAAATATGCTTGTTTTTATGGAATTATTCAATGAAATTACGGAACGATTGTTTTTGAGCGAGGATGCTGTTGCCAAAAGTTTCTAAAACCATAAACCAACCTCACAATTCACTGTATAGTAAGAGTCTTCTGCGGCAGTCACAAACGTTCGACAATACACTATCAATCAGGATGCACACAAGTACTGACACAGTGAGAAGTTATTCGAAAACCACGCAAACAGTAAGACGACATAATCTACAACTTCGAATCGGCACACATTCTGGCGCATGCGGTTTCACGCAAAGGGAAATTCAAAAGTCTGCGTATATCTGTAAATAAAAATGCGAAGTGCACTGATCTTTTACTTAGCTTATTTTGTGCCAACTTCTAGACTGAAGTGCCGAAGTTTATCACAGTCAAAATTGCGAGAAACGTAGAGCACCAAAAAAGCACATCTTCTGCATGGGTCTGCTATCAGTGTCTACAATCTTCACTTAAGTGAACGCGTTTGATTTTCGAATAGTGCTTAGTCATCTACATTCTCGTGCGGTATGCTTCTTCAAATTGGAATAGAATTTAGCCTTCCTTTGTAATCAATTTAGAAGCGCATGTCCCAGTGGATAGTTATATCCAGTTGCACTGGAGTAATTCATGAGCAATATTGGCACTCGTTCCATTTCTCATTCAGTTATATGTGAGTAAACCGATTTGGTAAAATTATTTTTTATGAATACTGTAAAACCCTTTTGTATATTGTCCCCCTCTGTGTAATACCAGATAATGCTTATAATCGCCTGTTCTAAGTACGATTGTTTCGTATCTCATATAACGAACATTAGACTGTTTTTACACGAGTATTCACATTCGTTTGGTTACTATGTTGAAACTCCTTTTGTTTGTTCTCGAAAACACTTGTCTTTGCGCGTTCACGACCAATACTGGACATATCCTAATTCCATCTCCTGTTTAACGCCTCTGTTTAAACTAACAATGTACTCATTTAGTAGCGTCACACGTTTTCCTCGTGTTTTATGTAGTGTCTCTGATCCGTTAAGTATTTGTGTTGTCGTTTCCTGACGAATGCAGTTCCACCGGAAGCTCGATTTTTAGATTAGTTCTGTTACCAATTACACGAATATCACAAGAGTTCAAAAGTTAATACACTCCTGGAAATTGAAATAAGAACACCGTGAATTCATTGTCCCAGGAAGGGGAAACTTTATTGACACATTCCTGGGGTCAGATACATCACATGATCACACTGACAGAACCACAGGCACATAGACACAGGCAACAGAGCATGCACAATGTCGGCACTAGTACAGTGTATATCCACCTTTCGCAGCAATGCAGGCTGCTATTCTCCCATGGAGACGATCGTAGAGATGCTGGATGTAGTCCTGTGGAACGGCTTGCCATGCCATTTCCACCTGGCGCCTCAGTTGGACCAGCGTTCGTGCTGGACGTGCAGACCGCGTGAGACGACGCTTCATCTAGTCCCAAACATGCTCAATAGGGGACAGATCCGGAGATCTTGCTGGCCAGGGTAGTTGACTTACACCTTCTAGAGCACGTTGGCTGGCACGGGATACATGCGGACGTGCATTGTCCTGTTGGAACAGCAAGTTCCCTTGCCGGTCTAGGAATGGTAGAACGATGGGTTCGATGACGGTTTGGATGTACCGTGCACTATTCAGTGACCCCTCGACGATCACCAGTGGTGTACGGCCAGTGTAGGAGATCGCTCCCCACACCACGATGCCGGGTGTTGGCCCTGTGTGCCTCGGTCGTATGCAGTCCTGATTGTGGCGCTCACCTGCACGGCGCCAAACACGCATACGACCATCATTGGCACCAAGGCAGAAGCGACTCTCATCGCTGAAGACGACACGTCTCCATTCGTCCCTCCATTCACACCTGTCGCGACACTACTGGAGGCGGGCTGCACGATGTTGGGGCGTGAGCGGAAGACGGCCTAACGGTGTGCGGGACCGTAGCCCAGCTTCATGGAGACGGTTGCGAATGGTCCTCGCCGATACCCCAGGAGCAACAGTGTCCCTAATTTGCTGGGAAGTGGCGGTGCGGTCCCCTACGGCACTGCGTAGGATCCTACGGTCTTGGCGTGCATCCGTGCGTCGCTGCGGTCCGGTCCCAGGTCGACGGGCACGTGCACCTTCCGCCAACCACTGGCGACAACATCGATGTACTGTGGAGACCTCACGCCCCACGTGTTGAGCAATTCGGCGGTACGTCCACCCGGCCTCCCGCATGCCCACTATACGCTCTCGCTCAAAGTCCGTCAACTGCACATACGGTTCACGTCCACGCTGTCGCGGCATGCTGCCAGTGTTAAAGACTGCGATGGAGCTCCGTATGCCACGGCAAACTGGCTGACACTGACGGCGGCGGTGCACAAATGCTGCGCAGCTAGCGCCATTCGACGGCCAACACCGCGGTTCCTGGTGTGTCCGCTGTGCCGTGCGTGTGATCATTGCTTGTACAGCCCTCTCGCAGTGTCCGGAGCAAGTATGGTGTGTCTGACACACCGGTGTCAATGTGTTCTTTTTTCCATTTCCAGGAGTGTATTTTTGGAGCGTGATCTCAGGTTTCATCGTTTGTTAAGACCTCACAGTCGGCATATACATGTATACTGTATGCGTCTTTGCCTGTAAGGAGAACCTCTTTACACTGTTAATCATGGTTAAGATTCTTAGCTAAGCATTCAAATTAAAGTTTCAAGACAACTACTAGCTTACAAGATGAAGATGTTGATGCAGCAGTTTGACTCCTGAAACCCTGCATCCTTAATCTAGTAACCGTGGTGTCATATTTATTGAGACAGTCGATTCGTACGGGGGGTAATTGATCTTTACCGCCCATCTTGACATTGATTTTAGTTAGATTTCTTTAAAACCTGCTGCTTAATGATGGGTTGATGAGTTAGTCAGATTATGCTCTTCTCTCCCTCTTCCTTCCTTCCTCCCACTAGCCAATCCAAAACTATTATTCTCAGTCTCTCCTCGCGTTGACTTGATATTCTCAACCATTCCTTCTTCAGAATAGTAGTTTCTGTTGGAAAGTTCGCACTGACATCCAGCTTGTATTACCCAAACGAGTGTCTCTCGTATGGTTTGTGAGCATATAATAGACAGAGCAGTTTTTAAATGAAATAAATCCTATAATTTTTCCTGCTATACTGTTCGATTAGGTGCAGCCCACATTTGGAAGGATTACCGGTTCTGTTGGCAGCACACAAAGAAGACCGACGCTGTGGTTGTTACGTCAGACTCACGTTACACGTAACCATTGTTTTCGAGAAACTGCTGCTCTGTGGTAGCGGCATAAGAAAAACTTCAGTTGCTTACAAACGTGACATTCTAGGCGCGTGAGAGTCATTCTAGTAAGGGAGATGAAGCTTTATATAACAAGGCTGAAGGACATTGAAGGTCTCCATCATTGCATCATATCTGTTACAAATGTCGTGACTGAAGCTGTGTTGTAAAACTATATAGCAACATAACCGGCCTTCCTCTTTACGAGCAACTGCTAGATATCTAACGGAAAAAAGCATACCTACTGAGATGTTTTCCTTTCACTTAAAGTTTCGGCACATTCAGTAGCCAGTCTTTCATACAACGGCTAGAATAGTAGCTGGAAAGTATTCCGTGAGGTTTAGAAATCTACAGCATGTGCTTGTCAGTTTACCCAATCGCATATGCAACTCCACTGTAAACAAACTAAATACCACGTAAAGTCGACAATAAATAGTGAAATTTTAAATTTTCGATGAAAGAATTTAGGCATGATGTGGGGACTAGCCTCGCTAAATAGCTAATAGATCAGGAAAAATCAGTCGATCCCAATTGTAGCCTACCTTACACACAATACGGGTAAGGTAAGATAACAAGGAAACATGCACAACTGACGCATGAAGAGTCAATCAGGATACTTCCTATTGTTAATGCAGAGGTACCTGCCGCAAACAGGAATGAAGTTGCACAATTAGGAATTGAAAACACTGTTGTACGTAAATTCACAAATATTAAAATATTATGCGCTATTATGCAGCGATAGGATGAATTTCTTAGAAAGACCCAACATTTGATCCCCACCTAAGAAAAGGATGCTCAAGAAGGATTGTGCTGAACCAGGATATGAATCGGAACTTTATAGTAGCTACAACCGCCCATGGAGATGTCCTCCCCAGATGGTGGTGACTTATTGGATGTTTGCGAGAAACCAACCGCGGCATAATATACTGAAATATACTGGTGAGCCAAAGCATTACCACAATGCCCACCAAGAGACTGAAAGCCACCTGGTAGCGTTGCGGATGTGTGACTCAGTGAGAAAAGTACGCTGCCGTCAAATGTTTCGATCACCTATCATGACTGTGGAGTTGTAGTTAATGCAAGGATTTCGTTTTGAATGTTATGTCATTCCCGTTTTGCTAGTGAAAATAGTACAATCATGTAAGGAATAAGCGTCTCTGTTGTGTTTGACTGGATTTTCGCACAGAGGGATGCTGACAGGTATCCACAACAACACTGACGTACTTTTACCTAAGACGGTTCCATTCGAATAGTCCTCATTCCTTCAGCTCTCTATGAAGCAATCAGTTCGCGATGGCTTGCAGTACGATGTTTGCACCTAACGGTGTGTTTGTGTACCTGATCAGGTTCATACACATTACCTCCTAATGAGGCAGCAGCAGGAGACTGGAACTAAAAAACTTACTACAATTGTAGCTAAACATCATGGGGGGGGGGGGGCTATTCCAACAGGACAGTAGCAAAAATGGTTCAAATGGCTCGGAGCACTATGGGACTTAACATCTATGGTCATCAGTCCCCTAGAACTTAGAACTACTTAAACCTAACTAACCTAAGGACAGCACACAACACCCAGCCATCACGAGGCAGAGAAAATCCCTCACCCCGCCGGGAATCGAACCCGGGAACCCGGGCGTGGGAAGCGAGAACGCTACCGCGCGACCACGAGATGCGGGCAGGACAGTAGCAACAAATGTTGGCGCTGCCCAATATAAAGTGGTGTACACATTCTAGCGGGTCGGTCGAAGAGGTGGCAATGTATGTGTTTCGCGGTATGTAAGACTCCGAGTGTCATCATAAAAGGAGATCCGTTTATATGTGTATAGAGTAAACGTCAGAGGACTCGTACTGCAATTGAAATTCGCGAGGAAGTAAACAGTATGCGAGCAGCTCCGATCTCTCTCTCAGCAGTACAACGCTGTCTTCGTGGACAAGATTTAAAGGGATGCATAGAGGCCCAAAGACCTTTATTAAGCAAACTAAATAAGGTGAACAATTGCAATGGGCGCAGCAACGTTAAAACTGGAGCGTAGAGCAATTCACAACAATGTAGTTCAGTCTAGAAAATGACTTACTGGTGGTGGGTTTGTTCTGCAGCACCAGAATGATCCTAAGCATGGTTGTAAACTGCACAGATAGTATATCAATTGACGAGAGAAATGTGGTTAACTAAGGAGTATGATGTATCCAAGTGAGTCTCCTGAATTAAATCTCGTTGAACTCTTAAGGAAAGAAGTTGACAGGGAGCTTAGAAAACTGAGGTCATCTAACTTTGATAATTTGGATTGCAATATATACAAAAACAGTACAAAATGTTGTCTCCAGAAAGTCAAGAATTTGTGCGGCTGTCCTGAGGGAAAAGGCTGGGTACATTGAAGAGGCTAAAATGTATACCATATTGTACTGAACTTACTGATAGAGACAGAAAATATTTATTTTGTTGGTGTATTTAATTTGTACGATGTGTTTGTACATTGAAATAAAGTATATGGTCTTTATTATGGGTAGCGTCTATAAGGGGAAAAGAGACGATCGGAAACATACTCTAGCGACGACACGGGCTAAAAACGGAGAAAATCACTGACATATGCTATTATGACAAAGTACATTTAAACCAGGCTCATGGTAACGAGCACCTAGGAAACGGCGAAGCTAGTCTGTTGTTTGTGTGTTATTTTTGTGAGGATGCTTGGAGAGCGATGAAGGACGGTGAAACCACGATTAGACGACAAGTTGCAGTGCACCCACGCGTCATCACAGAACTTTCAGACTGGAGGCTGTCGCAATCTGTAAAACAGGATAGATGACAGTCTGTGGCAGATCTGACGACAGAGCGCAATTCTAGTGCAGTCACAAGTGTTTGCAAGCATACAGTCTAACACACGATGTCAAACGAGAACCTCCACAGCAGAGTACGCCTGTGTGTTGCCATGTTGACTCAACGGCATAGTCAGTTGTGATTGCAGTGCGCACGGTATCATCCAGACTGGACTGTGGATCGGTGTAAACGTGTAGCCTGGTCGGATGAATCACCTTTGTTGTTGCACCTGGTCGACGGTAGAGTCCGAATATGCTGTCGTCATGGCACTATCAACATGCACCGCTCCACGGACGCAAAGCGGTGAGCGCAGTATTATACTATGGGGACACATTCATCTGGCCGCACCATGCACTTCTGGATTGCATGAACATTATTGCTGACCACCTCGGTTCCTCTAAGCTTGAAGCCCTCCCCGACGGCAATGGCACCCACCAACGAGATAAGCGTCCGTGTACCACGCCAGAATCCTGCTACGGTAGTTGCAGGAGCATTATACAGGGTGTCCCAGCTATCTTGTCCACCCAAAATATCTCTGGAACAATAACAGCTATTAGAAAACGACTTTCACCGGTATCAATGTAGGGCTGGGGCCCATGAATATACATATTTGGAAACATTCTAAAACGAAAGCATATGTGTTTTTTAACACAAACTTATGTTTTTTTAAATGGATCTCCTATATTTTTTCTTCAGTAATCCATAGCAAGACAAAGCACATACACAATGGCGTTGATTGCATCGCAAAATTCCCATTACATCCCGAGATATTAAGACGCGAAGTTGACGATTGAAACACCCGACATGCGCTGCTAGCGCTCGTCCTGAGGCTCAGGCGTGAACCCCATGCTGCCCGTAATCGCGATGTGATTGACATGCGTAATCACACTTCCATACTTATCAAGAGGTCCGAAACGAATAATACGGTCTGCTGCGCGATTACGGGCAGCATGGGGCTCACGCCTGAGCCTCAGGACGTGCGCTAGCAGCGCATGTCGTGTGTTTCAAGCGTCAACTTCGCGTCTCAATACCTCGGGATGTAATGGGAATATTGCGATGCAATCAACACCATTGTGTATGTGCTTTGTCATGCTATGGATTACTGAAGAAAAAATATAGGAGGTCCATTTATAAAAACATAAGTTTGTGTTAAAAAACACATATGCTGTCGTTTTAGAATGTTTCCAAATATGTACATTCATGGGCCCCAGCTCTACATTGATACCGGTGAAAGTCGTTTCCCAATAGCTGTTATTGTTTCAGAGATATTTTGGGTGGACAAGATAGCTGGGACACCCTGTATAAACTCATGTTGACGTCGTGTCCACCAAATTTCCCTGATCTGAGCGCAACTGAACACATCTGTGACACTACCGCTCAAACGGCCGGCCTGTAATTTACGGGAAGTGTGTAATCTGTGCGTAGGTATCCGGTGCCACATACCTTGAGTAAAATACCAAGGACTTATCGAATCCGCGCCAAGGAAAAACGCTGATGTATTGTGTCCCAAAGATAGACAAATATGCTATTAAGCTGGCAGTCTTAGTATTTAGGCTCATGAGTGCATTTCAAGGAGTGTGACATTTATGGTCCTAAAAGTTTACATTTTACGGTTATACACAAGTTGATCGAAATTTTGGTTCCAACTGCAATCCTAGTACATCATTAATCATTCTCATAAAAAGCTGTGTTTATTGTACCAGACAAATGGAGTCTTTTAAATACGCAGAGCAAAGGAACACACAGCGGCGAGGCGGTAGATGGCGCACGACACTAATCTCGAGACAGGATGAATGGCTCGGCAGTAAAATCTATGCAACAAAACTATTTTAATTTTAACATTGTGTTCATGCAGGCTGTTATGACTTGTTGTTGTCCAGTTACAGTGGACAGATGTGTTTCAGACACAACACTCACAATTCGCTAAGGAAATGTGCTACTGTACATAGGGAATTAGACACCTGTCGGTCTTCCGCCCAACAACGCCACACGACTTTGCCATTTTACTTACACTGCTATATCCCAGGATCGTTGGAGCCACTGTAGCTTGCGGGAGCCGTCGCAGTATTTATACATCAGTTATGAAATATCAGTGATTTCCCGATAGAGGTTCGCTTGCAATTTGGTTAGTATTTTGTTCAGGCTGGCCATGAAAATTAGACCAGGAAGGATAGCAAAAAATGGAATTTTACTTATTATATATATATATATATAGTACGTTATAGGTGATTTGTCACCTCTTGTAGTTACAGCAACTATTATCTCAGTTGTGAGTCGAAATGATCTTCCACACTTCCACACCAGGTACATATCTCGTTCCATGCTGTCTGAAATCTATATCGTAGTACGTCAGTTGCAGTTAGTGACGGGTGGCGACGTTCCAGTCTCTCAGCAACCCATGGCGAGATGTTTTCAGTGGGTGAGAGATCTGGAGAATTTGCTGGTCGGGGTGACAGTAGAACACCGCCTATACGGAGATATGTCAGGACAGCTAAGGCAACATACGGTCTTCCATTATCTTGCTCAAAAAGAGGACGTCGCGTCAGCCTAGAAGACAGAGCACTGTCACAGGCTTCAAGATGTTAGGAATGTGGCACATGTTGTACGATGTACCGGCTGTTTGCACCAGAGGTAGATGAAATCTCATACCAAGTGTTGTGCATTTATGACGCTGAAGAGGGCAACCTGGCAACATTCGTTCTTCTCTTAGCCTCCACACACCGATACTTCCAATGTGATATTGTGGAAGAACCAGAACTCGTCTGAAAAGACGACGTAGTGCCACTGCTGTGTCGAGTATTGTCTGTTGAGCACACCATTTTTGGTTCGCGCAGCGTCAAGGAAAGCCACTAAAATGGTCTCCATACTGAAGTCTGTGATGCTAGAATGTCGTCAACTGTTCGTCTTCCTGCAACCAAGACCGTTTCCTCACTCAACGTACGTGAGGTGGCTGTACGGTTCAAAATTGGTTCAAATGGCTATGAGCACTATGGGACTTAACACCTGTGGTCATCAGTCCCTTAGAACTTAGAACTACTTAAACCTAACTAACCCACGGACATCACAGACATACATGCCCGAGGCAGGATTCGAACCTGTGATCGTAGCGGTCACGCGGTTCCAGACTGAACCGCATAGAACCGCACGGCCACACGGGCCGGCTGGCTGTTCGGCTTAGCACGGGCGAACGAATGGTATGCCTGACCACTCAGGTGCTAGTCACGTGGGGCCGTTTAGATCAAGGATGGCGTTGACTATGTCCCTTCTGAATCTCGATTTACTATTTGCATTACTTTCTTATTATCCCACCTGACTGGAGCAGCAGTATCAGCACAGCCTTGATCATGATCCTACTGCAGTTGGATCCTGCAACGTGGAGGTCAACGATTCTCCTTCTCACACGATATTCTCACAAGAAAACAACATTCAAATGCTATTTTTTGAAAGAAACTCGCTGCATAATTTCTCCTTATACATACATCGCTCTGAAAAACGCAAGGACGAGACAGTTAAAGTAACCTAACATATTTATTACACCTTGGAAACAAATGAAAGTGCGGGAGCACGTTGACAAAGGTCTCCCAATCGTGCACAGAAAGTTGGACGTCACCCAGCGTCAGATCAGAATGATTATAGAGCCAAATGCGGATGACTCCACAACACGAGGCAGTTGAAGTAACGAGAAAACACAGTGTTCATGTCATTCAGCTGGCAATTGTTGTGCAATTGCGGTAGTGGTCTTCATTGTAACGTGGCCCAAAGACAACGTTCGGATGAATTCATACGGGGAAGAATCATCGAGAAACTGGAAGAAGGACCAGGTATGGCGAGTTAAGCCCAGGAGTCTGGTGTTGCTCACCGCAGTATTTCACGTGCATGGTGAGAGTTCCGAAGCATAGACACTGCTGCGCGAAGGAGAGGAGATGGACAACCACAACACTGCAGTAGCAGATGACCGCTACATTGTATAATATGTAAGAAGGGTCCGATTTAAAACAGTGGCAGCAAAAGCAACCACACACTAATAGAAGTTCAAGGCACGCAGTTCCACGCTTCTCAGTGGAGATGACCTCTTTGCCCACGACCGGTACGTTGTGTTCCGTTGATGCCGTAACGTTGGTAGCACCGTTTGCAATGTTGCCAAGAGCGTAAGTGCTGAACCAATGTGCAGTTTCGTGGTAAAAAAAAGTAAACATCATCTTCCTGGATGAGAGCAGCTTTAGTGTGCGTAGTGAGAGAACACGTCATGCACCCAGCAACATCATCAATCATATACACTTGGTGGTCCACGTGTTGTGGTGTGGAGAGGCGAAATGTTACATAGGCGTACAGACCTTCACATCTTTGAACACGATGCGCTCACTGCTCAGAGTTATTATGACACTGTACCTCATCCGCATGTTCGTCTTTTCAGCGTTGCATTTGAACCTGACTTAATTTTCATGGACGACAATGCTCGACCGCATGGAACAGCGCAGGTTCAAATGGTTCAAATGGCTCTGAGCACTATGGGACTTAACATCTGCGGTCATCAGTCCCCTATAACTTAGAACTACTTACACCTAACTAACCGAAGGACATCACACACATCCATGCCCGAGGCAGGTTTCGAACCTGCTACCATAGCGGTCGCGCGGTTCCAGACTGAAGCGCCTAGAACCGCTCGGCCACAACGGCCGGTAACAGCGCAGGTGAAGGAGCTCACGGAACGAAAGGATATTCGGCGAATGGACTGACCTGCCCATTCCACCGACTTAAATCCCATCGAGTAGGCCTGGGATGCATTGAAGGGCTTGTCCAGCAACGACCACCCAGCAGCTGTCACCGCGCTGGTGGAGAAAACGGTGTCCTGCAACACGAACCTCTTACCAATCTCGTGGGTAGCATGGGAGCACGTTGCAGAGCTTGCATTGTTGTCCATGGTGGTCACACTCCCTGGGAAGAACTATGTTCCACTTTATTGTAATACCTGATGGACCATCATGAATTATGATGGCTTTAGTGCCATATGGTCTCTGAATAAAAGGGTAATTTCTCCTCGTCCCGGTGTGCGTTTCTCAGAGCTACACAGCAGCTGTTCTTTTTATGTATGGTTCAAGTTTTATCGAGCCGTGTTACTTGACAGTAACACATCATGCGAAAGCTATTTCCGTCCTAACGTTTTGCACACCAGTATACAGTTTAGATGGTGTTACTCTTATTAACACTGAGCGGTTGAGCTAGAATGCGAAGTACTTGAATATAGAAACATGGAGCACACTTCATGGCAGTTTGATGATTGTTGCATGCCGGCTTCACGGTGCTGTGTTTTAATAGCCAACAGTGTATTACCATTATACAGTGAATTGTTGCTATAGGAATCATCTTCTACCAAAGCATTTCCACTTATGTTTATTTGTAGTTACGTATCCCATAGCTTTTCGGTTTCCTACGGCATGTACGAGCGAATTAATATCATGCTGTTTCACGGACTGCGTAATGATTCGCAGTGATGGCAATCTCTT